>NC_059074.1:90715236-91340236 GCF_020497125.1 Mauremys mutica | reverse complement strand
AGGGCTGGATAATCCTCGACAATGCCTCCGTAACGTCTGGGATACAGGCCCCCAGCAGGCAGCATACCTCCCGAGATGAAATGTCAGGGCGACAGATGGGCGCCTCCGTCCCCCTCAGCAGAGAGTCTCCGACCACCACTACCCTACTTTTCCTATTTGCAGTGGTGGCAGCAGACCTCCCAGCCTTAGGGGTACGAGGCTTCTCCTCCTCTGCTGTAGGGGTGATTCATTCTCTCCTGTATCAAGAAGAGCATAACAGTTACCTATTACCACGGTGGGAGGGTTTGGAGCAGGGGTAGAGCACTACCTGCTGCCAGAAGTAACCAGCTGCCAATGTCCACCCTGAGCCATCTCTTCCTCCACCAGTGGTGTGTCAGCAGTCCTGTGTACTGGGACAGCTACCTCGGCTGTCTCCACATGGACACTGTCCAGGAATTGCTCCTGGATTTGGATGCTCCTCAACCTAGCCACCTCCTCCTGTAGCTCTCCCACCTGCTGCCTGAGGGATTCCACCAGCAGGCACTTTTCACAATGGATGATCCCCCCAGCCTGGATATCAGTAAGTGGGAATTGCAAGTTACAGTACCTGCAAAACCACACCAGGATCTGGGTAGAAGCATCCATGCTCAGGCGCTCTGTCTGGCTACAGACGCAGGTGGAGGAGACTGAAGCAGTGCTGGCATAGGTGTTGCGGGTCTTCCTAACCATCATAGGCCTCCCTCTGGCAAACTCCCTCTCAAACTCCCCTGTCTGCGGCCCCCTGTCCGCTTCGCTTCCCTGGTCGCTCTGGGGACGGTAGTTATCACAGACCACTTTGCTGCCTTTATTTTTAAATAAAGGAATAATTGTGGCATCTTTGAAGTCTTGTGGCATCTCTTTACTGTCCCAGATATCAGTAAGGATCTTCTGGAGTGTTGTTACCACTTTTGGACCCGCAGATTTATATATTTATATATTTCTGCTGGTATTCCATCTCTGCCCGAGAACTTTCCTGAGCTCATCAAACTGATTGCCTTTTCTATTTCTTCAAGTGAGGGTGGTGAGTCAAGGTGGTGCTGAATAGGCTTTTGAAGTATCAGATTAATATCACTTGTTTCAGTTGAGAATGATCTGTTCAGTAGCTGGATGAAATGTTCAGCCCATCTCTGTTCCATGCCGTGTTTGTCTTTGATGATTGTCCTTCCATCAGCCATCATGAGCGAACCTGTGCCCACCTTTGAACGTCCATGGGCTGGCTTCAAGGAATCAAAGAACTTCTTTGTTTCATTTCTTTCTGCATATATTTGAATGTCTTCTGCTACCGTCTCCCACCATTTATCTTGTATCAAGCATAGTTGTCTTTGTGCCTTGCTTTGCAGGTGTTTAAATCTGTCTCTCTTTGAGGAGGACTGAATATCATTTTACCAGATTTGGAAAGCCTAATTTTTTTCTTTCAAGAGTACTGTGATTTCCTCATCATTTTCATCAAAGCAGTCACAGTAAGCCCTTTGCTTCCATTCAAGGATGTCAGTTTGTACCATAGAGGTTTTTGTACTGTCTCTCTAAATTCCTCCTATGAGACAGGGTTCTCACCAAAGTTGGTCTCTAGTGCACTGTGTAGTGTGTCTCAATAGGATGCATAATTTAGTTTAACGGTATCAGGGGACATCTTGATTGTTTTTGGGCGTTTCAGGCATGTGGGTACAATGTTAGATTCAGTATTGACCTAATCATTCTATGATCCATCCAACATTCTGCTCCACGCATGGCTCTGGTGATCCTGACATCCCTTATGTCACATTGTTGGACAATGATGGGCTCTATTAGATGCCATTGTTTGGATCTGGGGTGCATCCATGTAGTTTTATATTTGTCTTCCTGTCTGAAGATGGTATTTGTAATTGTCAGACTATGTTCTGCACACTTGCTTAGGAGTAGGAGACCATTTTAGTTCATTTTTCCAATGCCATTTTTCCCAATGACACCTTCCCAGTAGTTGTTATCATTACCTACTCTTGCATTGAAATCTCCTAGGATGATTAGCTTGTCACTTTGTGGTGTTGATTTGATGAGAGAGTCAAGATCAGAGTAGAACCATTCCTTAGCATCGTCAGGGCTTGATAAAGTGGGCGCATATGCACTGATGATGGTAGCAAATCATGACTTATTTAGTGGTAACCGAAGTATCATGAGTCTCCCGTTAATGCCTTTTGAAAAGTCTTCAAGACATTGCAATAGTTTGGTCTTACTGGCAATTCCCACTCCATGGATTCTATCTTTGTGTGGTTCTTTTCCCTTCCAAAAGAAGGTGTAACCCCCCAGCCAGTTCTGTAGTAATGCCCTCATCTGCCAATCTAATTTCACTGAGCGCTGCGATGTCAATGTCATACCAGGCTAGCTCTTTGGAAAGGAGAGCTGTTCGTCTTTCAAACTGAGAGGTATCATCTTTGTCTGTCATAGTCCTGATGTTCCAAGCAGCAATCTTTAGTGCATTTTTAGTTATCTTTGCTTTTCAACTGCATTGGGGAAAATCTGCCAGCTGTGGTAAACTGTCTGGATTTAATTTGGGCAGGCAACATTTGAGGCACCTTTTCTAGCCCCTTCTCTTACAAAGGGAGAGCAGTGCAATCCTAAAAATGGCTGCTCTGTCACCTGGGCGGTTGCCAAGCTCCCCTGCTGCCCTTGGGTCAGGGATGGGCGACCAATGTCCCAGGCCACCTGCATGCAGGCTTGAGGCTACAACTACCCAGTAATCATCTTCACCTGTCGCTTTGCCACTCCCCCATCACCACAGGACTTTTGAAGAGAGAGATGCATGAATGACGTGTGCGTGAAGTTGATTAAAAAGGGAGAGTCATTGCACTGGGACAATCCCATTCTCTTGTCTGCTGAAGCTTGGCCCAGTGGCACAAAGACTGTTACAACTGGAGGCTTCTTTAGCTGCAGTGGATAGCCATGACTTCTGTAGTGCCCCATCATGCCTTTTGCCTTCCATAATACGTTGCTGCGTAATACAGTACTAAGTATATGTCATCTGTCTAAGGGCTTTGCTACACAAGGAGTTATTTCAGAATAGTTAATCCTGATTAATTCTTCTTAATTAATTTGATGTGTGTACCCTCTTATTCTGAACGAGAGTACCTTATTCCAAATTAGCTTAATTCACATGGAGTTAATCTGAAATAGTTAATATACTTTAAATTCCTACCCTACCCTATAGTGGATTAATTTTCCTGTGTGGATAAACTCTAAACCAACTGTACATTTGTTTTATATGTGATCATGATACTTGAGATGGCTCCCATGGAACCAATTTAGGCCAGTTATAGAAAATGCCGTCTCTATGGGTGCTGCTTCCCCAAGAGCAAATCTGCAAATATCTACCCCTGCCAGTCTGCAGTCACCTACACAAATGGTCACTGAACATTTTTCTGCCCAAGGCAACATGCAGTCATTTGTATGATAGTCAGCCCCAAGGGACTGCCCATGATTGTTGCTTAACTGGGGAAGTTATAACAAAAACTCAGTATAATGGGCACATACTTTGTCAGTGCCAAGTGGTTAAGAGGTGCTTAACCAAGTGAAAAATAGGTGAAAAATTCTAAATTCTACAAAATTTGAAAAAAAGAGAAATTACAGTTAATATTTCCATTGTTGTCTTTTTGTTGAGTACAGTAACATATTCAGACTTCTTTTAAGCGGCGTCTTCTCTTAATTGGGATGATATGATGTCCAGTTTAAGAGGGCTCTGAGATGTGTGTATGTATACATCATATATACAAAAACAGAACTGTGTGGAGTGAGAAATGAAAAATATTTTTCAACAAATTAAGGATAACCAATAACTGAAGAAGTTAAAATATTTCTGATAGCATGTTCCCTATGTTGCATATTCTCTTTTATGCTTATTTCAGATTTTTAGTTTTATTAGAACTTTATTTTTTTCTTTTACTGTGTCACAAATATCTGCACTGTGGGACAGTTTCATCAGTAGTATGACCCTACTGACGTTAATGGAGTTATGTTATGGATTAATTTGACTCTGTATATGATCTGTCCTGTTCAGTGCTGCCAGTAACTAATGTATCTGCCACCAGTACCCACAGAGATGTGAGTAGCCTGTAGAAATCAAGTAATAGACAAAAATGCAGAAACAATTTCTAGGCACTGGAGAATGAATTAAACTAAAATTCTAAGATGAATGAGCATTTGCTACAAAAGAAGAAGGTACTTCAGATTACTATCATGTCTGCAGAGTACAATTTAACAATTACGGCAGGTTTTTGTTAGTAACTAGAAAAAAAGTGCTTTAGATGGAAATCGCCTGTGACAAGATTGCACAGCCTTTGCCTTGGAGGAAAAGAAATACAACAATTACTGATGTACTTTTCAATACCTATTCTCCTGGTTGTGTTTGATTTTTTTTCCCCCCCGCTGTTGGTTTAGTCTTTGGGATTTAAGTGTAAGCTTCTTTCCATCCCTGTCAAATCTTGATTAAATACATGTAGTGCAGTGGCATCTTCCAGTATGTACAGTTAAGAGGAACTGTTTAATTTTTAAGCAGGCATCAGTGCCTACAGTAAACTGTTTATTGAAATCATTCCTAAAGTAATTCTCAATAACAAAAAAAAAAGTTCATTTTTTTACAGTTACCTTATTTTTGTAAAGCTTTATCCAGCAAGACGTTGAAGTTGCTCAGCACCTCCCTGAATATGGCCCCTAGAGATAATTTAAGGTCCAGTTCTGTTTCCCTTGATGTCAGTGGCAAGATTCCCCTGACTTAATGAGAGCAGCTGCATGCTCATTGTATGAGTTCTGTGAGAGAAACTAAGGAGAGATACTCCTTTGCGGGGAAAGAAAGATAGGTCTTTGGTGTGCAGAATAATGGTTCTGCTGCAAACCAGACTGGCATGTAAACCAGAGCAACAGCATGTGATTCTTTGGATGGCACCTGCCTGTAATGAATGCATACTCTTTTTCTTGCTGTCTGCTAGGTTCAAAGGCTATCTGTTGGAAGCATCCCTCGTTCTATGGTGGTTGTCCTGGAAGATGACTTAGTGGACAGTTGCAAGTCAGGTGAGGACAATGGAGTGTTCCCGTGTAAAGTTATATATAGTTTGTTACAAACCTTTGTACCTTGGGTATTTTCAAGTTTATATTTCATTTGAAAGAAGGCATCTCCAGTAATGCTGTCAGTTTTAAGAGCTTGTCTGATGGGAAACACTCATGTGTCATTTTGTTATTGTGCTAAGTCAGTGTGTTAACATGGCAAATTAATTCTGTTGCAGAAAGACCATCCCCTTATGTGACATCAAAACATTTTGATAGAAAAACATTGCTATGCAATATTTCATGGGCTCCAGAAGTTATTTTGAGACCTGTGAATGTCAGGATACTGAATCTCCATTACTAAACTGGTACAGCCCCAAAGACCTTGAGACTGGTGACAGGACTAACAGTTTAGTGTCCCTTTGGTGGTTTGGGAAACCATGTATCATAGCTTCCTGTCAAAGAAGGATTGCAGGTAGAAACATCAGCTTAGTGTGCAGTGACCGTCAAAAAAGCAAACAAACCATTAGGATGTATGAAGAATGGGATAGAAAATAATATTCAGAATGTCATAAGTCCATTATATAAATGGATAGTATCCCCTCCCCAGCAATACTGTTTTCACTACTGATCACCCACTCTCAAATGATACAGAGGTCAAGGATTACCAAAGCCGCACTGGCCGCTGTTGTAGAAAAGAAACAAGACTAGATGGTATAATCCAATATAGCAGCTTCTATGTAATTGGCCAAGACTGATCCAATATTAGCAGCAAATAAGAATGAAGTGGGGAAAGGGAGAGCGCACAGAGGCACTGGTGTGGGAGAATGGGGGACCATGGAATGAGGACAAAACACAGACTCCCTGGGTTATAGGGAATAGGGGACAGTGGTATGGGGGGAGAGGGACATGGGGAACACACGAGTCCCTTGGCATGTGGTGGTTAGGAAATGGGAGGCACACAGAACTCTGGCGGGGAGAAGAATGGCGGACCCTGGTATGGAGGGGAGGCACACAGTGTGGCATGGGGGAGAGAATGGAGGACAATGGTATGGGAGAAGGAATGCACACACATTGCTGCTGGCATGGAGTAGGGGGTTGGAGGAAGTCCCTGAAATAGGGATGTGGGAGGGTGGCACACCTGGAGCTTATGTGGGGGAATGGAGGGAATGCATGGAGCCCCTGATGTGTCCAGTGCATTCAACCTACAGAAACAGCAAAGTGGTTGTACAGAGTTATGGCAACTTCTGAACAAAACAAATAGCATAATGCACAGAGTCCCACTTGTGATTTAGATGTCTGTATCAAAACAAAAGAGCAAGTGGAAGTTTTAGTATTTACAACAATAAAGGTTTTTGACTAATTGTATCTGCAAATCAAAAGGCATGACAAGAATACAAAAAAATAAATATTAAATTATTTAGTAAAACTATCAGATGAAATTTGGTCCAGTTTTAGGTTTAATAAGCCCCAGTGACAAGTTTCTATGAAAAATTGCAGCGTTTTTATGAATGCATGAAACCTGAAAGTGAAATTGTAAAAAAGTAACAAACCTTAGACTAAGTAGTCTTATTTTCATTGACTGAAATAGTAGAGATGAAACAAGTAAATAAAGAGCATTAATAGTAAAAGTAAATAATATACTTTTTAGATGTCACTGTTGCTTGTTAAATAGTTAAGGAATTTTTAAAGTAAGTTTTTTAACTTGATAGTTTTTCTTTATAACTCTTAAGACAGGTTATATTCATTTCTTTTGTTTGTTTTGGATTCACAATTTTTTAAAAAAATGATTACAAAATTTTAGTCCCAGCTTTTATTCATTGATATAAAAAAGGCTACATGATGTTGCCTATTTTAGAGATGCAGTAATTAGAGTAAATTCTTTTTTCTAGCAATATCTGCTCTACAAAGGCCTAAACTGCCCTATTATGTTTAATTTAGCTCTTAATTTATGTATCTGCATATATTGAGCAGGATGTTACGGTGACTAATTTTGTCCTTACTCATAGGTGATGACATCACAGTGTATGGAGTGGTAATGCAGAGATGGAAACCCTTCCACCAGGATGTGCGCTGTGACCTAGAGATTGTTTTGAAAGCCAATTACATTCAAGTGAACAATGAACAACTGACAGGGGTTATAGTTGATGAGGAGGTTCAGAAGGAATTTGAAGACTTCTGGGAAAAACATAAGCGTGATCCCTTAGCAGGTTTGTAGATGAAAGTGAAAACAGGAACGATGCTTGGATTTTTGCTGGAGACAACACTGAAAATTATATTATTGACAATGTTTTTCCTTCATTCCCTCATCCCGCACTCCTCCTTGGAAGCTATTGGCCCAGTTGTAGTGCACCTTCAGATACCATTCAGTTCAGGGGTGTTGTGCACTCAGCTCTCCTGCTGCTCAGGCCATGTCTCAGGCTGTCAGAGCTTGTCTCAGGCAAACAGGACAAACCTCCAAGAACTTCATTTTAAAACTGTGTATAGCATGTGTTTGTGTGCTTGTTTGTCTTGCCATGGCAGTTTAAGGAATAATTTCTTGCTAAACTAAAATTTCCAACAAAGGAATATAAAATTCTTACTTGAAACTAACTTAAAAAATAGGACACACTTAGAATCCACACCAAAACTGTACTTTCATGATTTTTCTTTTGAGCCTTATGCCACTGTAGTTTCCACAATGTTTTATGTAGCACTTAACAGGGAGTGAGCCTGAGTCAGAAATGGTAAGAGTATTAGAAAAAACACAATGCTGTTATGTGCAACAAGAAAAAAAACACAATAGGTCAGTTGCAGCACTGTGAAGCGATTGTTTGGGTCAGATCTGGTTTAGTCAGCATTGCTCTGTTGACTCTGCTAATAGCTTAAAAATATGGCTCTGTGTCTCTGTACCTAATACTTCTGTGAATCAAGATTTATTTATGTATTTATAACAAGTCACACACCTGCGTAATGTTAAAACCAATCTGTTTCTATAACACTTTTACATATTAAAAACAGCTTTAATTCTTAAACCACAGTTCTTCATACAAGGTCTGTCCTGCTGGCATCTTCATAAGAGAAGCAAGATATAAACTAGTCTTTGAAGGAAAACTTCATAGTCAAATAAATAAGCACACCAGGTGGCAAACACATTAGGCAATCATGTGCTGTCTTCTTCATGGCCACGTACACATTACCTCACAGGAATGCGAACTCTTTCATTAAATGTTATTTGTTCTCTCTAGTATTATGGAGTGTTTTTTGGTTGGTTGTTTTTGTTTTAAATTTGAGCAGCTATGGTTAACTGATGATCTGTATTGTATAAACTCTAACCAGCTACCAGATGTTTTATATGTTCTTCGTTTACACAGAGAGCCTGGTTTGCCATTGTATTACTTTGGATTTACATTGGGGTTATGCTGGCATAAAACTGGAGTAATGCAGTGGTGAATCATGCCCTGCATCTTAACCATGCTGCACAGCCCATAGGTATAGAATATCACATCTTACTCAAAGTAGGCCTCACCCTATCCTTAATATGCTTACCTTCTACCTTTGTAATGGTAAATCCATTAATCTAACACACCATGTCTTCACACACTTACTTCCAAGTATAAAACATCCATTTTAGGGATTCACAGCACTTCCTTTTCTTTAAGGTTGGTTGCTCAGCTCTGTGTGCTAACAGTGAAGGGTAATATATAGTCCCAGAATCCTGATCTCTGATGTGCTGCTAGTGTCAGTGCTTCAGAGGGCAGAATTAATTCTATTACATCTCTCTTCACTGCCAGCAAAATCAGATGAACAGATTGGAACATTTCAGTTCTTGAGAGAGTATATGGACAGGGAGGGAGAGACTGCATAGAAAAGATTGAGGAGATAGGAAAATTCAGTAAAATAAAAACAGAGGAGAAAGATGAGCCCGTTTTCTGCCTCATGTACAGTACAATATATCTTGGCATTAAACATTGGGTTTTTTTAAGTCAGTGGAGCTGTACCAAATTACACCAGCTGTGTATCTGGCTCTCTGGTTCCTATCTGCACACAATGTACTAGCATTCAAGAGGATAAACTGAGGGGCTATAAGAACTTGGCCTCTGTGGTTTCAACTGTGAACTAAAGTATTCAGTCTCAGGACTTCATACTGATGCCCAGCACCCAAGTATCTGAGTGCCTTCCACCTTAAACTGGCATAGCAAGGCCCTTATATTGATTTACATCAGCTGAGGATCTGTTCTGATGGCGTTTAGTCTTTAAAGTGAAGGATATTTGGGTCTAACAGCTGCTTTGGGGGTTTGCCTGCGGAGAGTGTGTTAACTTGCATCAGATTTGACTTTAATACAGTGCTGAATACTGCCTTTCACTTCTTTTCTAGGGAGGAATGAAATTTTGGCTAGCTTGTGTCCCCAGGTTTTTGGATTGTATCTCGTGAAGTTGGCTGTAGCCATGGTGCTTGCTGGGGGTGTACAAAGGGCTGATGCTGCAGGAACTCGAGTGAGAGGTTAGTATTCTTGTTTCTAACAGTACATTTCTTCCCTCCATACATACAAAAATTCAAAATGAATATTAGAGCAAATAAAGCTGTAGAAACATAATCGTTCTGAGTGAGAATGTTGTTTAATCAGCATTTGAGTTTCCTATTTTTAGTTTTACTTTTTTCATTTGTCCAAAATAACTTGCGTGATAGAAACCAGTTTTCAATGCCCCATTGAATAAAGTATTAAAAGCAATTGTTTTAGGTAAAACAGAGGCTCAGATTAAAAGTAATTTTATAAATGACATTTTAAAACGATTTTATAGTAGCACATCCCTAATGGTATTTGGCGTCAGAGTGGAATATTAATATTTCCATAGTGTGAATCTCTATCCTGTGTTGAAGGGAAAAAATAAGATTCCCCCCACTCTACTTCCTAATGCCAGATTTTTCCATCTGTGATTGTCAGCATGTTTCTCTTAAAACTGTTACTGTAAGCTATTTGCCTGGTGAGTCTCCTTCTGTTGTTATTAGATGGCAAATGTGCCAGGTGGTATGTAGGTCATAGACTATGTAGTCTTAAATAATGTGTGTATATACAAGTACGGAATATATGTTTTTAAAAAATGCTATAACAGCCAAATCAAGTCATGTAGATCCTTAAAGTGAAGTCATTTTGTTTATATTGTTTATATAAGTTATTTAAATCATTTTAGAACTCTTTGATGAGGTACTTAATAACCAAAATATTTACTTTTGTAATTGCTTTGTATTTGGAAATTATTAAACTTCATGATTATTCGACTTATAACAAAATATTTTCAATTATTATCTAATAAGAAAAAAGGCTGACTTTATTGCTTATTTGTACAATAATTAAAGTACACCTCTACCTTGATATAACGCTGTCCTTGGGAGCCAAAAAATCTTACCGCGTTATAGGTGAAACCGTGTTATATTGAACTTGCTTTGATCCACCAGAGTGCGCAGCCCCACCCCGGAGCACTGCTTTACTGCGTTATATCCAAATTCGTGTTATATCGGATGGTGTTATATCGAGGTAGCGGTGAAGTTAAATATTGGGATCATAACAAAGCTGTGGTTCCGATTCCCTTCATTACTCAAGGTGGGAGTGAAAAATTTACCATAGCTGGCATCTGCAAAACAAGTCTATTAAAATATGAAAACAAGTAACTGGACCCTATAAGACCCTATAAGGCTGGCTATGTGATTATTTTAAAGAATCTTTTATGATGAGAATTGAGTTTGAACGTTGCAATATGGTTAGGTACTACTTTTGAATTATACAGTTTTATCACATCTGAGTGATGTTAGATATGACAATATTACACCTGAATTATTTATTGTATCATATGTTAAGAGGTAAATTTTATATGAAGAATTACATTTATTATTTTAGTTAAAAACTCTCTTTCTTGTCTGTCTTTATAAATGTAGTAGTCAGTATGCCACCCAGGCAATCTCAAGCTTTGTGTATTTATTTTTTCCAAAGGTGAATCACATCTTCTGTTGGTTGGAGATCCTGGCACAGGAAAATCTCAGTTTCTCAAATATGCGGTAAAGATTACACCACGATCTGTGCTTACTGCAGGAATTGGATCTACAAGTGCAGGTATCTGATGTTCCAGGCTGGCCAAGCAGGGTGTGCTCTTAATTTTTATTACAGTTTATCTGGGAGTCTCCATCTAAGCAGAGAAGGGTTTTATGTTTGAGCAGTGATATAAGCTACTCTTGATTGTATTAATATAGTCTCTAGAAAAAATTGCCATGGAACTGGACAAGTGAGGGCTGGGATGGCTCCCTATAGATCATTGGGAATACATCAGCCCTGTAGCCATTTCTCCTGTGGTGGGGACAAACTTGCTTCACCCAGCCCCTCTAGTGGGATGGTGTGGTAGGATCTCTGTCAGGGGATTCTCATGGAGCCTCCCCCAAAGGATCATCCTACTGTTGTTGCTTTTTTGTTGTCCTCCCCCTCCCCCCGCAGAAAATTATTCGGGCCTATATATTTTTCTTTTTCTGGCTTTTTTGATTCTTCCAGAATGAGTACACACTGTGTGGCTGTTACATGCAGAAGGATCATTCTCTTTCTGCTTAACAGAGACTCCTCCTCTTTTCTCTTCCTCTCCATATTTTGGGTGGGTGGCAGGTTGAGAGTCAGTTCTCTGCTGTAAGGCAGTGCCTTGAGCAGCTGAAGCCTTATCTCGACTCTGATCCATAAAGAAACATCTGAAGAGAAAATTTTTCCCCCTTAGTATGCCCCAGATGGCAGCAAATGCCAGGGGTTGTTAAGAATTCTTCCTGAGGGACAGTACAAAGCCTCACTTCCTTCTCCCACCCTTGCAAATTACACAGTTTGAACAAAGTGCTGTACAATCAATATATGCAGGAATCTGTATATACCTCAGGAGTAAAGGACAAAGGATTTCAACTAGTGCATTTAATAGAAATGTGTTTCTCAGACAGTGTTGCTCTTCTTCCATTTCTATGACAGGGAAACAGCATTGTGTTTAAATGGGAAGAACAAAAGAATATCTTTTCCTAGTCCCTTAGCCCTGTTCATCATGTGTGTACAACCTATATACAGAGGATTTGTCATTAAATACTATTACTCCTGACTTTAAAATCAAAATGTTTGCAAGCCTTTCTACAGGAAGCTACAAGCATGTTCATGCTTAGGATCACCTTGAATACATCCATCAATAATAGGAACAGAACAAGCTGTACTTTGGGCTTGTTCATGTTTCCTCAGGGGACTGGTGTCTCACAGATAGTGACCTGGACTAAAAACCTTGTAATCATTTCTTACATTATTGCACCCTCCTTCGGCAGTAATGATTAAGTCTGCGATTTAGTCACAGAATCCATGACTTCCAAAGACCTCTGTGACTTCAGCCAGCACCAGCTGGGAGCTGCAGGGTTCCCGCCAGGCAGACCCCCACAGCTCCTGGCCTCTGCTGGTGGCAGGGGGGACCCCCAGAGCTCCGGGCGGCAAGGGAACCCCTGCAGCTCAGAGCTGCCAGTGGAGGGGGGCCTTGGAGCTCTGAGCCCTCAGAGGTGGTGGGGGCCCCTGAAGCTCCCAGCCCGCCCGCATCTGCCCAGACTCCCCATTTTGCAATGGATATTTTTAGTAAAAGTGAGGGACAGGTCACGGGTTTCTGTGAATTTTTCATTATTGCCTGTGACCTGTCCATGACTTTTACTAAAAATATCCGTGACAAAATCTTAGCCTTAGTAATGATCTCCCTCAGCCAGCCAAGTTCTTGTACCTCTGCTTTGCCTTGATCTTCCAGAGCTCTCACTTTCATTTCCTGCTCCACGTAAGATGGCTTCCCTGAACACATGATCACCAAGGATGGCTGGAGCTGGGAGTCACTTTAGCATAAATGGGGAAACCACACTTGTGATGCAACAGAACAAGCTGTCCTGGTGTGTAGCGATGGAGCTCTCTGTGGGTTTCCAGCTCATTTCTTGCAGGGGGGGGTCTCCAAAATCCTAAAATTGCTTTTAGCTCTACATCAGTGAGGCTTTTAAAAAGAAAGGAAACCCCATGCTCCCCAAATTCCACTGCAGGTACATCACTTTTCCAACTTTAAACTCTTATGGTAAGGCCCATTACCATAAGAGATAATGAGGCTCACATCTGGCTGGCTGTGCAAATTACATCTACATTCACTTCAAAATCCCTTTACACTGCCAGTGTGGTGTAAAGGCGCCTTAGTGTAATTGAGAATAAGACTCTTGTAACACTGCTGAATAATAAAATTACTGAATAAAGTTCCTTCAAACTTTCTTTGGATCTTAGAAGCAATTTATTTAGAAAAATATTATCCTAAAAGCAATTTATTTAAAAAAAAAAACACATTTATTGAGCTGTCCAAGTGTAACTTCCAAATGGAATGTATGAGGTAAAACTTTGTTTTGCTGTTGGAATTTTATGTTCAAGTAGCTCAACTGATTTTGCTGGAACTTGTTAGGAAAAAAATCACCTTTGTAATAAGATCAAGCATTAAAAATGTAGTTCCTAAAGGACATATTTGAGAGACGTGTATGGTTAAACTGAGGGAGTGTAAAACTGAAATTGGTACTTTCCTTAACCATAATATATGATATGATAATTAAGCAATGTGCAGCCAATATTTTAAAAATGGGTCTCCTCAAAAAAACTTGCCCTCTTTGCCTTGGGTAGTATGAGCACTGAGAGAGCCTCTATCCATTGCCATATTGTTTAGTGCCACTAGGGATGTCTCTGCACTATGCCTTGGCCTTGAAAATCACTTGCGAAGAATCCATGATGTTAGCAAGTGCTACGTGATGTTGGAGTTTGGGTTCTGAATGATTTTGCCTAAGAGTGTGAGGTTGGAGGGGTGACCTGTGTCACATGTTCGTATCTGGATGATCAGACAGTCTATTGCATTGTTCAGGAAGAAAGGAAAAGTTACTTCTCTGAAGATTTTGATAAGCTGTTAGTAGTGGACATAATTTCTCTTCTGTGACTTTTACCATGAATTTGTTTCGCATATGGTGTTCCACTATTTGTAATGGATACTAGCATGTGATGGGGCCAAATTCTGTCAGGGCAGCAGGGTGATTAATGCCATCCAGTCCATCTTCAAATGTATGGCCTCAGTAAGTTCCTCTTAAATACAGTTGATCTTTTCTGCAAGTTAGGATAGGAGCTTTTCAGAGCACTCAGTGCTTGGGTCCAGCCTCTGGATGATGCAATCTGGGATGATTAGCTAGGTGGAATAGTTCTGCTGCCATTTTATTGTAGCTGTGATGGTGGTAGACCCAGTTATTTAGTTTGTTTAAAGGGACAAAATGCAGTTAGGCATTGAACTCTTACAATCTTTCAGTTCAAATGGGGCACCTAATTGTCTGTTGTACATTTGAAAATCTGAAGGGTTGTTGTTGTTGTTGTTGTGTGTACACTGAGGAAATATTCGGATTTGGATCAGTTTATTCACTCGATGCACTTCCTGCCTTAGGTGGAAATTTGATCAAAAGTGTTTGTGTTTAAAAATGAAGACAATCTCACAAATGTCCTGAAACAATAGAAATTCTTACTAGTTAGGGCACATGCATCCTTACTAAACAATGTCAGAGGATAAGAGAAAATGCTCCCTATTTTCTTTTAAGTAATCAATCATCATGGGTTTTACCTTCCTTTAAAAGAAATAAGTTTTGGAACCTAACAGGTTCACAGTGTCAATGGTTATTGCTAAATACTGAACTATGTTCTTACCAGGCTGATTACAAATGTTATATCAGCTATCCGTGTGCAAAATCTATCCACCCTTTTGCCTTGACTCACATAATAAGATTAATGAGAGGATTTGGAAGAATAGCTACATTGTTAGTCTTATAATTATTAAATGTCTCAAATCTGTGCAATTGGTCTTTATCTTCAAGGATGGTAACAGAATACTTTATGGTAAGATCTTCAGGTCAGGTACTGTGTGCGCGCGTGTGTACAGTGGTATCACAGTGGAGCCTCAATCTTAATTTGTGCCTGTGGGTACTACTATAATACAAAAATAATAAAATTGTGTATTGAAATGTCTTAAACCCAAAATGTTTTATGAAGCTACGGTAGGATGAAGCACTTCAACCTCTTATTAACTATCTAAACCGACTACATGAATAAAGAGGCTTTTAAAAAAGTAAGTGTACCAGGCCATGATTGTACATCATAATCCTATAGGGAGCAATTTTTTTTCTTACTAAGTATTCATGCTATTCCTTTTGAAGTTTAAATTTTGTAACTGCTTGAAACCTTTCAACCAATTGTGCAAGCTATTAGCATGGTTGAAAGAGAGTTCTTTGCTGCGCCCACCTACTACAAATGAAACATTGTTCTTAACAGACTATGTAAAATGACTTAATAGCAGCAGGAGGCAATAAAAAAAAGTCACATCCTAAAATCCCAGATAGCAGATGGTAGAGCTCAAATTGCATGCTTTAAGTAACGAGTATGTGCCTTGAAAGGCATAGACGTTTGCACCTAAAATTATACTGTGCTGTCTGTTTTCACAGTAGAGGACATTTTAGGATTATTTTGTAGAGATCACTTTTTTCCCCCTTTCTTTGCATTTTATCAAAAGACAGCTTTGTTCTTAACCTATTATTAAAGGGCAATGAAATTGTATTCAGCATTATTAATATTAGGGATGAGCCCAAGTCATCACTATTCCATCTGTGCTTAAACATTTTTAACTTTCTGTTCTTTAGGTTTTTAATTATATTTACAGAGAAAGAGAAAAATAATACATATGCTTTAATCAGATTAAGTTTAGAGCAATGAAAATAACACAGAGAAAAAACTACTTAAAAATAGTTGTATTTATATTCCACAATTTGCTCAAATACTGTTTTTTTCTTATAAACTTTCTACAGGATGTTTTAGAACAACTTCTTCACGTTGTTTGTTGACTATGTACTTAAGGAATTTCAGGCAAATAGTTCTGGTTGTTTTTACAGCTTAACACATGTACAGTATCAAAATGATGGTAGTCACATGCAGTCCATATGAGATTCTAACATGACATTTAATGAATTTTCTGATGTTGACCACCCCTTTGATGCTGAAGGTAATGCATCTGTAGAAAGAAGTGACTGTAGATTTGGGTTACTGCTCTCTGCATCTTCCAGTTTTTCAGTGTTGTCCTCCCAGTTAATGTGGAATCTTGTGACTCTGGGGTTAGATGCCAAAATATTCCTTTGTAGCTGGAGGAGGAGAAAGTATATTAGTTGTGTGCGCACGCAAGATTACTGTATAAATTTATGTACAAACATAACTAATCTCTATGAATTTATGGCACTTGAACTTTAATCTACAGATACTGCATATGTATCAGGAACAGATGTTTACCATACAGAATCAATCCATCTAGTCCAGCATCCTGCCTCAGTGGCCAAACTTGCTTTAGAGGATGACACAGAGCCCTCATCTTGCACCAAGCTAAATGTGCCATGCTCACCCGAAGGGAGTAGATTTCCTTCTTAACATCCCACCCTAAACATGAGATTTGAGTGTGTTTATCTTAGCTTGCATATATACAAATGTTCAGCACAGAATTAAATTATCCAGTCCTGGTTTAAAAAAAAAAAATCTAGGCACAGTCTGAGGCACTAACCTGCAGCAGTGAATTACACAAACTGACTGATTATACAGTGTGCAAAGTAGTAATACTGTTTATTTGCTCTAATTACATCAAGTGTCTCTTTGTTCTTGTCTGATCCTGCAGTCCTTCCTCATGTTAGTAGCACTACTCCATAAGTGTGCTTTAGATCACATTTTGATCTTGACTTAATTGGATTTAATTTAATTCCTATTTAAAAAAAATCTGAAAACGTACTTAGCTTTGGAACAGGAAGGTGACCTGGCCCCATTTAGATAGTATTGTTGACCCTTATTTTTCTTTTGACAAGATGACAGGTATGTGTGTATGGATATAGCCAAAAAATGTATTCATTTTTCACTGCCTCCCTTCTACTTTTTAATTAAGATACTCTGGAAAGATTGTTGTTAACTATTGAAAACGTGCATATTACAGCAGGGTTTAAGACACCAGAATCTCCCATGTTGCAGAACCATCTGCCCTCATCATGAAAGTTTAACTTCCTTAGCAGTATGAGTTCTGTGGCTCTGATTCTTGCGCACACACACTCTTGCCAAACGGAAGGCAGCAATCTACACCATCCCTCCAAGTCACTGCATACGGATCACAGTACAATCAATTAATTATTAAACTAATCATGGGAAAACTCTGCCCTGGAGCTAAAAACTGATCTTTTTCTCCAAAGAAAAACGGTCATTGAGTAATTCCTCTTACCCAAATTGACAACCTTTTATTTTCAAACCTGATCTGCTTAGTTCCCCTTCAATTATAATAATGTTTTTAACCAATGCATCTTCAACTCAGACTAAATGTCTAAATTCTGCACAGAAGAATTCTAATTTAGCCAAGGATTCTGCACTTTCATCATGTGCCCTGCCACCAAAATTGCTAGATAAAATTAAGAACCTCCTGGAGTATTAGTGAGTGAAAATAGTTCAGAAGAAGTTTGCTGCTTTTTTGTTAAAAGCAGAGTTAACGTTGCATAAACAAATGATACGAGACTAAAGTAGTAGTTGAGGGGTTTTGGTTTTGTTTTAGTTCAAGTACTTTTGAAGAAACTTGGATATTTAGAAGCCAAAACTTTAGCATTTATACCATAAAAAAATGGCATAAAAGGAAATGATTATAAAGTCAAAAATAAAAAATGGGGGAAAGAAAGGAATAGATTGGAGATTTAAGGTGAAGATATTCAAAAGTTAATAGCAACTTTTGGTGACCAACTCAAGGCCCCTTCAATTGGCCTGATTTTCAGGAACTGCCATGCACCCTGACCCCTGAAAATTAGGCCCATGTAGGGTGTCTCAGGTTAGGCACACCAAATCACTGGTCATTTCTGAAAATCATGGCCTTAAGTGTCCTTTAGTGATCCACAATTTAAGTGTAGTTATATCAGGGTATCATTTTTTGGGAATGTGTGGCTTTTCTCTGGCCTAATTATTGCAGTACATGCATTATTCTGGTCCACTCTTCAGATTTTAATATCGTATCATTTACCTATAATGGAAAAACAATTTTACCTCATTACCCTTCTCCATTAGCCTTCTAACATCAGTTTATATACATTACTTCCTTAAATTTCCATGCAAATAAGGGCCCTGACCCCGACATGGTATTCCATGGAGGCAGACCACTGTGCCCTCAGAGAACCCCAAAGACAGACCCCCCTGGAAGTCAATGGGGAACACCTTGCAGGTTTGCAGGTTAACAAATATTTGCCAATGCCCTCCCTCTGTGCAGTGTTATATTCCAAATAATTCTTATTTGACAAGTCATTTTAATGCTAATCCTGACTTAGTTTAACAAAAAACAAGATTTTTTTTTAGCTCATGTTCTTAGCTTAGATTTTGTGTTTTGATATTTTTAAGTAAAATATGTGACTTAGCAACTATGTGTGATTATTCAGCCAACTCTAATCAGGTCAGTCTCCACAGCCCAAATTTGGCCCATCTCCAGTTTTTGTTAATATGAATATAAATTATGATATTTGTGACATGGATATTTGTCCATTCGGAAATGGAAAGAGACCAGCAACTCATTTCACATAATCCATGTAACATGGCAATAGCTTCTGATCACTTCTGATCTGGGAAGGATTCTGGATGAAAACCTGTATCCCGATCCCCTTCAAAACTATGATAACTAAGTGTCACCTTAAATTTGTTTTCTAAATCTTTTGGTTTTGCTTGATTTGATAGCTAGTTTTGTATGGCTTAAGGCAGTGATAGTCAGACGGAGGCTCAGAAGCTGCAAGTGGTTCTTTAATGTGTCTCCTGTGGGTCATTGCAGCACATGATATTAAAATACTGTAATTTAATTATTAACTGATCTAAGTTATTAACCTATCAGGGTGCTTTTGCTATGTTATTAACCAATTGTAGTTGATAAAATAATAATACTTGGTAAATAAAAATAAATAAAACTAAGTATTTCCCCAGCATACTGTTTAAATACGAATATATAGTAAATGAAACGATGAATTCACACTACTGTGGCTCTTTTGGGTAATGCTGATTGCTAATTTGGTTCCTGAGGTCTGAGTATCACTGGCTTAAGGAATTGTTTGGTTTTGTTTTTTAAGAAAGCAAGCCTATTATGTTAACCCTGCTTTGGATACGTGACCAGAATAGAATATTTCTTACCTTAGAAAAGTCTGGTTTTACTGGAGGATTCTCTCTTAATTCTGTTTCAGTATATTCATTGTTTACATAATAGCCGACTCTAATAAATTCTTGGCCTCGGTAGGTGCATGTAATTAACACAACTGTTACACCTACTGCATCTGCATCTGGAATAAGTCCTGGATTAGGAGCGTCAGCCTAAAATGTAAAAGGAAAAGGTTATTGAAACAATACAGATTGATCTACCTTATCTCCAATTTTATACCATATGGCTATCTAGCAAGGGGCAGTAGGGTTGTATGTCACATCCATCATGTGGATTAAGCAATGGCTGTGCACAAATTTTAAATTGATGATTCATGCATAGTCGGGAGATAGAGTGCAAGCACATCTACACTGCTCTCTCAGTAACTGCAACCTTGGATTTAGGGCACTACTCTCTAGAGATACATAGCAATTCAGTCTCCAGGGTTTGTTTATTTGTTTTTTTTGTTACTTCTGAAACCTAGATGAACAGGCAGCTTTTGCATCTGAAATTGGGTTTTTTTGACCAATTACCAGGTAAACTGTAGTTCGGGCAGGTGCACTAATGTCCCTCCAACTCTGCTGTGCCACTGTTCTCCACCCCAACCTTGAAAGATTACCCTTGCTAGCTTATTTTTCATGAGGTCTGTGAGGTTACACTGGGGTGCATAAGTTTTCATAGCTGATAGATTAATCTGGTAAGGAAAAACTGCAAATTATACTCCAGCAAGGAGAGGGGACTGGATTGCAGTGAGGTTTGAGCTATTCCACAGGCTATTAAGAGAAGGAACCAGTATGTCTTTTGTCTCTAGGGTGTCCAGGTGCCCGGTTTTCAACTGGAAAGTCCGGTTGAAAAGGGGACTTGATAGTGTCTGGTCAGATCTACTGACCGGACACCCACACTCAAAGTCCAGTTATTGCCGGGGGGGCGAGGGAGGAGCCGGGAGGTGCTGATTCATCACTCAGGTCAGTCCCTACTCAGCCAGGGCCACCTCCTACCTGCATTGGGCAGTTGCAGCTCCGAGCCCCAGCTCTGCAGGAAAGTCTCTCCCGGCAGGTGGAAGAGGGGAAAGAGCAGCGAGTGACAGGGGAAGGAGAAACAGGAACAAACAGAGGGCAGGACCTTGGGGGAAGAGGTGAGGCAGGGAGGGTGGGACCTTGGGGAGAAGGGGCAGGCCAGTTCCAGCACTCTTGCTGGCAGGGCCGGCTCCAGGGTTTTTGCCGCCCCAAACAGCGGGGAAAAAAGAAAAAGCCGCAATTGGCAGCACTTCGGCGGCAGCTACACTGCGCCGCTTTCTTCTTCGGCGGCAGGTCATTCCCTCCGAGAGGGACCGAGGGACTTCCCGCTGAAGAGCCCGACGTGCCGCCCCTTCCTCTTAGCCACCCCAAGCACCCGCTTGCTGAGCTGATGCCTGGAGCCGGCCCTGCTTGCTGGAGTGTCCGTTTTTTAAATATTACAAAGTTGGCAACCCTATTTGCCTCCCTCCCCATAATGAAGTTTGTTACCATGTGTGTTGTTAAATGCGACTCTCTCTTCACTTGGAGAGAACTTCTGACACATTTTCAACCAGTAACTCAGGCCTAATTAATATGCATTAATCTTTCTAAATGATCTAGCAGTGGCAGTGTAGTTGTTAATAAAAAAATATGTATCATAAAATGGGGCTCAACCCCAATCTTTTGAAATGCCTTTTAGCTATAACTTATTGTTGATTTTTTTTGTTTCACCCTAGACCTAGGACTTGTAACAATGCATGTTTCTTCAAGGGATCATTGCATAAACTGCCTCATGTTTACAAAACAGCAATTAAGCACTGCACTCTTGCTGGGAAAGTTACAGCCAAACATATTTCTAATAGTTTATTATACAGTCTAGTACTGTGGCCTGTTGAGCTGGTTAATCGTATGTCATTGGCTCCAGTTCCCTGTTTCCTTGATTCTACAAGTATCCATAAACCAACCTAGATACCTTAACTAGGGGCTGTGGCTACTGAGGAGAAGGAAGAGATGTTACACCCCTAAGGGACAACAGCACCAGTGTGGTGGGAATAGCCAAACAATGTTATCCAAAATCAGGCAGGGACCAAGGCAGCCAGGCAGTATATCCAAAATCTAAAAGACTAAGACACAAAATGAGTTACACCTAGCAAAGGAAATAAAAGGCAATAAGAAAAAATTATAAATACATCAAGAGCAAGAGAAAGATGAAGGAACATGTAGGTCCACTACTTAGCTGGGAAGGAAAGCTAACGGAGCATATCAAGAAGGTTGAGGTCTACAATGCCTGTTTTAAGTCAGTCTTCACTAAAAAGATTAATGGTGACCAGCTATTTAACATAATTATTAACAACAAGGAGGAGTCAGGAACACAAGCCAGAATAGGGAAAGAACAGGTTAAAGAATATTCAGATGAGTTAGATATACTCAAGTGGACAAGACCTGATGAAATTCATCCCACAGCACTTAAGGAACTGTCTGAAGCAATATCAGAACTGCTAGCAATTATCTTCAAGAACTCATGGAGGACAGGTGAGGTCGCAGAGGACTGGAGAAGGGCAAACCTAGCACCTATCTTTAAAAAGGGGAACAAAGAGGGCCCAGGAATTATAGACCAATCAACCTTACTTGGAAAGATACTGGAACAAAAATATTAAACAATCAGTTTGTAAGGACCTAGAGGACAACAGGGTAATTAGCAATAGCCAACATGGATTTGTCAAGAACAAATCATGCCAAACCAACCTAATTTCCTTCTTGCACAGGGGTATTGGTCTAGTGGATCGGAGCGAAGAAGTAGATGTGATAGATCTTGAACTTAGTAAGGCTTTTGACACAGTCAGTCCTACATGATATTCTCATAAACAAACTAGGGAAATGTGGTCTAGATGAAATTACTATAAGGTGGGTGCACAACTGGTTGAAAAACAGTACTCAAAGATAGTTATCAATGGTTTGCTGTCAAACTGCAAGGACATATCTAGTGTGGTACTGCAGGCATCTGTCCTGGAGCCAGTGTTATTCAATATTTTTAAAAATGACTTTGAGAATGGAATGGAGAGTATGCTTCTAAAAATCTGCAGATGAAATCAATGGGGGAAGGCCTGCTAGCACTTGGGAGGGCAGGATTAGAATTCAAAATGACCTTAAAATGGAGAGTTGGTCTGAAATCAATAAGATGCAATTTGGTAAAGACAAGTGCAAAGTACTATGCTTAGGAAGGAAAAAATCAAATACACAACTACAAAATGAGGAATAATTGGCTAGGCAGTAGTGCTACTGAAAAGGATCTGTGGGTTATCATGGAATATGAGCCAACAATTTGATGCAGTTGTAAAAAAAGGCATATATCATTTCAGGCTGTATGAATAAGAGTGTCATATGTAAGACATGGGAGGTAACCCTCCCATTGTACTTGGCACTGGAAAGGTCTCAGCTAGTGTACTGTCCCCCGTCCTTGGCGCCACGCAGAAGGACATGGACAAATTTGAGAGAGTCCAAAGGGGAGCAACAAAAATGATAAAAGGTTTAGAAAACCTGACCTAGGGGGAAAGGTTAAAAAGCTGGGCATGTTTAGTCTTGGGAAAAGATGATTACGGGGAGACCTGAGAACAGTCTTCAAGTATGTTAAGAGCTGTTATAAAGAGGATGGTAATCAATTATTCTCCCTGTCCACTGGTATTGAAGGTGGGGCAAGAAGTAATGGGCTTAATCTGCAGTAAGGGAGATTTAGGTTAGATATTAGGAAAAAACTTTCTAACTATGAGGATAGTTGAGAGCTGGAATAGGCATCCAAGGGAGTTTGTGGAATCCACGTCACTGGAGGTTCTAGCTGAACTCCACTTACTACAGTTATGCCACCAGAAAATTAGGCCCTATATGAAAATATGGCCCATACTCGTGCAACAAACAATAATTGCTTCCTCACCTGCCAATGAAATGCAGATGCTTCTGGGGAAAGATTTAGCAATTCCATCGATGCACAACAACAGATTTATACAGAGAGTGAAAATAATGGCTTGAAACTGCAGGGAGCATTTAAATAGGCAGAATTTAATTAAGCAAATTGTGTTATAGAAAGGCATGGCGCTGTCTAGACTAGGAGAATGAAGTGTTCAGCAAACATGTTCTAGTCTGTTGCATTCTATATGGGTTCTTATATAGCACTCCTCACAGCAGTATCTGAGTGCCTTCCAGTAGTGTATTAAGTGATGTGACTAAAAACATCTGTCATATGTTGTGTGTGTTCTCTCAGTGTTGGTTAATGTGCGTTAACACATTTTTAAAGCCACTTAGCACCTGGCATAGACAAACACTAGCCTTTAAAACATGTTATCTGGTCATGGTCATTAGCTTGTCCCTTACTAATAACTACAACCAGTTAACATCTTTTTTAAATGCCACTCTCTTCATCTAGACTAAGTACAAAGTGTTGTTTAACAATGTGTTAGTTAACATATGTCAACTATTTACATGTTTGCCAAACTCACCTAATTTTCCTAGTCTAAACAGCACCACCGAGTCACCCTTTTGTGCAGAAAGTGCTGTGAGATCTTTAATGTCCCCAGGTGCTCAGAATTGTAATTTTACATCTTATCAAAAGATTGCCCCTATAGCAACACAGCATCCTATGCTGGGGCATTGGTTCAGTTACTGACTCAGAGGGAAGAAAATACTGCCTATTGAATCACCAACATGACTTCCTGCAGTGCCCTTCTTTGTTCTTGGTGGCAGAGATGCTAACTTTCTAATATGCCGGAGGGCGGGTGGATGCTCCCCTGGGCTTCTTCCTGGCCCTGCCCCAACTCCACCCCTTCCCCCAAAGCCCCACCCCTGCTCTGCCCCTGCCCTGACTCTTCCCACCCCATTCCACCCCCTCCCCTGAGCGTTCTCGCTAGTGCCTCTTGCACGTTGCGGAACAGCTGATCACAGGATGCGCTGGAGGGAAACGGGAGGTGCTGACCGGCGGGGCCACCGGCAGGTAGCAAGTGCTGGGGGAAGGGGAGGCGCTGACTAGGGGAGCTGCCAGTGGATGCTGAGCAGGGAGGGATAGCTCAGTGGTTTGAGCATTGGCCTGCTAAACCCAGGATTGTGAGTTCAATCCTTGAGGGGGCCACTTAGGGATCTGGGGCAAATTGGTCCTCCTAGTGAAGGCAGGGGGCTGGACTCGATGACCTTTTAAGGTCCCTTCCAGTTCTAGGAGATTGGTATATCTCCAATTATTATTATACCCATTTTTTTCCATGAGTGCTCCAGTCCTGAAGCACCCATGGAGTCAGCACCTATGCTTGGTGGTCTCCCATTTAAGTATTAACAAGGCCCAATCGCCCTTGTGAAATTTGATGATCAACGTTTAATATACTTTGGGCTGCAGGTTCTTTCCTAAAGAAACAGGTAGGAGAACTTACAGGAGAGCTTGTACAGAATCATGCACAGGATATATTCCAATATAACCAATGTTCTCTATGTCTAACTCCTAGTTTGGCTGAGGTAAGATAAATATTCATAGTTGAAACATGATAAATGATTCCTTCCTGTGTAAATATCATATCTGGGGGACATGTGAAGTTTGGACAATCAGGGTTACCTGTATAACATGTCCAGAGATGTGCCTCTTTAGAGAAACAACATCAGCTCTTCCTCCTATCTCTCTCTACCACAAGCAACATTTATAACTTAAAAAATATTAATTGTAATTTTTACTTTTAAAAATGAATCAGATTCTTCACTCAAACTAATGTATCTTTAAAAAAACAGAGGCATAAATGCCAGCTCATCTTTTTGAGCAGTGTACCACACTGCAACCCGTTTCCAAAGGCATCAGAAGGTCACAGACCACTTCTGTCAATTTACATAGTAAGTTGTTATGACTAAAGGGTTAAAACTTGATAGTGTAAGAAATTCGAATAAGGGAAGTAATTTCTCATACATCTTCTTTTTTGGTAGTGGGAAGAAAATAGCCCCAGTATTGAAACCTAATTAATAGTTAAGTGCTTAGAGAATGATTTGTATATAAAAGACTGCTAAATGTATCCGCCTTCCTGCTCTTATTGTGCCTTTGACCTGCCCTGTAAAATAAAGTTTTCCTTTATCCGAAAGTTTCAGATGTGCTCTGAAGCATTCAGATAATTGGGATGTACATGTTTATTCAAGATGCCTTAGACATTTTCTACACACACCTTGACACCATCCTTAAAACAATTGTATCTACTGTCAGAAAGATAGAAGCTCATTCATGTCTTCAGTTATTTTCTTTAGTTATATGCGTGAACTCCAGTGTATCTTTGCCATAAAGTGCAGTTCTCATGTGGGGATGGAAGTACAGTTCTTCTGGAAGGAGCTAATTTTAGTTTTAGTCTAACACTTCTGCCAGTGCATTTTAGTCCTCTTTTACCAGACGAGGCTAGCACTGGATAAAAAGAGGTTGTGCTGAACTGAGGATATGTCTACACTACAAGCCCTACAGTAGCATACCTACAGTTGTGCTGCTGTAGCATAGTCACTTGTTTTCTGTCACTGTAGTCAATCCACCTCCTCAAGAGGCAGTAACTAGGTCAATGGAAGAATTCTTCAGTCGACCTAGCTGTGTCTCTACTGAGGCCTAGGTCGGCTTAACAATGTCTCTCGGGGTGTGTGAATTTTTCACACCCCGAACAACATAGCTACGTTGACCTAAGTTTTAGGTGTAAACCAGCCCTAAATTTTAGGTGTAGACCAAGCCTGAGTCATGGTTTTGTGATACGGAAAAAGCACCATTAGGAATTAAAGTGAGACTTAAACTAGACCAGTGCAGTAAGCCACCTCACTGCCATTCTCTCCTCATTTTCCCTTAGGCACTGCCTTATTTGTAACTCTTTGGCTTTGTGAGTTGGTAGCTCTTAGGATTTCCAAACATCTGAAAATTTATGGGTGAGTCCTAATCCTCATGTGTCTCCCTGACGTGCTTCAATGCTACCTTGAGAATCCCAGACTTATTTCAGGACTTGTGACATTGTGTTGCAATTCTAACATCATGGCATGAAGATCCAAACATCACGATGCAATATTGTCTTGCTGAACAAAGATAAATAGATGGCTGTCCTGTTAAGTTTTACCATGAGCTGGTCACTGGGAGGAGGGGCCTACACTAACCTTTTATACCCAAAGTTTCCCACAACTGCTATCCCCACCACAACCTCACCAGTGGTACAAATGGCGGGAAGTGCTATCATAGACCAGTTAACTGGCATTTTTAACCACTGTGTTGTCTAACCTTGCCCCCCCCTCCCCGCATTCCCTCATTGATACCACAAGTGGAGCTGTAGCAGTAGGAAATTTCAGGAAAAACAAGGGCTCATGCAGATAAGGCCTTAAAGTCAGGAACAGTAGATTTAAGGAGCTGACACAAAATGGTGTTTGCTAGGAAAAAATATATTATTGAAATGCTGCTTTGCTTTAGGCTGTCCCCTTTAAACACCGAATTAACTCAGTTGTTTTAGCAATATTGAAAATAACAAACTTACCTGAAATACAAACATGTGCCTTCCTGCAGGAACAGGTCCTACTAAAACGGAGTCTAAAACTTGATCATACTCCTCACTTTCTGCTGAACCCACATAAATTATTTTCCATTCCAAATCTACATTAAAACAAAAACAACATTTTAAAAAATGCCCAAAATTTGCACATAATTTAATTCTCTCTGTTTGAAAAAGTCAGTCCATAGCCTAAGGACCCCAGGTCTTGCTTATTTAGGACTTTAGCCCAAAACTGCCTCCATAGCTGCTGGTCCATAAAGACTACAGGCTTGTCTACAAGGGGAAATTTACGAGCATAATTATACTGCTTTAGTTATACCAATACAACTCTACATGAGCTTTCTAAGTTGTACACCCTTTGCTGCCAACATTATTCAGAAATGGTATGCCCCCTTGGAAAAGGCTGTGTAATGCCATTTTTGGACATAGGCTTCTCATGGACGGAGAGAGAGAGGGACACTGGACATAGTGACAGTAGGGAATAGTGATGTGTAGAAAGTGAAGAGCTCATTTACATGAGGTATCCATGGACTAAACAGCAGTACAACATCCAAGCAGAGTTCTCCCTGCTCCCCCACACCCTCCCAATTTTTTTTTTTTGCAAAGCAAGCTACCTTGTTAATTGAATAGCTAGCCCACTGTACGTACGTACGTACACACACACACACACACACAATTGATATTGTGATTACAGAATACTCTCAGTAAAGGTTTTGGTGTTTGGATGTAACCTGAATCTTGAGATGGAATTTATAATCATTTTATGTAAAATCAAATGTATTGTATGGTTTCATAATACAGTTTAAAGAAACCAAACAATATTAACATTTCATAGGTTTCCTGACCCATATATATTGCTGTGCTTACTCTCTGCCCCAACTCCCTGCTTAAAAACTGAAACTATCAACTAAGCTTATTTTTAACTTTCAGTTTCCAGTTAAAACACACACATGGCAGAACTACCCTGCCAGAATTCTTGCATTTTAAACAGACAATAAAAGGTCACTATGATGGGTTTTTCTTATTGAAAGATGCCATTTGTGATTATTTCCTTTTTTTAAAATGGAACTTTTTTTAAAATCTGTTTCAAAGAGTGCCTTTAAAAAAAACAAACTGATGTGACACATTTTCATCTTGTCTTTCAGTATGGAACTATGCCCTGATCACGCATACACCGTCATTAGCGCATACTCCTGTGCCATTCCATAGTCTTCAACAAGACACTCTGCACAGGTGCAAACAGGAGTCTATGCTAGGCATTCCTGATGCAGGACAGGAGCCTAAGGGCTTGTCTACCCTGGCAACTTGCAGCGCTGCAACTTTCTTGCTCAGGGATGTGAAAAAACACCCCCCTGAGCGCAGCAAGTTTCCGTGCTATAAAGCGCCAGTGTAGACAGTGCACCAGTGCTGGGAGCTACGCCCCTCGTGGGGGTGGGGTTTTTTAGAGCACTGGGAGAGTGCTCTGCCAGCGACCACACAAGCCATGTTAAAGCACTGCCAAGGCACTGCTTTAGCATTGCCAGTGTAGACTAGCCCTAAGTAAGGAAGAAAATGCAACACTGTAACACAACTTGGCTGCTTTATGATTCAAGTCCCTATTTTTTATCATACTTTTTGGTATGTTTATTTTTTAAATGGCATAACTCATAGGATTCAGGAAGGCTTTTTGTTCCTTTTGTATAGCACAGCATAATTTTCCAGGTGCTGGATGGGAATTATTTGCCGACCTTTGAAGTATCTGGTATTGGGTATTGCCAAGACAAGATATCAGACTAGACAGGTAAATGGTCAGATCCACTACGGCAATTCTTATGTAAATATACCACACACAATTGAGGAGTATTGTGAAGGCCAGGAAAGTTCATAGCGTATCCATTATAAGCCACTGTTCCAAAGCACTGCTGTATAATCATTCTGGACTGATAGTTTACAACATTTCAGACTAGGAATAATATTTGGGGGCGGGGGTACAGAGGGAGTAAGAGCTATTTCATAAATTATATGCTAAAAGGGTAACTATCAAATCCTACTTGTTTAGGACTGTGTGCCCATCAGTAACTTTTAAAATAGTTTAAATAGATGAAGTTAAAAAATTAAATTGGCAAGGGATTGGTCTGATTTGGAGAGAAAAAAAATACAGTAAATGACCAAGATATTAGCGTTTGAAAATTAAAGCCAGGATACACCTTTCTTCATAAAATTTATGAAGAAAAGATTATCTGTAATACTAATAATTGTAATGACTTATATCAGGGGTTCTCAAACTTCATTGCACCGTGACCCCCTTCTGACAACAAAGTTACTACATCACCCCAGGGGGAGGGCCAGAGCTGAGAAAACTGGTAAGCTGCAATAATGCTAGAGCAACAGTTAGAGAATTTAAGGAAATCTTGAGTGTAGACAGGGCCTCCGCAGAAAGTACCAGCAAGTGTGACAATTAGACCAAATATTCTGGTGTTTTCTATGATGTGGACACTTGCCCCCTGGAAACTGGTCTGACCAAATGCATGTAGTGTAAGCCTCCAACACATAATAAAGTAGTAGTGACTGAAAGATACAGATCTGGGCTGGATTTGAACCGGTGACACAAAGGTACGAAACACTCCATATATCCCATTACCAAAGCTTCGAACTGTTTTGTTCCCCCATAAAATTAAAACAAAAATAAGTATGTTTATTTTCCCCTACCCCTTAAAATGTTGGGATCCCCATGTATCAGATGTCAGCGACAGTGGTGGGGTGACTAGCACCTATTGGATCAGTCCTCTTCATGAGGGCACAGAGAGCACAAGCTGCAAATCATTTGTGGCCACAGGCACTCCCACTCCTCTCGCCAACGCTTCAGTAACTTTCAGACTGGTCACTAATAGCTTGCTTCATTCACCTGTTCTGCCAGTGCTCTTGAAGGAAGCTAAAAGAAGCCCATTCCCCTCTCCCAGGCCACAGTGGTGAGACCAGTGGTCCCGGCGAGCTCCTCTGGCCAGAAGAGAAATAGATTTTGCTTTCTGCTGTAAAAATCCTGTTTATGAACCTGCAGCACTGGCCCAGTACACGGTAGGGTCACTGCTGTGAACCCTTCTGGACGATTCCTGTAGAATTTGGTGAGAGTAACCAGCAGTGGAGGAGTCGCTGCTGAGCGATGCAAGAGGTTACTGCCTAGTCCACCCTCTGTACTCGGCAGTGGGTGGGTACATTGCTGACCTCACTCCCTGCACGGCGCACCCCGCTCTGTATAGGCTGGGGAGCAAAAGACTAGGTTTGAAGAGTCAACCTGAGATCCCCAGCTGGCAGGACACAGCATAGTACACCTGGACCCCTGGCTGCCAACAAACAGCAACTTTCAAGTGAGTGCTAACAATATTATTTCCTTCCCCCGCCCTCCCTCTCCGGGGGGGCTTAGTACCCACAATAATACTACAGCTGTAAAGGGATTCAGTCGGCTACCTTGATTATTTTCAGACATTTTGTAAAATACTCAGTGCAGCAGCTACATTTAAATCTCTCTACTTTAACCAACCCTCCCCCCTCCCCCGATGTTTTCTCCAAAAAATATTCAAATCGAATATCAAGACAATGAAAATATTTCCTGGGATGTGTTTTCCCCGCTTAGTGCAACGTTTCAGCAGCATATCGCTTTGCTCTGCTCAGCAACAGTTCACCTCAGCAAAAGGGATGCACGCTGAGATGTGCTCGTTAACCCCTCATATGCACACACACACACACCCCCCAACACAAAGCTGGCAACATGGCTGCTACCACCACTCAAACAAGTTCCTGGCAACTTAAGCTTACGTTCTAAAATGCAGTGCTGGGATCCGAAATACAGCAGCACTCAACTCTGCAGCCGAGGACACACTAATCAACTTTCCCTTGCCTTGCAACCTAAACGCGCCAGCCTAAGACAGAGCATTTCTAAACAGCAGTGAGATGCCTGCCAGCACATCCTTTCATCTACTCACACCGAGGCAGCGAAGGAGAAACTGTTAAATAGTAGCAGCAGGCCTTTGCAAAGTTTAAACCTTTTAAAACCTGAAACTCGTAGCTCTGGGTTATAAAATCCGTACGGGGAAAAAATCTACTCACCTTCAGACAGGTCCTCTATGCACTCAAACGTGATTTCGAACTGAAAAGGATTGTAGAAAGGAGAAGGATTATCCAACACCACTACATTGTTCACCTGAACCTTTGCCATATTTTGAAAAAAATACAAACAATAGGAATAGGGTGTTAATGCAGCACAATAAAGTCCAATGTGTTATTTTTTTGTAAAGCACAAACTCCAGTGCTAGTACTTGGTCAAGGTTGTAGAGCTATGACTTGAGAAACTTTTTTTTTTCTTTTATTTACAACAGGAACACTCCACACTGTTTTGCAGCTTTCCTATTTCACTAAACTACAGCCCATTCTGCTCTGTTAACTGGCAGCCTTGGCACTGATTGGCTGCACACTGAGCTATGACCCTCCTCCTGAAGCTTCCTGAAAGAACAAGATGGGCTCCTTTGCTCTGAATGGGATTGAAAATATTATCTGCTGCTCCACCTGCTGGCCCAGAGTAGGCTAAAGGCTTAGAACAAAGTGGCAGGACTGAATGTGGGAGGAACGAAAGAATGAAGGACGAGCTAGTCTGACATTATTTGAGCACTGGGCTCACAAAATGTACGGAAGGGCATCAGTGGCTGGAGTTGGCTTTTTTGTTTTTCCTAACAAGTAGATCAATCTGTAACTGACTGTGAACAATCAATTGAGATAACCCACTACCTTCGGACCAGCCAACACCCTCTCTTTTTTTCTTTTCTTTTTTTCCTTCCAAATCCAAAGTTTCTGTATGGCCAGAGGTTGGATAGAATTATTTCATAAGGAAAACAAAGATGTAGTTGCTGATTTTTTTTCTTTTGCTAGTTTTAAATCTGTTAACCTCACTGGCTTTACTCCTGATTTACAAAGGTACATCTTAAATCATGAAACCCTTACATGAGTAGTCCTTACTGAGGGCTTGTCTACTCTTAAAATGCTACAGCCGTGCAGCTGCACCACTGTAGTCCTTCAATGTAGATACTACCTATGCTTGATGGGAGGGCTTCTCCTGTCAGTGTAGGTAATCCACCTCCCCAAGAAGCAGCAGCGCGCGCTAGCCCTGGTCTACACCAGGGGTTAAGTCAGGAGCAATGTCTCTCAGGGGTGTGGATTTTTCACACCCTGGAGAGATGTAGCTATACCGAAGTAAATTCCTACTGTAGACCAGGACTCATACAATTAAAGCCATTGAAGTCAATGGCACTGTTCACTGACTAGTGAGTATGTGAGGAAGGGCTGTGGGATCAAGCTTATGTTATGTTTGAGGTCATGCGTTCCATAAAAGGGATGCTAGATCATGAGGATGTGGAAGAATAATTATTATAGGCCTTAATCCTACAATGAGCTCCACCGTGGGCATAGGGAGCAGCCTGCATAGAGCTCACTGTGGGTTTGGCGTCTTAGTGTTTAAACAGAACTGATCCTCATTCAAGTACCTAGAGAAATCTCAGCTTTAGGAAAGCTATTGCACAAGCATGTTCTGCCAGAAGCAACCTTCATTCCCCACAGCTCACCACTGTGGCATACTTAGACGTGTAGAAAAAAATCAAAATGCTTTAAGGTGAAATCATAAATCAGGAAGTGAGGTACAGTGGGTTTGAACATCTCCTCAAGGTCCATGGGGAAGGGGCCTTCTGCATGAAGAGCTCACTCTTTGCACATGGAGGATGGGCCAGTGACCCAGATCTGTGGCACCAGGTTTCTTATCTCCAGCCTCTGAAGAGAGCAACTGGCAAGGTCAGGGATCTGTGGCTGGGGAGGGGACAAGATGGGCAGGGCTGGGTGAAATGCTAATTGTCTCTCTCAGCTCTATGGGGAATTTACTCTCCAGTAAATACAGGCTCAGGCTGTATTAATATCTGAAATTTAATTAATAATTTCTTGAGTGTAATAGAGTGACTATGTAAGACAGTGTTTTAGGGGCTACTCCCTGCCTGGAAAGCCTGAGCTATGCTGACAGGAAGCCACAGCAGAGCTGTAGAGGACTGGAGGGCAGTGCTGGGGCACAGAGATTCTGTGTGGAAGCCCGTGGTCCAGATCACTGAGGTGACAGTGAGATTTCCTCTCAGATGGCTCCCTCCTGTACGTTCTTCCAGTGCAGGGGGCAGTCTTGGTCTGTATTTACAAAGATATTATACTGTACTGCAGTGGTTCTCAAAGCCAATCTGCCGCTTGTTCAGGGAAAGCCCCTGGCGGGCCAGGCCGGTTTGTTTACCTGCTGCATCCGCAGGTTTGGCTGATCGCAGCTCCCACTGACCGTGGTTTGCCGTTCCAGGCCAATGGGGGCTGCGGGAAGCAGCGGCCAGCATATCCCTCTACCCACATCGCTTCCCGCAGCCCCCATTGGCCAGTGGGAGCCGCAATTGGCCGAACCTGCAGACGCGGCAGGTAAACAAACCAGCCAACCAAGGGCTTTCCCTGAACAAGCAGCGGACCAGCTTTGAGAACCACTGCTGTACTGAATATGTGATCAGTGTTCACTAGTACTTTCTATACCAGGGTGGGCAAACTTTTTGGCCTGAGGGCCACATCAGGATATGGAAATTGTATGGCAGGCCATGAGTGCTCACGAAATTGGAGGTAGGGGTGCGGGAGGGGGTGAGGGCTCTGGCTGGGGGTGCAGACTCTAGGGTGGGGCCAGAAATGAGTTCAGGGTGTGAGGGGGGGGCTGCGGGTTGGGGACAGAGGGGTGAGGGCTCTGGTGTGGGGCTGGGGATGAGGGGTTTGGGGTACAGGAGGGGGCTCCAGGCTGGGACCAATGGGTTCTGAGGGCAGGAGAGGCATCAGGACTGGGGCAGGGGGTTGCAGTACGGGCAAGGGTTGTGAGGGCTCCAGCTGGAGATGCAGGCTCTGCGGTGGGGCCAGGGATGAGGGGTTTAGGGTGCAGGAGGGTGCTCCAGGCTGGGACCAATGGGTTCAAAGGGCAGGAGGGGGAACAGGGATGGGGCAGGCTGTTGCGGCATGGAGGGGGGTGTGGGCTCTGGGGTGGGGTTGGGGATGGGGTTGGGGTAGAAGAGGGGGCTCTGGGCAGGGATCGACGGGTTTCAGTGGTGGGATTGGGATCAGAACTATGGCAGGGGATTGAGCGCACGGGTGCAGGCTCCGGGCAGCACTTACCGCAAGCAGCTCCCAGAAGCATGTTTCCACTCCAGCTCTGAGGTGCGGTCAGGTGCCTCTGCATGCTGCCCCATCCACAGGCACCACCCCCGCAACTCCCATTGGTTTTGGTTCCTGGCCAATGGGAGCTGCGGGGGTGGTACCTGTGGATGGGGCAGCACACAGAGCCGTCTGGCCACGCCTCCATGTGCTACATAGCATCCGGAGGGAGGTCATGCCAGCTGCTTCCTGGGAGCCTCGCGGGTGGGGGGGGAGCCCCCGACCCCGTTCCCCAGCTGGAGCACCGTAGTGGGGTAAACCTCCGACCCTGTTCCCTGGCAGGAGCTGAGGGCTGAATTAAATGATCTGATGGGCTGGATGTGGCCCATGGGCCATAGTTTGCCCACTCCTGTTCTATACCTATTTATCACAGTGCTAGAATTTATTTTGGTTTTTGTAATTCTGCTATTTAAACCGGCAAGGTGATGTACTGCCTACGTTGTCTTGCAGTTAGAACGGTGAACTAAAACCCAAGAGAACTAGGGTTCATCATAGCGAATCTCCCTAAAAAACATGCAATATGTCAGTAAGAGATTTCGATTTTCATTGACTCTTCACTGACTACTGGGAGTACAGAACTGCACTGACAAAAACTGTGCACCAGCCAAAAGGTTGTGATTTCTGGTTCCAGTGCTCCATTAAGGTCTTTGTGGCCATTGCAGTCCTAGCAGGAGGATCTTTGGACTGGATGTGGCCCTAGCACTCCATAACATCTTTAGGAGCTATGGAGTGTGGATCATAGGGCCATCTGTGATTCAGGCAGTGATGGAGTAAAGAAAAAAGAGCTGGAGAGGGAGAAAGCGGGGGAACTAGACAGAAGAGGTAACGGATTGAAGAGAGATCGGAGAAGGGGAGTTGCATATGTTTAAGGATAGATGGCCATTCTAGTAGTTATAGCTGCAATCCCAAATCCCCTTATGTTACATAAATACCTACTAGTACCATTGTCCTAAGGTTAACTCCTCTTCAGAACTAACTACTGTATCGGAGAAAAAAACTGACTCACTGGAGAAAGTGAAAATTGAATAGTCTTGATATGTAAACAAGAAACATGTCAGGCAGCAGTTTAAACTCTTCATGCACTCAGAGCTATGAGGCTTAATTACAGCAGTGTCACAATCAGCCGTTTCCATTTGAAGATGCTTTGGGGAACTTTTTCTTTGGTTTTAGTTCCCATGCATTTCCAGTCTCAGGTTTCACTTTAAATTTAATGTTCAAATGAACCCCAAAATCAAAGAGAAACTCTGTCAGAACAAGTTCAAAGTTTAGTCTGTCACTTCTGTTTCGTGAACTGGGGAGTGGGTCTCTGATAAAAGATATGTTAAAATATTTTTATTTTGCAGAGTTTGTTGCATGACCTTTTGAGGCTTATATATGCTTTAAGTGTTGATAGTGGGTCAGATGTATTCCTGGTATAACTATGCTAATATCATTGAGTTTGCTTGACTCAATGAATTTAGTCCTCTCAATCTTGGTTCCTTTTGTAAATTTGTTCATATCATAAAATCATCACCTCAAAATTTGGCATGCTTGGCAGATTTTGCTCCACAGACCATTACCTGGACTATAATGGATGGGATGTCATACCAGTAGGTCTGAATTGAGGTGCTTTAGCAGAGCTCTGCATTGAAGCTTGCACATTGCCTGCATTCTCTCTTCCTGGCACTAGCTAGTGTATTTAATCCCCCCTTTCTCTCAAATGCACACACACATTTTTGAAAAAGACTGAATTGAAATAAATATTCTTCAGGTTTGACAGTAACTGCAGTGAAGGATTCTGGAGAATGGAATTTGGAAGCTGGAGCACTCGTGCTTGCAGATGGAGGTCTTTGTTGTATTGATGAATTTAATAGCATCAAGGAACATGACAGAACCAGCATACATGAAGCAATGGAGCAACAAACCATCAGTGTAGCTAAGGCGGGGTAAGTGGCATTTAAATGCATGTGATGAAATAACAAAATACCTTTCCCCTGAATTCCGAAATATTAAAATGAATGTTAGATCTAGATTTGCCCCTCTGACCAATCTTTCCGTACTATACATTTTTGTTTTAAAAGATACTCTTAGACTATGAGTCAAAATTTCAAAGGAGGGTGAAATGGACCAATGGATGCATAGGAATAAAATACTTTTGGATCCTCTGCATCATCTTTGGGAAATCTGGCCATTGCATATAGAGAGGGCACGTCAAGAAGAGTGTTTTGGAGAGTGGTGGGCTCTGGGGTACTGTGGGGAGTGAGGCATTTTTTAAAATGTGAGTTGCAGTTCAGAAGCCAGGACTGAAAACACTTTTTTCTTTTCCCTACATGAATGGCAAATAATTAGTCAAGCAACAAAAGAAGAAGGAGCAATTCCCAGGCTGCTCATTTTTATATAGTGGCCCATCTCATGAAAGAGACTACCGGCCACTAACTTGTGAAGGGAAAATGGTATATGCTACTTCTGAAAACTTGGATTTTTTAATTCTGTGGCAAATGAAGCTACTGGCCAAATCCTCAGTCTGTCCACAAAGGAGACTGACATCCTCCCTAATAGAAGAGCTGGAGATTTCTCTAAAGTAGCAGAATCTCTGGCTGGGATAGAGCCAGCATAGCCAGTTCTATCCCACCCTCTCTTCAGTTCAGATGTGTCAAGGGTGGGAGGAGGTAGGCCCAGGGCACTTTGCATTCCAGTGATCTTGATCCAGCAGAAAGGCTTCCAGGGTGTTGTGGCTGCCTGTGTACGTTAGAGCAGTCTTGAGGCTGCTCTAAATTACACCAGGGACTGAATTGGCCCATAGCTGTCCTCAACCTTGGAGGGGTGGGGGGATACAAAGCTGGTTTTAAGCCACCTTTATCCCTGCCTCCTCAGGTCCTGCTATTATCCTATCTTATCCAGAATTTGAGGTTAAGGAGGTAGGTATTCTTAAAGAGCCCACTCATAAATGAGTTATTTACATAATTAAAATCCATTAGCTGGTTTATGAGGCAGTAAATTCTTAGCTATGTAGAAAATACCATTGTTTGACAAGACATGCAGACATACTGAAAGAGTACATTTACCTCAGAATCTGAGGACTGCAGGGTGCTTGAGGAGTTAAATTTGGAGAATGACCTTGCAATTAAGTCACCTTGCTATCTGAACTGATGGCACCAATTGATCTCCTTTGTAGATTCTGGTGCCAGCAGAGTATGCAAAAAAAAAAAAAAAAAAGTCAAACCTGGGGCCTAAATTTAGGTACTTGCATACAGATGGCCTGGCTTATGAAGGCATAGAGCCACTGCACCGATAATCTGGTCTCCTGTCTTTCATCCAAAACTTTCCTCCCATTCTCTGTCACTGATGAACGTACCACCATTCTCCCTGTCACTGATGCTTGGAACCTGGGAGTCTTTAATTTCGCCCTTTCCCTTTACATCTAGACTGTGTCCAATATCTTGCTGTTTTTTCCTGCATAACATATATTTGAAATCAAACCTTGTCTTCCTGTCCAGTCACACGCAACTCTTGTCCAGGCCCAAATCGTCTCCTGTGTTGATTGCCATAATCTCCTCCTCTTTGGTATCCTGATATCCACATCTTCTTGGCCTTTCAAACCAACTCCCTATTTTGAATATCTCCACTGACTCTCCCTTTTCCACACACATCAAATTCAAGCTATTCCCCCCGCTCAAGCACTTTACGCTCTGTCCCTCCCTCCTTATTTGCCCCTGTCTCTTTTTAGTTTGTCCTGCACCCCACAACTCAGCGAATGACAACAGCTTTGAGACCCCATTCATCCGTTTCTTCCACAACTATTCCAGGGTTTTTTCCCACACTGCTGTATGCTGAATGGCTTCTCCTCATTTAAATCCCTCCTCAAGACTTGCTTCTTCCACAAAGGCTACAAGAAATTAGCCCAAGTAAGCCACTGATCTCATTCTGTTTACAAAAGCAAGCCAACACACCTACTTCACCATCTGGTGCACTAACCTTCTCTAAGTTACTGAATCGCTAAACATTGCCTTGGTCCTGGTTGTGGATTTCTGCTAACCACTTCCCCTTTGGTTTAACCTGTACCCATGCTGGAGCTTACAGCTCACCTCAGAGTTCTTTTCAGCATAATTGCAACTGCCTACTGTGCAGACGGGGAAAATCACCTCAGAAGTGTGTGGGCACAGTTCACTAGAGGCAAGCCCCACTTTACATTAACCTTACGCAGACATAACTGCCCAGTTAACCTAAACAATTACACTCTTTAGAATGGTATTTAACTTAATCCAATGACCTAACACTGAATCTGTTTTCAACTTTTTCCTCCATATTTACGTTTTTATGCTATTTTTATATGAGCAATTTTAATAAAGTAGGACCATGCAATATCCGCAGTATGCCAAGTAGGACCATGCAATATCCATCCGCTCATGAGGATGTTGCCTACAACAAATGTGCAAGGCTGAAAGTGTGCCATTACAAGTCCTATTGTCCTGATGACCTATCCCAGCAGAACTCCCCATGTACTTGAACCATGCTAATGACTTGGACTTGCTATGGTTTGTAAAATGGATCCATGTTTTAACTGGATCCCCTGATATAGTTGATTTTGTTTTGTAGATGGGAACTTAGAACATAGTTTTGCTCTCAGCACGCAAAGCTTCAGTCACTTGCTTTAAAAAGGACTGTATTTACTTAGGAATTTTTAAATAATTATACCATTACATAGAGAAGTTAATGTTGCTTTGTTCATTTAATCTCTCTTTGTACTGGCTGGGAGCCAACGCTCTTTTCTTGTGGTGTGTACTGTAAATTGGAAAGCTAAGATTATTGGCTCTAACCTACATTCAGGTTCTGGACATGAGGTAGCAGCTTGCCTGGAGCCGACTGGAAATAGCCTGGTGATAAACCAAATTTAGAATAACTCTTCTGTTGCCTTAATTGAAAGGATTGTGCTGTGACTACTGGGACAAAAGTGTCCCACTGCAACTAAAAACACAGGAGCAAAGACAACATGATTCAAGGAGAAAATACTTTTTTCACTGTAGAAAAATATGTAAAATGCTTAGCCATAGGAACAGCATATATATATATATATATATATATATATATATATATATATATATATTTCTTTTTTTTAACCCTGAATTGAGATATCTGAGCCATTAGCAATTATCTTTGAAAAGCCATGGAAGATGGGTGAGATTCCAGAGAACTGGAAAGGTGCATGTACAGTACCAATCTATAAAAAGGGGAATAAGGACAAACCAGGGAATTACAAACCAGTCAACTTAACTTCAACACCTGAAAAGATTAATTAGGCAATCAATTTGCAGACACCTAGAAGATAATAAGATGATAAGTAACAGACAGCATAGATTTGTCAAGAACAAATTGTGTCAAACCAACAATTCTATGATTCTATGAATGGTGCTATGTAAACATAAAATATGATTTATATTGTACTCAAAAATTATTTTCTATATCCAGTTACATGGAATAGTGATGTATATCATCTTTGTCTTTAGCTTAGTGTGCAAGCTGAACACAAGAACCACTATATTGGCAGCAACAAATCCAAAAGGCCAGTATGACCCTAATGAATCAATCTCTGTGAACATAGCCCTTGGCAGTCCTCTATTGAGCAGATTTGACCTGGTCTTAGTATTGCTAGATACGAGAAATGAAGACTGGGATCGCATAATTTCTTCTTTCATATTGGAAAACAAAGGTAAGAATAGACTCTTTGAATGTATATAAAGCTTCTTCTCCGCACTGACCTTTCCCAAATGTTCTACAGCCCAGTTTTGGAGTGACCACTTCAGTGACTGAAAGGGTAGTTCAGTTTATTTTCATTTGATCCTTGATTTCATGCACGGTGCCAGTTGTGCTGGTTGTGATGTGGTTGCCTGTCCATTAGGAATAGGACTGAGACCACCAATCCCTGTCACCTAGATCAGTGGTTCTCAACCAGGGGTCCGGGGCATCCCGGGGGGCCATGGGCAGGATCAGTGTTAGACTTGCTGGGGCCCAAAAAGCTGAAGCCCTGTTGTGCGGGGCTGAAGCCTGGGACCCTGAGCCCTGCCACCTGGGGCTTAAGCTGGAGCCTGGGCAACTTAGTTTTGCAGGACGCGTGGGGTCCAAGGCAATTGCCCTGCTTGCTACCCCCTAACGCCAATGTTGACTTTTATATGCAGAAAATGCGTTGTTGTGGCACAGGCGGGTCGTGGAGTTTTTATAGCATGTTGTGGGAGGCCTCAGAATGAAAAAGATTGAGAACTCCTGACCTAGATTACTAAACACCTGTCAGATGGTGACAACTTTCAGTCAGCCTCACTCCATTCCTGCCCCTTCTACCGTGTCCTCCACACCCGCTTCCCTTCCCTTTCCCTTTAGCTGATCCCCTACTACGTAACATACCCTACAAAGTAAAAGTGGAACTAACATGGCATTTGCTGCTCTCATATTGTTCACTTGGTTTGTTTTGTTGCCCCTCTTCCTCTACCCTGTCTTGTCCATTTAGACAATATTGTCTCTTGATTCCTTATACTCCCCATGTGTCTGTACCATCAGTTGTGTCTCTTGTTTTATACTTAAGACTGTAAGGGCTTTGAGGGAAAGACTGTCTTTTTGTCTTGCACAATGAGGTCCAGGTCCATGCCTGAAGTTCTGAGGTGCTACAGTAATAATCATAATAAATAAATAAAAAGGTGAGGAAAATCTTCTTGCAGTCTCTCCTCCAGTGCACACCTGTGCCACATCTGGCACATAGTGATTGGCCCTATAAAATATGTAAGATACCTAGAGGAGATAATCATATATTTATGTGGCGCTTTTCATCTCAAAGATACCTGGATGTTTTACAGACTGAACAAGCTGATAAACAGTGAGCCTGATCTTACTCCCATTTAAATTGATGGGAGCTTTGCTGTTGACTTTATTAGAAGCAGGATTGGATGTTGGAGCCTGGGGTGAAACACAGCAATGTTACAAAACAGTTCAGGGCAAGACCTTTCAGCAGAACATGAGCAGTTTAAACAGTAAGGAAATTAGGTAGGTAGTGTAGGCATAGACCATGCTGGGCTTGAGTAAACTTGCATGTAGCTTGATCTGAGTGTAAGGTTAAACTGTAAACAAGGATGTGACAGGTTGTGGACCAGAGATGGTGTTTTTGAGCTAGGTAAGCGTGAACACCTTGAACTGATAAGCTTGAAATGTCTTAAGGTGAGGACATCAGCAATAAGTCCTTACACAATCTGCAAAGCAGTTGGTTCTTACATGGACCCTGTGATGTCCAAATCAATTCAATTAAAGAAGTATAGATGTTAGGAGCTAGGAAATAGAACCTGAGTGACATGCTGGACAAGGTGTTTTGGATAAGCTGAGTGGAAAAGGTCTTGGAGGGAATCCCAACAGATAGAATGTAATAACCCACTCTGGAATTTGGCCAGATCATAACTGAGCTAAGAGAATGACAGTTCCTTTCTGCTCAAAATGTAATAAAACCTCATTTTACATTCATTTATTTAACAGAAATCTTTAGGAAAGACTGGGAGTGGATGGGTCATTACACAAAGTAAAACTATTTCCCCATGTTTATTTCCCCCCCACACACAGTGTTCCTCACACCTTCTTGTCAGCTGCTGCAAATGGACCATTTTGATTCCCACTACAAAAAGTTTTTTTCTCTCCTGCTGGTAATAGCTCACCTTCACTGATCACTCTCGTTAGAGTGTGTGTATACATATCTCTTCCTACTGTGTTTTCCACTGCATGCATCCGATGAAGTGGGCTGTAGCCCACAAAAGCTTACGCTCAGATACATTTATTAGTCTCTAAGGTGCTACAAGGACTCCCGTTGTATCTCTGTCATTGTTCTGAAGTTACTGACTGAGCACTTTTTACACAGGATGCCCAAGCAAATCAGAAAACCTCTGGAGCATGGAAAAGATGAAGACCTACTTTTGTCTGATAAAGAATCTACAGCCAAAACTGTCTGATGAGAGCAACCTGATTCTTGTCCGTTATTACCAGATGCAGCGGCAGAGTGATTGCAGAAATGCTGCCCGAACTACCATTCGCTTATTAGAGAGTTTGATACGCTTAGCAGAAGGTGAGCACATGGCAGTTTTTGTTTTTCTGCCCCACCATTTTTTTTTAAATGGACACGTTAAAAGTGCAATTATAATTCATAGGTTAAGTAGCGACCTTCCAGCTAAACTAGGGATGGATGAACCTCCTTGAGTTTTAGCATTAGTGAACCTATAGGTTTTGTGGGGGGTTTAGATATACAAAACTAGTTTGAATTTTAATTTGTTATATTTCTCCCAAAAAAAATTTAAACCAGTGTTAAGAAGTTAAAGGGAAATGAGCAATGATAATTAAGGACCCAATGCTGCAAACACTTGGCACGTGATGTCAGTTATCCCAATGAGCCCACAATGACTGGCTCCTTTATAAATCTAATAAAGCTGCATATGTCCATTGTAGCTAATTGTGTAAATATATTTCTAGGCAGAGATTTTTAAGCACGAAATGTGGATTAATTAATTAGTTAATATTTGCACAGCACTCTAAAAAAGTAAAGGATTACATCAATCATATGATTTTTCCTTAATGCCTGTCTCAGGGTTTCCTTCTTTAATTTTGGGTCCATTCTTGGACATTTCAATCACACCCCACTCCTGCTCATTCTGAAGCCAGAGGGATTATTGCCTGAGGAAGACATAAGAAGGGTGTAAGGATTTGGCCCTTACCATCCCATAATGTTACTAACAATAAACATTTATTTCATTTTAAATACCAAGAATGCTGTCCACATTGTGTACTAACGTGCTATGAAATTTCACTTTAAAATCAAAACTGTATTTGAGTTTTAAGAACAAAAAATAAAGAAAGTGTGAAATATCTAGGGTAGTGCTCTTTTGTCCTTTAAAATGGCTTAACGGTTTTTAAAAAATGAATTTAAAAGAACATACAGTAACTTTCTATAACAAATTTCAGCCCAGAGTGATGTTTTATTTTGTCAAAGATGTTTCTTTTATTAGTCAATTGTTTCTATTTGACTTTCTTTGTCTGTGTGGGGGGCGGGGAGGAGAGGGATTGTTTTTGTTTTGTTTTGTAAACTTTCCTATCATTTAAAGCCTTTATCCTGCAGATACTTTCATGCTATTCACGTTCTAAAGTATTTTACATAAGTATGCATTCTCATGATCAGGGCCTTAACCAGCACTTTTTATTTTCAAAGTCTTATACAAAAGTACCATTTTTCTTGCTTAAAAATAACTGTTCCATCAGCGTAATTACACAACCAATCAGAATGGCATAGTATGGAGAATTATTTGCATTATATCTATTCATAAAATTTATTCTATTTTGGGTAATGGTGGTTATGGGAAGCAAAGCAGGACAAAAAAAATAATATGGAAAAAACATGTTTAAATAACATTAAGGCTGTGACAGAGACCAACAAAAAGAAGGAAATGCAAAGTGCGGACTATTGCTTAAATCATATCTTTTGTCACGCAGTACGAAAGGTTAGCTTTAATTTTAAAATTCTTTTTGTTAGGTTTTGTTGCTATCAATACATTTGGATAGATTAAATATTATTTTATACTACATTTATCATCATGGTATCTCAACACCTTACAGTTGTTTAAATATAGTCTTTTGCTTTTCTTTCTTCCAATTCCTTCAAATTGTTATTGAATCTCTAATCCAGAAGACACACCTCATTTCTAATAAGGAGAGTTAAGTTTTCCCAATTCTGCAGACACTTTTGACAGTGAAGTCAATGGGACTATTTTTATGCTTAAAGTTAAACACATGCATAAATGTTTTCAGAATCAGGCCTGAATTTGTTAGCCTCTGGTTGCTAATACAAACAAATGCTTTTCAACTTCAATAACATTTTTTTTAATGCTCATTTATTTTTGCTAGCCCATGCTCGATTGATGTTTAGGGACACTGTAACTTTGGAAGATGCTGTGACAGTGGTCTCAGTGATGGAATCGTCCATGCAGGTAAGCTTTTTTATAGGAAATGACACTACTACAATCCCATGCTCTATGATTCAATCCATTTAAGGAGACTACTATGTATAACTGTCTCCATCTCCTTGGAGAACAATCCATTTTAATATTCAGACATTGAAATATAATTGAGTTGAGAAACTGGGTTATCGTAGATGGATGGATGGATGACACTTGTATTTTTTCAGTTAGACATTAGCTATTATATGTGAGAACCAAAAAAAAAATTGAGTTTTGAGAAAGTTTTAGAAAGATTAACAGGTGCCAGAGCAGTGTAAAAGGACTTAGCATAAATGAGAATCAGGCCCAGAACATTTAGTCATCATCACAGTTTGTTACTCCAAAATTGTAGCCAAGACATGGTGGTGTTGCTTATATCAAATAGTTCTTTGGGAGAACAAAGTATTGACCGCTAGCACTGCACCGGGCAGTATTCAAGTATTTGCCTAGGCTCTCCACATTCATATTTGCAGCATTCCTCATCTTCCATTTTGTCATATTGTCACCATGTTTGCCACCCCAGCTCTCACTCCATTTGGAGTACATCATTGTTTTTGTTTGAAGTCAGTCCCTGGGGGGAGTTGTTCTAAAGAACCAGGTTCTCCCAGAGCATCGGCATTTCCTGCCATTTTGTTACTCTGTAGCCTTCCACAGTGGGATTTTGGGGTAAGGGATTTTCAGGGGTGAAGCTTTTTTTGGACTTCAGTCTCTTGTGTGGTGGAATGTGTCCAAACAGTGGATGTCTTGATACATGCACCTGTTTTTGTTTCTCCTTTCTACTGAAGACATCCCATCTTACAAATATTGGTGCAATTCATGTGAGGCAATATAGTGACAGCATGGGAGTTGGTTTCAAAGTGCCTGTGATGATCCTACAGGATTGACTGAGTTCAATATCAGTTTTGTGTGCATGGCCCAAGCAAGACCATATGGATGTACAGTATTCTGCAGTCGAGTGACACAGACTGAGACAGAGTGTTTTTGGAACAGCTCCCCATTTTGTGCTGGCCAGTTTCTGGAGTATACAGTGTTAGGAGTTCACTTTCTTTTGCAGCTTCTTTACGTGCTCTTTGAATGTCAATACTCAGTCTAATGTGACCCAAGGTACACCAGATATTCATAATGCTCAAGGATTGTACCATCCCACAATATCTGGAAGTTTTACTTGACCTGATGGTATTTCACATGGAAGGTACACACTTGTGTCTTACTGGAGTTGGCATTTAGAAACCATGTGCAATAGTACTTTCCAGGCACACTCAGAGAGCCAGTTAAAATGCGCTCAGTATCCTCAAATCTTTCTGATTGAGCAACAATTCAAAGAACATCAGCATAAATGAATCTGTGCACGAGGGGATTCTGCTTGGTCATTTGTGTAGACATTAAACAGCAAGGGTGTTAGCACTGAATTGTGGGGTAATCCATTCTGCTGAGTACATCATCCGCTCTTCTGACCACCCATCTCAACAAAGAAACATTGATTTTCAAGCAGGGAGGAGATGATGTGGACCCTCTTGCTATTTCTCAACATTCTTGCCTATTTCACTAAGAGTGCATGATAGTTCACAGTGTTTAGTTCGGATAGGAGATGAATGAGAAGGGAACAGAATAAAATTTTGCAAAATAATGAATGGTATAGAGAATGTAACTGGGCATTCCTATTTATCATTTCTCGTAATACAAAATCAAGGGGACATTCAATTAAAATGAAAGGCAACAGACTTAAAACCAATAAAAGGAAATATTTTTTACACAATGCATAACTAACCTCTGGAACTCATTGTCAAAAGATATCATTCAGGCCGAGAGCTTACACCAGATAGGATATATGTTGAAGGGATATGAATCCTTGGGGCTAAGGGCATAATCTAGCTACTAACAGAAGCTAGGAAGAAACATCCCCTAGGAGCAGGTTATCCCCAAATTATCTGTGAGGGGTTTTTAGCACCTTCATCTGAACTATGTGATATTGGCTCTATCAGAGACTGTCTCTTGCACCATTGGTCTGATCTAATATTACATTTCCCGTTTTCTTGTACAGGTTGGTATCTCATGACTATGAGAAACCATATATGCAAATGATGATACATTTTATGTAGCACCTTTAAAGCAGAAAGACCTCAAAGCATTTTCATAGAATCATAGGACTGGAAGGAACCTCCCGAGGTCTTCTAGTCTAGTTCCCTGCACTCAAGGCAGGACTAAGTATTATCTAGACCATCCCTGACAGCTCTTTATCTAACCTGCTCTTAAAAAATCTCCAATGACAGAGATTCCATAATCTCCCTAGGCAATTTATTCCAGTGTTTAGGAAGTTTTTCCTAATGTCCAACCTAAATTGCCCTTGCTGCAATTTAAACTCATTGTTTCTTGTCCTATCCTCAGTAGTTAAGGAGAACAATTTTTCTCCCTCCTCCTTGTAACAACCTTTTATGTTATTGAAGACTGCTATCATGTCACCTCTCAGTCTTCTCCTGACTAAACAAACCCAATTTTTTCAATCTTCCCTCATAGGTCATGTTTGCTAGACCTTCAGTCATTTTTTATGCTCTTCTCTGGACTTTCTCCAATTTGTCCACATCTTTCCTGAAATGTGGCATACAGAACTGGACACAGTAATCCAGCTGAGGCTTAATTAGCGCGGATTAGAATTACTTCATGTGTCTTGCTTACAACACTCCTGCTAATACATCCTAGAATGATGTTTGCTTTTTTTCCAACAGTGTTACACTGTTGACTCATATTTAGCTTGTGATCCACTATGACCCCTAGAGCTTTTTCCGGTGTACTCCTTCCTCAGCAGTGGTTTCCTATTTTGTATGTGTGCAACTGATTGTTGCTTCCTAAATGGAGTACTTTGCATTTGTCTGTATTGAATTTCATCCTATTTTCTTCAGACCATTTCTCCAGTTTGTCCAGATTATTTTAAATTTTATTACTATCCTCCAAAGCACTGCAACCTCTCCCAGCTTGGTATCATCCACAGACTTTATTAGTGTACTCTCTATGCCATTATCTAAATCATTGATAAAAATATTGAACAGAACCAGACCCAGAACTGATTCCATTTTATAGACTACGGCTGTGATCCTGCTGTCTTTTCTCAGACAAACCTCAGAAAGGTAGATATCCAAAGGCACAAATGGCAGTTAGGCATCTATGACCTGCTACTGACTTTTAATGTGAGTTAGGTGAGTAATTGCCACTTGTGCCTTTGAAAATGTACCCCACAATTGCTTCAAATGGAATTTTGCTTCTTCAAGAACTACAGAATCTGACCCTATACAGCGTAGAAAGATTACTACAGTCTCTGCTGAAATGCAGCCACTAGTGGGGTTGGAACAGGTCAGCTTTTTAGCAGCATGCAGCAACATTACACAAAGGGCAAGTTAAGAAGTGATGTAGAATAACGTTTTCAAATGAAACTGCAGTGAGAAGTTAGGGAGACAGGATATAACTAACCAGATTAGAATTTGACACGATACTGGTCAGTACTGTTAAAAATCCTGCGCACAGTTTTGTATATACAAGACCATCTTGAATTACCTCCTTTTTTTTTCTTTTCTTTTGTTTGCAACTTGATGAAATAACTGACTCAAATTAATATACACATTACACTCAAATTTTCATCCTGTCAGAGTGCAGAAAAGAAGTAAAGTTATTGTTTCATAATTGTATATTACTCTTTTATTTATGCATAGCCTTATGGTATGATCGACTGAGGGGTTCTGAAATGCATAATTAGCATCTGTCTAGTGGGTGTCAGTGGGAGTTTTGCCTGAAGGATTGCAGGATTGGGCTTGACATTAGCTCTTCATAATTACCCCAATATGCCGAATACCCGCATACCTCAGGACCACTATGGGGGCCATCTGTTTTCAACCACCTGTGAAGTACAAATTTTCCCTTGTAACAGCTTTTTCTTGAAGGGGGTAATTTATTTATTTTTATTGAAAGATTTAAAAAAACAAACAAGAAAAAGGTTATTTTAAGAAAAAATATCCTTCCTGGGGAAAAAAGTAATAAAGAATATACATTGTTTTTTCATTCAATACCTGAGACGGTTTAACTCTCTCACTCTGTCTCTCTCAGAACTTAGATAGCCCACAACTCCGTAGTACTGAACATCTCTCTCTGTGTGCTAATCATTGGAAATGATTAGAGTTGCTTATAATTATAGTAGTTCATAGTTCCTTAGTATCTTGTTGTCTGCTTCCCTCTTTTTTTTTTCTTGGTTAACAACAGCATTTGCTACTTACTTTTTCAACCTGTTCTGTTGGGATTTCCTTTAGTTTCTTCAGTTTTGTCCATTGAATTTGGTGAGAGACATATAATTTCTCTCAAAAGCCTTCTTATTTTCTCTCCAACTGTCAATTTTTAGAGTGTGGGAGGGTAATGGAAACAAGCAGGTGATTGAATAATTCTAGAGGGGCTGGCGACTGCCACCTTTCAGCTTTGCAAAGACGGAATCAAGCCTTGCATTTGTAACTCCTACAATATCATACCCCACTCAGTGCGAAACCAAGGGTCATGGGGTTCAGCTCAGTAGTCATGTATTTCTTTTGGTCCTCTTGAGCAGTTGCCTGGCTGGTTGGCCTCTCTTGTTCTCATCTCTTTTTATATCCTTGTCCTTACCCTTTATTCCACCTTTATTTTTCCCTTATTCCCTGTCTGCCCTCTTGTCCACCACCTCTTACCTCTCCTTCTTGATTCATTCTGTTCCCTTGCTCTGTGTCCTCCTGTTGTCTTGCCTGTCCTTCTTTCCATCCTGCATTTTACTCTCAGCCTTGATTTACTCCAAAGTTTGCTCTCTGCCCTTCTTACTTCTGTCTTTCATTCCATGATTTCCACTCCTTATCCAGCTCTGTCTCCTCTCCCTTGCTTCCGATTTCTCCCTTGTACTTCTCATTTTCAGTTTCCTTTCCCAGCTCCTCCACCCTCACGTGCACATCACTGTTCTCCAGTTGTTGGGAGCACTGCTAACTCCTTTGAGTGATTGAGAACCTCTGGTGCTCTGCTTCTTGTTCTGCCTACATGTGTATCAAGCAAAGAGCTAAATGCTGATCAGAAGTGTTGAACGTATGGACTGGCCATGTGGGAGCTGGATGGGCGGCATTCCGTACCCTGCAGATGGCACTCTAGAAAACCAAATATCTTGGAGGCTTGAGCACAAGACCAAGAGATGAAAATTAGCAGGAAGTTACCCTATATCCTGTGACATTCTATTTACTGTTATACAAAAACAAAAAATAACACCCATACACACAGACACAACACACACACAGAGGCAACAATACTACATTAAAAGAACACTTTAAGGTTGCAAAGTTAAACACTCAGAAGTTAGGCCTGTGCTGTCTTAACTTGGCCTCCTTGTGCATATGCGTTAGGATACCATCTTTAATTATATGAGTACATGCTATTTTTTCCACAGCACCCATGCTTCATTCAGTATGCAGGCTGGACTGTGCTCACTTAATGAGCAGCTTTTCAATATGTTGTTGTATTGTCATTGTTCAGTCTGTGGCCCTAACCCTAATTCACTGCACACTATTCAAACCCTGCTCTGAAGACAAAATTATTGATTTCCTCCTGGGATTTTCCAGGGCACTCATCAGTTTAGTATATGAATGTTTCAGACATTAATTAATTTTCACAGCACTCCTGTGAGGTGAGAGGGTGGTATTATCCCCATTTTACAGATAGAGAGCTGATGCACAGAAAGAGTAAAGTAAAAAGTATCCACTATTTTGGGTGCCTAATTTGAGACATCTAAGAGCTGAGTTTTCAGAGTACATGGCATTATTTGGCACTTTATATGTTCAAAGCACAACTCTCAGTGACTTTATTTGCAGTTGTGAGAGCTCATCACTTCTACAAATCAAACCCCAAACTCTAAAGTTGGGCAATTTGAAAATGAGGAACAAAAGTTTGGTTTAAATGACTTGCCATGCATCACATAGGAACTCTGGCACAGGAAAGGACAGAATCCAGTTCTCCAGGGCAGCATTCAATTGTCTTAACCATGACACCCAGCTTTCTCTTACACACCTTCCAACTTCTGCAACAAATGAGGGCAGAGGTCCTTCAAACAACAGCCTCCTTTACTACACAACCCTGATTCATCCCAAGAGCAGGTCCATCTTGTGCACTCAGCAAGCAGAGTAATTATTCCAAATAAAGTCACTTTTATTCAAGAATAGAGTGTCCACATGGGGGAGTTATTATGGAATAGCTAAATTATATTGGAATAGTTATTCGGAATAGTTATGCTGGTCAATTTTCCTCATATAAACAAGCCCTAAACCACAAATCTTCTAACTCCCATTCCTGTGTTTTAACCATTCAACCAGGGTTCCTCTCCTCTTTAAGGATACATTTACTCAGCTCCATGGCCTGGCTGCAGCTGACTCGGGCTCAGGATACTGGGCTAAAAATTGTTGTGTAGATTTTCAGGCTGAGGCTGGAGCTGGAGCTCGGCCCCTCCACCCTGACAGGGTCCCAGAGCTCAGGCTCCAGCCTGAGCCCGAAGATCTAAACAGCCATTTTTCAGCCCTGTAACCCAAGCCTCACGAGCCTGAGTCAGCTGACCTGGGCCAGTCATGGATTTTTTATCCCTGTGGTAACCTAAGTGGAAAAATTACAATCTTGTCAGTTATAGATGTTACTCACTTATAAAAATTCTAAGGAATTCAGAGGCCTTCTTTCCTAATATTCATTTTTATCAACTAAAAATCCCTAAGAATAAACTGTCTCTTCAGACCTCAGATAGATTCTCTTTATATTTTTTGTGTAAATCCAAGTAATAATAATAATAAACAAAGAGTCTGACCTTGCAAACACTTATGCAAGTACATAATTTTATCCATGTGAGTTGTCCCATTGACTGCTATGGAATTACTTGTGTAAGTAAAGTTATTGGGTAAGTATTTGCCACATCAAGTGCTAAAATAGCCAATGGCAGGTTGTAGATAAAACTGTCTTTGGTGTTAAAATCTGATGCTGAGTAACCAAGATGTTTCCATTTTTCTGGTGGCACAGGGAGGTGCACTTCTCGGAGGCATCAATGCACTGCATACCTCATTTCCAGAAAACCCAATGGAGCAGTATCGAATGCAGTGTGAACTCATCCTGGAGCGACTGGAGCTGCAGAATCTTCTGCATGAAGAATTCAAAAGACTTGACAGGTGATAATACGAAGATTAACAAAGAATTCAATAGAGTAAAAGGATTGCTGACAATAACTGTACTAAGAGATTCTAAAAATAGAACCTGACTCAGGAAAGAGACCTTCAGTGGAGTTGAAAAAGCAGGGGATTTTTAAAGGAGCATACTGAGATCATTATAAGACCATTTTTCATTCTGGGATTATTGAATTTATGGAGGGTTAAATAACATTTTAATGATTTCTCAACATACATCCAGATACATTTAATCTAATTCCAGTAAGGTCAGAAAGTTGCAATTTGTTAATTTTATTAACTTTTTGATTCCTGTTTGTTAAAGTACAGCAAGCTTTGCTTTATTTTTTTTTAAAAAGGTTATTTTATGTTTGTCTGGTTGGATCCCTTTCTTTGTGATAACGGGTGATAAGTCTGGATCAAAATTATTTTTTTGGGTGATATATTTTTCGGATACTGAAAATATTTTAGATTTTCACTGGATGGTCAGCAGCTTTTAGCTCATTGGTTTCATCTTTGGAGAGTCTATTTGTTCTTAATAATAGAAAACTCCTTTTAACTTATTGAGGTGAGGCAATAATAATCTAAAGAAAAATAACTTTTGTCTCCTGAACTGACAGCAAGCTCTATAAGAAACACATACTTGTTTTTATTAAAGAAAGATAAAAGAATAATGTTATTAAAGGAATAAAAGCAGCTGTGAAAATATGAATTTCCCTTGAAAAATGTTGAGCTCTGTTTTATAACACAGAGTAAATCACATTCCCAATAAGCCTACAGAGCAATAAAAGCAACTGAAATGAAGTTGAAAGTGAGCTGGCTCCAAGAGACCAAAGCAAGTTTTAAAGTAGAAAAAAAGTTCACATCATTTTGCTTTTTTTTTTTTTTTTTTTTTTAAAGATCCTTTCTACCTTGGAGAAACCACATAATAATTAATAAATGCCTTACATTTATATAGCATCTTCTGTCTCAAAGGATACACAAGCCATATGTAGTACATAGGAATTATTTTATCCACCACTGAAATGCAGTCACTTCTGAGATGGAACATGACTGTTGTTTATTAGTTCATAAAAATACTGATTTAGGACATGAAGCAAAGAAAATTAGTATCTCCTGTTAAAATGGGTGAGTTTAGGCAGAATACAATTAACCAGACTGATATTTGGCCAGAACACTCCTGTTGTTTCGAAACAAGCTATGAAAATGAAAACAACAACCACAAATGGTGAGAACCTGGTTTTACAGAGCATCCAGAAAGCTTCACCCCGAGCACTAGAGAGCGTCTTAACATATTGTTCCATAGTGACTCTGAGGGAAGTGAATCATTTTCTGAATCACCAATAACCACTTCTTCGTGCAGCATCTAAATTTTCCTCACCCGTCGCTCATCTAAGATTTGACCCTGTTTAGCATGAGATCTGATGAGATCACAGTTCTAGGAAGTGTCACTGCAGGGTGCATCACTCATAAGCACTACAGGCATTTGTAATTCTGTAAACCCATTTTTTAAAAATTGAAATCAAAGACCATAACTCTGGTTAACTTCTAGAACTTGTTGGTATATCTTGATGCAGGGTAATAATCAGGATACGTTATGTATCTACTCTTTAAAACAGTAACCTTTTTGCCTAAATCTAACTGTGTGTGTCACATTGTGAAGAACCCAGAAAGAGAATATACACATTCAGAAAAAAGGACTTAAGTAAATAATACGAAATATAAATTACACTGTCAAATGGAACAATCTACATTTTCATACTAAAATCCACTTTTTGTTTGAGCAAAATTCACAGGCAATTTGCAAGAGTGAACCAAATATGGTTGTAAATGCTAGTATTTAATAAGTATGGACCAAATTCTGCCACCCTTACTCATGCTAAGTAATGCATTACTCCAAAAAAATAGTTCTCCCTACCATGAATAAGAAGGTCAGATTCTGCTCCTTAATGCAGGAATCTGCTGCAGGAGCAAAAGGAGATCAGACATTGCTGCACTAAGGCCAGTGTTATATATGGGACATAGTGATTCTATTATGCTGCTGGATTCCTTTGTAGTCTCTCTCTCTCTCTCTCTCTCTCTCTCTATATATATATATATATATATATATATATATATATATATATATAAAAAAAAGGAGCAGCAAAGGAGAGAAAGGAAGAAAAATGAAAAATTAACCTACTTACTTGTAAAAATATTTTTTCCTCCTCATCCAACAGATTACAGAATGAAAATTCATGTCAGTTGCAGCCCGGAGAGACCAGCAAAAATACTACTCATGGATCCTTAAGCGATGATACCTTTGGGCAGTCAGAGCAAATGTCCCAGACAGAACTCTCAGACCAACAAGGGAATAACGGAAAACAGCAAAATTCTTTGGTCAAAGGGAGCAGTAAAGCTGATACACATCTAGAGCCCTCAACTAGCCAGGCAGCTGGTAAAAACAGAGATACAAATAACCTGAGTAAACACAATGAGAGCAGAGCTGATGGCAGCTTGACCTGGTTTGACAGCATGGTAGATGACAACATGGATGCTGAAGAAAGTGTTCAGCAGTCCCTAATCCCCACGAGACCTCTAGATAATTTGGCTTTGAAAACAATGAATGACAAATCCTGTTCTAAAGAAAAAAGTGGTTCAAGACAAAGCAGAGAAACTGGGATGGGACAGTCACTGGCAACTGTGGACCTCAATGCTACTTCTAGACAGGATGTAGTTTCTGGTATTGATGAGAAAAGGACAAAAGGACATAAAAATCTTTATTCTGAGGCAAATATTAAAGATCCAGCCTCAGAAAATGCTAGTGTGCCTGATTCAGTGGTGACACAACAGGTCTCTAAGAGGTGGCAGAGATTGCGCACAGAGAGAGCTCACAATTTTTGTGCAAGTACACAAGACCCCAAAGCAGACACCCTTCCTTCTCCACTGTCTTTCCAGTCAGCAGCTGACCCACGAGTTCCTTCAGGTGATATGAATAATGTTTGTGCACTAGGAAAGAGTAGGAATAATGTGCTGGTAGTAGCTGAGAAGCAGATAACTTCCATGAGAAAAAGAAATAAAGACCAAACGGTGAAGGAAGCAATAGCAACAGGTTCCAGTGAGCCAGAAATCATTGAGACTGAAGGACCTCCAGTGGCTAAACTGGCTAAATTTTCGTTCAGACAGAGGACAAAATTTGTTCATCCTTCTGAAAGTAAGAGCAATGCAGAATTGCCTCCCTCACAATCAGAGGCTGTTTTTAAGCCTCACAGGATTTTGAGAACTGTAGCAGAAGGAGAGCAGCCAGAGGAAGAATGTTATCCCCCTGCGAAACACCAGAAAAAGCTAATGAGTTTAGGAAACAATAGTTTGGAGAAGAGACCCCTTGATAATAAAATAAAGGAGCAGCAGCAAAATGAAACCTTACAAAGAGAAATCAAAGAAGCTACAACTGGACACTCAGAGACTGAACAGATCTCAGATATTAGACACCAGTTAACGCCAACTGCCGAGAAGAGCAGGAAAGGAGAGGAAATGCCTGGTGGCCTGAGCACAAAGAAGGTGTGCTCCAGCACGTTAGCAAAACTAGCCAGGTTTTCCTTCACGTCACCTCCTGAATCAAAATCGGAAAATCCACCATCACTTAATGTCACCAGCAACAGGTTGGAAAGCCAGGGACTGCCTCTGAAGACCCATTCTGCGAGCACCAGCAGCAAAAGAAAGTGTTTTGGACTGGGAAATGCCAGCAATAAAAATGTGGTCACAGGAAAATCTCTCTTCTCAATACCAGATTTAGACGATGCCACATTAGATTTTGATTGGGATGAAGAGATTAGGAAAAACCCAAGGTCATAAACCATACTACCTTTCCCCAGCCCCGATCCACCTGTCATTATCAATATATTACTGGGAAACAATATCACCCATATTAATTATTTCCAAAGCTTTCAGGCAGCACCTCAGCTGGCATAAATCAAAATATTTCTTTTAAGTCATTGGAGCTATGTCAATTTACAGCAGCTGAGGATTTGACATACACCACAGTTCAGATGCTACGTTTACCTCTCTAATTGTTTACAAGACTGTTTATAATATCTGTTGACTGTTTCAGTTGACCTGGTATAACTTGAAAACTCATGTGATTTGTGATCATATTCAGAGTATAGTGGTACCTGCAAATGAAGCAGGGTTAATTGACATTTTTTTCTTAATTCAACTCATAAACCACACACGATTGTAATTGATCTTGTGTCCCATGGACCACTTATTCCAATCTTTTGAGGACAGTGTTAGCAAGATGGCGAAGCAAAAGCTAACCGTGCAGTTATATTTTGTTCCTCCTTTACATGCCTTCTCCCTTGATGCATTTAGTGGTATTGTGATATACCATTCTGTTGTGATATGTATTCCTGTGTTATCAATATCAAGAGAATTTTGCTCTGTTTGTGGTTACTGTGGTCCATTGTCCTTTTGATGTGTTGCGTATGCCTGCTTTATTTATTTATTTAACTAGTAGTATCCATTGGTCCAGGCACTTGTTAATAGGATCTTGCAGCTTGCATCTGTCCATGACACAGTGATGGCTTGTGCTGAGTACTGGGGTTCTGTATGCATTCTGGGATCACCAATGTCTATTTTTACCCCAGAATTACACCTCTCTTCTAGGAAATCCCCCTCAAGATAGAGCAGTGGTTTTCAAACTTTTTTTCTGGCGACCCACTTGAAGAAAATTTTGATGCCCGTGACCCAACAGAGCGGGGGTTTGGGGTGTGGGAGGGGCTCAGACCGCAGACAATGGGAGAGGCAGGGGCGGGGACTGCAGGTGCGGGCAGCACACAGAGCCGCCAGGCAGCCCCTGAGCTTGGGGCCACAGGGACATGCCGGCCACTTCCGGGAGCCACCTGAGTTAAGCGCCGCCTGGCCGGAGCCCACTCTCCAAGCCTCCTGTCCCAGCCCTGAGTCGCCTCCTGCACCCTAACTCCCTCCCAGACCCCGCATCCCCTCCCACACTCCGAACCCCTCAGTCCCACCCCCAGCCCAGAGCCCCCTCCTGCACCCAAGACCCCCTCATCCCCAGCCCCACCCCAGAGCCTGCACCCCCAGCTGGAGCCTTCACCCTCTTCCGAAAATGAGTGAGTGAGCAAGGGTGGGGGAGAGCAAGCGAGAGAGGGAGGGGTATGGAGTGAGTGGGGGCAGGGGTTTGGGGAAGGGGCAGGGCCTCAGAAGGGGAAGGGGAGTGGGCAGGGCAAAGGTGTTCTGTTTTCTGCAATCAGAAAGTTGCAACCCAATCAGGCAGGCACACAGCCCCTGCCCATGATGTCAGCCTCTTCCTGGTGCAGGGCTGAGATGGGCTTTAGCTCCCCCCTTATCACCAGCACAGGCCCCGCCCCTGCTCCTTTTCCCCACAAGGCCCCGCCTGTAGGCCAGGCCAAAAGCTGGAGCTGGACCATGGTAAGAGCCGCTCAGGGAGCCCAGGCCACTGTGGGTGAGCCCTGGACCCTCCACCTGTCCTAGCCAGGGGCTGAGGAGCCCCAAAGCAGCCCCCGGCCTGTGTCCCCACCCCCCAGGGCATGCCACCTAGAGCAGGTGGAGGGTCCAGGGCTCCCCACAACAGCCTGGGCTCCCTGGAAGGCTCTTATCACAGCCCAGCCTCCATCCTGGCCAGGGGATGAAGCCTCATAGGAAGAGAAGGAGCAGGAGGCAAGGCCATAACTCCCCCACTTCTACCAAGGGTTCGGTGCTTCTGACTGAAGGAGGTTGTAAGTCCCTTCTGAGATGACTGTGACATCTGTCCTGAGTAAGTTTTAAAGTCAATAGTTTTGCCATCAATATTCAGTTTCACTCTCTAGGCAGGCTCTGTGTCATCCCAAATAACAGATCCCAGAAACAATGGATCTTGATTTTCTGTAATATAAGTCAGCTCCCTGACTGCTTTAATGGGGCAAACAGCGGCAGAATGTCCATATTTCATGCATTTATTACATAGTGTGTCTGTGGCTGGACATGCATCATCTCTTGGGATATGACTTTTTCCACAACTTGGTCATGTAGTCTGGAATTTGTCCTCCTTAACCCAGGTGTTCTCGCTCCTTGCCTCAGGGTTTTTATGATAATGACTTTTAACACTCAAGTGTCTGTTTATAGCATCTAATCTATTTTCAGGTTTTTCAATTTGCTCCTGACATTTGTTCTGTTATTTGTCTAGTTCAGACTGCTTTGCTTTCTTTATAGCTGTGACTAGGGTTAAGTCTATTTTCAGTTGTGGCTGCTGTGAATGATTTTTTATCTGTTAACCCAATAAACTGCCTATCTCTGATGTTTTGCAATCACAGTCTCAGCCAATACATGGAGAGCTCTTATAAAACATTCAGCATTTCCCCCAATTTCTTGAATTCTCTGGTGGAAACATGCTCTTTCACAAACCACATTTCTCCTAAGTATAAAGTGTGCGTCAAACATAGCCAGAGCCCTTTCATAGTTATCTTTGTGACTGTCTTCAGTAAAGTCAAAGGATTTAAAGATATGCTCTGCCTGCTTTCCCATAGCATAAATTAAAGAAACACCTGTATAGCTCCAGTTTTTTGTGGCGTTTGTTTGCAATGTGAAATCTTGCAAAACACAGCTTCCAATCTGTCCATTCGGAAGGTTTGTCAAAGCTAATGTTCTCTGGAGCATTGAAGAGTGGCATGTTGATGAGCTCCTGTAACCTTTGTTCCTTCTGTTTGCAACCTTTGTTTCTGTTTTCCTTCTGTTTCTGTTCTTAGTATACTTCTGGCACCATGTCATGTTTATGTACCAAAAATGGACCGGCTAGAGAGTTTCCTTCTTAGCGAGGCACACACCAGATATGTTCATCATAAGATCCTTGAGTTCTATTATAGTGGAGCTATATAAAAACTTTATATAACTGGGGTCATTTAAGCATTTTAAAATCTATATAACCCATGGGGCAGTGTGTTATGCTGTCAACAGACTTCCAGGGTATGGCTACACTGGCGAGTTGCAGGGCTGGAAAGCCTCTACCAGCGCTGCAATTAGTAAGTGGCCACACCTGCAGGGCACTTCCAGCGCTGCAACTCCCTGGCTGCAGCGCTGGCCGTACACCTCACTCAGCATGGGGAATAAGGATTCCAGTGCTGGTGCTGCAGCGCTGGTCATCAAGTGTGGCCACACACCAGCGCTGTGATTGGCCTCCAGGGTATAAGGTGTATCCCAGAATGCTTTTATAAATTACTCTCTTTGTTTTGTTATGCAGCCTCTCTTTGTTTTGTTATGAACGAGCTCCGATCCAAAAATCCCCTCTGTTTCACTCCCTCCCTGCTTGCCTCTCATTTGATTGTTTACAGCCAGGTACAGATGATCACAGCAAACAGGAGCTCTGTTTGTTTTTTAGATAAGCAACGGAGCTCCGATCGGAGCTCGTTCATAACAAAACAAAGAGAGGCTGCATAAAAAAACAAACAGAGCTCCTGTTTGCTGTGATCATCTGTACCTGGTTGTAAACAATCAAATGAGAGGCAAGCAGGGAGAGAGTGAAACAGCGGGGAGTTGTGTTGGCTGCAGGCTGTTTGCAATTAAGAGTTAAGACTAAGGGGTCAGAAACATGTTCTGATTTTTCAATGCAGGAAGCTAAACACACAGTGTTGGCTCCAAAAATCCCCTCTCTCTTTCCCCCCGCTCCCTGTCACACTAGACCCCACTCCACCCCCCTCTTTTGAAAAGCACGTTGCGGCCACTTGAATGCTGGGATAGCTGCCCATAATGCATCACTCCCAACAGCACTGCAAATACTGCAAATGTGGCCACACACCAGCGCTGGTAGCTGTGAGTGTGGCCACACACCAGCGCTGGCCCTGCACAGCTGGATGACCAGTGCTGCAAACCGTAAGTGTAGCCATACCCCCAGACCCACTATTTTTCTATTTTTATTTTTTTCTTTAACTAATTCTTTGTTTTGTTATCTCATACTATCTCCATAATTTTTCAGTACTCAGGGTTCATTCTATATGTGCAACCATTTTTTCTATGCAGCCAGGCTTTCATTATGGGAGGAATATAGCGCACTGGTTACCTTAAAGATGTTTAAACGAGAGTCCTAGGGCACTACATTTGTTTGTAGCAGCAACTGTAGGCACCGAGCCTGTGACCACTTATGCACATGTCATATTACTGGTGTGTAGGTGCATTGAAATCACCTGTATGTTTGCAGTATCAGAAGCCAACTGTGAAAGCTACAGCAGAAGTAGAAAAGAGCAGGTATAGCAAAGCTCTCTGGCCCTGTAAAGTACATCTACCCTGCACGCTTCTTTCTGCAGAGTGTAGTGTACATGCACATGGAGCCCTCCTAGCGTGAGTATGAATAGCAGTGTGGATCATGAGTCATGGCTTAGGCAAGTACAGACATGCCTGAGGGGTGAGGGTACATACTAGCGCACATACCCTACATAGCTCTTGACTTGCCCAAGTCATGCCTCCCTGTCTACATGCTGTTTTGAGCAGTGTGGTATCCCGCTGCTGGAGCCTTTTCCTGCCACAGGAAAAGACTCAGGTAGTGGGGGAAGGCTCCAGCAGCAGGGAAAGGCTCTTCTAGTTCCCCATTGCTAGAGCTTTTCTCCACTGCATTCCCCCTGCCAGAGCCTTTCCTCGCCACAGTAACCACTTAACCTTCTCTTTGTTAAGCTACAAAGATTGAGCTCTTTGAGTCTAGCACTATAAGGCACGTTTCTAATCCTTTAATCGTGCTCGTGGCTCTTCTCTGTTGCTGCTGTTCTTGCAGGAGTTCTTGCTAGAGACAGGGCCGGCTCTACTGTTTTTGCCGCCCCAAGCAGCGTGCTGAATTGCCGTCAGAAGGCGGGGGCAGTCCATGTGCCATTAGGGCGGCACCCGCGTTTCCATGGCGGCTGAAGACAGAAGCTGCGCCGCCCCGGACAGCTGAACATACAAGCTGCTGCCGAATTGCCGCCGCCGCGGAAATGCACGTGCCGCCCTAAAGGCACACAGACCAGGGCCGCCCAGAGGATTCCGGGGGCCCGGGGTCTTCGGCGGTGGGGGGCCCTTCCGTTCCGGGACCCGCCGCCGAAGTGCCCCGAAGACCCGCGGCGGGGGCCCCCCCGCCGCCGAATTACCGCCGAAGTGGGACCCGCCGCTGAAGTGCAGCCCGGTCTTCGGCGGTAATTTGGTGGGGGGGGGGGGGGGCCGCCGCGGGTCTTCGGGGCACTTCGGCGGCGGGTCCCGGAACGGAAGGGGCTCCCCACCGCCGAAGACCGGCTGCGCTTCGGCGGCGGGTCCCGCTTCCCCCCCGCCCCGGCCCCAGGCTCTTACCCCCGGCTCCCTCCTCACCCGGAGTCTCAGCGCCTCGCCGGAACAGCCGCAGCGTGTGGCCGGCGGGGCCTGAGCTCCGTCCCGCTCAGAGCCGCATGGTGAGGGGGCGGGGCTGGGAGCTCCACGCCGAGCGGAGGGAGCTGAGCTCCCAGCCCCGCTCCCTGACCACGCGGCTCTGAGCGGGGCGGGGCTCAGGGGCCCCGGCGGAGACTCGGCACTTGATGCGCTGAGGCTCCAGGAGAGGTGTGGAGGCGGGAGCCTCCGCTGTTCTCTTGGGGGCCCCTGCGGAGCCCGGGGCCCGGGGCAAATTGCCCCCTTTGCCCCCCCCTCTGGGCAGCCCTGACACAGACTGCTCCCACCGTCAGCGGCGGCAATTCGGTGCGCTGCTTGGGGGCAAAAACACAGGGACTCTCGCCCCTTGTAGATTGCCGCCCCAAGCACCTGCTTGGGATGCTGGTGCCTGGAGCCGGCCCTGGCTAGAGATCAAATTACATAATGGGTATAAAATGCTGCTGGGGTGTGGCCTTCCAGCTTCTCCACCAACCCCCCAAATGCCAATCAACTCTGTGCCCCCACCAGCCCCTCAGTTAATTATGCATTTCACTCCATCTCTATATCAGTTCTGTGCCCCCACATCAGCTCATTTTGTGTCCCCAGACCTCAAAACTGCCCTTACCCCTATTGCAACTCTGCTCCTCCTGCAGCTGTGGAGGCTCAAGGTGTGGGGCGGAGGGGTAGAGAGAGGGCAGCGCCAGACCTGAGAGGAGAGAGAAGCAGAGAGTAGCAGGGAGGGACCCCTGAGTTGTTGGACTGTTTCCCCTCCCTCCTGTACCCATCCTTCCTGTGAAAATGATATTGCTGCACCTTGTCCCCCCTCCTTTACCCAAACAGTTCTGGGTTCCGGGGGGGAGAGGAAAGAGCTCTGCCTGCCTCCTACAGCAGCTCTGATCAGCTGTTCTTCTCCAGGAGGTGGGAAGTCAGCCATTGAGGGCTACTAGGCAAGGCTAGAAATCTCATGAAGGCTGGAGCTTCTCTCACCATTGCCCGACTGGCTCCAGCAGGAACCAAAATTATGCCATTGCTGATGAAATTGTGATAGTTGGCCACACTGTGTCCTTGGGAATCCAGGAAGTGGCCTTGAGAGGGGGAAATGGGGAAGCTGACATTTGGAGGCAAACAGCTCATAGGATAGAGGCCTGTAGAAGAAAGAGCACGGCTGCAAGTGTGGTGCAAAGCTGCTATAATGCAGCCCAGTATTTGGCACATGTATTTACCTAAGTACTTTAAATTATAATTAGTGTATTGTTAAAGCTGACACACAATTCAGTCTCTGTGGCATACTTTATCCTGTGTTTGCTTGACCAGTGGGAAATTAATTTACTAATGCGTTACATGTTTACAGGTAAATGTGAATCCTAAATTATCTTCAGTGACTTGTTTGTTACAGTCCTCCTTGTAGCTGGATTCTCTGTAGAATTTTGTCTTTATTCTCAGCTTACTGTGTAGATAACAGAGCTATTATGGAAGGCACAGCAAGTCCTTGGAGAGGCTCCATTGCACATAGAAGGCCTGATTCTCTTTTCTTGCTTAAATTAGGAATAACTCCAATGAAACCAAGAGAGTTGTTTTGGTGTAAATCTAGTGTGAGGAGAATCAGATCCACATTCTCTCAGTGGGAACTAATAAAGGCAGAACAGCACTAATTATAGTATTCAACTAATAAGAGATGGGGAAGGTAACAGCCAGAAACCGCTGACAAGATTCTCTTCTGCAAGAATGTAAACATGAGGTAAGATTCACTGCCCTGCTTCACTCCCTGTGCGCTGTTCAGGCCATTCAAAGGGAGTGGAAAACACACACATTTCCAGCAAAGTGCTGAGCCAGCATATACTCAGAACCCTGTCTTACCTCCCTATTGCCCTGGTGTAAGGGGTGTGGCGAGAGCACACTCCGTTCTTGTTATCCTCAGCATGCTGGACCATTCCTAGAAGCTGCTGTAACTTACACCACTGCTATATCAGGGAGCTATAACCACCTCTCATCCTTGTCATGCCAGGAGGACTTCAGTGGCAACAGAATCTGCCTCATGTTGTCAATATCATCTGGCAAATGGTAGGTCACTGACTGAAATAAAATCAAAGCACTGGCTTTGATTCTCCATTGCCTTGACCCTTGTTAATCATTTATATCTGTGCAAAGTGGATGCAAAGCTCTACCAAATCAGAGTTTTACATTCATGCTGGAGCTAGGGTGATCAGATGTCCCAATATTATGGGCTTTGTCTTATATAGGCAACTATATATACACACACACACATACCCTGAAAAAAGAGTGTCCCGATTTTTCAAACTTACAATCTGCTCACTCTAGCTGCACCTAGGGTGCCCAAGTGTAAATGTCTACACAAGGTGCCTGCTTCCAGGTAATAGTGAATTACTAAACTGTCTAATCAAAACAGAAGTCGTAAGTAACTCTTTCTTTAAGGACCAGGAGCCAGATTGTCTGCTGGTTTAAACTGATCTTGTTCCACTGAAATCAATGGAGTTACACCCATTTGCACAAAATGAGGATCTGGTTCCAGGAACTTTAGGAATTTTCCTAAATCTAGTCGCTAAGGAGTCTCACTGATTCTCCCCTTGCACCACTGGAAATCAGAAGCACCTTGGTGGAAATCAGTGGAATTGCCATGGTGTAAAATCAGCAGGGGATCAATATCAGACCCAAATTTCCTACATAGTCTACATATTGCTCTGAAATTCAGAAGGTTCTGTTTCTACTATTCTATTTGTAGTAAGGGTGTTGCAAGATAAATTCTGTTAGGGTAAGAGGACTATAAAGTGAAATAGAGCAGTTGTATTTCAGGAAAGGTGATACACTGCAATACAGAGATCACTATATTCAGCATGACTGTAATTTGCCTCTGAAAGAATTTGGCATCCCAATCCCTTAGGTGGCTTTAAAAATATTATCCTGCATGTAGAGCATTGAAATAAAGTAAACAGCACAATAATAAAACCAAGTTATTTTTCACAAGTGAGGAATGTTTTTTCTTTTGGTGAAATTTTAAATAGAATTCATAATTAAATACAGTTTGTGCCACAGCAGGAGGCCTGTTCAGGTTAATTTCAGGTTAATCATCTCAGTGCACCAACTCAGCCAGCTCTTTGACTAAACAGCCCTAGACGCTTTATTACATAATCAAGAATTCTCTTTCAAATGGTTAAAGCCTTCACTTGGTGGTTCTTTGCATGGCAAGTCTACAGTTCGCTGGAGACACCACACAGACCTGTTGATCAAGGCAGGCTGGGCGTGGCCACAACTCTGAAAGTCAAGCACAGGGGTTCTCAAACTTCATTGCACCAAGACCCCCCTTCTGACAACAAAAATTACTTCTCAACCCCAAGAGGGGTGACCAAAGCCTGAGCCCGTCCGAACCCCACTGCCCCGGGTGGGGGCAAAGCCTGAGCCCCACCTCTCCAGGCAGGGGAGGCAAAGCTGAAGCTCAAGGGCTTCTGACTCAGGCAGGGGGCTGTAACCTGAGCCCGGCCACCCAGGGCTGAAGCCTTTGAGCTTTGGCTTTGGCCTGGGGCCATGTAGCTCAGGCTTCAGCCTCAGGCCCTAGCAAGTCTAAGCCAGCCCTGGCGACTCCCTTCAAAGGGGGTTGTGATCCACTATGGGGTCCCAACCCACAGTTTGAGAACCATTGGTCTAGCAGAACAGCTAGTTCAATCTGCCTTCAGCTGCTGCAGGCTCTACCAGTCCTTTCTGTGAGCAACAACACAACCAAAAGGGATGTCTGAAACTTCAGCCAGTTACACTGCAAGTTTGTGGTACCTCTTCTCATGCGGAGGCAGCTTGCTGCAGCAGCCCAGTGCAGCTCACCTTGGAAGACCTCTGAGCAGAGGTGAAAGTGGGCCGATACGGCGTACCGGCAAGAAGTGGCCACTGGTTCTGGCCTGTACACAGCCAACAGCACTTTAAGGTTGCTGCCCCTTTTGCCTCCCACCCCCAGGGCTGCCAATGCTGGGGGAGGGAGGGGCAAAGGAGACAGCTGCCCCAGGGCCCAGCAATTTAAAAGGGCCTGGGGCTCCCAGCTGCTGCTACCACTACCATGGCAGCAGCCCTTTAAATTGCTGCCGGGGCCCCAGGCAGCATGGGCTGGGCAGTGTGGAAGGGCTGGCTGGGGGAGGCTGACCCCCCCGCAAGCCCTGCCCTGCCCCTTCCAGGGGCCCGAAGCCAGGCCTCTGCACTGGTAAGTCTTTTACATTACTTTTCCCTAGGGTGACCAGACAGCAAATGTGAAAAGTCGGGACAGGGGGTGGAGGGTAATAGGAGCCTATATAAGAAAAAGACCCAAAAATCGGGACTGTCCCTATAAAATCGGGACACCTGGTCACCCTACTTTTACCCCTGCCTCTCAGGAACCTGTCAAGCAGCAGAGGGAAAGACGCAGGGGAGAGTGCAAAAATGCTCAGGCTCTCTGGCTCCCTCTCACCTGCCTCCCCAAGTGGCCTACCTGACCCCCCATATGTTGCCACTCCCCACCACTTTCTCACTCACCCCTAAGCCTCTGGCTGTGTAGGGAGGACGGGAGAGCGTTCCACACATGGAGTAACAGGCAGGTGGTTAAGGGGCTGTTGGTCACTGTTTACATTTATCCTTTTTTGCTGCACCCTCTATGAAAGTGGGAGTCAGCCTATGGGCGGCAGGTGGAAAGGCTGGGGAAGCACTGCCCCCCCTTTAGGGACACTAGCCCAGGGCTCTGCCCCTTCTGCCTACGCCCTCCCCCACTGCCAGAGGCCTGAGGCCCACAAGCCCTCCCCCGCCCCCCCCACCGAGAGTTGTCCCCCTCCTCAGCTGCAGAAGCCCCCGACTGGCTGCAGCCCAGAGTGACACACACCCCACCCCACCTGCCTGGCTGAAGCTGCACCATGCCTCCGCTCCCCAGACCCAACCTGTGCAGGGGAAAAGTGTCTGTTAAGAGGCTTTTGATATGCCCCATGCAGGTTCTGGGGTGGCCGAGGAGGCGGTATGTGCCTCCTCAGCCACCCCAGAGCCTGCATAGGGGCTAATAAAACAAAACCTTCGCTGCCAAACCCCGCAACTGGGGGTTCAGGCAGCTGTGGCTGCAGCAGTGGCAGGCAAGGGAGAGCCTTCACTGGCCTATTATATCCACTGCCCACAGATCAGCCTTTATCCACCATTGCCACGCACAAGCACTCAAAAATCATGAGTTGGGTCCCAAAATCAAAAGATTGGCTTAATAAATCCCATTTTTTAAAATATGTCTTTCATGTTGTACCTACGGGGTTCATATTTTCAAGCTTTTCTCTGCCACTTCATTTTCCTATGGAAAAGGAGAATTTTCAGGTAATCACATGACTCCAGGAGTTGGGATTTTAAGAAAAATACCAAATATTGTGAGACTTTCAATAAAACTGTGCCAGTTGCTCTCTGGGCTTTGATGAGACAAAATGGCTGCTGCTATGTGCAGGCCTTGCCTGCCACTTCACATTATAAGACCCTGTTTTCAGTTGCTTATAACTTTGACAAATTTTCACTGCATGGACTGAAAATTTCCAGCCAGCTGTCTGCCTCAGGCTGGACTTTTTTGGAAACTTTCATCCATAATAGTTCAGCTGTTTCCAAGAATGAGGCTAGGGAAAAATACATTATTTTGCTCGTATTGCATTCTGGTGACCTTTTTTGGTGGGAAGCGCTAGTGCCTCAATACATTGCAGGTGGGAGTTGAAAATTGATTGGGGGGTGGCCTTTATGTCAGGGATGTGGCTTTCATGATCCCCATGAAAATCCACCCAAATTTGGCCAAGTTACAAGCCTTTGAAAAATTGCAGTTAGCACATGCTCAGTAGAAGACTTCTCTGATTTTTAGCAGCTAATTTCCCCAAAGATCCCATCTGTATGAGGCATGCTCCAGCATGGGGCTGAGCAGGACTTTCTCTGCAAGTGCTGCTCCAGGCTGCTGTGAGCCAGGCACCAGAACAGAGATCAGAGAGCCTCTCTTCTGTGCTCCCAATGGGCGTGAGCTGGAGACAGGAACTGAAGGCTTGTGGGGACAGGCAGACACTGGGACTGGTTGGGCAAAGAGACTGGAACTGGAAGCTTGGGATGGAAACAGAAGTCAGTGGGACTGGGATCAAGTGGGTGGAGCAGTGACTGAGATCAGATGAGGAACTGGGGGGGTGACTGGGACTAGCTGAATAAAGAGACCAGGATTGGGATTCAGTGGGGCAGGGAGATGGAGATAAAGGGGAAGCAGATCTGATAAGGACCCATGTGGGTGGAGGACTGGGACAAGGAGCTGGAGTGGGGGGGCACTGACATTGGATAAGGAATGTGGGGTGAAAGGAATCTGGGACTGGGAGCCAATGAAGATGGGAAACATTGTGTGTGTGGGGAGGGGGTTGATTGGAGGCTGGGGCAGGATGGAGAGAAACGGATCAGATGAGGAGCCAGAACAGGGGACAGAAAACAGTGCTCTCTCAAAATGACTGTAGACAATTATGCAGTGGTGTTGTAGCCATGTTGGTCCCAGGATATAGAAGTTGGTCCAATAAAAAAGAATTACCTTACCCAGCTTGTCTCTAAACAAATATTATACATGTTAAAAGTTAATAAGATCATTTAAAAAACAATATAAAATAAAGATATTGTTAATAGTATATATTGTATGAATCTGGTTCATCAAAACCAAATGTTTGCTACCATAAAAGAAACCAATAGCAGTTGAGTTGAACCTAAGGAATCACTGACCTTAGCAACACCTATCTGTTGAAGGTCCTATTTGTGCATAGGAATGAACCAGTGTTACTGGACACTTCTTGACCCCGACACCATTTCAGCATAAGGTTGTCTTAGTACCTTGGCTAGGGCCGGATCATGTGGCCATTGAATGGTGCAGGATCAGACCCTTACTAAGCCATGATCATAGAGAAACCATGCTACAGGATGACAAGGTGCACCATGGGCTGATGAAGTCACTAGAGCAGAGAGTGTCGATGGGGGCCTGATTTTGAGAGGAAGGGGGTACCTATAGCTCCCATTGATATCATTGAAAATTTCAGGTACACTGCATCTTCCAGGATCAGACCCTACGAGATGAAAGTCTGTGGTGTTTGTTATCTCATGGGACTATTAATAACATGAACCCTATTATAGTGTGATAGTAATCCTGCACTTACTTGTCTTAGCCTCAGCACCAAACTCCCTTTCTCAGCTCTTGGCATAGAGAATAATACCAAGGTCTTGTATTATCTACAAGATATTAAAGCAATGCACTATTTCCCCCAAAGTAGCAACAATTATCACTGGAATTATGCCTTAAAACTCACTTCAACATATTTTTATGAGTTAGAGTAGGGAGATAATTCGGAATAGCATTTAGCCTCATTTTTTAAATAAATTAATAAGATTTTACCTATTTTTCTTATGAATTTGGCCCCTTAACTTGTAACTGAGGACTCTGGCTCTGACCCTGAAAGATACTGAGTATCTAAAATTGCAGCTGGGGGCAGTAGGATTGGTGGGTACTTAATACTTTTCAGGATCAGTACTTTATAATGGCAGTTCACTCTAATTGATCCAGAGAGACAAGCTGGGTGAGATGATATAGATATTACCTCATGCTTGTCTCTCTAATATCCTGGAACCAACACTGCCACAACAACACTCTAATTGATCAATTCAATTACACTATATATATATATATATATATAATTCTATATAAATATTTTATATTACTGATAACATTAATGATATCCGATAAAAAAGATAAAACAAGCAAACATAGGACTAAATTATGGTATGTACCTGGATGCAAGCATACTATTTCTCTCCTACCAATCAAATGAGTCTGTATACACCTCTACCTCGATATAACGCTGTTCTCAGGAGCCAAAAAATCTTACCGTGTTATAGGTGAAACCACGTTATATCGAACTTCCTTTGATCCACCAGAGTGCGCAGCCCCCCCCACGCCCCTCCCCGGAGCACTGCTTTACCGCGTTATATCCAAACTCGTGTTATATCGGGTTGCGTTGTATTGGGGTAGCGGTATATATGTTTCATGTATACCTATATTGTATTGCAGATGTAATCACCACCACTCATAGCTCCATGTACCTACTACAAGAATGAGACATTCAGAGAATGTACTTACATTAACAGCAATACCACTTTAATCCCTTGATCAACCCCAGTAACACCCTTTAATGGTTCCTGTGTTGCAGTTTTTCTGCAGAGCAGCCTCTTGTGTATTTGGGAGGGCAGGAGCCAGGGTTGTGGTGGCCATTCTATGCCACGTACTCCACCAATAGTTCAGGAACATATGCTGTTTTGCTGACATGGTCATATGTGCACTGCCAGCTAGAATCTGGTTATATTTTAATTAGACTTTAGGTGCTTCTTTCAGTACTAAATTCACCTCTACCCCGATATGACCCGACCCGATATAACCCGAATTTGGATATACCGCGGTAAAGCAGCGCTCCAGGGAGGGGCGCGGGGAGCAGGGCTGCGCACTCCAATGGATCAAAGCAAGTTCAAAATAACGCGGTTTCACCTATAACGCAGTATGATTTTTTGGCTCTGGAGGACAGCGTTATATTGAGGTAGAGGTGTAACTGCATAATTTAAAACTCTTTTAAATGGCTGAGAGTTTTTTTCTGTTCTTCTGTTACCATCAGAACATCAGTCTGAATTTCATGATTATTGTGAAGTAACAAAGTATTAAGTGTTGCAATGTAATCCCCACAATTATTGTAACAATAAATTAACTAAAAACCAAAGAAAGAAAGACAAAGTCTATAAAAGCAGAACTAGAACTGTTCTAGTTTAATGGATTAAACATGAAATAGATCTCCCAAGTGAGGTTAAGTACCATCCTATGCTATAGGGAATACAGTTATTGATGGCCAGATGAGGTAAACGGCATAGTAAGTGCTCAGCATTTCTTGTGAATGAGGTAATAGTTTCATTAATAATAAATGCTAACTGCTTCATGTCCCCTGGGTACCTGGTATTACCTGCATTATCAGTATTTAGAATAGTGCCTTCTTGTTATACAGAAGACTTAAAAGTTCATGTGAATAATATTATTCTTTACTAAAAGAAAAGCACATTCCCTTCATAGAAAAACATGTATGCAGATGAGTTTTTTCCAGCTTTGGTTTTGTCCCTGCACATTATTACAAAATGGGCTAAGAAAATGGATCATTCCACGTAATGAAATTAGACCATTGATATTTACTGACTGGAACTTGATAGCCACATGTCATTTACAATGAGTTTATGAAAAAGAAATACATAACAGGAAAAAAAATCCTATTTAATTTTTAAAAAAAAAATCTGACTGTACTATAATTTCATTGTATGATCTCAAGGTCTTTAGTAGATCTCTTGATAATGATTTTTATGAATCAATTTGCTTGTTCTTAGGAATCAATTTAAACCCCCATCCAGTCCCAAGTCTGAACCTTGGGACAGTTTAGCTCCAGATCAAGATATGAATTTCATAATACATATCCATTTGTATTCTATTCTTTGCTCAGACTGGCTAGGGTTTAGGTCTATCAGACATAAGGGTGTCTATGACAGTACTACTGCCACTGCTTCTGTGCTGGCAGATGTAACAAAGATCTGCCTAGTTACTGACAATGAAAAATACCACAAACAGGAATCACAGGTGTCGAACCCTCAGTGACTAAATAGGCCACTACAAAAAGAACCGTTTTGAGAACAAATGTCCACATCATCTGAAAGATGTCAAGGATCGTAGACTCTAGTTATTGCCAGGGTGGACTGATTTAAATCAAGGCAATTTAAATGACTAAATGGAAAGCAACAATTTTCAATGATCAATTTTAATTAACTTTTCCATCTGTATTTCAGCTATTTTCTAAAGAAAGGTGCATTCTCATTGGTTGATACGGCTAAACTAGTGAGGAGGGATTTAAACTAGATTCGACAAGGTAGGTGAAAAAAGCCAAAAGGTAAGTAAAAAACATGGGGACATGGGAGAAGAGTCGGAATCGGGGAGGAGGGGATGAGCCATTATAGCAGGGATAAGAGAGCGACAAGAGAACACGGCGGGGGGGGGGTCAAATCAGTTTCTCAGATGTCTGTATACTAATGCGAGAAGTATGGAGAATAAGCAGGAAGAACTAGAAATTATAATTAATAAAAACAACTACGACATAGTTGGCATCACAGAGATTTAGTGGGATAATACGCATGACTAGAATATTGGTATAGAAGGGTACAGCTTGCTCAGGGAGGACAGGCAGGGAAAAAAAGGAGGAGATGTTGCCTTATATATTGAAAATGTATACACTTGGACTGAAATTGAGATAGAAATAGGAGACAGACTTGTTGAAAGTCTCTGGGTAAGGCTAAAAGGGGTAAAAAACAAGGGTGGTGTCATAGTAGGGGTCTACTACAGACCACCTAACCAGGAAGAAGAGGTGGATGAGGCTTTTTTTTAAAACAACTAACAAAATTATCCAAAGCACAGGACTTGGTGGTGATGGGGGACTTCAACTACCTAGACATCTGTTGGGAAAATAACACAGCAGGGCACAGTTATCTAACAAGTTCTTAGAAGTATGGTAAGAGACCCCTGTGGCTTAACCAGGAGATCTTCATGTAACAGTGGATCACAAGCTAAATATGAGTCAACAGTGTAACACTGTTGCAAAAGAAGCAAACCGCATTCTGGGATGGATTAACAGGAGTGGTGTAAGCAAGACACAAGAAGTAATTCTTCCACTCTACTCTGTGCTGATTAGGCCTCAATCGCTTCTCGGCCTTCTGGCTGGGAAAGCATTATCTAAATTGTGTCAAGTTCTGGGCACCACATTTCATGAAATGTGAACAAATGGGAGAAAGTCAAGAGAAGAGCAACAAAAATGATTAAAGGTCTAAAAAGCATGACTTATGAGGGAAGATTGAAAAAACTGTGTGCATTTAGTCTAGAGAGGAGAAGACCGAGAGGGAACATGATAACAGTTTTCAAGTACATAAAATCTCTGAGGATAGGACAAGAAGCAATGGGTTTAAACTGTAGCAAGGGTGGTTTATGCAGGACATTAGGAAAAACTTCCTAACTGTCAGGGTGGTTAAGCACTGGAATAAATTACCTAGGGAGGTTGTGGAATTTCCATCACTGGAGATTTGTAAGAGCAGATTAGACAAACACCCATCAGGGATGGTCTAGATAATACTTAGTCTTGCCATCAGAGAGTCTTGCAATATTTCATAGTTTTTCTAAAAGCCAAAGCTGCTGGGGTCATGTGAGCATGTGAGAATCTCGGGGTCTTTTGTTTTTTTGTTTTGGGTGGGGGGTTGAAAGTACAAATGATTTTGTGTGTGGGTGTGTCTGATGCATAGTTTTTGAATGCTTGGGATTGGCAGTCATGCTATTACAAGCTGACAGTGAGTAAATATAGTCAAGAAAGCTTGAGATAATTGGCCCTGAGGAGAGGGACCTGAAAGAGATTATACAGCACAGTCACCACCCATACAAGAGAGGAGTGTGGCTCAGTACAGAACAGACACCTCTGAGGCGGACAGGGGGGAGGGGGAAGAGCAAAGACTATGGAGTCGTCTTGGGCAGAGGCACTCTTTGCAGAAGGCAGCAAAACCCTCTCATGCTGGGGCCTGGACTTGCTACCCACAATGAAGGGGATAGGGAAGCAGCGAGGGTGGATACAGGCCCTGCTGATACAGCTGTGGGGAAATCAGCAAAGACTGTAGGAGGCAAACCAGTACCTGCAGGAGTATTTGCTTGAGATTATGGAGCAGCAGCGGTACTTATTTAGGTGCCGGAGAGAGAAAAAAGGGAGAGGCCGTAAGGGCTGGGAGCAAGGGCAAAGGCCTTATGTTTGGAAGCCAGAAGCCTGGCCAAAATTAGTCTGTGACCAGAAGGGCCGTGCCCCTATTTGAGTTGTAACGAGGAAGCTCCCCAGGAAATGCAAGTGGCAAGGTTGCTGCTGAGAGAATAGGGGGTGGAATGTTTTCTTGTGGGGAGCTGAGGCACATAGAAAGGAAGTGCCCTCCTAGAAAGAAAAGGAATGGCCCAGAGAGGGGTAAAGTTCCCAGGAAGGGGGGACTGGACTCCTATGCTGGGAGTACAGAGAAAGTGAGCATAACCACAGAAAGGGCAGAAGCTCCACCCTCACACTTGGTGCCTGGGTAAGAGAGCTGATAGACAAAAAGACTGGGACAGAGAGGGCCTCAGAAGTTGTAGGGGTGAGCCCAGTGGCACAGCAGGCTACTGTGGGGACCCAGACCCTGGGGAAAAAGGGATTGGGGGACTCCGAGGGGCAGGGAAAGGAGCTGCAGGAGAAATTGGAAGCTGCTGAGGAGGCCCTGAAAATAGCAGAGGGGAACTTAAAGTTCCAGAGAAACCAAGTCTGGTATGCCAAAGAGGAGAAAGGAAATATACATTTTCTATTGAAAGAGTTAAGGCAGGAGAGGGCTTCCCTGTGGGCCCAGCTGTGTGGGAAACGGGAGATGATAAACCCTCCATCCCCCACAAAGAGTACAAGTCTTGAGGTCCCACACTGGCAGAGAACATGGGGAGTTAACAGAGTCCTGGGGAGGCTGCGTGGGAAGCAGCCAATAGGAGAGAGGCTGCAAGGAACAGCCAATCAGGGCCCAGCAAGCTTATATAAAAAAAGCCACAGGGCAGAGCAGCCTTAGTTGCTGCTGGGAGCCCAGGGAGTAAGGACAGCATCCCTAGAGGCCTGAGAGAACTGTAAGTACCTTGAACAGAGCAGTGGTGGGCTCCTGGCATTAAGCAGCTGAGGCCCTGAGATAAGGGCAAAGAAGGTGCTGGGACCAGGGGGAAGTGGCCTGGGGAAATGGAGCATCGGTGACTGAGATTACAGAGCAGCAGGAGACTACTATTTACAGGGTCTCTGCAGGGCCAGCTCCAGCTTTTTTGCCACCCCAAGCAGCGAAGGGCAGGGGGGAGATAAAGCCGCGATCGGCGGCACCTCTACTGCACCGCTTCATTCTTCGGTGGCAATTCGGCAGCAGGTCCTTCGCTCCCAGAGACACTGAGGGACCTGCTGCCGAAGACTCAGATGTGCTGCTGCTTTCCATTGGCTGCCCCAAGCACCTGCTTCCTTTGTTGGTGCCTGGAGCCGGCCCTGGGTCTCCGAGTTGGAACTCGGAGTAGTGGGAGGGCTTGGCTCCCCCACTTGCCACTGTGGAAGTGGCTGGACTGTGGGACAGAGATACCTACCTCCAGAAGGGGGGGAAACACAGAGGATGACCTAACTGGAGGGCTGAGTTAAGAAGAAAAAGCTGTGATTCTGGGAGCTGAGCGAGGAGGTGTAGGCAGGAGCAGGGACAGTGCTGGTTTGCAGACTGTGGACATTGGTGTCGGCCTCAAGCTAATCCCTAGCCCAGCCAGGAGGAGATGTCAGTCTGGCAATGAGGGCTGTACCCCGTGACAGTGGGTATTTATGCATGCACATACCCTGACTGCACGTACATCAGGTATTTATGGGCAGATGGCCAGATATATGCCTCTTTGTGTTTACATGGAAACTCAATCCTTCCTCCGTGAAAGCAACGGCAGACAATCATTTCGCGCCCTTTTTCCCCTGGATTGCCCTGGCAGACGCCATAGCATGGCAACCATGGAGCCTGTTTTGCCTTTTGTCACTGTCACCGTATGTGTACTGGATGCTGCTGATAGAGGCGGTACTGCAGTGCTACACAGCAGCATTCATTTGCCTTTGCAAGGTGGCAGAGACGGTTACCATCCCTATTGCACCAACTGCCATTGTAAATTGGCAATGAGATGATGGTTATCAGTCATTTTGCATTGTTTGCATTTGGAAATTGGCGATGATGGTTATCAATCCTTTTGTACCGTCTGCTGCTGTCATGGGTGCTCCTGGCCGGCCTCGCTGAGGTCGGCCGGGGGTGCATGGACAAAAATGGGAATGACTCCCAGGGTCATTCCCTTCTTTATGTTTTGTCTAAAAATAGTCAGTCTTGCCTAGAATATGGGGCAAGTGTACTAGAGAACCAGAGAGCACAGCCACTCTGTGTCAGAGCCCCAGAGATCCTGCAGAAATGATGAGCTGCATGCCATTCTAGGGGGTGCCCCTGCAACAACCCCACCCGTTGCTTCCCTCCTCCCCCAACCCTCCTGGGCTACCGTGGCAGTGTCCTCCCATTTGTGTGATGAAGTAATAAAGAATGCAGGAATAAGAAACACTGACTTTTAGTGAGATAAAATGAGGGGGAGGCAGCCTCCAGCTGCTATGATAGTTCAGGCAGTACAGAATCTTCATTAGACATGAAAGGGGGGGACTGATGGAGCTCAGCCTCCAGTTGCTATGATGAGGACGGTTACCAAGCCTTTTGTACCATCTGCCGGGAATGACCAGGAGTCATTCCCATTTTTACCGAGGCCATCCAGGAGCACTCACGGGCTGCTGCTGCTGTTGGATACCAGTCATTTTGCACCGTCTGCCACTGGGAAGGAGGTGCTGGTGTTCAGCGCTGCAGCACCCCATCTACCAGCAGCATGCAGTAGACATAGGGTGACATTGAAAAAAGCCGAGAAACAATTTTTTCCCTTTTCTTTCGGGGGGGGGGGGGGGAAGGGTGTAAATTGACCCTGAAACACCCTGAAACACCCAGGAAAATGTTTTTGACCCTTCAGGCATTGGGAGCTCAGCCAAGAATGCAAATACTTTTCAGAGACTGCAGGGACTGTGGGATAGCTGGAGTCCTCTGTACCCCCTCCCTCCCTCCATGAGCATCCATTTGATTCTTTGACTTTCCATTATGCTTGTCACGCAGCACTGTGCTGAGTCCCTGCTGTGGAATCTGTCTATCATAGCCTGGAGATTTTTTCAAATGCTTTGTCATTTCGTCTTCTGTAATGGAGCTCTGATAGAACAGATTTGTCTCCCCATACAGTGATCAGATCCAGTATCTCCCGTACGGTCCATGCTGGAGCTCTTTTTGGATTTGGGACTGCATGGCCACCTGTGCTGATCAGAGCTCCACGCTGGGCAAACAGGAAATGAAATTCAAAAGTTTGCGGGGCTTTTCCTGTCTACCTGGCCAGTGTATCTGAGTTCAGATTGCTTTCCAGAGCGGTCACAATGGTGCACTGTGGGATACCGCCCGGAGGCCAACGCCGTCGAATTGCGGCCACACTAACCCTAATCCGACATGGCAATACCGATTTCAGCGCTACTCCCCTTGTCGGGGAGGAGTACAGAAATTGTTTTAAAGAGCCCTTTATATCGATATAAAGGGCTTCGTTGTGTGGACGGGCACAGGGTTAATTCAGTTTAACGTTGCTAAATTCGGTTTAAACGCGTAGTATAGACCAGGCCTCTGGCTGCTCTGGCCTGTGAGCCTAACCCTAACCCAGCCAACTTCTCTTCTGGTGCCCCATCAGTTCCTGCTGGGTGAAAAGTCTAATTGTAGCATGCAATTTCAGTTTCTCTTCTCCTCCCCATCAGAATCAATTATTTTGTGAGGGGCATTAATTCTACACTTCTACAATAGTGTAGAATTCCTGCAGGAGTAAACTGTGCATGGGCCTGTTACAGGTCCAAGGACTTTTAAAATTATTTTGGGGGGGGGGGGGCGTTATGGGAAGGCAGATTAGCATTGTATGTTGCTATTGTGGCTGTAAGCATTGCAAGACATTTTGGGGGGAGGGAAGGAAAGATTAAAGGTGTAAATGTAAATTTTTTTTTTTTTTTTTTTTACAGATAGCAAAAGGGGGTGGGGGGAGAAGAGCAGTAAACGGGTTAACTTAACACTGTAGCTAGCTAGCTTAGTTTAATAATAAAACGCTACGCTGGCCCCAGTTTAAGGTTATGAAAATCTGCAGCAGCGTTTATTTTTTACTTACCCACAAATAGCCATAAAAAAAGAGAATACGCTAAACGAGGGCTGCAAAAATAAAAAAACATAGGCAAAATGACAAGGAGGGGGGTGTGAACCAAAGCTGTGTCCCTGAAGCTGGTGTGTTTTGAAAAAAGCTAAAAAGGCCACAAAGCCAGTTCAAAACTGGCACAAAGAGCACCAGGAACAGAGGGCCCTGAACAAAAATACCTCCCAAAAAATCCAAAACTTAAAAACCCTCCCAAAAGCCAAAGCAAGTCAGAGATTACAGCAGACCCCGGACAACCTGGGCCCAGAAAAGAACTCCCGTCCACCCTACCCCCTCTTCTTCTTACATTACACCCAGGCTTGGTGTAGAGCGTGGGCAGAGCGTGTGTGAGTATGAAAGTGGGTTAGGGCGTGGGGCATTAACACTTTCTTCCTTCCTCTGAGTAATTCGGGGAGCACCCATCACTCTCTGCTGTTCTATTTTATTAATAAAGCTTTAAAATTTAAAGCTTTTGGTGTGTTTCGTCATCTCCTCCCCAAACAATCCTGTGGCCTCCGCTTGATCCCCCGACCCCTCAGGCAGATTGGTAACTGAAATCTGCCACCCTATCACTGCCACCCTTATCTTCCCCTTCATATCATTTCATACCCACATGTTACTACTTATTTTAAATTAGATTGTAAACTCTTCAATGCAAGGATGTCTTGTGTGTAAACACAGCATCTAGCCTAGTATCCAAAGAAACTAAGAGCTTGAAAACCTTGCAACAGACTTCATTTTGTGCCTCTTAGAGCACTTCCTAGAGAAATCCCCTGAATCACTCTTCAGAAGGTGGAGATTGGGAGGGCTGTGTGCACACATGCTTTATGTTAGGGTAATTAGAGGGATCTCAACAGCTGAGACCTCTTTCTTATGCCTCCCTTTGATCCTCAGAAGGAGAGAGAAATTTCAGCCTAATGGTTCCCTGCTGGACTGAAGTCTACAAGAGGGCATCCCAGGTTTCACACTTCAAGGGAGATTCCTAGATAGGGCCAGGAGACGAGCTGACCCCACCCCAGAGGCACCAGGCTCCAACCCTGGACATTCAGAGGGAGTCCTCCCAATGCCTCACATGGGCCAACGCAGTGATGGGCTGATACAGCTACTCTCAGCCAGCAGTGAGCCATTGTATGTAGGAAAAGACTGGGCCCAAGGGTGCCTTACCAGGCTCTCCTTTCTCTGTCTCTAGATCCCTGCCACTGCAGCAGTAACAGAGGAAGGGGTTAGCAGCTGCTCTGCAGTCAAGCAGGAAGCTTCCCAGGCTCTTTGATACTGTACTTCAATGTACCTGGCTTCCTGAGAGTGCTCCTGCTTAGGGAGGCTGCTAGAAACCCTGCCTCTGTCTCTGCACTTGAGAGCAGCCTAGGTCTCCACAGAACAGGCACAGATCCCTCTGGATCCCTAGTTTTGAACCTGTGATCTTCATTCCTAATCCTGTTGTTCCTTAGTTGGCCCTCAAATTCAGTTGGTTCCTGTGGTCCCTCCCACAAGGCACAAGCCCACCCATCTCCTAGGACTTCCAATAAGGCCTCACTCCAGCGACTGGCCAGTCTGCTCTGGCTGCCCTGCCAACTGGAGCACTCCACCTGGCTGTTGCTGCTCTGCAGGGGGCCCTGCCAACCTGCCCATCCTCCTGAGAGGAGTGACTGACCCGACCACCACCATCCCTGGGTGTCGTCTGGCTGGCTAGCCACTGCTGCTTTGGAGCCTACTGCTGCTGTCGAGGAGGACCCCTGCAGGACATTGTGGAGGGCGTTTGTTTTTGAAGTGAGGGACTCTAACCTCTTCATTCCTGGGGTAGTGGTAACTCCTGTTCTTGTGTGGAGCAAGGGGGAGAGGCATGGAGCCCTCCCCCTCCCTCCTCTGCTCCCCCCTGCCATCCCCACCATGGCTGCCCCCTTCACCACCCCCACTTACCATCAGACCTGCTTTTTGCCTCTCAACATGGCTGTTCGCTTCCCCCCATTAGTCACCTGGGACTGTTTGCAGATGCAATCAAAAGACCGAAATATGCAAGCGCACGTGGGCACATGTGCCCCCCCCCTTGGACTTGCCTTCCCATCCCCAACTACATTTGGCTTCAGGACAAAGAAAGAAGGAAGGGGAAAAATCAGGCACAGATCTCCATGCAGGGACCTAATCAGTGGGGAGGTGCAGGAGACAAGGTCTGCTTTTCCTTCTCTGCCATGCTAAACTTGGCATGGGGCATAGTGATTCCTAGCAAATGAGGAGAAATTGAACCCTGTCTACTGCAGAGGCAGACCCTGACAGTCTGGAGATTTTAAGCCTTTTTCCTAAATCTTATGGTTCCTCAGAGATGGAGCCATGCCTCCCTGCCTCTTTGGACAGGTTTGGTCTGCCTCCAAAGGTGAACAGAGCAGAGTATTCCAGTGTCAAGGATCTGTAGAGCTCATTATGCCAAGAAAGCAAATGCTCAGGTATGACACGGAGAAACTTTCCTAATCAGGCCCATTTTGAATTACGAGGCTATTAATTTAACAAGTTTTGCAGAAGTGACTTGTGTTTAAAAGAACTAGAATTCAGTATCCTGCCTATAAAATAAGGATTAGAAAACCATCTAGCCTTGACTAGAAAAGCCCTCAGCAAAAGGGAAAGCCATAAGAAAAATGAAAGGATTTGTGTATTCATAACACATAAGATAATGCATGGCTGAAGAGTTGGGATCACTTATGTTAAGGGTGACAGAACGCAGATATAGTGGGGCAAGGAACTGCAGCTTCTGATTATATTAAAGTTCAATCTCTCTTCTCCTGCTTCATCTTAACTGAGATCAGCTTGGATGCTCTTGCTGGCAGTCCTTCACTTTGAATGCTGGGAGGCTGGTGGGAAAATAGGGTTTTCAGTTGGAATGGGGACCCCTTCACCTTGAATTTGTTTCTACTGTAGCTGCAACAGAGCTCAGGCTTGTGGACTCCCTGAAAGCACAGATACTCCTGCTTTCCTATAACATTCAAATGGTCATTGATGGTATTGAAAGATGCTTTTGTTCATGAGAACTATAGGAACTGAATGAAGACCACCAAGCAACAGTGGGATGATGCCTTTCAGTCAGTCCGGTCCAATCTAGCTTGTATGGAAGCCAATGGAAAAATTTCTGCTGACTTCAGTGGGAGTTGGATCGTACTCCTATCAAGGTCTTTAGAGTCAAACCAGGGGGCTGGAGGTGAAAAGCTCCTTATTCTATTATCAGTCCCCTGAGTTAACCAGTCTCCTAACTTTTCTAAAACGTTTTTATTCAAATCATCTGGAAGTAAAAGTTCACTCTTCTGTAGATGAAGAGGGAAATGTAAGGGAGCATTTTTTTAATTAGTGCAGTATTAATTTAAGGCTATCAAGTGATAAAAAAAATTAATCACATTGTTAGAGAATAATAAAATACAATTTATTTACATTTTTGGATGTTTTCTCTATTTTCAAATATATTTATTTCAATTACCACACAGAATACAAAGTGTACAGTGCTAACTTTAGATTTTTATTACAAATATTTGCACAATAAAAACAAAATAAATAGTATTTTTCAGTTCACCTACAACAAATAATGTTGTGCAATCTTTATCATGAAAGTTGCATTGCAAATGTAGAATTATGTAAAAAAAACCACCCTACATTCAAAAATAGAACAATCTATTTTTTAGAGCCTGCATGTCCACTCAGTCCTACTTCTTGTTCAGCCAACCTCTCAGACAAACAAGTTTGTTTATATTTGCAGGAGATAATGCTGCCCACTTCTTGTTTACAATGTCATCTGAAAGTGACAACAGGTGTTTGCATGGCACTGTTGTAGCTAGCATCACAAGATATTTATGTGCCAGATGCGCTAAAGATTCATGTGTCCCTTTATGCTTCAACCACCATTCCAGTGGACATGCATCCATGCCGATGGCAGGTTCTGCTCAACAATGATCCAAAGCAGTGCAGACCAACACATTCATTTTCATCATCTGAGTCAGATGACACCAGCAGACAGTTGTTTTTGTTCTTTTTTGGTGGTTTGGTTTGGTAGTTTCCTCATCAGAGTGTTGATCTTTTAAGGCTTCTGAAAGATGCTCCACACCTCGTCCCTCTCAGATTTTAAAAGGCACTTCAGATTCATAAACCTTGAGTTGAGTGCTGTAGCTATCTTTAGAAATCTCACATTGGTACTGTAGTGAGGCAGCCTGGTTCCCAGGCGCCCCGGAGGACGAAGAACCCAGCAGAAGGCCGGACTGGGCGGAGCTACGGAGCTCTGAGCCCGCCCCGCAAAGAGTCAAGCACCGACCCGGAAGTATAAAGGCAGGCCCTCCGAGCTCAGTAAGGCGCCAGCTGTCAGAGGTACCGGACGTCTGCGACTGAGCTCCTGCTGGGGAGGCAGCAGAAGGCAGCGGCTGGCCGAGCCTGCCCCACGGTCACTATCCCGGGGAGGCCTGGCCGAGCCTGCCCCTCGCTCGTTACCCGGAGGAGGACTGGCCGAGCTTGCCCCGCTCCAGCTGCCCGGAGAAGGAGCCGAGCCTGCCCCACGCTCACTACCCTGAGGAGGACTGGCCGGGACTGCCCCACTCCAGCTACCCCGACGAGGAGCCGAACCTACCTTTCGCCACCTACCCCGAGGACCCGCTGAACCCGCCCGTGGACACTCACCTTGAGGAGCCAATGGTGGTTGACCCCTACGCTGACACCATGACGACTCAGGTACTCGGTGAGGGGGAGAGTGGAAGTAGACCGGGGGTAGCCGACCCCAGTCTGGCTGCAACACTGCCAGAGCCAATGTCAGTGTGTTGCGGCCAGGATCCCCACTGACACAGCAGCAGGCTGTCTGCTGCTGGTAGGGCCCCGGGCTGGGACGCAGAGGAGTGGGTGGGCCTGCGTCCCCCCCCTGCCACCCCACTCACGGGTGGCAGTCTCCCCCTCACACCAACGCTCAGGCCTAGGAGCCTTGGCTTAATATACTGAACTATTGTTTGCTGCCCCACCCTGACCAAGGGCCTGGGCTAAAGTACTGAACTGTTTGCTCAGCCCTGCCTAAAGGCCTGAGCCTAATTGACCTGCTGTGTTTGTTGCCCCGCCCTAAACCCAGGGCCTGGGCTTTAGAGACTGAACTGCTTGCTCGGTGTAGTGAGGCGGCCTGGTTACCAGGTGCCCCCCTCTCCCGACAGCGGACCCCCTACAGGTACCTTCTTTGTGTTTTGTCAAATCTGCAGTGAAAGTGCTCTTAAAACAAACATGTGCTGGGTCATCTGAAACTGCCATAACATGAAATATATGGCAGAATGCGGGTAAAACACAGAGCAGGAGACATACAATGCTCTGCCAAGGAGTACAGTTACAAATTTAATTAACACTTTATTTTTTAATGAGCATCATCAGCATGGAAGCATGTCCTCTGGAATGGTGGCCAAAACAGGAAGGGGCATACAAATACCTTGCCATGCCAGCTACAAAAGTGCCATGCAAATACCTGTTTTTCCTTTCAGGTGACATAAATAAGAGGGCAGCATTATGTCCTTTAATGTAAACAAACATGTTTGCCTTAGCAATTGGCTGAACAAGATGTAGGACTGAGTTGACTTGTAGGCTCTGAAGTTTTACATTGTTTTGTTTGAGTGCAGTTATGTAACAAAAAATCTACATTTGTAAGTTGCACTTACATGATTGTAAATACAGTAATCATATGAGATGAATTGAAAAATAGTATTGTTTTTTAACAGTGCAAATATTTGTAGTAATAGTGAGCACTGTATATTTTATATTGTCATTGAAAATCAATATATTTGAAAATCCAAAAATATTCAATAAATTTCAATTGTTAATCGATTGCTTAACAGTGTGATTACAAGCACAATTAATTGAAATTAATTTTTTATTAATTGCATGAGTTAACTGCAATTAATTGACAGCCCTAATTTAAATCACTCCTTTAGAAACAGTTATGCCCCATCTCTAAGTTTTTGTGATGTCACCGAAATAACGTTTTGTAATCCCATTAGTTTAATTTAATCATTAGAAGCAGAATGTTGGTCTGTTAAGCATTATCTTGATTTAAACCACCATCTCTAAATGCATTGGTACTACTGTACTACCATTAATGTTTATATCAGCCCTGCTAATGCAATCATTGCTTACAACTGAGCAGTTTTTCTCTAGGCCAATAGTTTTCAAACTGGGGTATGAATACCCATAGGGGTACACAAGATCTCGTTGGGGGTATGCAAGGAAAACTCCTGTAATGGCAGACAATGCATTTTATTTAGTAAGACTTGGCAATCTAATCATAGATATATTATGACCCAATCTCAGATTGGAGGGGAGGGGGTATGTGGTAGACTACCTTTGGGAAGAGATATGCAGCCTAAAGTTTGAAAACCACTGTTCTATGCTACAATTTTCCATATGGGGTTTCAGATTAGGTTGAAATCTAAATACTAGAAGGCTTGTCCTTATATGATGAAAAGGAATCAGAAGTTCTGTAGTTTGACACTTGTCCATCTAGAAAATGAGGATTTTAAAAAATCCTTTCCGTGCAGGGTTATGCGGCTTTTTCAAAAACATCCCCACCGAGCATTGAAGGCCTGAAACCTATGGCAGCAGCTTTTGCTCTAAGTGTCCATATCTTTCGAGCATCCTCCAGCATGGTCTATAACGCTTCCAATATTTGGCAGTTGCCACCTGCTCACTGTCCAGTCCGAACAGATTACTATTATGCTGGCCCTCCAAGGTTAGTATGTTCCTGTTGTGAGGGTGTTTATACTGAAGCTGACGACCTGCGATAATCAAGAGTTTCTCTGCCACTGAGGCAAGAACCTTGTTTTTCTAACTAATATTAAACATTACTTTAATATTAAAAAAAAATTGCCATTACTTCTTTCCGATGCATTTCATTAAGATTTTGCTGTCTATGGCAAGTTGCCATCTAAAGGACCAATTCTGATCAAGGGTTGTTGGGATATACTGCTTCATGTCTGTCCGGGGGTAAGGGCCTCCAGCTGTCCCTGCTCTAAAGAGCCACTAGGCTGCCTGATAGACCATCCTGCCTGATTGGCTGAGGAAGCTAGCAGGACTGTTCTTAAACTCAACACCCATGCCAATGGGCTCTGTCCTCTTACGCTTGTCTCTGGCCAAGCCCTCTGCCTTCACAGCTTCAGCCCAGCTCCTGCACTTAGCCTTCCTCCCAGCCTTGCTCCTGTCTCAAACCAGCCCTGATCCTACCTTCCCTGAATCCAGGTAATCTGGTTCTGTCCTTTGTCTTTGATTCCTGGTTCCAGCTCTGTCTGGAGTCTGAATGCCAGAGCCATGAGTCAAGGTCTGGCCTTCGGCCCTGGTTCTGAGCCTGACTGCAGGGCCGGCTTTAGCAAGTGCGGGGCCCAATTCTAATTGTTTCAATGGGGCCCCAGCAGGGATGACTATATATATAAAAAAAAAATGTAAAAAACACATGGGGCTTGTACTCACCGGACAGTGCTCCGAGTCTTCGGCGGCGGGTCCTTCACTCGCTCCAGGTCTTCGGTGGCACTGAAGGACCCGCCGTCAAAGTGCCGCTGAAGACCCAGAGCAAGCGAAGGACCCACTGCCAAAGTGTCGCCGAAGACCCGGAGCGCTGCCAGGTGAGTAAAAATTTAAAAGGCGCCTCTAGCCAAGGAAGAGATTCTCACTGGGTGCAGGGCCCTCTTAGGCGCGGGGCCCGATTCGGGGGAATTGGTGGAATTGGCCTAAAGCCGGCCCTGCCTGACTGCCTATGAGCCATTCTCCTGACAATGTTCTTATTGTAATAATAGCTATTATAATACACACTGAAAAGGGCTCAAAGCAAGGAAGAACTGATTCAGAGACGATTGAAATCAAAGGAGTCCCCTGGGCTTTGGGTTAGGCCCTCAAGGAGGAGATACACAAGCCTAGTTCTATGTTCTTAGGAAAGGTTACTTTACATTTCAGCCCTGAATTATAATTTGAGCAATACTTTGTGTTGATTTCCTATATCACTGTGTGAATGAGACTATATCTATGTGGAATGTATGTAAATATTTTGAAGTGTATAGCATGTCAGATACCAGTTACTCTCCAGAACTATAAGCTCCATGGAGAAGATGTATATGCTAGGCACAATGCAGAAAAATACAAGCTACTAATTTTAAATTAATTTACATGTTTGTAATATGTTCCTAAGCTCTTAACACCTAAAACAAGCAAGTAGACCTGTATCGCAAACAACTTAAACCTATTTCCTCAGTTTTACACACCTTTTTTTGAACAGTGTGTGTTCAAAAGGTTTCCCCTTAATGTGTTTTTTTTTCTTTACTTTGTGGGACAGATTTTTCACATGTGCCTATGCATGAACAAAGTTATACATGCTTAATTTATATCTGGAAATGCCATGACCGCATATTCAAATGAGCTAACTGTCAATGAGTAGGTTCATCAGCAAGGAAAGGTAAAAATGAAGTTCCTAAGTCAAATCACTTCAAATTGCTTTCTTCAGGTGTCATTTTATCACCAACTGAAAGATCCAAAAACAGAACAAAGCAACTCACTCCTCCACCTCTCAGAGTATCGTCTCAGTTCTCACTTCTCCTATAGTGAGTTTAGACTATTCATTGGTGCCCCACAGGCTCACAGGATTCCCTGATCACATGACTTGTGGCTTCTCAGTCCCTCCTGGGGAAACTTTCCCAGAATGCCTGCTCTCATAGAGCCCAAGAGTTGTAACAAGCACCCACTGTCTATATCCCAAGGCCGTGTACCCTCGTACAATGGCTGTCTGTGTATAGGTAACTTGTGTGTATCAGTATTGCCAAATCTCATTTTATCATAACTTTTTTAATATTTGGTGTTTCTATTGAAGCCCCAGCTTTTGGAGTCACGTTACTAGGTGAGAATGTCAATTCTTTTTAAAGTGTCCACTTCTGGTCCTTATAGCTTTAAAGAAAGCTTAAAAGTGTGAAACCCCCAAAGACTCAAACTAAGTCAAATAAAAATCCAACATGTATATTTTAATATTTTTTTTAAGCTAGATTCATGATTTTTCAACTGTTGGGTTTAGCAATACTATATTTGTGTGCATACACTAGCCTCAGCCACAGGTGTGAATCTTAAGGAAGATGTCTTTCCTAGAGGAACACCACAGGAGTCCTCCCTGTAATCACACACACATGCAACTAAACTTTTTTTAATCTTGTGCCAATACCTGGAATTAGTTTTGTCGTGTGTTTAGGCATTAAAGAGGGAAGAGTAAAGTAAAGGTTAATTTCAGGCCAGCAGAGGGAGCTCCAAAGTGGGAATTTTTGTACATTTCACTGTTGAAATTCCTCCTTGAGATGTTCTCCGGGAGAATGCTATTTATTAACATCAGTGGCTTTCATTCCCTTCTGTCAATATTCCCCTTCTTTTAACTCAAAATCTAGCAGCTGTGGCGGGTGCAGAAAAGTGTTTAGGAAGCTGGTGGGGTCAGTCTGGGATGGGAAGCAGGCACAGCAAGGTCTCCTAGCCTAGAGAGAAAGGGGTATGTTTGGGGCAGAGGAGGTGTGGCAGATAGGAACTGAACCAAACAGCCTTACACTGCCAGAGTCACAAGGACACTCTGCTAGTTGCACAATTTAAGGCTGCCTGGCAGAAGCTTCAGATTGTGTTAGGGCTAGACATGGCTCTGGTAATCGGGTAACTGAATATGGCTTTTTGACATGTTGTTGTTTTCCCCCCACCTTCTCCTTTTGATTTTCAGAGGGGGAGAACACCCAACAGCTCACACTGAAGTCACTGGGATCAACTACATGCCTAGTGCTTTTGAAAATCAAGACACTACATTAGATGCCTAAATATGGATTTAAGAGCCTAACTTCAGGCTTATTTAAAAAAAAAAAATCTCTGCCATTGCATTCTAAACAACAGCTGGTACAACTAGGGCTGTCAAGCAATTTAAAAAATAAACCACGTGATTAAAAAGATTACTAGAATACCATTTATTTAAATATTTTTGGATGTTTTCTACATTTTTCAAATATATTGATTTAAATTACAACACATAATACAAAGTGTACAGTGCTCACTTTATATTTATTTTTGATTACATGTATTTGCATTGTAAAAGTGTTTTTCAGTTCACCCTAATAAAGTAGTGCAGTCTCTTTATCACAAGTTGAACTTACAAATGTAGAATTATGTACAAAAAAACTGCATTCAAAAATAAAAAAGGTAAAATTTTAGAGCCTGCATGTCCACTCAGTCTTATTTCTTGTTCAGCCAATTGCTCAGATAAACAAGTTTGTTTACAGTTGCAGGAGATAATTTTGCAATGTCACCTCAAAGTGAGAATAGGCATTCACATGGTACTGTTGTAGCTGGTGTCACAAGATATTTACATGCAAAATGTGCTAAAGATTCATATATGCCTTCATGCTTCAGCCACCATTCCAGGGGACATGCATCCATACTGATGACTGGTTCTGCTTGATAACAATTCAAAACTGTGCAGACCAACACATGTTCATTTTTCATAATCTGAGACAGGCCACCGGCAGAAGCTTGATTCTTCTTTTTTGGTGGTTCGGGTTCTGTAGTGGCCGCATCAAAGTGTTCCCCTTTTAAGACCTCTGAAAGCATGCTCCACACCTCATCCCTCTCAGATTTTGGAAGGCACTTCAGATTCTTAAACCTTGGGTTGAGTACTATAGTTATCTTTAGAAATCTCACATCGGTACCTTCTTTGCGTTTTGTCAAATCAGCAGTGAAACTGTTCTTAAAATGAACATCATATGCTGGGTGGTCATCTGAGACTGCTATAGCATAAAATATATGGCAGAATGGGAGTAAAACAGAGCTGGGAACATACAATTCTCCCCCAACAAGTTCAGTCACAAATTTAATTAATGCATTATTTTAATGAGCATCATCCGCTTGGAAGCATGTCCTTTGGAACAAGGGTATACGAATGTTTAGCATATCTGGCACATAAATACCTGGCAATGTCGGTTACAAAAGTGCCATTCAATGCCTGTTGTCACTTTCAGGTGACATTGTAAACAAGAAGCAGGCAGCATTATCTCGTGTAAATATAAACAAACTTGTTTGTCTTAGCGATTGGCTAAACAAAAAGTAGGACTGCGTGGACTTGTAGGCTCTGAAGTTGTTTTTCTTTTTGAGTGCAGTTATGTAACAAAAAATCTACATTTTGTAAATTGCATTTACAAGTACTGTAGTGCACTGTCATGAATGAGGTGAACTGAAAAATACTATAATTTTTACAGTGCAAATATGTGTAATTTATATATATTATATATATATATATACACACACACTTTGATTTCAGTTACAACACAGAATACAATACATATGTAGAAAACCATCCAAAATATTTAATACATTTCAATTGGTATTCCGTTGTTTAACAGTGGCATTAAAACTCCAATTAATTACAATTTTGAGTTAATCTCATGAGTTAAGACACAAATTCTAGCACCTGCAATAAATGTTGAGTTTAATTCACATTCATTTACATGTCCTGGGTATTTTAAATGATTCCATTTGGGGCATCATGCATAGTGGCTGTTCTTCTAAAGTAGGTACTCCCCCATTCTGTGGAAAAGACTGAGTGAGTGACCTTCATGGAAAAGGCCAGCTCCTCAAAAGGAATTATCTCTGACACTGTTCCACGCAGAGAGCTGTGAAGTCAGATCAAGTTATTGGACTCTCAGCACTTTAAAACTGCAGCAGAATTTCCCATTCAAGTATTTTTCCAGAGAGGCAGAGATGTAATCACCAACCCTTCACATGGGTTCCCCTCATTTTAATTATCAGAGGGGTAGCTGTGTTAGTCTGGATCTCTAAAAGCAGCAACGAGTCCTGTGGCACCTTATAGACTAACAGACGTTTTGGAGCATGAGCTTTCGTGGGTGAATACATCCGACGAATACATCATGCATCCGACGAAGTGGGTATTCACCCATGAAAACTCATGCTCCAAAACATCTGTTAGTCTATAAGGTGCCACAGGACTCTTTGCTCCTCATTTTAATGTTATGTCTTGCCTGGGTGAAGGAGTGCTATATTAAATAACTTAACTTTCTGGGAAAAAAACTCAAATGTTCCCCTCCCCAATGTGAATTTACTGTTAATTTAGAGGTGAAGAGTGTAGTAAACTTGTTTCCTGCATTAAAAATTTCTTTCAACATCATTCTGTCATAGTTAATAACATTGCACCTGATTCTCCTCCCACTTACTGGGAGTTACTCTGGTTTTGTAGTAGTGTATTACTAACCCCCAGCAGTAAAAAAATAAATTAATAATAATAAAAAAAAATCCTGAGTGAGTACTCTTTGCAAAAACACAAGTCTGGCTTAAATATCATGAGACTTAAAACATCTAGTATTTTATTTGTTTGGTCTGTCCTGGCTTTTGACCTCCCCCTGCCCTTTTGTCTGATACTGAGGGTTGAAAATGCAACCTAAGATGCAGAGAGTGTGTGTGTGTGTCTGTTACTTATGCGCACACACACACATATATATCCTATAGGCCCTGGATCCTCAGAGCACCACATCCCTAACTGTTGCCCTCCCACTCCAAACATTGCCCAGAGCTCTCTCTGGCTGCCTTATCCTAGCAGGTTACTGCAGTCTACTGTGCTCCACCTCTTCTCCCCCTGCCTTCCCCCCCCCCAGCAAGCTGCAGCAACCCACCACTCCCACGAGGCAGGCTGCAGCAACCTCTCAACTTTGCCCACCCAACACTGCACACTGGCAGGATTCCACAGCCTCCCGGCAGGCTCCTGAAGTTGCCCCTGGCTCTAGGCTGCATGGGAGGAAAAGGAAGTGAGGACCAGTGGTCAAAGTGCTTTCCTTGGACTCAGGGGAGCTTGGCTCTATTCTCTGCTGTACTAGAGGCTTCCTGTGTGACCTTAATCCACGTGTGCCTCAGTTCCCTATTTGTAAAGACTGAAGTGCTCCAATATCAGTCACTGGCCCATACAAGTACCAAAGATGGGGAGGAGGCTTCTCCTGGAGTTCTCCCTTGCTGCACAGGGGTGGTGGGACAGGGGGAGGCTGCTGCTCCCTAAGATGAGGAGGGAAGCAGCTTTGTTCTATTCATCCCAAGAAGCATGGCAGTCTCTAGTGACCAAAAAGGGAACCTGCAGATGGCTCAGGCAAAATTCCTAAATTTTCTGTTTAAACATGTGATTACAAGATTCCCCTAGCCCCAAATCACAATACAGTATACTCCCATTTATCTAAAACCCTAGTATCCAAGCCTCTGCATTATCTGAATCTCTTTCTTGTCCTTCACCATGGAGAGCTGAAAGTGCACTTTTCATATTTCACATGTATGTGACTTGTTCTATCTTGAAGCGTGCTGAGGTTACAGTAACACAGCAAGTAAGAGAACACCAAACTTGTAGCAGTTTATAGTACTTTTTGTCCTCAAAAGATAAATAGCATCTGGTCTCATGTTAAAACACAGGATTTTGAGTTAGGCAAGATGGGTTCCATTCCTTCTCCACTGACTGTGTATAAGTTTAAGAAAGTCACTTAACTACTTTGCCTCAAGTTTCACACTGTAAACTGAGAAAAATAAATCTCCCTGAGATTGGCAACCTCCCAGGAGAACAGTGAGGCTTCGATATTATTTAATGAGGTGCTTTGGAATTCCCAGGCTAAAGCAAAGTATTAGCACAATCATCAAGGAAGATGTCACCCTTCTGTTCTGAAAGCAAGGGATGGATTAATTGGTTTGTTCTTGTTGCTTCCTGTGACTTTCCCAACACAGCTTAATAGTTAATACTGGTCAAAACATTAACTCATCCTCCCTATCTTCTGCACTGATGTGGGAGGATGACTAATGGTACCCAGTTTCTAAAGAAGCCAGGCTGCCACATGGAGGGGTAGCTGTCATGTCTACATCACAGAACATTTTTCAGAGTGGTAAAGTGTAAGTCTGTATCAGCAAAAAGAATGAGGAGTACTCGTGGCACCTTAGAGACTAACACATTTATTTGGGCATAAGTTTTCGTGGCTAAAATCCACTTAATCGGATGCATGCAGTGGAAAATATAGTAGGAAGATATATATACACAGAGAACATGAAAAAATGGGTGTTGCCATACCAACTCTAATGAAACTAATCAATTAAGGGGGGTTATCATCAGCAGGAGGGAAAAAAAAACTTTTGTAGTGATAATCAGGATAGCCCATTTCAAATAGTTGACAAGAAGGTGTGAGTAACAGTAGGGGAAAAATTAGCCTGGGGAGTGCCGCCTTTCCTAGCATGACCTCTGAGGTGCAAGTTGGGTCCCAGCTGAAAGTTTGTCCTTCCATTTCATCTTAATCTCTTCCTATTTTGAGACCAACTTTCCCAACAGGAGGGTTGGGGAAACCAATTCTGAGGTGAGCTTACTTTACAATGTCCTTATACCGTGTCTCTGAATCTGCCGTTCTCTGGCTATTCAGCTATTCTTGCCTCGAGACATTTTACCATAGCTCCAAGAGTCATGAGCTGCTTGCACACCGATGGTACTTGGCCCTGAGGTAAGCAGTCTTATTTTGTGTTTTTAAGCAGGGTGGGGACTATCCACTTTAAATCTACTACTGGTTTTCTGCCTCCATAGTTAAACTGAGGTTTTTATTCTGAGTACGTGCTGGCTTCCTCTAGGTCTTTGCTTTATTGTTAATTTAGAAACTAAGGATTTTTAGTTTGTTTAAATGTAGTCCACTAACAAGTAATTAAGGAGCTTATTTCCCCTATGTGCTGAATTCCCATTCAGTCCAATCTCCCTTCTGTGCCTTGTCAGTGACTCCTTCAGCTTCAGAAGGGACTCTTGTTTGCTAGCTAGCACTGTATTTCTGTCTAACCAGCACAGTGCACAAGGAAGGTACCCCTTTCACTCACTCAATTACTAACCAGTCAACTAACCGGTGTTATCTCTGACTCATTCACTTCAGTCACTCAGTCTTCAGAGATTCCAAGGTCAAAAGGGACCATTGTGATCTAGTCCAGTGGTTTTTAACCTTTTTTTTTCATTTGCAGGCCCCTAAAAAACTTCAAATGGAGATATGGACCCCATTGGAAGTGTTAGTCTGCAGACCTCCAGGGGTCCACAGACCACAGGTTGAAAACCACTGATCCAGTCAAACCTGTAGTACACTGGCCATAGACCTTCCCCAAAATAATTCCTAGAGTGTATATATTAGAAAAACATCCCATCTTGATTTAAAAATTGCCAGTGATGGAGGATTCACCACAACCTTAAATTTGTTCTACCTTTCAGCCATTGGATTGTTATACCTTTCTCTGATAGATTGAAGAGCCCATTATCAAATATTCCCCATGTAGGTACTTATGGACTGGAATCAAGTCACCTCTTAACCTGCTCTTTTTGTTAAGATTAATAGATTGCGCTCCTAGCATCTGTCACTGTAAAGAATGTTGTCTATTCCTTGAATCATTCTTGTGGCTCTTCTCTGAACCCTCTCCAGTTTATCAACATCCTTCTCAAATTGTGGACATCAGAACAGGACACTATTCCAGCAGCAGTTGCACCATTGCCAAATACAGAGGTAAATTAACTTCTCTACTCTTACTTAAGATCCCCCTGTTTATGCATCCAAGGATCTCATTAACCCCTTTGGCATAGTGTCACACTGGGAGCTCATGTACAGCTGATTATCCATTATGACCCCCAATCTTTTTCAGAGTCCCTGCATCCCTGGAACAGTCCCCGTCCTATTAGTATGACCTGTATTCTTTCTAGATGTATACATTTACATTTACCCAAATTAAAATGCATAGTGTTTGCTTGTGCCTAGTTTACCAAGTGACCCAGATTGTTTTGTATCACTGATTTGTTTTCATTATTAACTATGCCAATTTTTGTGTTGTGTGTAACCTTTAGATCATTTTATATTTTCTTCCAGGTCATTGATAAAAATGTTAGTGTAGGGCAAGAACTGATCCAGGAGGACCCTACTAGAAACATGCCTCCTAGATAATGGTTCCCCGTTTACAATTTCATTTTGAGACTCATTGGTTAGCCAGCTTTAATCCATTTAATATGTGTCATGTTAATTTTTCATTCTAATTTTGAATCAAAATAGCATGCAGTACCAAGTCTCACATCTTACAGAAGTCTCTTTATCAACTGAATTTATAATCTCATCTAGAAAAAAAATACCAATTTAGTTTGACAGGATCCATTTTCCATAAACTCATGTTGACTGGCATTAATTATACTGCCCTTCCTTAATCTTTATTAATACAGTCCCATATCAGCAACTCCATTATCTTGTCCAGGATCGATGTCTAACTGACAGGCCTATAATTACATGGGTCATCCCATTTACCCTTTTTATAAATATTGCCACAACAGTAGCTTTCTTCCAGTTTTCTGGAACTTCTCCAGTGTTCCAAAACTTATTGAAAATCAATATTATCAGGCTAGCAAGCTCCTCCAACAGCTCTTTTGACACTGTTGGATGCAAGATATCTGGACTTGCTGGTCTAACTTTTGTAGCTGCTGTTTAACATTTTCCTGAGGATAGTACTGGAATGGAAAGATTGTGGTCATCCTAGACATCTGTTTTTCCCCAAATACAGAACAGAAATATGTATTGAACACTTCTGCCTCTTCTGCATTATTATTGATAATTCTACCATTTCCATCTAATAATGAACTAATACCATTGTTAAATTTTTTGTTCCTAAAATGCTTAAGTACATTACTGTCTTTAACTCTGCTTGACATAGATTTTTCCTTGTTTCTCTTTCCTTCCCTTATCAATTTTCTACAATTTGAAGCTTCTGATTTGTTTTCATTATCAACTTCTTGTTTCTTCTGTGTGTGTGTGTGTATTTTATATATATCTTCCTCTCTTTCCTGCTAACCCAGGTTGTGGATGTGGTGTTTTTTGTTTTTTTTGGTTTTGTTTTAAACCAGTATTGCCTTCTTACTTGATTGTGGGTTTTGGGCATAGAGATGAAAGGCTGAAAGGGACCTTCAGAGTTCATTTAGTCCACCCCCCTGCACTGAAGCAGGACCAAGTTTATCTACACCATCTTTGGCATGTGTTTGCCTATTGTATTCTTAACTCCCAATGATGAGGAGTCCACAACATCCCTTTAAAGCCTATTCCAGTATTAACTATTCTTATAGTTGGAAGGTTTTTCCTAACACCTGATCTAAATCCCCCTTGCTGCAGATTAAGCTGATTACTTCTTGTCTCACCTTCAATGGACATGGAGAACATTGATCATTGCCCTTGTTATAACAGCTCTTAACATATTTGAAAACTATTGTCAGGTCCCCCCCTCAGTTGTCTTTTCTCAAGACTGAACGTACCCAGTTTTTTTAACCTTTCCCTCATAGGTCAGGTTTTCTAATGCTTTTATTACTCTGCACTGGACACTACTCCATCTGAGGTGGCCTTGCCAATGCTGAGTATAATGGGACAATTACTTCCCACATCTTACATATGATACTCTTGTTAATACACCCCAGAATATTACTCTTTTGCAACTGTCTCACATTGTCAGCTCATATTTTATTTGATTCACTATAAACCCCAGATCCTTTTCAGCAGTACTACTGCCTGGACAATTACTTCCCATTTTGTAGCTGTATATTTAATTTTTCTTAAGTGTAGTACTTTATTGAATTTCATTTTGTTGATTTCAGACCAGTTCTAGTCAGTCATTGTCACAACTAGGGCATGGGCAATCTGATCTAGTGTTCTGAGCAGGAATCAGGCCAGGTCAGGTATCAGTTTTGCCCTCTGACCTCCTAAGGGTCAGGTTACCTGGAGATCAGTAGCCAGGAGCAGGTATTGCAGAGGAAGCAGCCCTAAGCAGGGAGATGCCAGTTCCTTTGGTTCACAGCTTCTGTATAAACCCAGCAATCAGACTGCAGGACTGGAGTCCTCTGTTGGGGTTCACAATCCATTCTGACAACTGTTACTATGTCAGTGGGTGGCAGGCTGGAACTTATTAGCTGCTAAAAGCTCTGTGGAGCAGGGTTCAAGACCTACAGTCCCGACAGTCGTGCTGAATTCTAATCTTCCTCTCTAAACAGGGCTGCCCAGAGGATTCAGGGGGCCTGGGGCAAAGCAGGAGAGCTGCGGCGCTTGTACTCACCTGGCGGCAGTCCAGATCTTCAGCATTTCGGCGGCAGGGGGGCCTTCAGTTGCTCTGCACTCCACTAGTATTTTTCTAGCATCACACTGCACGTGATATTTCCTGACTTGTACTGTTAAATTGGAGGGGGGGAAACACAGCCAATATTACAAGGTGATAGCCAGGTAACAATGTAATTTTCCTATGTCTTTATTGGAAAGTTTCAATATATTTTGTACTTCCATAGCACCTTCTGCTGATCCCTTTAGGGGTGGGGGAGTTAAAATGTATTCTAGTTTCTTTTGATTACAGTAAATAATGCTCACAAAAGAACATTCCAACAATAGACCAAATTCTGGTCTGCTGTAAATGTGTGTGACTATCTCTGAAGTCGATGGGTGATGGATGGGCTCACATACATACAGGCTGTATTTGGCTCAAAGTCTGCAGATTTTCTTCTCTCATTAGTTCAGGTTGCACAAAAACCTTTTGGAGAATAACTCTTAATGATCTGTGAGTAGCAGCAGCCATTTCAAATGCTGCTGTCTTAAACAGAAACCTAAAGCAGCAGGGGAGGCAAAGCTGAGAGGTCACACTTACTGACACTTCAGTGACAAGATTAATATTAATGGATTAGAAATCAAATTAGCCACCCACTCTTCTTTTAGTAGAATTGGTATGTCAAGGGTTATTGCATCTCCAGGGAGAACTAGGGCTCAGGTGGCTGAAAAACCTGTCATGCCTTAATGCAAAATAAAATGTTGGCCCATTTTTTTCCTGATTTTATAAATCCTAAAGAAAAAAATCCTAACACTCAGTACCAGTCCTCGCCTTATCCTAGCCAATTCCATCTGTAGAGATCCTTCCACTTTAATTGAACAGATTTCTTATCCAGATTGGTAGCCATCTGACAGATACTGTTATGTCACTGTCAGGAAATTGACTGCAAATCACTATTATATTTATTTAAATGAACCTTTTTCTCCATTCAATTTTCATTCATCTTCAAAAGCTCACTTGCCTCCTGGGGATATGACTCAAGGTCAGCATTTGGACGTAAAAAAGTGTTGGCTTTTTTTTGTTTTTGTTTTGGGTTTTTATTAGTGTGTATTTGTGAGGGTTTATTTTTTGAGGTAAGGGTTTTTTGGTGGATTTTTTTTAATGCAATTTCTTTTCTTATTTGGCCATGTTGCTTATTCATCTTTGTGGGGATTTATATACTTTTGGGAGGTACTCAGGAGTCTTTGGATTTTTGAGAGCCACAATTATTTTTTAGATCAATAATGATCAGAAGGAATGTTAAGACCTACATCCTGCCTCTGTTCTCCTATGCAGCATTGCATAGGGTTTGTCATACTGGATTAGACTATAAATCCATTAAGTCTAATATCCTGACTCTACCAGTGTAGCCAACAACTGGTGTTCCAGAGGAAGATGGATGTTTCCTAACCCATCATATAGGCTCCCTCCTGCTCTACAACAAAACCAGCTCACACTATTGTAATGGTGTGAAACTGTGCCTATACAGCTGTTAATGGGGTTTCCAATTTTGTTTAGCTAAATTGATTGGAAAGTATCAGAGGGGTAGCCATGTTAGTCTGGATCTGTAAAAGCAGCAAAGAGTCTTGTGGCACCGTCTGTTAATCTATAAGGTGCCACAAGACTCTTTGCTGCTTTGATTGGAAAGAAGCATCTTTTTCCATCACATACATGGAGCCTAAGAGTTGCATGGGTTCTGGGGATCTTGCAGAGGCAAAGGACATCTGTACAGAAGGGCTTTAGCGGCAATTGCCACACAACAATGGATCTTTAGATTGTATTAACTTGCTATGTGTTGAGGGAAGAGGAAGAATCTAGAGGAGCCTAGTTGCTTCCTTTGTGTTTTTCCTTCTTCTACTCCACAGCAGGAAATCCATGAAGGGATTTCCAGGATGTTGAGGGAGAAGTGGGAAGCGTTTCCCTCTTCTCCAGAGACAAGCCTACCTCCATGTGTGGACATAGAGTGGAGTATGGGTAGATTCTTGTCTCAACTCTTTCCTCGTTCTCCAGCTTTTCAGGTGCTTTGGAGATTAACCAAATTGATGACTTCAATGGTGTTATCTCTGCAGGGAGAGAATTTGAACTGGAGTCTTCAAGAGTGTCACACTTGACAAATGCTGTGGGACAGCAAGATCATGGAGGGGCTCAGCAATGGAATGTTTTATGACTAACCATTATCCATATAGGCCCAGAGCCACACAAGGGCTTAGTCATTGCAGTGATCAGCATTGCAGTGCCTAACTTTCAGGCACCTAGATCATCACAAACAACAATAGGATTCACAAAGCCTGAGTTATGTACCTAGGTTCCCTATATAATGAATGGGGAGAAAGAGTTGTCTTAGACTGGGAACCACAAAAGCCAGCACACGAGGATAGGAGCTGTGTAAGCTAGCTTATAACGGATGCAAACAAGAGGAGTGTGTACTAAGCTCTGCCCCTCTGAGGGTTAGGCACCTAAGTTCTGGCTGCAGGGAGGCACCTGGTTTTCCTTGTGATCCACAGCCGGGAACCCTTCTCTGAGTCAGGTGGCATAAGTGCCTAAGCTGTTTTTGTGAGAAGGAGTTAAGCACCTGCCTAGCTCATCCAAACTGGCCAGAGGCGGAAAAGGATAAGGTGGTGGTGCTGCGTCTGTAACTTTTAGCCCAGTGGTTAAAGCACTCGTTCAGGATGAGGGAAACCCAGGCTCAGTTCCCCTCTCTGCCTGATGCAGGGAGAGGATTTGAACAGGAATCCTCTCAGGAGAGTGCCTTCACCACTTGATTATGGGACATTCTGATGTGAGGTTTCTCTCAATCTCTCCTGTGGGAAGTTGTTTCACTTTGTATAATACTTAGATGGGATCAACCAATATCATAATGAACCCTTGAGCAGAGTCCTTGCCTTTTCCCCTTCATGAAGGCAGCTTTAGTAACCAATCAGTTCTAAGTTTGTGAGCAATTTATGGTGACTTCCAAAGTGTCACTGGAGAAATTCTAGGTGGAAAGCTTAAGTAAATGAAGCTTTTGCTGGAACTGTACTCCGCCCTCTGGTCCCCCTCCTTGTTGATCATTAGATGGGGCAGAGAGCACCTTCCACTGTAGAACTTCTGTACAGTTAAAGTTTTTGGTAAGTAGCTTATGCAGAAGAAGCAACGCATTGACCTTTCTCATCCCTGTTCATCCAAGGATGGAAGCAGAGCATCCTTACCCTCTAGACGAGAATCAGGCAACCAGTCTTGTATCTCAAGTACAGCTAATGTTTAGGTATTTCATGGGGGTACTCTGAGGATTAATTCATTAACTTTTGACAAGTATATAAGGGATGATTCAATCTATTTGGATTAAATAAGAAACAAAAAACAAAACCAAGAAACAAGTAAAAATAGAGCAAACCTTTTGGAGGTTTGAGAATTTTGCTATCAACTTTCTCATGCCATTTGCTGGGTTCTGTCTCATTTCAGCAGCATTTCATTGACTCTGATGGTTCTGGTTGTTTGAATAAGGCCTCAATAAGTATCCATTGTTTTTGAATACTTATCAGTATCAAACTTCTGAAACTTTGGAGGTTTGACCCTCTGAAGTTTGTTTTAAGCTGGATTCAGGAGCACAGAGATACGTTTTAAGAAAAGCATGAGGATGTCAAATATTTTTGAGCTGTTATTTAAAAAAAAAAAAAAGGCAAGGCAACTCTGTATAATACTTTCAGAAAGAGGCACTGCCACGTGGCACTTTCCTCAACAATACTTAAATACTCTGTTATTCTTTTTCCTTTTGCTCACACTCCAACTACTCAAAGCAGAGCACAGAAGACTGAAAGCTGCAAGTTTGGAGTTTGACATTTTGAGTTTTGGCTATCATAAAATCAAGGAGCTTAAGGGATTTGTTTTGTTTGCCTGAGATTTACACCACACATCCAGTCCTTTTCCTGCTGCAGTTAATGGGAGTATTGCCATTGATTTCAATGGGAGCAGGAGATGGCCTTTATTTGTCTTCCTTAAACTTAATAAATTAGAAGCCATTCAAAAGAAAGCTGTTATGTTATTTATAAATATATATGCTAGAAACAAACAAAGCACCCAGAGCATGAAAAATTTGAATTTTTAAAAATTTATATTGATGGATCAGTAAGGCTAAATTTTCCTTTTCATCATTTCTCTAACCTGGATTTAAAATACTCTACTAATCAAACTGTTAATCACACACATGTTTGGAACACAATGTAATGTTGGGTTATAAAAAACATGCTGATTCATTAAACAATTAGCTGAGTCTGGGGCTTCATTGCATTAGGCATTGTGCACACACATTATGGGAATGAGTACACTTTCAGCTGGGAGTGTAAATTCCCAGCTTGAGGAGACATATCCATGCTAGCTCTGATCAAACTAACATGATAAAAATAGAGTGTAGCAGTGGCGGTGGAAGTGGTGGGAGGGGGCTAGCCACCCCAAGTACATGCCTAGTTTCTCAGATGGGCAAGTACTCAGAGGTGGCTGCTACTCCTGCTGTTTATGCTGCTGAGGCTCTGTTCTGTTTTTAGTGCACTAGTTCGATCAGAGCTAGCACAAATATGTCTCATTGAGCTTAAAAATACCCTAAAAGAGGCCCTGATTCAGCATAGCACTAAAGCATATGCTTAAAGCCAAGTATAGATTTAAGTCATACTGACTTAAAGTTAAGCACATGTTGTAAATGCTTTGCTGAAAAGGGATGGACTTAAGCATATCCTTCAGTACTCTGCTGAATCAAGGCATCTGCTTCTTTGCTTTGCTAAATTGAGGCCAAAGAATTGTTAGATGAGGTGGATGGAAGGAATTAAAACCTTCACCATGGAGTGAAATTCACCTTGTGCGGTTTAAAAAAAAAAAAAATCTACCGTAAGATCTAGGCACCATTTAAACCCTTAAGATAGAGCTTGTGCTGGCTCTCTGGATGGCAATGAATTTCACCCCATCTGAACAACAAGACATGACATTATTTGTCTCATCCTGCTCCCAGTAAAATCAATGGTAATATTTTCATTGACTTTGATGGAAGCAGGAGCAGGCCCTTTATAGGGCTTTAGCATTCATCACGACATTTACACTGATTACTATAAAAATATATAGGCAGAATGTATACCCAAGAATGAAATACTCTCTATGCCCATGTCAGTTTTCAGACAGTAATATTCCAGGAAAACTTACTAAATATATCACTAGAACCCATCAGTTATATTTCTATAGTCTGTAATGTTTCTGACTGTTTACACAACATAATAAAAGAATAGCTATACAGCTTAATATTGATGTGATCCCAAATAGTCACACACACGTTGATATGATCAACAGCACTGTCCAATGCTAATCTGCCTCTTTTGGAATATATAAATTGGCTTAAAAAATGCTAACTGTATATTATGGAAAATAATAAATATTAGGTGCCACAAAATAATTCAAGGAAACTTTCTCCAGAGACACTGGTAACAAACTGCCCCAATTCTGCTATTGTGACTAATACTGTCACTATAAAGGGTTTTGATGTGCATATTTTATATCCTAGATATTTAGGAATAGAAAAGGGGTAGGGTGAAATTCATCAGTGCAAAGAGCCTATGCAGGTACTATGCTCCCAATCCTCCCCATATTTACATAGGAGCATCTCATTGCAGTCAGTAGGAGTTGTGAACATGTTTGAGGGCAGAATTCAGCTTTTGCAGGAGTGATACATGGGGCATGGGCCTCCTGGTTTGGAATAAATTATCCCAAACATTTCAAAGGAGAGATTTATCAAAATAATATGTACTGTAAACTGAAATGAGGAAAGGAATGAAAAAAATCAATGAAGCTCAGCCACTGCAAATCACATCTCCCAAAGCAGAAAACTGGAGCTAGATATGAAAGCCACCAGGAAGTTAAGCTGAGAGCCAAATGCTGTGCTTGTTAAAAGGAAAAAAAAATCAATCTAGAGCTTGGTGTCTGTGTATGCAACTGCCAGACTTCACCCTTGAGCCGCCACTACTCTATTGCAGAAGCATATGGAGACAGCATGTCTCCAACTGGCAAGGTTACGTGCTGTGTCAGACCTAGCAGCAATTCTGAAAGGGCTAAATTCTGCCCTTACTCAGAGACAGGGCCGGTGCAAGGATATTTTGCACCCTAGGCAAAACTTCCACCTTCAGCCCCCCACTCCCATCCCTCCCCCCGGAGCATCGCTTATTATAAACTTTCAAAAATGAATACTGCATAATGTGGCATTGTTAATTAGAATTAATACACATGTGGCTTGAAAATGTATTAATTAAATTATTTAGACAACATATTTAATGAAAATAAATGAATAACCTGACAGAGTATGGGGCTGGCTGGCTTCAGGCAGGGGAGTGCGGCAGGGGTTGGCTGGAGAAAGGGGAGTGTGGGGCTGGCTGACTTTGGGCAGGGGGGTGCGGCAGGGGTTGGGTGCAGGGGGAACTACCCCCCCCCAGCACTCACCAGCAGTGCAGCTGGGGCCGGGTCTCTGCACTTCCCCCCGCCGGTGAGTGCAGGCCCAGCCCTGCTGCAGAGCTCAGGGCAGCGGGGGCGGGGTGGGGCTGAGCAGGGGCGGGGGCCCTGGGGAAGAGCCAGAACAGCAGGGAGAGCGCAGCGCCCCTGGCGGCTGGAGGAGGAATGACATCACTTCCCGGCCGGCCAGAGCTGATCAAAGCCGCAGCGCCCCCTCGCACAGCGGCGGGAAGAGGTTTACACGTTTAGCCGGTGCCAGGTGAGCATCCCAGATATTTTGGGCACTGCTTTTTGGCGCCCTCAAATCTTGGCGTCCTAGGCGGCCGCCTAGTTTGCCTAGTGGTTGCACTGGCCCTGCTCAGAGAGGCAACACGAGGCCTAGGCAATACTTAAATTCCACTTGAGGCCTCAGGGAGGAGTTCTATTGAAGCCATTGGGACTATGCGCAGGAATAAGGGTGGCACGATTTAGTCCAAACTGCCTGGGAACTTCAGAACAGCATTTTGTTTTGGTTTCTCAAATGCTCTTGGTTTCTTCTATTCCAGGAATATGAGTGTCATGGTAAAGAGCTACCTGATGATGCTGACTGAACCAGTGTTAATTTCATTTAATCACAGACTACATGATGATGGTCTTGAAATATTCATTATATATTCCTTGCCCATGTCTTCCAAAGATAGTGTAACATGCTGATGGATATTGAAAAAGTGCAGTTTGTATTGTTATGGTTGCAATTAAACATAATCATGTCAGACTTTTGCTGACTGTGCAGAAGGATACCTTGACTTGTGAACATACCATTCGTCAAATTTATGGCATGATATGTTTACTAAAACAGTGGGATTAACTGATAGGAGATGCTGTAAATGATACTTGGTATCCTAACCTGACTGTTGTACTAATGCCATTGCACTACTTAAATTTCTTGGAAAAGCTATGGGTAAAATGTGTTTTCAAGTCCCATGAATGTCTGTTGTTCCTATCTTTGTTTAGAATGAGTTTTAGTGCTAATGAAAAGTGGGTAATACACACTTGAGTCATGAATAACTGGTTATGCAAGCTTCACTGTAGGTAATTTGGCTCGTATGTTCAATCCAGCAGGTTTCCAGCTGTTGCAGTCTTGGGTCTTTCCTGCACAACGTGGATGTCTTTATTTATAGGGAGGATTCTGATGTAGGGAAATGTTCAGTGGGTTGAAACCTCCAAACTCTTCACCTGTGACTGAAGCTAAGGCTTGCATATTTGCCTCAGGATCTCCTAGCTCATTCTCAGATGCTGTGCAGAGTTGGATTGGCTTCCATGGGACACCATACATATGAGTGACCTGGAAGCTAGTCTGTGATCAGGCCCATAGCGACTGCTGGGCGGGACACCTCCTCGCAGAACCCTTGTTACACATCCTCTATCTCCACGTGCAGGTGGTGGAATCCATTGCCAGAGGACCGTCTTGGCTGATGCCATCAGAATTGGAGACCTCCTAGACCAGGGGTCAGCAACCTTCAGCACGTAGCACATCAGGGTAATCCACTGCCAGGCTGTGAAACATTTTGTTTACATTGCCTGTCCACAGGTATGGCCCTCTGCAGCTCCCAGTGGCCGCGGTTCACCGTTCCTGGCCAATGGGAGTTGCGGGAAGTGGCAGCCCACTACTTTCTGCAGCTCCCATTGGACGGGAATGGTGAACCACGGCCACAGGTAGCTTCAGGGGGCTATGCCTGCGGACAGTCAACATAAACAAAATGTCTCGTGGCCCACCAGTAGATTACCCTGATGGGCCGTGTGATGAAGGTTGCTGACCCCTGTCATAGATTATGATTGGAGGGAGTGGGTGGACTACATGGCACTCCACCAGTACATGGGGCTGCCCACCCTGCACATTCCCTGTCATGTGCTTCAGGAGGTGAGGGTTGCCTTGCCTCCTGCTTTTATTGCTTTTCTTGAGAGGGTCCTGTAGGCTGGTGCTCCCCACTCACCCCTGCACTCTAGAACTTGTCATTGGACCCCTACCCTGTGAACCTCTCCATCTTCCCCAGTATGCCACTTGAGTCACTGCATGACATCCAGCTGTTTTGTCTCCAAACTACACGCAGAAACATCCATATGTGCTCATGTTTCATCCCATCCACTTCCTTGCCATCATGTCTCATACTGACACCAAGTGGCAGGAGGTGCTGCCCTCTGAGGAGGGCGAGGAACCCCAGTGGCCCAGTGTGTACTCCACTCTGGTTCCACAGCCCAGCGGGAACATCAGTTTGCAGTTCCACAATGGAGACCTATGCACAGGTGTGTACCTGGAGCTGTTCACATGCTCCCCTGACACCTGTTCTTTCTGCATCAAGAGGGAGGCCCTGGAACACATGGACGCAGAGTGTGTCAGGTTGCAGCCCATCTTCTGGCTCCTCCAGACCCTCTCACTGAGGCCTTGTCAACCTCCTGGTGCTGGCCAACATAGTCATCCACTATACCAGGAAGAAGCTGGATGAGCTCTGTGACCATGGGGCCTCTTGGTGGGCCCTCATCCAATCATGCCTCCAGGCAGAGTTCCACTGAGTGCTGTCCACTGACACCTTTTGAGGAGCAGAAGGCACTGTGAGGCATTCTCTGCTTGCTGTCCCCCTCTGGATTGCTCTGATTTTTTTTAAACCTTTAACCTTCACTCCCTTCCCTGTATTATCATTTGTTGTCTGCAGCACTCACTTGGGACCTAGGTCCAATGGCTCCTCCTCCATTGGAGAGAGCAGGCCTCTAGCTTTGGGTGGGCCTAGATCCACCTGTCCCAATACCTGCAAATAGTACACACTAGCAGATTACATTACTGGGCTGTGGGGAGGGGGTGTCTTTATTTGAACTCAGATGTTAGAAATTAAAGATGAGTGCATCAATGATTATCTAAGAGTTAGCTGCAATTCATTTTTGTGATCTCATCCAGCCTAACATGCACTATATAATATATGGGTCTGTGCTTGGAGGTGCTGAAAAATGCATACTAGTAAGGTGCTCATAATAAAAAGGGGGAAATCTCCATTTTAATAGAGAGTTGGTGAAAATATTGCAATATCCTTTTGAGTCTAAAAGCCTTAGCTAGGCCAATAGGGCTTTAATTGTCAAATTTTAAGCAGTATTACTGAGTTGTGGTTTACAGCCATGCTATGCACAGTTTTGATTGTTGTTTTTATACCCTAATCTTTCTGGGTTTTAACATCTCATGCCTCATTGCTCAGCAATGGATTTTTATTCCAACAGAGGATTTTACTACCCGCCATAAATAGAAGTTTGGGAATAACATTATAAACTAAACAATTGATTGTTGCAATGCTCAATTTATTGGTATTCCCACTCATTTGATCGATAGGCTACAATTTGGTACAAAATACAGCAGCTGAAGTCCGAGTGATTGTGACCCCAATTTTTCTTTTTGCACTGGTTACTAGTTAATTTTATAACTACAACATTAGTAAACTTGAACATAAACCCCATAACAAAACAGGAACTAGTGTACCTTTCTGAATCAGTGGCTTTTTATACACTGTGCTGGATCAACTGATACAAGGAGACCTGTATTTTTATTCCCAAAATGTGTTAACTTGGGTGGTCCCTCATTTATCTATTTGCACCTATACCATGGAAGTCATTGCCTATTGCAATATATGCCTTTATTTTTCACTGGTTTATTAACAATAAATGACACCTGGTCTCTATAATGTCACTATCACTGAAGTATTTCAAAGTACTTGAGACTCAATCTTTGTAAACATATAAACAGATAAATTGGATGGAAAGTTTAAGCAATTTGTCCAAGGTCCTACAGTGTCACCTGAGAATACAACTCAGAGTAGTAACTCTTCCTTTGCTGCTTTAATCATGGGAGCACATGGCCTCTTCACTTAGGATTAAGTGTTAAATGCATTTGTTTTCACGATCCTTTAAACTCATTTGAACTATTCTTACCTTTGCAAGAGAAATTCACTTTTAATTAACTCGCTGAAGATATGGTCAGGAAAACTTAAGTCAAGAAGTGATTTGTTTTATTTGACCTAGCATGTCGACCCTAAGGTGTTCACTGGTGCAGGAGGGGCAGTCAAATGCTTTGACTGGATATGAAAAAGATCTGAATAATTGAGTATTACCAACATTTGGAGATATCGTTGCTCCAATATGAGTGGTCAAATCAAAGGGCATAAGCTGGTTGCTGGTGGGATATGGTCAGCTGTTTTTTAAACTCTTAAGTGCAAGATTTCACAATGATTGGGGTTTGAACCTTCTCTGAAACATACGGTTACTGTTGAACACAAGATACTGGACTTGATGGTGCTAACCTGATGGCCTGATTGCATATTGCAAATGTTAGATTCCTAATTCTAACGTTATAAAATTACTCAGCATGAAGCATTTGTTGATATATTAAATACAGGAATAGGCATTTAGATTTAGAGTGAAATTCATCTCTGCAGGAGGCCAACAAAACACAAAGGGCTTGTCTACAGTGTGGTGTACAGGGGTTCTGAATTGTAGAGAGCCCTAATATGTTGCACTCAACATGGACCCTACTGGCATGAACTAAAAAGTACCTAGTGCACATTAATGTACCTCTCACCTACATCAACACAAACTAGATCCCTTTTAGTTTGCACCAGCAGAGTCTACAGCAGTTTCTGCACAAAACATTGTAGTGGTCTATCATGGTGCCAATTAAAAAGCACACTGCAGTGCCATGTAGACAAGCTGTTATATGTCTATATAGTGTGATTGCAGCTTGAGTAGGTATGGCTGAACTAGCTTTGATCTAGCTCGCTTGGGTCCTGGAGCAGAGACACTGCAGCAGTGTGAGCTTCAGCTCAGTCTAGTTCCACCAGTAATTGCCCAGGGTTCTGGGCAGACTTGTACCATCCCGGCTGAAGCATGAGCTGCCCACAGCTCCACTGCTCTGGGACCTGAGCTAGCTAGAGCAAAGCTAGGCCAGGTATACCTATTCAAGCTGCAACCACACAGATTGCAATGTAGATACACCATTAGGCAACATCTAGCTCAGGGGTTCTCAACCTTTTTCTTTCTGAGCTCCCCCTTCCCCCAACTTGCTATTAAACTCCACAGCCCACCTGTGCCACAATAACTGCTTTTCTGTATAGAAGAATCAGCATTGGCAGCAGCAAGCCGGGCAATTGCCTCAGGCCCCATGCCACAGGGCCCTCCACAAAGCTACATTGCTCAGGCTTTGGTATCAGCTCCAGGTGGTGGGGCTCAGGGCCCTGGGCTTCAGCCCTATGCAGTGGGGCTTCAGCTTTCTACCATGGGCCCCAGCAAGTCTAATGCTGGCCCTGCTTGGTGGCCCCGGAGCCCTGATTGAGAACTGCTGACTAGCTTTCATTTAAGCCCCTGCTATAGAGTTCAAGCAGTGCATAGATCTTGTGCTGGCCTCTGCACAAGGGTGAATTTCACCGGTAGAGAACACTGGATCCTTATTCCATGGGATACAGTATTTATTGAAGTTTAACAATGTAGCAGAAAAGAACTTTAAAGGTTTTGGAAGTTCTCAGCCTTTAGGCCTTTGTTCAGCAAGGTACTTAAGCACATGTGTAATTTTAAGATTAGGAATAATCCCATCCCTTTTCAACAAAGCATTTGTTTAGATCTATTGACTTCAATGCATCTTTTTCTGAATAGGGGATGGGGATTACTCACCAGCCTGAAGTTAAGCACATGCCTCTTGACTTCCTGAAATGAGAATCTTCTTTGTTTTCAACTTTCTGTACTTAGCTTTTGATTAGTGATTTGTTTAAATTTGAGCTAATATAGTTCAGCCATTTAAGAATTGGGCACTTCACAGCTGGGGAAGATATCCCCACTAGCATAGCTCTTCATGTACCCAGGAAAATGGTTCTTCCTAAGAGGCTCCATCCTGTAAAACCCCTAAAGTGCACAGGATAGGGTGTTCTGGTAGTAGCTAGCCAAACAACTTCAGAATTTCTGGCATATCAGCAGAGTGGTGAAGTCCCAAAGGATTTTCCTTTTATTTTTTCCTAACAAAAAAAAAATCTAGGAAATTCCATAGGAAGAATGACCTTAAGAGATCAGTAGGACTGCACCAGTAAGTGTTCAGATGTAAGGAGATACCAAAGTTTCACACACAAATCTTACTCAGCCCTTATTGTGCATGTGGATAATGATATGTTTTTTAATTGTATGATCACATACTATTTCTTAAACAATATACATTTTTTCTGCAAAGTGTAGGATTTTGTAGTACTCTACACTGATCTCTGAATGCCAAGCAGTGACCTTGAAAGTAATTTCATTGAAATACAAAAAACCCCACAGTGAATAGTACTTACTCAACAAACTGCAGGTTTAGTATGACAGAGTAATAGCAAAAAAGTTGCTAAGACAGGCCACTCTAGTTTGCAGCTTAGTTACTGTCTTAGTTAATGGCTTCATCCTCTATTGCATCTAAGGCAAGCTATGCCGTTGATATGTGCATAGGTCAATTTGTGTAGTAGTTTGTGTGGAATAATTTACTAATAACCATTTGTGATTTAATTAACATGCAGTGACTTTCCAATAAAAAATTCATAAGACTTATCTTAATGTGCATTCCAAACTCAGACATTTGTTACTCTAATTTGCACTGATAGTTTAATACATTTACATTTCAAGCAACTAATTGGCAATTTGTACACTTTAGTGGGCAAGAGAGGCAGAATTTCAGTGATAGTTTTTAATACATAGTACGATGACTTGTTAACATTCATCATGCCATGATCAGCTTTGAAGAAGTATTCTCAACTGATATGTAGAATGTCTAGTACCAGTGATTAAAAGGGTGTTGCAGTAGAATAGTGATAAGTTAACAAGACAAACCTCTTTACCTTGTAGCAGAACATGATCCAGGTGGCAAGATTATAGCTGCAGTTATCAGGAAAATAGCAGTTGTCATTGAGCAGGTCAGAACAGGAATTTGGATGAGATGAGTGCCCCCTGGCCACAGAGCCATATTTTTAAAGAGCTGTTATAATGACTACTTAAATGTATAGGGGCTAATATATTGCCTTCCTAGTAGGCTATGTTACATATGAAGAGCTTGATCCTGGTCCCATTGAAGTTCATGGCAAAAAGCCTATTGACTTCAGTAGAAGCAGGGTTGGTCTACAAATGAAAACTAATTAAAGATAGGTCTTAGAATTGATTACCATGATTTAACACCCAGATTCTGCAAAGACTTAGTCTAAGTGTTTGCAGGATCGGGGCTTTAGGTAGCAAATAAATTGTCACTAAAAGGAATGTATAACTGATTTTTCAATTTTTTTATTAGAAACACCTGTCACCTCTTTAAAATCTCCATTACTGTGAATGTATCTGCTGTCTTTAAGTGCTGAGATTCTATTGCTTTGCCCCAGCAGGAAGTCCAGTCTGCTGACCTAGATTGTCATAAGGGAAGTGCTAATCAGCAGATTGGCCATGTAAGGGCTGAATTGGGAACATTGGAAACAGAACTGAGCAATTTAATGGGCAACATATTTTACTGGGGGGATGGGGCAAATCAAGGAACCAGGAGCAGTTAGTATGCATGCATTTTTGCAGGTGCAAGTTTAAGTATCCGCATTTCAAAATTTGCCCTTGGATTGTGAATCCTGTCTTTCTACAGTACTGCACTATGGATCAGTTGGTAGTTTATATTTTTCACTTTTCTTTTAATTAAAAATATGCACTACTGGATTTCTGCCAAATAGATGATTGTGTCCCAGCTGGGTTAGCAAATATCCTGAAATGACTTTGTGAGATTAGTTGTCTATCGTCTTTTTTTAACTTGCTAAAAACCAACCAGCAGTTTGAAGAAAAGATGCATGTAATATTGATTCAGATATAGAACTTGCAAAGAACTATAAAATGTGCTGTAGGGGGAGAAACCTGCCCCAAGGGTCGGGGAGGAGATGGATTAGACAATTTCAGTGATTTTAACATTTTTCAATAAGCTGCTGTTAAAAAGTTGCCCCAGAAATGCAAACATTTCCCAGTCTGTCAAGACATTTACAAAAAATGCTCTAAGTGGGGAGCATGACTAAGGCTAAGATTGTCAGGGTTATTTTAGTAAAAGTCAGGAACAGGTCATGGGTAACGAACAAAAAAAATCACATCACAGAAGCCATGGTCTGTCCCTGACTTTTACTAAAAACATCCCTGACAAAATGGGGAGGGAGGAGGGTCCAGCACCTTGCCCCCTTAGCGGTTGGGAGCTGGTCCAGCACCCTGCCCCCTTAGCGGTTGGGAGCTGCAGGGACCCCTCTGCCCAATGGCTGGGAGGGCTCCTCCTCCCTCCCTCCAGGGCTGGGAACTGTGGGGCCTGCCAGCAGCAAAAGATGGAGAGCTGTGGGCCTTGGCTGTTGAGCAGCTCTGTGGTCCCTCTGCCACCACTGTTTGGGAGTTGTAGCCCCGCCCCACACACACACACAGTGGCTGAGCAGCTCCACATTCCCTCTGCCGCCACCGGCAGCCTCTGGGAGCTGCAGCAGGAGCAAGGGAGGAGGCAGCTGCTCCCAGCAGCTGACCTACTGCAGGGGGGACCTTGGCAGCTCAGGTCACCACCAATGGCAGTGGCCAATCATTTGCAGGGGGTCCCTGAAGGCTCAGCTGCTGCAGGGTCCCCAATGTCATGGAGGTCCCAGAAGTCAGACATAATCTTGGCCTTAAGCATGACTCAGCCTGATAAACATGTCATTGTCAGTTCCTACACAGGGAAGCTGCATATCACCTGAACTGAAGAAATATATTAACAAGTAAAAATCCTGTATTTGGAAGATGCTACTCTGAAATATTTCCATAATGAGTAACTAGTTAGAGGCACAACCTTGTATAGTTCAAAAGGCTGCCCATTTTCTGAAAAGACCCTTAGTCATTTAAAACAATTTATGAAGAAGCTGTAGTACCAGTCCTACAGGGCTAGGATCTCAGCATTTATTATTGGAATTCACTGTGAATTGTTTCACACATTACAGATCAGAACAGAAGACTGAGGGAAGTGATTTGTTTATCCCACATGTGTTTAGCTCTTAGTCCAGTGCATCTGTGCACTCTTGGTTTTCACACCTGAGCGCCATAAAGTCAAACACTAGTTTAGCAAATCAGATTATTCTGAGAATTGATGGACTCATTCCAAGTAGAAAACAATAAGGTATGGCTACTCTGATTCAGTTGAAGATAGGGTGGAAAGCCTTATGTCCAAGTGGGATCTCTTGGGCAATTGCACAGGAAGTATTCAGCCTAGGAGGACAATGATCCAACACCTATCTGAAGGAAGTCATTGATAGTAATAAACTGCTAGCCTAGAACCATAAAATTAGAAAGGACCACCAGGGTCATCTAGTCTAACCCCCCTACCAAGATGCAGTATTTGTTGTATCTAAACCATCCAAGACAGATGGCTTTCCAGCCTCCTTTTGAAAACTTCCAGTGAAGGAGCCTCCACAACCTCCAGTCTGTTCCATTGTCCTGCTGTTTTTACAGTTAGGAAGCTTTTCCTGAGATTTAATCTAAATCTGCCCTCTGTAGTTTGAACCCATTGCCTCTTGTTCTCTTGCCCCGGAGAGCAGGACAACTTCTCTCTTTTTTTAAAAAGGCAGCCTGTAAACGTGCAGGACTTACCCCTGCAGCACCTCCTGCTGGTGTCCTGGGAATTAGCTCTTTTTTCAACTCCAGAGCATCCTCTGCAGGCCAGTGTCCCACTGCCACTGGCCCCCATGTCTCTCCAAGGACCTTGTCTCTGGGGTGCTGCTCCCTGGCAATACCCCTGCAGCCTCAGGGCCTCCCCACCCAGGTGAACCACCAAACCTCTATCCCCACCTTGCCTCAGTCATGGGCTACTGCCAGTCACCATCTAGCCCCCACTCACTGGGACAGACTGCAGTGTAAAAGCCACTCATCATACACAAGGGGGTTTTGGACCTGCTGCCTCTGCCTACCCATGAGCTGCCCCCTGCAACCTCAGTATCTAATTAGCCTTCCACTGGATCACAGCCTAGGGGGGTTTCCAGGCCGGAGCGCCCTTCGTCTTTCCCCAGACCTGCTCCACGCCAGGTACCTTCTCTCAGCTCCCTGCAGCCAGGTCCCTCCCTCTCACAGCTAGAGAGAGTCTCTCTGTGCTTCTGGCCCACTGCCCTCTTATAAGGGCCAGCTGGGCCCGTATTAAGCCATCTACAGCTGTGGCTGCTTTCCCAATCAGCCCAGCTTTCAGAGCTGCAGCCCTCTCCAGGGCTGCTTGTACCCTTCTAGGGCTGGAGCGGGGTGATCACCCCACTACCCAGCCTTTCAAGTATTTAAAGACCGCTATCATGTCTCCTTAATTTCCTCTTTTCCAAACTAAGCATTCCCAGTTCCTTCAGCCTCTGCTCATATGGCTGGCATTCCAGCCTTTGATCATCTTTGGCACTTGCCCCTGGATTCTTTCCAGTTTCTCCACGTCCTTTCTACACACTGGTGACCAAAACTGGACCCAGTACTATAGCTGAGGTCTAACCAGCACCGAGTAGAGTGGTACTTGCATACGATGCCTCTGTTAATGCAACCTAAAATTGCATTTGCTTTTTTTGCAACAGCATCACCGTGCTGATTTATATTGAGGTTGTGATTCACCACAACTCCCAGATCCTTCTCAGCAGAGCTGCTGCCATGCCAGTTATTCCCCTAGTCTGTATTTGTGCATTGGGAAGAAAAACAGAAGTATAGCACCTCACATTTTGTCTTTGTTGAATTTCATTTTGTTGTGTCTAAATCAGTTCTCCAATTTATCAAGATCCCTTTGAATTTTAGCTCTATCTTCCAAGGTGTTGGCAACCCCGCCGCCGCCCCCAGCTTTGTGTTATCTGTAAATTTGATTAGTATACTCTCTATTCCTACATCCAGGTCAATGTTCAAGATGTTAAACAACACCGGACCCAGAACAGATCCCTGTGGAACCTCACTTGAGACCTCCCTCCAATCTGACATCCTTCCATTAATAGTTATTCTTTGTTTGTGGTTGTTTAACCAATTATGTATCCACTTAATGGTAGTTCTGCCAAGCCCATAGGTCTCTAGCTTGCTTCTCAGTATGTCATGTGGGATTGTATCAAAAGCCTTGTTGAAGTCCAGATTTATTATGTCCACTGCATTCCCCTATGCACCAAACCAGTTACTCTGTCAAAGAAGGAAGCTGGTTTGGCATGATTTGTTCTTGGTAAATCCATGCTGGTTGCTAGTGATCACCCCTTCATCCTCCAGGTACTCCAAATTGAATGTTTTATACGTTGCTCTAGTAGCTTCCCAGGTATCAAAGAGTCTCCTTCGATATCTGAGACCTGTTATTGTGCTGTTTGAACTGGTTTGTTAAAGCACACCGTGACACCTTAGTGCACACTAGCAAAGTCTACGTGGCCCAATTAATGCACAACATGTCAATGCACTTTAAAAATCCCACCCTTATAATACACATTGCTGCACCGTGTAGACAAGCCCTTACAGGTCAGCTTTGAGAGTGCTAGTGCCTAGCATCTGGACCCCTTTCTTCTCACCTCCTCCTGTTCAGTTGATACGCATGCAGTGAGATTGATTGGAAAGTGGTGATTGGGTGGGAGGGGACTGAGGAGGAGGGACTTTCATGAGAAGAGGGAAATAGAACAATGTAGGCAAAGGAATTAGAGAGTGAAATGCAAGGTAAGAAAGAAATGGAGCTGGAGATGGAGAAGGTGTGAGAGAACAGAGAGAAGAAAGACCCTAAAATACTGTATAAGGAAGAGGGGACTGAAGGAAGAGAAAGGAGAAAGAAAGACAGATACAACCAAGACACAGTGAGCTATGTTATAAAATATATATTTATTAGAAACCTGGTTGAGCATGTTCCGTTCCTTACTTCTATTTTTCACGTGTTTAGCTGGAAGACATAAAAGAACAACTTGGGGGAAACCAGAGAAAGTAGAACTCAAAAGAGAATTAGTATTTTTTAACTCTTGGTCAGTTTTAGAAAGGCAGCACACTGACTTTTTTGGGGAACTTGCATTCCACTGAAATCATCTAGTAATCACCTCTCTGTTCTTACTAAGGCTACGTCTACACTGCACTTCATTGTTAAAACTTTTGTTGCTCAGGGTGTGAAAATGACACCCGCTCCTCCCAGAACAACAAAAGTTTTAATGCCGTAAAGTGCCAGTGTGGACAGTACTTTGTTGGTGGGGGACGCTCTTCTGGCGACAGAGCTACAGCCCCTTGTGCGGGGTGGTTTTATTTTGTCGCCAGGACCGCGCACCTTACAATGGCACGGGCCTCAGTCTGCCTCATTCAATGATAAGCTCTCCACCTCAGCTCCAGCTACAGTCTTTGTGCCTCAGTATAGGTCAGACAGAACTACTTCCTTCTATTTGTCCATCCTATGAGCCAGCACCCCAGCAGATTTTATCTGTACAGCTTATGACAGATGTCATAAGATGGGAGTCACTCTAACTGAATTTTCAGGTACATCACAAAGTGGCTGTCAAGCTGTGCAGAAGCCAGCATGGCAGGTGCACTAGGTGGAGCTGAGAGTTGTGTGCGCCCTCAAACTCATTTCTCACCGTGGGGACCTCTAAAATCCTCAGACCACCTCTGATCACAATAGGGGAGTATTGGTATCATTCAGTGGGGAGAAATAAGAAGACACTGATTGCAGTTTCACTGAAAGTAGGTAAAATATCTTCCTTCTGTGATGCTCCAAGTTCTTTCACTTCTATTATATAACAAAGCACTGCTAATTAGCTTTAGTTCCTCCTACAGTTCCTTTTTTATTTGCTTTATCAGTGTGCTTCTGTTCTGAAAAATGTCTGTAAATAGGGCCTCAGTTTGATTGTAGAAATTTTTCTGACCCCTAGTCTTGCAAGTGCAGCCTTGTGCATTATCCCCAGACCTGTCAGAAAGATTCTTCAGGCTAGTTTGTCCTCCATTAAACTTATGTAACCTCTATGTCTCCCACTTCTGCCCTCTTTTACATCTGTGCCCACACCAAGATTGTGCAGGTGTCACGGGGGATGGAGGAGAATTTGGCCCTGCACTTGGAATTTAGTAGTTAATGTTTCATTCACTTGCATGAATATTTCATGGCTGTGCTGCTAGAATGCATATGCCTTACCAGACGAGCCATCTGACTGGATACTAGTGGAGTCTGACAAAAATGTAGCTTTGAAAAATAATAAATCTTGATGAGGCAATCCAATTAAAGACATGCCATACTGCCTCTGCTTTATGCTGTTATCCGAACCCTTCCATGGGATCACAGCCCTACATACATATTTCTCTCTGCTGGATATTATTGTAGATTATACAGGCCTGTAGGTGCAGGTGCAAAAACAGAGGGGAGGGTACAGCTCCTTATCAAGAGCTGTTGGAGGCTAGTACAGTTCCTAGCAGGAGGGCTGCCCTAATTTTGTGTCCTTGTTGCAGTAGGTAATTTCAGGGGCACAGAATCATTGGGATGCAATTCTGCCCCAGGCATACACCCCTCCTTCATACCATCTACCTTCTCCTTCCACTGGCCTGCCCCTAGTCCCAGTGCCCTGTACCCAGGACTGCTGTTGAGAGCTCTGTACCTGCTGTAGGGCCTTCTCCATGAGGGATAACTCTCAGTTTGGGGGAATACACCAGCCCTACAGCCCCTTTCCACCAGACTATATACATCAGAGAACAGTGATTAATCTGGCCCTTTATTAACAGCAAATAGTAAAAGGCTAGTAATGCCTTTAAAAGCCTAAAGATAGCTGCTACCATGAATGTGGACGTTTTCCATTAAAATGGATAATAAATAAAAGCGCATCTATGATGTGGATCTCAAAGATCCTTACAAAGATGAATATCGTTATCCTGAGTAGATAGCTGTCATGAGCAGTACAGGCTTTGCACAGATAGGTTTCATACAAGTCTCAGAACAAGTAACTTTTCTCTGCATTGTGTCAGGTTTAGATTTGCATGTAAAGTGCAACCAGGAGGGTAACAGTCAGACTGTGACTTAACACCCCAACGTTGACTCCCTCTGCAAATTGCAATGGGTGGTTTGTGCTACATTCTCTAAGCTTACCCATGACCACCACAATTTCCTGTTACAATAATTTGAACAGAGAATACTTCGGAGGAAGTTATGCAGAAAACAAGTAAGTTTGCTGTCTTAATTTCCGTGTATTTGATTAAGAATGTTCTCTTAATTAATGGTGCTTGTTACAGTATATACAGAGTGCTCTTCAAACTGCAGTATGGTTTGGAGGGGGAAGGGACTTGAGAGTCAGACAAATACACAAGCTAATTTCAGAAGCATTATAGTCTTCTCTGCATGTTGCTCATGAGCAGCTGTATAAGGTTCCAGGAGACTCTTTAATTTACGATGCTGAAACTGAGGAAAGTAGCTTAAATATTCAGCTGCCAGATATTACTGCAGCTGGGATTTCTGATAAGCAAATTGAGCCTTTTGCCATTAGAAATTCTACTGTACAATTGTAAGTGTTCCTTAAAGGCAGTAACAAAAAAGCAATTTCACGTGATCCAAGCCAGAATGTTTTAAAAGTGACAGATATTTATATCTCTTGTTGACCTCTTTATATACTACTGGAGTGCAAGCTGGACCCTGCTCTTAATGTTCATAAAACAAGTCATTCAATATAACGGATATTTGTACCTTTTTGCTAATGGTCATGGTTTCCTGCCTGTGTAAGAGGAAATGGGGTGGAGGGGAAAAGTAAGCAAGTCCTCCATCTGACACTCAGATAACCTGTTCAGAACGCACGTGGTTTCTGTGCTGTTCATAGCAGACGTTCTTGGTACGTCTGTTTATCTGTCCCCTTTGCCATCGCAGCTACTGCACTGCAGTTAGAAGCTTATATATGCAATGAGGATTTAACATTAGTTCCCAAACAAGAGGCCAACCGAGAGAGAGAGAGAGAATATTTTAGCTGCTGTATTTTCTCTGGACACACAATGCCTTTGTGAGGCATGTTGTGGGAAAATTTGGGTTGCTATGCAGTTGTTTTGCTGGTAATACGGGAACCAAGCCAAGCTAGAGCAAGACATGAAGACTGTTCTAATTAGTCCATGTAACAGAAGTCCTCAGCAGTTACTTTGCTCTCAAGTTTTCCTTTATGTCTGTACATTTCAGAAAACTGCAGCTCCCTGCCTGCTGTGTCGATGCTGCTGTTTGGGCCTAACAGGCCTTCTCAGAGAACTGCTGCTACATGCATTTCAGGCAAAATCATGGTCAGAGTTTTAGGCCAGAAGGGACCACTAAATCATCTAGTGCTGTATATCACAGGCCACCAACACCTCCCTGCACCTGTACACTAAACCCAACAACTGAAATTAGACCAAAGCATTACAACCCCTAGGAGATTAGACTATTATGCACCATAGGCAGAGAATAGGAGGGACTGACGTGCCCCAGTGCTGAAGGCCTCTGCAATGCCAGGAGAATCCTGAGGTCTTTACTCAGTTTTTAATTCTATCATACTCAGACAAAACTTCCACTGGCATCAATGGATGTGAATGGTTTTAGAAAATGAAAACCAAGTAATGAACTAAAAATGTAGCAAATACTAAAGTTAGGGATAAAAAAATTCTTGCTTAGGTCAGAGCAGATAGGAAGGCAGAAAACAAATATTTATTAATATCAGTGCCATTTGCACTTACTTTGTCTGTATCTTCATTTTGTAGACCCATTCAGCTAACTCTGCTTAAGATCAAACAGACAAGAACTGTTCTGAATGCCCACCATATGCCAAATATACTAATTTAAATAATCTTTAGCTGCATATGTAGTCCAATGCAAAGGCCAAAGGAGACTGAGGACCTACAAGCCCCTGAGTCTTGTAGTGGCAGCCTTGCTAATTGGAACTAATTTCCATTTCTGAGAGAACACAGAGGCTAGGGTATAGCCACTGGGTAATAAACTACTGCATTTCAATAAAGGGTGAGAGGGAATCTTAAGCACTTTAGTCATAGAATTAGAGATGCATCTCCAGCTGGCAGCAAGACAGAGAGCAGCACCCTAGAAGAATCTCCACATACTGCAAAGACATCCCAAGTTGTATAGAAATAGGATATTTTTAGCATCATTACTCAGCTTTTAAAGATTCTCCATTGTCCCCTTTGAGTCTGGGAATATTTGTCACAAAAACCACCTTTACAATTGGCATTAGTTAGCACCATTACTGGCAGTGTCTAAGGACTGAATGGGCATGGAGAATGGACTAACCTTTCACTCTAAGGGTATGTCAACATTGCAATTAAAAAACTGCAGCTGACCCGAGCCACCTGACTGAGGCTCGAGCTAAGGAGCTGTTTAATTGCAGTATAGACATTCAGGGTTGGGCAGCTGCCTCAGGCCTGCTGCCCTCCTACCTCACAAGATCTCTGCAAACCTAAATCAGCTAGCATGGGCCAGCCATGGGCTTTTAATTGCAGTGTAGATATACCCTAAGAAGTAGTCGGCCTGAAGTGTGGGGTAGATTTCACTCCCACTACACTTACTGCACATGTTCTCTGGATAAATCAGTGGCTTTTGACTTCCAGAACTAACAACCTGGCATCTTTCACATACATTAAATTCATACTTTTTTCTTCTTGTTTTAATATATGAATTGTTTTGCTGATTAGCTGTACTTCCTTTCACAGGAGTGGGAATAAAGAGCACATTTTTAGTTAGCATTGTTCGTTTTAGCTTTAGTTAAAGTTTTACTTGAATATTCTCACCCCCACTTTGGAAAAATGTGTCCTAATTTCACTCTGTGGGTTATCCCATTTCTGTTAGACTGTGGTGTACAAGAAAACCTGCACATACAGAATTGTATAATAGCTGCATTCCTGAATAATAAATATGGCTTGTCACAGAGCCAAGTATGCTTATGTCTCTCCATAGCACTCATTTAACTTACAAAGCACAAAAACATTTTGATAGACCATAATAAATTAGAATTTGATTTTATGTAGTGCCGTTCGTGGTCACTGTCCCAAAACTCTTGACAATGTGATGAGCCAGAAACTTGTGTGCAGTGATTATATAGCGGAACATGGCAACAATATTTATACTCAATAATAGCACATGTGAACCTTTGTACATTTATTTTATTTTTATTTCTAATGATTTACTGCATCTTAGACTCAAGTGGCTAAATTCTGTGTTGTACTGACTGGCTGGCACAAGTGGACACAAGGGTCAAAGGCAGGGGCGGCTCTAGGGATTTTGCCGCCCCAAGCACGGCAGGCAGGCTGCCTCCGGCAGTTTGCCTGCGGGAGGTCCGCCGAAGCCGTGGACCAGCGGACCCTCCGCAGGCCAGCCGCCGGAGACAGCCTGCCTGCCGCCCTCACGGCGCCGGCAGAGCGCCCCCCGCGGCTTGCCGCCCCAAGCACGCGCTTGGCGTGCCGGGGCCTGGAGCCGCCCCTGGTCAAAGGTGGCTTTGTGTCATTTGGATTATGGGGCGTACCCCGGCTAGACAGCCCCGCAGCTACTGAATGCCTGTCTTTCTACCTGTCTGTGATATGTACCCTCCCACATGCCCCACGTATATGAAACTCCTTTACAGCCCCTATATGCTATACAGCCCCTATACAGCCCTAGCTGAACTCTCAAATACATTGTGAGTTGGCAACACTATAGTAGAAATTACAAGGACAATAGTCCTCCCTCCACGCTACTGCACTCTTAGCTAGCATCTTCCAAGATGCTCAAGGTAAAAGATAGGTTTTGCCATGTGTGCAGAAGGTTAACAAATCCAGCCTGTGACGAAGGCCAAGCAAGTTCCAAAGCCAACAGCCCACAGAGAGAGCACCTTGCAGGCATCCCCTCCCTTTAAAAGTGAGGGGGCTCCAGCTTGACTGCTTTCCTGATCACAACCATGGCTGTGTGGTGGAAGAAAGAAGTAGTGTCTCTGGTGGCCTCAAAATGTAAAACAGGCACTAATGTTGAAAGGAACAAGTAGCTGGGTTTCATTTCTGCAGCAGGAGGCTGGGATGGACCTAAACGTCCCCTGGCACATGCATACACATTTTTTTATGTTTGTCAGCCAGCTATGTACCAATGATGCTGTGGTAGTTTCAGGTTATATTTGTGGGAGGAAAAGGGAGAAAAAAATTGCTTTTCAGACCCATCTAAAAATGCTAGGACCAGCTCTGCTTGTTAAAATGCCTTTTCTGAGGCTGGAACTGAAGCTGCTGCTAACACAGCCAGGCAACTGTCAGCCCATGGATGCACCTGCTATTGCTACGGCAGCTGTTATAAGGGGAACTCCTTTCCAGTGTTCCTCAACACTACCTCCAGTAGTGTATTGGGGATGCACTATATACACCACCCTGCTAGCAGCTCCACTTAGTGGGAGTTTCTGCTAGAAGCTGTGTTCCCGGGCCCAGCCAAGAGTTTGGGAGGGGTTAGAGCCTGATACAGCCAAATCCCCTATACGAGCCTGCTCCTAACACACCATGTAGGACAGATTTCCAGCAATCAGGGGAGACCCACCTATCTGAACAACCAATCCAGCCACCAAACCACATGACCAGAATGGACCCATCCCCACCCCTACCAACCACCACACAGCCAGATGAGTGATCTACTTGCCACTATCACTGGTGCTGTGAGAAAAAATTGCCAGATAGGGTACCCGCCTGGGGAATGAGAGCATGGTGGGTCAGGAGTTACTGGTTAAGGGTGGAGGATGAGGGGGAAAGTATTGAATAATTTTTAGTGGATGAAGAGTAGAAAACCAATGGCTTTGAGGGGAGAAAGCGTTTGATTTTTTATTTGTATTTATTTATTGGTTATTTAAAAGAAATCAAAGAATACAGGATCAATGGACCTTTTTTTTTTTTATGTAGGGAAGATGTAGTGGAAGCCAAAATATTTTACTCACAAATATCACATATTGTTGACTGATGGAAAAAAATTGAGGGAGCTTCTTGTTAAAATTTTGGCACCACATCACTACCCATGTGGTAAGATTTATGTGCACAGTTGCCAGTGATATAACTGGGAATTGCAGCAGAAGTGTATTAATTAAGAAAATACAGATACATCTCTCATTGCTTTCATAATTTTCTAATATTTGCAGCATCTGCTCTCCACAGAGTTCTAGAATCTTCCAAGTGAGCATTAAACCTTTAAGAAAATATCCCTAAGTATTGTTCTGCCTGTAATTTTAACTTGAAGTTCATGTGCCATGTGTTGTGAGGAATAAGGCTACAGAGCATTGCATGGTGACTATTTGAAATGTTGTTAGCCTTCACAGAGAATAAACTGACTCTGAAGAAGTCACTGAGAGATTGTTAAAAGCTTGTCAATGTGATATCCACACAAAAGATTGATGGAGAATCACATTTTGCAGTGAAATCCACTAGGGAGAAAAGCTATACATTGCAAAGAATTCAGTAAAAGTGCTGGCATTAAGTTGACATAATTAGCTACATTTAAGCTTTTTTCCTTTTACCCCCCTTCTTTCATTTAAGTCAATACATTACACATTCAACTAGCTGCGTCATGGTTATGGTGTAATTGTTGTCTTGGAGTCTGCTTCAAACGAGGATTAGGCCCTTCCCCTCCCCATCCACATGTATGTGTACCCGGTCCTATTTTTTTTTGCCAAATCTGTTATGTCAGTCATCTGCGATAACAAAAGTAGCTACTCATGGAAAGTGGTGATGTGAAAGGTCCAAAAGTGTGGAGTTACTTTGATTTAGGGTGTTAGCAATAGTAGAAATAACAGAGAAACTGCTGTTGAAGGGGAGTGGAGACATTTTGTAAAGCTGGGGATGGGATTTTTATTCTCAGATGTCTTCTCACTGCTGCAGTTGTAGAAATGTTTTTATAATGTTCCCCATTCCTTCAAAACAGAAAATTATAACATAAGATCAAGAAATAGTCAAATGAGCTGATTGGCTACTGTACAGGGCTTTAGTCCTCTAGTAAAGGCTTGTACATGCCAGTTGTGGCTACATAATGCAGAAGAAAATCCGTATGCTTTTTTTTTGGTTCCACTTTTAGTTTGTAATAGCAATAACCATCACAGTTCAGGCCATTTCCTGGGGATTTAATGATTGGCTGGAGTTAATGTTCCTCACCTGTCACTTGCTCCCAACCAGTCATAAATCTTCAGGAAATACTCTCCACCTCAATCGTTATGATATGTAAAGGTCTGTACAGGGGTGGCTCTAGACATTTCGCTGCCCCAAGCACGGCGGCATGCTGTGGGGGGTACTCTGCCGGTCGCTGGTCCCACAGCTCCGATGGACCTCCCGCAGGCGTGCCTGCGGAGGGTCCGCTGGTCCCGTGGCTTCGCTGGAGCCGCGGGACCAGTGGACCCTCCGCATGCACGCCAGTGGAAGGGCCACCAGAGCCGCGGGACCAGCGGAGCCTCCGCAGGCATGTCACCGAAGGCACCCTGCCTGCCGCCCTCGCGGCGACTGGCAGAGCGCCCCCCGCGGCATGCCACCCCAAGCACGTGCTTGGCATTCTGGGGCCTGGAGCCACCCCTGGGTCTGTAAAATCAAGAATGGCATGGAGAAAGTGAATAGAGAGCTGTTATTTATCCCCTTCATGTAACACAAGAACCAAGCTCACAATGAAATTAATAGGCAGCAGATTTAAAACTAGTGTAAGGAAGTACTTCTTCACACAGTCAACCTGTGGAACTCATTGCCAGGGGATGCTAAGGCCAAAGGTATAACAGGGTCCAAAAGAGAATTAGATAAGTTCATGGAGGATAGCTATTAACCAAGCTATTAACCAAGATGGACAAAGACACAGCCCCGTGCTCTGGGTGTCCCTAAACCTCTGACCAGAAGCTGGAACTGGATGATGGGACAGATCACTTGATAATTATCCATTCCCTCTGAAGGATCTGGCACTGATCACTGTCAGAAAATGGGCTAATGGGCTAGGTGAACCATTGGTCTGACCCAGTATGGCCATTCTTATGTTATTACCTAAATAAATAATCTTAGTGCAGATCAGTACACATGGTATTCCGATGTGACTAATACAGCATGGTGATAGATGGAGTACGGCAATGTAAATAAGGAGGTGGCATTGAAGGCAAGGGCTAGGAGTCAGAAGACAGAAAATGAAGGGTTCATGAAACTATGGCACAGTCTCTGCTGGTGGGGATGGTTCCACAGCTTCATGTCTCAGCCCTGCAGCCTGGAAGGGGCAGCATGTGCACAGTATCTGGAGCTCAGCCACATGAGAAGGTGTGTACTCTGGAGTTTGCAAGGTAATGGGAAGGGGTCTCCTCCTCCTCTAGGGACAAAGGGGCTGAACCTACCATGGGTCTGATTGCCCTGAAGAGGGTGTAGGAGTTGGGGGGGGATGCAGTGATATCCTAGGATGAAGAGTTGGAGACAGACATCTGGACATTCGAATGCCCAGAAGAGCAGTGACTTCGTCACAGCACTGAGACCTCAGTCCTGCCAGCTGATCTGCTGGAGTTCTGCATGGACACAGGGGTCAGCATGCCCTGCAAGATCAGAGCCTAGGTTTGTAATATGGTAGTGTCCATCATTGTATCCCTCATTTCAAGGTGTGTTGTCCTTCATGTTGAGGTTCACTGGCCCTCATTTCAGAGTGAGGGGATTTAGAGGTGTATGGTTAAATATGGCATTTCCCAACTTCAGAATGCTTGACCTAAGTAATGTTCTTAGTATATTTTTATATATATATAAATATATATATTAGGAATATAAATAGGAATATAAATTTGCAATTTTGAGGTTATAGAAAGGAAAAGCAAAATTCAGTTATCCCCAACTGCCACCTGGTGCCCTTGCCTAATATAAATGAGATGTCTACTTGCCTACTTAAATTCCCTTGTAATTTCAGTTGGATAAGGTTAGTCTTCACTTTGGGTATTAAAACTCTACTGTAGTATTCGGTTCCCTGTGATTATGGCTATTGCATCCAGTTACAGAAGTGACAGTGTTGAAAGTGGGATGTGACCCATATGCTTTTATATGAATCACTGTTTAACTCTGTAAAAAACCTTGAGTCTTTTGAAAGATGCGGTACCCAGTAATAAATTTCACCTACCTAAATTCCATCCCCTCTGCATGGCCCATAGGGCCAATGTACCTATATAAGTAGGACTTAAGCAGGGCCGGCTCCAGGGTTTTTGCCGCCCCAAGCGGTGGAGAAAAAAAAAAGTCATGATCGGCGGCAGCTCCACCACGCTGCTTTCTTCTTCGGCGGCAATTCGGTGGCAGGTCCTTCCCTCTGAGAGGGACCGAGGGACCCGCCGCCGAATAGCCCGATGTGCCGCCCCTTCCCCTTTGCCGCCCCAAGCACCTGCTTGCTGGCCCTGGACTTAAGTGATACATAGGCTTTATGGCGGCCTCTGTCTAGGAGTGAATTTCATCCTATCTGAAATAATCTTCTCTCTGTCACTTGTGCCTACACCAATAGGAGGTGCTAGGCAACCAGGCTGCACATGAGAATGGGGTGGAGGAGGTTACCTAGCAACGGGAAGCTACAAGTAGATGAGCTCTGTTTTGAGCTGTATGGGCATTCTGTTCTGAGCTATGCAAGGTAATCCAGAGATGAGAGACTGAACCATAAAATGAGGGAGTTTCACAACAAAAGACACAAAAGAGAATAAAGAAGCTAACAAGAGAATATGAGTGATTAGCAAAAGAACAAGAGAAGATAGGGACCTAGAGAGAAATGACACTGAGGCCTATAAGAGAAACTAAACAGAAAAACCAAGACCAAAGAGAACCATTCCAAAAGAGACACAAAATATGTACTCGAATGGAGGCCTTGCTGGTATGCATATGTGTATTTGAATAATTATACAGTATACTATTTAAAATGTTCTTATATATCTGTTCATTAGATACTTTGCTTTAGAAATCTATTTTATTAATATATGCACAAATAGGTGTTTGTGTGTGCATATTATTATTATTTATTATTTGTATCCAAATACCACTAACAGGCCCCAACCAAGAATGGGGCCCCATTGGGCTAGGCATCACAATATCACAGAATAAGAGTGTCTGCTCTGAAGAGCTTACCATATCTAAATAGACAAGAGAGACTTGGATTGGGAGAAAGTGCTACAACGTACAAGTATATATCCATCTGATTTTGTTTTATGTATCACCTTTCACCCTTACCAAAACTTTGTTAATTTAGATTTAAGGATGTTCAAATGCATTTCCTGTCAATGCAATCTCTGAAAATCAAGGAAATCCCCAGTTAAGACATTAACATGCAACCAACCTCCATTCACATCTTATCAACTAAATAAAATTATCCTATTTTATGATTTCCTTGAGATTTAGTGATTGCATTGATAGTAAAAACTTTTGACCAACCTTAACTCTATATCAATCAAGCTTTTATGTTGGAAATGCCTTTACTTTTTTTAAAAAGGGGAGTTCACGGGCTAGTACAAGGAGTTGAGTGGGACATGAGGAGACATGCAGAAAACAGAGGGTGCTAAGCTGGAGAGAGTGGTAGGTGATGATAATAGGAGAGGGCTGGGCTATTGGTTGTGGACGGGAAGGTCAGTGAGTATGGCAAGTGGCATGGGAGCAGATGTGGTTTGCAGGTGAGCCTTGGGAGGAGCAGGGCAGAGAGAGGGAATGGGGCTACTGAAGAATTTACAATAGAAAAAGACCAAAAGCTGACAAAGGGGAGGGGAAAGGGCAAAAATGATCCTATCCCATGTGGCTAGGGAGGGTAGCAGAAGTCATTTGGACTATATTCCTCTGTTGAAGGCTAAACTGCAGTTATGTGTTTTGTTTTGTTTTTTTCCTTACAGGATAGTAAAAAGAACAATGGTCTCGGCTGTATTTTACAATCCATCCAAATTCATTGGTTTTGTTTCACAATTTATATTACCTTTTTCATGTTTACCCAGCATACTAGCTGCGTGCATTCTTTCTTGGGCCATTATTCCAGCCATTCTGGACTTCCTTTAATTAACAGCAATGTAATAGTTTAGGCCACTGTGCCTCTATCATTAATACACTTGCTGGAAACTTTATTCTTCATCACCTTTATGGAGTTTACCATCCAGAATAGTGTCCTTGTCTTTAAGGCAACTGCCCTCCATTTTTATACCTTTCTGTTTTGGCTGTGTCATCTCAGGCTTTGCTCAGAGAAATACTAGTTTAATCCACTCATCCTTGTTGAATCTTTCTTACTGAACAGGGATCTGCTGAAAGTTTCTTGCTCATCCTTCTGGATTTTTGCTCCTTGTCTGTCTCTGTATCAGTCTGAGTATATAAAGCATTTTAATTTGTATATTTTTTGTCTGTTACTCATTCACAATCCACATTTTCCAAAGATGGTTGCAAAAGCATTTCCACATAAAAGCTTGCATGTGCAAAATCCAGCATGTAAAAATCTGCACCAGAAGTGTATTTCAGATTCCAATATATGTGTGGGAGGGAACCCCAAACTTCACATTTAGCAAAATTTCAGGGACATGAAAATGTATTAAACAAATTGATGATAATTTTTGGACTTAGTGTGGTCTAGTGGATATGGCCCTAGTGTGGGAATCAAGAGACATGGAATCTGTTCCCAGCTTTACCACTGACCTGCTGTGTGACCTTGGGCAAGTCATTTCACCGACCTTTTTTTCTGTTTGCCTCCTGCTCATTATTTTAGAAACCAGTTTAATTAAATTGGCACAGCTCTCTTGTGTGGACATTCTTATTTCAGTTCAATAATGCCTTATGGCAATTAAATTGGTAAGGAATCAAGTTATGCCAATGTAAGTAAACTGGTTTCTAAGATGATTTAGTTACATTGATTCCACTTTCTTGTGTGGGTAAAGCCTACAGACTTAGCACAGTGGGGTCCCAAGCTTGGCTGAGGCCTATAGGTGGTGGCATAAACCAAGTATTAAACTGAACTTCATTTACAAATCTTCCATCAGTTTTACCTCACTGTTATTTCAGATTTCCTTGGCACTGTCAGAGTTAAGGACTTTACCTTAAACTGCATGGTGTCAAATAGCCACCCACACAGGCCCATCATCTACTGACGTCCCAAACTCATGTGGGGAGAAGTGGGTCATGGACAAAATTACAAAGGTCAAGGCATAAAACAAGATGAAACTAACTAAGGACATAATGGGTAACAAGAAATTTTTTTAAAAATACATTAAAAGCAAGTGGAAGACCAAGGACAGGGTAGGTCCATTACTCAATGAGAGGGAAAGACAATAACAGAAAATGTAGAAATGGCCAAAGTATTAAATGCCGTTTTTTGTTTCAGTTTTCCCAGAAAAGCTTAGCAGAGAGCGGGCGACTAACATAGTGAACATCAGTGTAAATGGGGTAGGATCTGAGGCTAAAATAGGGAAAGAACAAGTTAAAAATTACTTAAACAAGTTAGATATCTTCCAGTCGGCAGGCTCTGATGAAAACATCCTAGATCAGTGGCTCTCAACCTTTCCAGACTACTGTACCCCTTTCAGGAGTTTGATTTGTCTTGTATACCCCAAGTTTCATCTCACTTAAAAACTGCTTGCTTACAAAATCAGACATAAAAATACAAAAGTGGTACAGCACACTATTACTGAAAAATTGCTTCCTTTCTCGTTTTTACCATATTATTATAAATCAATTGGAATATAAATATTGTACTTAACATTTCAGTGTATAGTATATAGAGCAGAATAAACAAGCCATTGTATGAATGAAATTTTAGTTCGTATTGACTTCGCTAGTGCTTTTTATGTAGCCTGTTGTAAAACTAGGCAGATATCTAGATGAGTTCATGTACCCCCTGGAAGACCTCTGTGTACCCCCAGAGATACCCCTACCCCGGGTTGAGAAGCACTGTCCTATACTACGTAAGGAACTGGCTGAGGAGATCTCTGAGCCATTAGCAATTTTCTTTGAGAACTCATGGAGGATGGGAGAGATCCCAGAGGACTGGAAAAAGGCAAATATAGCTCCTATCTATAAAAAGGGGAATAAAGACAGCCCATAGAATTATAGACCAGTCAGCTTAACTTTGGTACCTGGAAAGATGATGATGGAGCAAAAATCAATAAATCAATTTGTAAGTACCTAGAAGATAACAAGGTGATAAGTAACAGTCAGCATGGATTTGCAAAAAAGAAATAATGTTAAACCAACCCAATAACCTTCTTTGACAGGGTAACAAGCCCTGTTAATGTCAGGGGAGCAGTAGATGTGATAATCTCAACTTTAGTAAAGTTTTTTATTCTGTTTCACATGACTTTCATAAGCAAAGTAGGGAAATATAGCCTGGATTAACCTACTATAACATGGGTGCAAAACTGGTTGGAAATCCATACTCAGAGAGTAGTTATCAATGGATCACAATCAAGCTGGAAGAGCATATTGAGTGGGGTCCCACAGGGATCTGCCGTGGGTCCAGTTCTATTTAATATCTTCATAAATGATTTGGATAATGTTAGAGAGAGTACAATTATAAAGTTTGCAGATGATACCAAGCTTGGAGAGGCTGCAAGAGTTTTGGAGGACAGGAGCAGAATTCAAAATGATCTTGACAAACTGGAGAAATGGTCCGAAATAAAGAGGATGAAATTCAATAAGGACAAATGCAAAGTATTCCACTTAGGAAGGAATAATCAATTGCACAAATACAAAATGGGAAATGACTGCCTAGGAAGGAGAACTACAGAAAAGGATCTAGGGGTTGTAGTGGATCACAAACTGAATATGAGTCAACAGTGTAATACTGTTGCAAAAAACCCAAACATCATTCTGGGATATATTAGCAGGGCTGCTGTAAGCATGATATGAGAAGTAATGCTTCATTTGGAGTACTGTGTCCAGTTCTGGGCACTACGCTTTGGGAAATATGTGGACAAATTAGAGAAAGTCCAGAGGAGAGCACAAAAAATTATTAAAGGTCTAGAAAACATGACCTATGAGGAAAGATTGAAAAAATTTGAATTTGTTTAATCTGGAGAAGAAAAGACTGAAGGGGACATAGCAACAGACTTCAAGTATTAAAAAGGTTGTTAATAAAGAGGAGGGTGATACTTTTTCTCCTTATCCACTGAAGACAAGACAAGAAGTAGTGGGCTTAAATGGCAGCAAAGGAGATTTAGGTTGGATGTTAGAAAAAAACTTCTTGAATGTAAGGGTAGTTAAGTACTGGAACAAATTACCTAAGGAGGTTGCAGAATCTCCATCATTGGAGTTTTTAAGAACAGTTAGACAAATGCCTGTCAGAGATGATCTAGACAAAATTTAGTCCTGCCTCAGTGCAGAGGACTGGAGTAGATAATCGATTGAGATCCCTTCCAGTCCTACATTTCTATGATTCTCTAATTTTTTTTTCTCCCCCATACCCTGTTGTAGAAGCTGCAACTCATTCATGGATACTCAAGTTTTAGTGCTTCGCTGGTAGGCCTCTACCTTCCCTAACCCTGAATATTTCTCACAAGGCAATGAGTTTTTACTTAGGCTTTGCTCAAGGGACCAGGACTTAGACTGGTTTTCTGAGGGAATATCTGTAGGGTTAGTGGATGAAATGTTGCATGTGTCTCTGGCCTGTTAATGGGTTCCTGCTACATATAAATGCCAAGGCCAAACTGAAGAGACAAGGTGTGTGGGTAATATTTTTTTATTTGACCAACTTTGGTTGTAGCCATGTCGGTCACAGGACCAACATGGCTACAATGTCATTGAAAAAGGACAAACTAAATAGTTTAGCAAAAGTAAGTGTTATAGGGAAGGCAGGAAAGACACATAGTATGCACTCACAAAGTTCTATTAACATGATTTTATTTTTTGTCATAGTAAAGGATTGATAGAGCTTGAATTATTTTATTGGATGGATGCTGATGCTATAAAGCTACATCTGATCACCTTATCATGAATCAAGGGCTACATTTTGAGTCATTCAGGAAAGGGGCATTTGTTTTAGTTTATCCTCAGCCTCAGAAATCTCTGTTATTATGATGATTACATTATACGTTTATGAATAAGTTCACTTTGACTGGCTATTTTTTAAAAAAAATATCCATAAATGTCAGCTGTCCAGCAACCTGACTGACAGGAACACATTCTGCTTGGTATCTTTAAGAGGTAATATCAGTGAAATGGAATCTTGTCACAAGATAATGGTCTCCTGCTGATACATGAATGCTCAGGCATTTATGGAAAATATATGCCAGGCAAAGCCAAGATGTTTATTTTTGGAGCAGGAGATGCTAGTTCTGTGCTCTTGTTTGATTAAAAGAACATTTCTGTTACACCCAATGATCTTGTCACTGAAGTAAATTAGGGGAAGGAGACCAAAGCCCCGAGGTAAGTGGGGAAGTGGGATATCAGGAGAAAGCACAAGTAGGTGAGTGCAAGAGGGGAGGGCTCCAGCCCCATACTGGGACACCTGGGCGATCAGTGAGTTATCTTACATGCCTATACACAAATGCAAGAAGCCTGAGGAACAAGCAGGGAGAACTAGAAGTCCTGGCACAGTCAAGGAATTATGATGTAATTGGAATAACAGAGACTTGGTGGGATAACTCACATGATTGGAGTGCTGTCATGGATGGATATAAATTGTTCAGGAAGGATAGGCAGGGCAGAAAAGGTTGGGGAGTTGCGTTGTATGTAAGAGAGCAGTATGACTGCTCAGAGCTCCAGTATGAAACTGCAGAAAAACCTGAGAGTCTCTGGATTAAATTTAGAAGTATGAACAACAAGGGTGATGTCGTGGTGGGAGTCTGCTACAGACCACCAGACCAGGGGAATGAGGTGGACGAGGCTTTCTTCCAGCAACTAACAGAAGTTGCTAGATCACAGGCCCTGGTTCTCATGGGTGACTTTAATCTCCCTGATATCTGCTGGGAGAGCAATACAGCAGTGCACAGACAATCCAGGAAGTTTCTGGAAAGTGTAGGAGACAATTTCCTGGTGCAAGTGCTGGAGGAACCAACTAGGGGAAAAGCTCTTCTTGACCCGCTGCTCACAAACAGGGAAGAAATAGTAGAGGAAGCAATAGTGGATGGGAACCTGGGAGGTAGTGACCGTGAGATGGTCGAGTTCAGGATCCTGATACAAGGAAGAAAGGAGAGCAGTAGAACAGAGACCCTGGACTTCAGAAAAGCGGACTTCGACTCCCTCAGGGAACTGATGGGCAAGGTCCCCTGGGAGAATAACATGACGGGGAAAGGAGTCGAGGAAAGCTGGCTGTATTTTAAAGAATCGTTATTGAGGTTGCAGGAACAAACCATCCCGATGTGTAGGAAGAAAAGTAAATATGGCAGGCAACCAGCTTGGCTTAACAGTGAAATCCTTCCTCGTCTTAAACACAAAAAAACAGCTTACAAGAAGTGGAAGATTGGACAAATAACCAGGGAGGAGTATAAAAGTATTGCTCAGGCATGCAGGAGTGAAAATAGGAAGGCCAACTCACGCTTGGAATTGCAGCTAGCCAGAGATGTTAGGAGTAACAAGAAGGGTTTCTTCAGGTATGTTAGCAACAAGAAGAAAGTCAAGGAAAGTGTGGGCCCCTTGCTGAATGAGGGAGGGAACCTAGTGACAGAGGATGTGGAGAAAGCTAGTGTACTCAATGCTTTTTTTGCCTCTGTCTTCACAGACAAGGTCAGCTCCCAGACAGCTGCACTCTGCAGCATGGTATGGGGAGGAGGTGACCAGCCCTCTGTGGAAAAAGAAGTAGTTCGGGACTATTTAGAAAAGCTGGACGAGCACAAGTCCATGGGGTCGGATGCGCTGCATCCAAGGGTGCTAAAGGAGTTGGCCGATGAGATTGCAGAGCCATTGGCCATTATCTTTGAAAAATCATGGCGATTGGGGGAGGTACCAGATGACTGGAAAAAAGCTAATGTAGTGCCCATCTTTAAAAAAGGGAAGAAGGAAGATCCAGGGAACTACAGGCTAGTCAGTCTCACCTCAGTCCCTGGAAAAATCATGGAACAGGTCCTCAAGGAATCAATTCTGAACTACTTAAAGGAGGGGAAAGTGATCAGGAACAGTCAGCATGGATTCACCAAGGGCAAGTCATGCCTGACTAACCTAATTGCCTTCTATGAGGAGATAACCGGCTCTGTGGATGAGGGGAAAGCAGTGGATGTGCTATTTCTGGATTTTAGTAAAGCTTTTGATACAGTCTCCCACAGTATTCTTGCCAGCAAGTTAAAGAAGTATGGGCTGGATGAATGGACAGTAAGGTGGATAGAAAACTGGCTAGATGGTCGGGCTCAACGGGTAGTGATCAATGGTTCCATGTCTAGTTGGCAGCCAATATCAAGTGGAGTGCCCCAAGGGTTGGTGCTGGGGCCGGTTTTGTTCAATATCTTCATTAACGATCTGGAGGATGGTGTGGACTGCACCCTTAGCAAGTTTGCAGATGACACTAAACTGGGAGGAGTGGTTGATACGCTGGAGGGTAGGGATAGGATACAGAGTGACCTAGACAAATTAGAGGATTGGGCCAAAAGAAATATGATGAGGTTCAACAAGGACAAGTGCAGAGTCCTGCACTTAGGACGGAAGAATCCCATGCACTGCTACAGACTAGGGACCGAATGGCTGGGCAGCAGTTCTGCAGAAAAGGACCTAGGGGTTACGGTGGACGAAAAGCTGAATATGAGTCAACAGTGTGCCCTTGTTGCCAAGAAGGCTAATAGCATTTTGGGTTGTATAAATAGGGGCATTTCCAGCAGATCGAGGGATGTGATCATTCCCCTCTATTCAGCACTGGTGAGGCCTCATTTGGAGTACTGTGTCCAGTTTTGGGCCCCACACTACAAGAAGGATGTGGATAAATTGGAGAGAGTCCAGCAGAGGGCAACAAAAATGATTAGGGGGCTGGAGCACATGACTTATGAGGAGAGGCTAAGGGAACTGGGATTGTTTAGCCTGCAGAAGAGAAGAATGAGGGGGGATTTGATAGCTGCTTTCAACTACCTGAAAGGGGGTTCCAAAGAGGATGGATCTAGACTGTTCTCAGTGGTAGAAGATGACAGAACAAGGAGTAATGGTCTCAAGTTGCAGAGGGGGAGGTTTAGGTTGGACATTAGGAAAAACTTTTTCACTAGTAGGGTGGTGAAGAACTGGAATGGGTTACCTAGGGAGGTGGTGGAATCTCCTTCCTTAGAGGTTTTTAAGGTCAGGCTTGACAAAGCCCTGGCTGGGATGATTTAGTTGGGTTTGGTCCTGCTTTGAGCAGGGGGTTGGACTAGATGACCTCCTGAGGTCCCTTCCAACCCTGAGATTCTATGATTCTATGAATCAGACAGCCTGGCCCTTATTTTCATTTACACTGAGGCCCTTTTTGCTCAGCTGAGGGGCCTTAATATAATTTAAAATTAGGCTGTTGGTGTAATGACTCTTGATGAAGTCAAGTGATAGTTGATTTCTGTACTACTGTAGACCTGCTGCATTCTGATTGGGTTAGAGAATAGGACTCTTTTGTCTCTCATTGGTTAAAACACAAGTTTATCTATAAAAGCCATTGAAAGACTCCATGATCCATAAAGGACCTTCTCTTACATTACAACTCTTCTAATTTTGCTCATCTACTGTGGCCACTGTTAGTGCAAGAGCCTTCTTTACAGTTACTGCTATCCTCAGCAAGTTTTGTGAATCTGTGCCTGTCTCATCTTAATTAACATCACTGCTGAAAACTTATTTTTCTCCATTTGCCCTATACCTTTTCAATATTCCACTCCCTCTGCTATTATCTATCTCTGTAGTAGTGCTATTTAACTTAGTAAAGTGATCTGGGATACAGTTTGTGTGAAAAATGCTATATAAAATCAAGTGTACTGTACTAAAAATGTACAGTATTCTTATAACTAATCTGACCTCAGAGTGCCTGATGTTTGACTTACAAGACAGTAATTGCACAGCCTTCCAGTAATCTGACCATAAAATAAAAAAAAGCTGCTGTTACCATGGATTTTAGGGCAGTGGACATATTATTTAACCAAATATGGCTTTAAAAATGTCAGATGTTAATTTATAATATCCCAACCATTATTTTAATCAAGTTGATAACATGAACTCTGTGTGTGTGTGTGTGTGTGTGTGTGTGTGTGTGTAAAATCAATTGCATGTGGGCAAGACAAGTAAGGCAAGGTTTAAAAAAAAACAGAACAGCTAACTGGTCTTGAGCCAGTCAGTTACCTCTGAATCAGCAGCGTTCAGCTTGAGAAGACCTCTTGGGAGCCCAACAGAAAAAGAGCAACCATTCAGCATCTGTGCAGCAACAGATGCTTAGTGGGCTGTCCTGGATATCCCAGGGATGGTTGGTCTTGGTGCAGTGGACCACACCACACCTGAACCTGTTAAGTTGGCTTCAGAGGTGGCATGGGAGCTCAAAGCCACATTGCTGTTCACCTGGCTTGATTATGATGTAGGAGCTCCTGGTAGTGGCAGAGTCTCTTTCCCATTCTATCCACCGCAGTGAGCCTATGATGTTATTAGCCTGATGGAAAGTGTGCAACCTGTCCAGAGAGGATTTCTGCTATGCAGTAAGTGACTGGGTGCATCCCCTATATCCCTGATGCAAGTGTGAGATTTTCTGTACCTTGATAATCAATTTATTGGCTGCATCCTGCCACTGGATGTTAAGTGGAGGAATATTGGCTAGGACTGGTAACCATACAAGTTTTGTTGGCTTTAGATGTGCCTGTGATAATTCTCATAGTATGATTTAAGTTGTGTGGCTACTAATCTAGTCTGAGCAGAGTTTAACCAAAGTGGAGCACAGTATTTGCCAACTGAGTAGCAGAAAGCAAGCCCTGAACTATGCAGTGTTTGCGCATTGACTCCCTAGGTGGATCCTACCAGTCTGTTCAGGAGACAGTTTCTGCTTTTGATCTTTTCAGCTACTTTAGTGAGATAGTATTTGTACATGGGTGTGTGATCTTGGGTGACCCCTAGATAAACTGGCTTTAAATCATGAGCCAACAACTGACCACTCAAGATGTTAACCTCAAGTTAGCTCTGAGCATGGTGTAAGTGGAAGCATGTTGACATGTCTTTGATGTAATTGATTTCAGTCTGCATTTCTTGCAATACTCACCTAAGGAAGCCATATCACTGTTCAGATTCTCTTCAGTGTTTTGAAAATCTTGGTCCCTTGTGGCCAAGCAGTTATCATTGGCATATATGAACTGCCTGGAGATCATATTCAGTAGGTGATTGGTGAATACATTAAATAAAATTGGTGGCAGCACCCAGCCTTGTGGGAATCTGTTCTTCTGGAATCTCCAGGTCCTGATTTTGTGTCCCAGAGCCACCTGAAAACATCTACCTTGGAACATCAGCTCAGTTGCCATGGCAACCTATTAAGACGAGCTCTTGAAAACTTATACAGCAGATAAGTGTGCTAGATGGTGTCACACACTGCTGTAAGGTTAAAAAAGACAGCTTCAAGTTTTCTTCTTCTCTTGAAATCTATTCTCAAATGTACATAGTTAGTGCTAACACTTAGTTTAGTCAGAAACCTGCCTGATCATTACTCAAAAGTTGTTCTGTCATGGGTGAAATTCTCTCTAGGATTATCCACTCCAGGAGTTTATACCTACAACTCAGGGTTAATATTGGGTAATATGGGTTTTGTGCTGCATTGAACTTCTTGATGAGCATCCAAGCTTTTCTGCTAGATCTTGAGATTACTTTTTTCCAATGGGCTCTTCAAATTTCTTTCAGGCTGTTTAGGAGGGGGGTTGGCTATTTCTGAATCACTGGATTTTTCATACTGTTCAAGGAATTCTGCACATTCTTCATCCAGACATGATATTTAGATTTTTTTGGCAGCCATGTGGGATGGACTTTGGCATAGACATAAAGATTGCTTTTGGTGTATCCTTGAATATGCTTGATCTATTGAGATGTTATGCAGGATACAGACTGTACGTTGGTCAGTGAGCTTAGAGTAATTGGCTCAGTCTGCCTTTCTGTAGTCCCACCATAGCGCTGAGCTAGTGGTCACTATGAATGGTAACCCCTATTTGGACTGGAAAGGGCGATGTCAGCTGTGGGGGAAATTTCCAAGGACCCTGCAGATGGCTGGTAGAGGGCAGTCTCCAGCTGAAATGACACAACTGTGGTCAGGGGAGTAGCCCTGGTTCCAGCAGGCAACATGAAAAGTTGCTGGTCTGCTTAGGGTCACAAAGAAATTGTAGTTCACTGAGGGAGGTACAGTTTGATCAGATTCTCTATAGCCGTGACTATTAAAGTCTCCAGCATAAATGGCAGGATGCTGGAATGATGGTAGAACAGGAGCAAGCCATAACTGATTAAGGGGCTTGTAGACATTAGCCACTTTAAACTTACTGTAGAAGTAGCAAAGAATCCTGTGGCACCTTATAGACTAACAGACGTTTTGCAGCATGAGCTTTCGTGGGTGAATACCCACTTCTTCGGATGCAAGCATGCTGCAAAACGTCTGTTAGTCTATAAGGTGCCACAGGATTCTTTGCTACTTCTACAGAACCAGACTAACACGGCTACCCCTCTGATACTTTAAACTTACTGATCCTTGTGATGTCAGAATAATCAGATGTAGGTGGTAAACACTCCACTGGATCTTACATAAGTGTCTCTGCTGTATTTTTTATGCAAAGTGTAGTTTATAAAGTCAAAAACAGATATTATGAACTTATTGGCAATAAGAGAATTCATTGGGGTTTCCTGAAGGCAGATGACGTTGTTGTGTTAGGAAGCAACATGTTCAAGAACAGAGGGTTTTGAAACTGATAGGCCCTCAAAATTGAACTTTAGCATCTTGAGAAGGGCCAACATTTATAACACTTACATGAAATACGTTACACATAAATTGTTAAGTCCCACCATGTTCTCCAGCAACAGGAATCCTCTGCAGAGGCTTCTCACAGCTCAACCTTCCTCTGGAATAGAAGGATTCTTAAGAATGACCAACCATTCTGTTTGGTTTGGAAGGGAGAGAAAACCATTCCCAGACTTTTAGAAAAAAAGGGATACTTAGGAGTGGAAGGGATCATTGTGCACAGTCTGCTCCTACCCAGCTCCTCTGGAATAGGAAAGATCCTCAGAGGGAACTATGCATGCCTATTCCCATGTGCTTTACTCTGGTGTAACTTCAGTGTCTTCAGGGAAGGATCAGGCCTGCTTGTGAGTGGGGAATCTTGGCTGAATTTCTCCAAAGTATGAGATTGTCACAGCAGCAACCTGGCATTTGTGGTTCAGGACATAGCTTATTTTTTCATGAGTTTTTCAGGTGTTGGGGAAAAAAATAGTTTATATTACGGTATACTCTAATGGAAAAGCCCAATAGAATTGAATTGGGATAAAACTGTTAGGGTCCTATTAGAAACTTGGCTTTTTACAGAAACTACTAGAAATATTTATAGGGCTTGATTCGCCATTGCCCTGCACCTTGTATAGCAAGGGTTCTCAAACTGGGGGTTGGGACCCCTCAGGGGTCGCAAGGTTATTACATGGGGGGTTGCAAGCTGTCAGCCTCCATCTCAAAACCTGCATTTCCTCCAGCATTTATAATGGTGTTAAATATAAAAAAAACCCTGTTTTTAATTGATAAGGAGGGTCGCACTCAGAGGCTTGCTATGTGAAAGGGGTCACCAGTACAAAAGTTTGAGAACCACTGTTGTATAGTCATTTATACTTGTGCAAAGCAAGAAAATGTGCATACCATTGTATTTATTTGGTAGTGTTTTTATGCCCACTGTACACAGATGTAAGTAACTACACAGGTGCAGAGCAGTGGAAGATCAGGGCCGTATAATGTAACAGGATTCTGCTGGTTTTCATTAAACTCTCCTATAGAATCCTATAGCAGGGATGTAATTCTCTTACTTTTTATAAAATGGATCAGAGCACATAAAGGAAGTTAATAATATTCTTTTAAATTCCATAGGACATGAGGGACACAACCTTGGTTGTACTGTGTGTGTGTGTGTGTGTGTGTGTGTGTGTGTGTGTGTTCAAATATCAGACTTTTTTTAAAAAGGAAAAGGTAATGTTTTGCTGGGTTTTTTGTTTTTGTTTTTTAGAGGAACTACTTTTTGGTGGAAGAACTCTGTGACTGCGGTAAGTCAGACTGAATACCGGTAATTACCAGTACTGCCAGTATAACAAGGATTGTGTGATGTCCTTTTCAGTTCAGCAGATAGAATTTCTAAATTAAAATATTTGTTCAATTTACATTAGAAATAGCTATTGATAAAGAACTGGAAAGAGAACGAGCTGGAGAATCTGATCATATACAAAGCTCCTGGTCTAGACTATTTAGTGGAGGTACTGCATGATTTTGTATTGTGTTAATATTTGTGTTAAATATCTAGAACAATTCTCAACCTTTTTACCCAAGACCCCAAAAAACACTTGTGTTTTCATAGCATGACCCACAATCACAATCATTTACAGCTGCAAATGACTCTTACTGGGGTAATGGCAAGAAACTATTACTAGACTTGGGTGGTTGGTTGGTTGGTTCGTTGTGAAGGGTTGAGAGTGTTGGGGTTGCTGGGATAAGACTGGTGTATGCTGGAGTTTCTGGGTGGTGGTGTCTGAGGACCCTCTAGGGGTACATGGTGAGTGCACTAGATACTTTCCTTCATCTACTCCTCTTCTCACACACTCATAATCTACTCTGGAGTAAGGTGCCATCTCAGAATGCTGTGGACATCAGGAAAAACGTCTTCACAGTGAGAACCACTGATCTGTAGAGAGACAAGGTAGATGAGGTAACAGCTTTTAAAATGTATTGGACCAACTTCAGAAGTTGGTCACAAAAGATATTACCTCACCTACCTCGTCTCTCTCACAACCTGGGACCAACACTGCTACAACAACACTGCAAACATTAATCTGTAGAACAGTTTTCATGAGGAAGTGGTAGAAGCCCTATTGCTTGGCATATTTAAAATGAGACTGGGCAAAATAATGTTCAGTAAGGAAAAATTCTGTTTTTGCAGGAAGATGGGCTAGGTGACCTAACAGGTCTTTTGTATTTCTACTTGTTATGAAATAGTAAATGGGATAAAAGAGTTGGTAACTTATAGATTTTAAGAACCCATCTTTGGGTTCTAGTAATATTAGGAACTACTGAATTAAACTGACGCTCAAGAGATTCTGGGAACTTTCATAGTTGGTTTCTAATTGAAGTCATGTGTATTGCTGTTACCAGAAAGCTTATGTAACTGACGTGTCTCGATTTCTAACATGTCTGTTTGCTCACTAAATTTCACAAACACATGGCTTTGAAGCTTGATCAGTGGCCCTACAGGACAAATTCTTTATTCAGTTACTAATCTAGAGTAACTTCACTGAGTTCAATGGAGTTACTTCAGTTTGACACCAGTGTCACAGGGCACCTCCATCACTGCTTGGTGAACCGCACTGCCTGGCCAGTTTGGATGGTTTCACAGTCACAAACACACACCGGGCTGTTTATTTTTCACCAAGGTGTGCATTTTTTCCCTTACTACATAGTAATATTGTGCAAGACAGGCTTACAGCAAGAGTAGGCTTCCCTGCAGCCCTCACTCCCCAGCCCAGGCTCATTCTCTGAACTTCCTTCTGAGCTGCCCCTTGCTTCTTGTTCCTCCCCTTATAGCCTCCCCAGTTAGCTTGTTAGCACAGCGATTGTCACCCTGGTGCTCACAGTCCCCCAGCAGAAAGTGTATAATTGCCCTCAGCTGGGCCTGCAGCAATGTCAGGGATCAAGGGGCTGCTGATACCAATCTCACTCACCCTGGTTGTGGCAGCATGCTATCTGGCTTTATGACTTTAACTGTATCTTTACAGTTAAATTTGCCACTATGCATATATTATGACTATGTCTGCAATTTATTGAGTTATTTTTACGAAATGACTCTAGGTGTTTACAGTGAAAAGAATAGAATCCTGAATATATAATAGTCAAAGTTGAAAAGTTAAGCATTTATTTGTGCCCAAAAGTATTGACTATTTTCCATTCTTAACACAAATTATAAAAGTGCATGCATTATATAATGATTAGTGTACAGTTTTGTACATACAGATTGTTAGAACTGGCCTTGTAATTTTAACTTCTCTCTTTGTTCTTTTCTTTCTGTTTTTAATTATCTGTTTTATCTTATTGGGTTCTGAGGGCAAGATGATAAATCTTCTTAGAAATCAGAAGCTCTCAGTGAGAATCCATTCATCTGGTCCTTTGTGTCACTCAGGTGTGGCTTAGTGCTTGCAAAATCCTCCCATGCAGTCTAAGGTTGATATAAATCCTCCAGCATCAGCGCTTAAGATAATCTCTAGTTAGTTGGGCTGGTCTAAAAATGATGCTGTTTCATTGAAACCAGAATGTTTTGCGGAAACATGTCTGTTTGAATGAAAATTTCATTGGGAAGGTTTCTCAATCCGAGATGGAATTCCGAGAGAGAGAGAGAGAGAGAGACCCCAGACTAGCCTGGTGTTTAGGGTTCTCTGTCCGTCTCAGAGAGGGGACTTGAATCTGTCTCTCACACATCGCAGGTGATGTCTTAATTGCCGGGCTATTCAGCATTTTCTCATTCCTGACATTGAAAGAAAATACATTTTGAAATCTTGAAATTTTTCATGAAATGGAATTGTTGTTGACTAGCCAGCCCTAGTCAGGAGGAAACTTTCCCTAGGGGCAGGTTATCCCAGAACTGCCTACTGCAGGATTTCTTGTACCTTACTCTGAAGCAGCTGGTACTGACCAGGATGTCAGACAGGATGTCAGACAAGATGGACCAATATGTCTGATCCCAGATGGCAATTCTTATATCACTTTTTAGGAGGATTAGGGAAAGTGCAAGAGACAATGGAGAAGGATAATCACAATGGGGAACAAATAAAATATAAATCAGAGATGGACCTTCGCCAGAAAGTTTGTATTCAGATCTGGATCTGAACTTTCCCAAATGCAAAGGTGTTCAGATCCTAAGTTTCCAACTGGCTCTTTTTTAAAAAAGAAAAGAAAAGTAAAACATAGGCCTAAACAAAGAAAAACACAAAGCAATGGAGTAAAAATAGAGGGGGGGAGAAGAATATGGATGAAATTTATTCATCCAGGAACTGTGATTCTCCTCTGGCCACATTATGCATGTCTCTTTTCTGGCTAGTGCCCCTATGGCTAAGGTAGGGAGGTTACTGCCACTTTCTATTCCCACAAACTACCTCCCCGCAGACTTTCTGTAACTGGGGCTCTGTCCATGGACTCATGCTTGAAATGTGGGCTGAATCTGCCCCTAAGAATAAATGATCAGGCGATAGAGAGAGGTTTGTCCAATGCTGATAATATTTTTGGAGATATGCTGCATACGATTAAAGACTATTTAAAAGGCTGGGTATTCCTGTTTAGTTTCTAATGGCTATTTTTACAGACTATGAATATGGGAGGGTGCACATGCTCTCTTGTCTCTTTTCCTGTAGAAATAATGTGGAACAGGAAAATAGATAGAAGCTGAAACATATGGGTAATTGTTGAACTAAGAGTAAAACTTAATGTGGAAAGTTAAACAATACAACTGGTTAATGGTCCAAACCATTGCCAAGCATAACACCTTTTGAATGCTCTGAAAACAACTCATAAACATGTGAATGTTGAAAGTCTGTTTTTGTCTACCGTTTATTTTTGTGACTTTGTTACAGATATGAGAGTAATTTACATTAGTTCTCTAGTCTTTTACAAACAGAGCAAATATATGTTGTTCAGCCAATAGACATGTCATCTTTTGAAATCTGTGCTTTTTCTCCCTACCTATAAAATGTTCCTCTTGGGAAAAGCCATTGTAATAGTTAAAGAACAGTTTATTCTTTGTGGGCCAAACTGAGACTCTTAGGCACTGCCCTGCACTGGAGGCAGGTGGAGCTGCATTCTCTTATGAGGAGTTCTGTAGGCACGGTGTCTCAGAAAAGCACATTACCTCCTGGAGTTCCCTGGCACATGCTAAGGAGCATGCTCTCTGTGGCTGGTGGAGACGAGGTGGGGACAGAGCTCCTTTGAGCTGGCTAATGCTCTAGAGGCTGCTAGTAGAGCTGGTCAAAGATTTACTGATGGAATTGTGACGTTCCCCTCTGGTGTTGTCTGGACCAGTGATCTGCTAGGCCTCTCCAATCCTTGACTCGGGGAACCAGCCTTACCCTGCTCTGCTGTGAGAACCCCCACTCCTGGGCTGTTCACGCACAGCCTCTGGCATGTAAGCTGCTCTTTGGATTGTGCAACCGAATGACACTAGTCAATATCTCCGGTCCCAGACACAACCCTAAGAACCTCGGTCTTGCAGTGTCCAGTTATGCCCACTGGATGCTACAATCTTATATAATTTCATCAATTTAATAAATTGATATGTACCAGGCTTGTTTTCCCAAGGGGAGTGTCCACTTTAAGCACTGATATTTGTGATTTTAAGTGAGTTTTAACTGCAGTAGCTAAGAACAGTCAGGAGGTCACAGTTTTGTTATTTTCTGTTTGCTTATTTTGGGAAAGGGAAGTAAGAACAGGAAAGCAGGAAAATGAGTGAAAGCAGTGAAGTGATTGCAAAGTTGGAGCTTTTTAGGCTTCACTCTACAGAAAAGGAGAGGGAGCACCAGATATTATTGCAACTGAAAGAACTGGAGATAAAAGAAAAAGAGAGAGAGAGAAGAAAGAGAGAGCAAAAACACCAACTGGACCTGCTAGAGAAGCAGAACCAGAACCCCCAACCCCAACGAGTCCCATCGCTCCAAAAATGGGAACACTTATATCCTGCATACAGTGAGGACAATGATATTGCTGAATATCTGACTACCTTTGAAAGGCTGTGTGTAATACATGAAATCCCTGATGATAAGAGTGTTCCTACCCTGCTCGCTGTGCCACTGTGACGTTCCCCTCTGCTCTTGTCTGGACCAGTGATCTGCTAGGCCTTTCCAATCCTTGACTCTGAGAGCCAGCCTTACCCTGCTCTGCTGTGAGAACCCCCACTCCTGAGCTGTTCATGCACAGCCTCTGGCATGTAAGCCACTCCCAGCTACTAGCAAGCGAATGACACTAGCCAATATCTCCGGTCCCAGACACAACCCTAGGAACCTCCATCTTGCAGTGTCCAGTTATGCCCACTGGACGGTGCAAGCTTATATGAGTTCGTCAATTTAACAAAGAAATTGATATGTACCAGGCTTGTTATCCCAAGGGGGAGCCTCTGACACACTTCAAACCAAATGCACTGCTTCCAGGTAGAATAAACAAACACATTTATTAACTATAAAGATACATTTTAAGTGATTATAAGTCAAAGCATAACAAGTTAGAGTGGTTACCAAAAGAAAAGAAAATATAAGCACACAGTCTAAACTGTCAACCCTATTATGCTGGGAAGCAACTAGATTAAGCAGTTTTTCTCACCCCACTGGATATTGTAATCCTTAATATACAGGTTTGTTCCTTAAACCTGGGCCCTTCTCCTGCCCCCACCTATGCTGCAAGCAACCAAGACACTGAGAAGAAGACAAGACTCCAACAGAGCTCCTTTGAGCTGGCTAATGCTCTAGAGTCTGCTAGTAGAGCTGGTCAAAGATTTACTGTTGGAATGCCGCCGTTCAATCCGAAAATACAGATTTGACAGAACAGTTCCCAGAGAATGTCGATTTTTCATCAAAATTTTCAGCAGAAACCAGGCACAGGGACAAGCGGCTCCCCAGCCACTCTGCTGGCAGGATCCTGGGTTCACAGGCTCTCAGGTCAGCCACCTCTCCAAGCAAGTCAGGGGAAAACAGGAAAGCAGCTGCCCAGAGAGCCAAAAAATCTGAGGCGCAAGCCAAAAATCCCATTATTGTTCTCACAAAATGGAATTTTTCACAATTTTTGCCTCGTGAAAAATTTTGAATTTTTGACCATTTCATCCTGATTGGGATGAAAGTTTCTTTTGGAAATTAATTTTTTTGCATGATGGAAATTGCCTCTTCTGGATAGCTCTAGTTACTAGTAAGGAGCAGCCCCTGAGCTTAGAAGAGTGCATGGACTACACTGAGCCCTCCTCACCTGCTCTCTGCAAGGCTTGCCTCTTCAGGACTCAGTCTGGCCCAGCATGTGCATCACATTATATTAATTTGTATCCATTACTTTAAAACTTTTCTGGGGAACTTTTACCATTCCCCAGGATCCCAAATTATTATTTCCAAATTTTGGTCCCTACTGTGAAGCAGTTCTGTGGAGATCTGTGTCTGACAAGCCATTTCTGAATGGCCACTGGTGCTGTGTATTTAGCAAACATCCCCAATTAAACAATGGCCAGAAAAACTTTGTGCTTCTTTTTCCAGGTTTAACCATAACTTTGAAATCCAGATGCGTATTTGTTTGTATAAATTGTTTTTTGGGGGAATTAACCCAAGTAACAGATCTTGCTGATATGGGTTTTTTGCTTTAATCTTATAATTGTGCACATATATTGGAAACTTACAAAATATCAAAACAAAACACCATATCATAAAACCATGAGAAATTTAGCTCTGATTTAAGCATTCTGTAGGAATGCAGTGTTTCCCACCGCCTTGTTTCACTCCCTCTCACATTTCCAGTAGCGTACTATAATGTAAAATCCTGAGCAGAACAGTATGTTTCCATTACATAGTATTATTACAATGTCAAGGAAAGTAAGATTGCCCCCTCCCCCAGCTATATCATTTCTGCTCTGCAGGTCTGCTGATGTAATTTTCTGACAGATTCTTCACGCTCCCCCGTAAGTTTGTAGTGTTCTGGAGAGCTTACATTGCAGCTGCCCATTCTTAGCTGATTGATAATAATACTAATTGAAATTTGTTGTCCAAAAAGCACAAGTAATGGTGCAAACTTCCCCACTAATATGCTTCAGTCTTCTTTTGCAGGGTGCGGGTATTCCAGGCTAGAATGCATCATCTATTGAACACTTTCTTCTCTACTGAGATTGACAACAATGAGGCCAATTTTGTGGCATGGTCTTCTGGTATGGTGGGTGTCATACTGTCTTGAGTGGCTCATGAGTGAGAATATCAACCTCAGGACAGACCGCTATGAAGCAGGGCACAAACCCCAAACTGGTTGAGTTCTATACTTAGATTTCACCAGTCAAGTAACGAGAGTAAACTGCTCACTCTCTATGCAGCCTTAATATGGAGTCACAGACAGTCCCCTTTGGCATTCTGATTTATTGTGCCACCCAGGCAAGCTTGACTCTGTGATAGATTGTCACTTTACACCGAAGATCACAAAATATTCAGGTTTCTCCCAGTCCCAAAGGACCAATCACTTACCTCAGGTCAATTTGCACCTTAGATCTCTCACCAAAGACAACTCTTGTAGCCAATCCTATATCAAACTAACTACAGGTTTATTTAACTAGGAAAAAGTGTCTACACTTACTGGAGGATTGACGCTGTGGCGATGGATGCATCTGCGGTTGATTATCGGATCTAGTGAAGACCTGCTAAATTGACCGCCGATTGCTGTCCCGTGGACTCCTGTACTCCACCTGATTGGGAAGAGTAAGGGGAGTCGATGGGAGAGTCTCCCATCGACGTCACATAGTATGTTCCCTGTGGTAAGAAGATCTAAGCTACATCAATTTGAGTTATGCTATTCACGTAACACAAATTGCGTAGCTTAGATCGACTTTTCCCTTTCGTGTAGACAAGGCCTAAGAGAGTTATTTACAAGGTTAAGGCAGATAACATACACACAAATGAGTTACAGTCTTAAATTCCAAACTATAGAAATTTCTATAATATTCAAATTGTATATCTTTTAGGGTTAACCCACTGAACAGTGAGGGACTCCTTCCTTATGCTTAGTAATCCTTACCCCTCATAGTCCAACTAGCAAAGGAATAATAAGTTCTCCTTAGAAGGCATTTTTATTCCCTTCCCCCAGAGTTCAAGCTGTGATGGGATGAGGTTTTGGGCGTGTATCCTCTTCAGGGCTGTGGGGGAAGCAATCAACAAAGTCTTTGTTTGACCGTGGCCCACTTGGATTCAATAGTGCTTCCTGATGGGCAGAAGATAACACCTTCTGCAGGAATCCAGCATTTTGCATTAGATGAAGTTTTTTTCTTGTTTGGTGAATTACAAAGTTTCAGAACAAACACCTTTGTTTGTATTATCTTATAGCATGGGCATAAGTGAGATTAATGCATGCAGCAACTCACAAGCATTTCATAAAGTGTAAATACTATACACATTGAAATAAGTGCAATACCTATCTTAACAATACTACACACAGATGAAACAGACTGGTTTCCAGCTATGCCTTTGTGAGGCCTAAGGGCCTTGGCATGAGCAGGCACCTGGTCTGCTAGCATCACAGTGGGTTTCACTGTATGGTCATTGTGGATCAAACAACCATAGTATGACCGAGTAATTTTACACAGACTTGTAACCATCTGTCAATGACAAAATCTTTTGTTTAATATTCATATCAAACATGATTCATGACTGTGTAACTCCAGTTCTACTGGTGCAACTCTATTGATTTCAGTGGAGTAGCACCAGTATAAAACCGGTGAGTAATACTGTCATGATTCAGGCTTCTCAAATGGATTTGTATTGGTGAAAGATTTGTATCTCCTTTTATCTGACCCATGAGGCAGCTTGTTTCAGATACGCTACACCAGGGGTAGGCAACCTATGGCACGGGTGCCAAAGGCGGCACGCGAGCTGATTTTCAGTGGCACTCACAGTGCCGGGTCCTGGCCACTGGTCCGGGGGGCTATGGATTTTATTTAATTTTAAATGAAGCTTCTTAAACATTTTTAAAACCTTATTTACTTTACATACAACAATAGTTTAGTTATATATTATAGACTTGTAGAAAGAGACCTTCTAAGAACATTAAAATGTATTACTGGCACACGAAACCTTAAATCAGAGTGAATGAACGAAGACTCAGCACAGCACTTCTGAAAGGTTGCCGACCCCTGCTCTACACTTTCTGTAGTGCATCCAGTCTAACAAGCTACCAGTTAACTGAAAGGCCCAGATTACAGTATTCCCCAAACAATTCTAGTTCATGGCAATGTTGATCATATTTAACTGCCTCATGCCTCTTTGCTGTGCCATCACATCAGTTAAACATTAATGGTCAGACAGAAAAACTTATGAACACATATGCTACAAACCATGTGTGTTCCAGGCCAAATGCAATTTTCCGGTACATGTCTAGACCCATTCATTATGCAGCCAAATATTTTACCACAAAAGCATAAATACTATACTGAGATTGTGGAGCAGCGAACCGCGGCCAGTGGGAGCTGCGATCAGCCGAACCTGCGGACGCTGCAGGTAAACAAACCGTCCCAGCCCGCCAGCAATTTCCCTGATGGGCTGCGTACCAAAAATTGCCTATCCTGTACTAGAAAATAAAATATTTGTCTCCTAGCACAAATATATCTATACCTATATCTCATTGAAGATATATAGATATAGATATAGATAGATAGATTTAACCATAAAATGTAACTAAGTGAAAGGGAAAGAGGATTTTTTTTCTTGCACTAAAGAAATATAGTACCAATTTTTAGAAATGAAATCATTTCCATGAATAGCTTCTGGTCAGTGAAATCCTCTTTACAGAAAATTGATATGGACAAAAATAATTTCCCAACAGCATGCAAGCAACAGCTATTAAACATGCCTTGTAGTTGCAGAGATATATTAGATAAGTCAAAAATTAAGTTATTCTTGTAGAAATTGGAAACTGCTAAAAATTGACATTTTCTTTATCTACTGCTGCCAGGACAGGTGCAGTAAATAATGGACGCCACAACCAACATTTGTACTGGAAGATATTGCAAAAAGGCGAAGGTTTGAGTGCCAGCTTGGTTGGTTGGTTACATTAAAAATATCTGCTTTTCAGGATCCAAAATATGAATATAATTTCCATGTAGAGTTCTAAAGCTTATCTTGTCTTTTAAAGCATCATTCATTTGTGGGGTTCAAAGGATTTACAAATCAACAATTGTCTCCCAGCACCCCTCTGATTTAGGGAAGTATTATTATCCCCATTTTGCAGATAACGAAAGGAAAATTAAGCTTGTGCCCTGCCCTACCCAACCCCCACCTTTTTATTTATTTTTGCTCAGAAGAGCTACAAACCCTAGATTTTTATATATATATATATATATATATATATATACACACACACACACACGTCCTCATTTTCCTGATTAGTGCTTAGATATTGTGGTGATGCACACCCTACAGATACCTTAGACAGAAACTGAAGCAAAGAGAGGTTAAATGACTCGCCCAAGTCCCACATGGAGCTAAAGGCAGAGCCAGGAATAAAACCCAGGTTTTATAGTTTCCAGTTCCAGTTGACTACACTACCCTTCAGTGTGCAGGCAATTTTTTTCTTTTTGCAAATCAATGTAGCCTAAAACGAGTCTATCAAAACTGTCAAACTCTTCCACTGAACCCAAATGATGAGCACCCCAAATTGTTGACCGTCTCTGAAGGAAACCATATCCCCCCATATAAAAGAAACTGTACTTGAACCAAGGCTTCATTTATGGTACAGAAGATTCTAATCAGCATGCCTCAGAGTGGGACCCTTTATGCTTAAAAATCCTAGCTACAATTGTACACAGGCCTTATTTATTTATTTCTTTATTTTATGGCCTATCTGGAGCTGTGGACATTGAAATTCACAAAGCATGCTTTTTCTGTACTGTATTCCAGTATGTAGAATAACTATTAAGAGACCCAGAAACTCTGCAAAGATATCTTTTCATGGTTTATACTCAGACCTTCCATTCGTTACCAGACACATACAGCATTCATTTCTAACAGTAAATGTCATGCACACAGTAGCTCTGCTGTGGGTGTGAAAACTAGTTTCATTACAGCTGTAGCCGTAACAGATCAGATCACATCCCTCAGTCTGAAACTGTACAGCCCAAAACATGTTTTGCAGGGGCAATTGCAGATCTCAGTTAAACTGACCTATATCTTAAGGTTTTTCAGTTGTCTACCTGCATCTAATTAGAGGACAGTATTTTAATAACTTATTTATCAAGCACAAAAAATTAGCACATTCCTTCACAGATATAAAGCAGGATAGGTCTCTCTCCCAAAGTATTTGCAAACTAAATGAAAGCTTGCAGACTGAGGGCCAGATTGTGCCCAGTGCACAAGTGGACAGTGGTACACAGTGATTAGGGAAGCCAAAAGGAGCCTTCTCTACCTTGTGTGGCTTGTGTAAGGGCTAGAAAGGCTCATACAGGAGCTGCTCTGTACCTACTCAAAAGGCTGTTTGGCAGATATGAGATGTGCCATTGCTCTGCTTTCACACACCCCCATCGCCCTCCCACACTGAGCAGCCATGCAAAGTGGTGGGGAGTAAAGTTATCATCACCCCCTAAGGGGAACAGTAGCAGGCACCAACCTTCAGCACAAGGCTGTGCCTAAATGGTACAACTGAGTCACAAATAAGAGGTTAAGTAACTTGTCTGAGGTCATGCAGTGAGCTAGTGGCAGAGCCAGGAACAAAATCTAGTCTTCTGCCTTCCATGTTTTCTTTCACTGCACTGTGCTTTATAGCACTGTTTCTAATACAGTGTGGGCTTAAATAGACAAGTGATGATTTGAATTTCACAACCTTCTTCTATAATGGACTGAACAAAAACCCTAGAACCAAAACACACCCAAGTAAAATCCTGCATCTGAATTTTGTATCTCAGGCCCATCTCTGAACTTTCCCAACATACAGGATGTATGTTGAAATCCAGGATTCTGGTTTAGGTCTTTCTCTAAAACTTCATAATTTGTGGTTAGTTTCCTATCAGCCTCATGAAATTGAAGGAAAAAAGGGCCTGAGCCCTCTCCATCGACTTCAATGAGCTTTGGATCAAGACCTAATGGTACTGGCGAGAGCTAGGTATTGTCTGGTTAGTGGCTGCACAAGCTCCTCCACACAGTTCTGCCAAAGCAGCTCCTTCCTAACTTGCTCCTTTTCTAGTGCTTAGCCTCATTTTAGCTGAGACTGCCACATATGATTAATTAATTATGCCAACATTGGGTCGTTTTGACAGGTCTGCAGAAGCCTAAGATGTGACTACCAACTCATTTTCACTTGTGGATTTGAATATAGGTCTTCAGAGAAGAAAGGTCAATGCACAGTGCAGCTAGCCCTTTAATAAAAAAATAAATAATATGTATCAGGCGGAGACCTTGTATGCTAAATTTCAGTCTGAAATAACTTTTTATAGCGGAGTTGTAAACCTCTGGAAATGGTTTTATAATGGAAACAGTGACAGGTCCTGTGCTATGGTAACTCAAGTAAGTGTGATTATAATAATACCCAGAAGGAAATGTCCAGTATGTTGTGCTGCTGCTTTCTGTTGGGTCCTCCACACATCCAACACTGAATCAAATGCAGGAAAGGAGAGCAGATGACTGTGTATGTGCAGGGGGGAGGGAAGAAAGAAGGAAGGGAGAGTGAGTTTTTAGAGCCATGATCATTTGCTTTCAGAATAGCTAGTCATTGTTATTCTCCTTTCAATCTGCAGTGTAGCCAGTGATCAGAATCAGCTGTTGTGCTTTGAATCTATCTGTGTCTGTTTACTGTGAGCACAAAAAGAAAAGTCATTAGCTTGTGAGCACACTGAAAAGCATTGAGCAATGATGTGTTTTGAAAGAAGGGGACAGCTGAGCCTTCTGGAGGCCACAGTTAAAATGCAACATGCCGGTTATAAAGGGTCTCCTGATTGCTATTGCTTACAATCATCTACACAGACAGTTTTTGTTTACATATCTGATTTTTATGGTTCAATCCTTTTCAAAATGTAATAATAAAATGTTGCCCCCCCCCCCAAAAAAAAGATTTTCAGAATTTTTCTGTCCAAAACTATTATCAAAGAGCTAAAAAAACCACATTGTATGGTTACCAGTCCGAGCCAATATTCCTCCACCTAACATCTGCTGTCAGAATACAGCCAATAAACTGATCACCAACGTACAGAAAATGCCACACTTGCCACAGTTCAGGGATATATAGGATGCGCCCAGCCACCGACTGCAAAGCAGAAATCCTATCTGAACCATGCTGCACACTTTCCATCCAGCTAATATCATCATTGAGAACCACTGCACCACAGTGAGCTAATCAGTGGTACGCGTACCCCTGGGGATACACAGAGGTTTTCCAGAGGGTACATCAACTCATCTAAATATTTGTCTAGTCTTACAACAGGTTACATAAAAAGCACTCGCAAAGTCAGTACAAACTAAAATTTCATACAGACAATGATTTGTTTATACTGCTCTATATACTATACATTGAAATGTAAGTACAATATTTATATCCAGTTGATTTATTTTGTAATTATAAGGCCAAAATGAGAAAGTCAGCAATTTTTCAGTAATAGTGCGCTGTGACACTTTTTGTATTTTTATGTCTGTTTTTGTAAGCAAGTAGCTTTTAAGTGAGGTAAAACTTGGGGGTACGCAACACAAATCAGACTCCTGAAAGGGGAATAGTATTCTGGAAAGGTTGAGAGCCACTGCTGTGGTGGACAAAATGGGAGAGAGCCTCTGTCACTACTAGGAACTCCATCATCATCATCAGGCTGGATGAATGGCTACCTGGTGTTGGGCTCACACACTGCCTCTGGAGCCAGCTCCATAGGTTCAGGTGTGGTTCACACAGCCAAGACCAACCACACCTGGAGCATGCAGGGGCCCCTGTGCATTGGTAGTTGTGTGGAGGATGATGCACACATGCTGGATGGTTGCTCTTCTCATATTGATCTCCCCAGAGGTCTTCTCAAACTGAACACTGCTGGTTCAGAGGCCACTGACTGGCCCAAGGCCAGTTAATTGTTTTTTGGTTTTCTTTAACCTTGTCCTACTTGTCTTGCCCCCATGCAATATATCCCCTCAGGCATCACTTTCATCCAGAAACCCATACCCTTTAGACTTGTTGACTGCTCAGAGTCAGCTCTCTTTTCTGAAAACTTGAACTCTAGGACAGCTAGTGATTTAACTGGAGTATCACGATGGGGGTCCTGATGCTCCTGGAGAAGTAACTGGGCATTTTGCCATTGACTTAATTTGGAACAGGATTGGGCCCCAAGATGGATTGAAAGGATTGACTGCCCAGATTGAATGAAAACAGGAGAAGCGGGCATCAATCTGCCTGTTTCTTATGTATCTGCCTAACCCTTTACATCAAAATATTTACTTCAGCACATGGAAGTGCCAAAAGTTACTATTAATAAATGTATAAAATGGCATTGCTTGATGGTTATAGATAAACGTCTCTTCAAGCGGCCAAAAGAGTTATATTTAAGTCTGTTATTGTTTAGCACACACCAGCAATGCAAGTTGTGCAAATGCAATTTGTCACAAATAAAAATTCAGAACCTCCTGTGAGGAGCCTGTGCTTTATTTCTGTGACGCTAAAGGGGCTTTAATTGTGGTTTGGAAATTAGCTTCTTTTTAGTTTTCTTCTTAATCCCCATCATTCCTACCCTGCAGATTGTGGGAAACTACCCATTTTCCATATTGCCGGTAACAGTATCCCTTACCATTTGCTGTAAGCTCTAGGATGATCTCACCATTTTCATTTCATCCTTCAACTTTCTAGCTCCCTGCTTCCCCTTCCCCCCCACTAAGAAAAAAAAAAGGAAGAAAACCTACTGAACCACTTCCACTGTTATAATACAGAACTCCTTTCAGGGTTATATGTTATCACTGCTGCTTAGGCCAGCCAGGAAGAGTTATTATTCCTATGGTACATCTTATATCCTTCTCTTCTTTCTGGAGAAAAGCACACTATTTTCACCAGGCAAATTGACATTCTGCTAGCCAGGACTAACTCACTAAGTTTGAATAATGAAATGTGCTTTTAGTTTCTATAAAGCCTCTACACTTACTAATATAGCTTCTCTATATATCAGCAGCTTATCAGAGTGCGTGGAAGACAGGGTTCAGAGTGATTCTAGGATCAGTGATTCTCTTCATAGGGGCAGGTATTTTAAGTCACCCATACTTTTTCACTTTAGTTAATATCGAAATCAGAAGCTCAAAGAATGTGTGAAACAGAGATAATTAAAGGTGCTTGTGCTCCCCCAATATGCATTCACCAGAATTATTTTTGGACAATAGGTTTGGTAGCCAAACACTGATTAGTCATAATTATGTAACTGTTGCAACAGAACCAATTTTATATTAAACTTGTTCAGATCAGTAAGCTACACATAAGAAAATTTTACATCTAACCAGTCTGTTTAGCATGGTTCAGAGAATAAGACCAGGACTGAGATCCAGGTTCTCTTCCCAGCTCTGCCTAGACTTTTGTGCCTCTCATTTTCATCATCTGTGAAATGGGAATAATGATACTTACTCTTCTTTGTGAGGTGCTCTGAGATGAATGGATAAAAAGTGCTACAAAAGTGCAGAATTTTATTATTTAGTTTCTAATAAAAGGAGATAACCAAATGAGAGTAGGGAAGAAATTTTAGACCAGATTCTGCCGTTATGGCCTAGCTCGGAGTAGGAGCCCATCGGGAGTTGCACTGCACCTGGGGGAGAAAGTCTTTTGAGTCTTGAGTCACAGTGCCTCCCAGAACTCCTGGGGAGCACACCTACAAGGTATGGAGAGGAAGAAAGGATACTCCAATGGATAGAGAACTAGTCTAGGACCTCAGAAACCTGGGTTCAGTTTCCTGCTCTGGCACTAACATTCTGTGTGACTTTGGGCATTTCACTGTGCCTCAGTTTTCCACCTTTAAAATAGAAATTTAGAATTAGGAGGGACCCTGAACTCATCTAGTCCAGCCACTATGCTGAGACAGGACCAACTACACCTAGAGTGTCCCTACCAGGTGTTTGTCTAACCTGTTCTTAAAAACCTCCAGCGATGGGAATTCCACAGCCTCCCTTGGAAGTCTATTCCAGTGCTTAACTGTCCTTAGAGTTAGGTACAACCCATCACACTAGCCTATCCCGAACCAGCCCTGAAAGGGTTAACTGTGCTTTGCAGGCTGAGGAAGCCCCGCCCCTCCAACTCTACTGGGCATGCTCAGCAGAGTATAAAAGGAAGCAGCCCAACGCAGTCTGGGCAGGCTGCTGAAGGGGCAAGTTGCAGACTGCAAGCTCTCTCCAAGGAGCTGCCACAGGCCCTGACTACAAAGCCACAGCACGCTGAGTTCCAGATGGGCTCCAGGCTTCCTGACAAGCCCAGAGAAGAGACCATGCTGGCAGGAGCTATGCCACTTGAGGAGCCAAGAGACCCATGCGAACCATGGAGCATCTCTGAGGGAGAAAGGATAGGAAGCAGCCAGGGGACTTAGACTTTTCTCTGATGAGTGAACTGGGGAACCAATCAGCATGTTTCAGGGGGATCCCCGCTCACTCGGTGATGAGCATCCCCACCACTGCCAGGGCCCTGTGCTGGGACTCAGGAGCAGGGAGGGCCCAAGTTCCCCTACAGGGGTGCCCTACTTCTCCAATAGGCCACACAGTACACCAGAATTGGATGCACTTATTAACTCCAGCCATTAGGCCATGCTGCCCTGAGAGAAAGGGCTGCTTTATTGCCTGGATTGGGCTGGGGGCCCACCTTGCAGAACTGCCAGTGCGCCTAACCGAGATGGGGCCTGGTGACGAACCCAAGGCATTCCTCATCACCTTTGAATGGGTTGTGATGGTTGCCGGTTGGCCCCCAGAACACTGGGACACCCTGCTGGCCCCCTATCTGACTGGCCAGGTGCAGAATGCTTACCACAACCTTGATCCTCACAAAGCCTTGGATTACTCCTGAGTAAAAGCCGACATATTAGATTACAGTGGCATTAGCCCGGAGACCTACTGCCAGCGCTTCCACAAAGAACGGTACCTGCCTGGAGCTTGACCACAGGCCGTGGCCCAGCACTTGCAGGACTATTGCTGGAGATGGCTAAGCCCTGAGAACTTTACCAGGCCCCAGATAGCAGAAGCCGTGGCCCTAGAACAATTCATGCAGATACTGCCGGCAGGGGGAAGAGAGTGGGTGCGATGCCACCGCCCCACTATCCTGTCCAAAGCTGTCTCGCTAATGGAGGATTACCTGGCCATGGAAGGATCAGAGCGACAAATCCCCAAACCAGAGTGTACAGTTGGGGTGGAGTCGGAATCCCGATCACAAGCAATTGAGGCCTGAGGTAGTGAGATCTTGGAAAAAACGTAACACCACTGGGCCCCCACTGACCACTCGTGGGAGCTGGGCAACGCATCCTACCCTGAGGGGGGAAGAAGCTTCCCCAAGTAAATCAGAGACTCCTGGACTCTGCGCACGCACTGGAATGCCTAAGGACCACTGCTATGAGAGTAGGTAAGAAGGGCACTTTTGGAGAGAATATCCCTTTATGGATTCTGCCTATGGACAGGTGTGGACAGCAGACCACCAGGCTTGGGAAAAGGGCCCGGCTAAACTCCTGGTACCCGTATGGGTAAATGGTATTGACTCTGGCCATGAGGCCATACTGACACATTTTATAGTCAGGGTCACAAACACAGGACCTAACTGGCTGCTATATAGATTTTTCCCCCCTTCTTCTCACCCCACGTAACCTGGCACATGAGATGGACTGTACCTACCCCACGACAGCTAGATATTGAGAAAAACTTTCTAACCAAGTGAGGATAATTCTTCCCTGCTTCATATGAGTGTCGTGAAGATAAATACATTGAAAGATTGGAAAGCACTTTGGAATTTACTGATGAAAAGCTATTTACTATTATAAATAGTATTTTATTATTTTTACTACCCTACCTCTCTGGAGGTTGCAGTATGCACACACGCCTTCATGGCCAGCTAGCTCCACAATATCCTCACCTCACCTTTTTTTGTAGTGACAACAGGATTGCTAGCCCTAAGGAGTCCTTTCATTCAGAGTAGCTCCAGGGGCTGCAATTGTTGCCAATGTCTGCATGGAAGACAAAATGAGAGGAAAGACTTTTTGCTTCCCTCACTCTGGACAAGCCAGGAGCAGGCCATGATGTGCAGATTCCACTTCCCAGAGTCACTAGTGCCTTAATTTATGCCACACTTAGATTGATCTAGCTGATTTCAGCAATTAAAAGTAAACATAGCCAAGCCTACTGCTTTGTTGCTAATCATACTGCTGTAGGATTGACAGCCAAATCTCAGGAAATGATATGCAACTAGCTTTATTGGGTGGAAGTGAGACGAGCATAATGGCCAAATTTTCAAAAGAGCCAAGCTCCCATTTACACATCAAAATAAGTGTCCAGATTTTCAAAAGAGCTCCTTTGAAGTTAAGCTCCTTTTAAAACTCGTCCTGATGTGTTAGTGGCTGTAATTAATTATACAGTTGTTCCTGTCATCCTATCATGGCTTCTTATATTCCACATACTCCAAATCCTTCTTTGCAGGTAGTATCACTGAAGACACATGGATCAATAGAATTTACTTTTCAAGCCAGGACATCTTCTCCAGTAAGGGCCTTGATGGTCTGGTAATTAGCTATGCACCACTGTCAGATAAATTCCCACCCACTTTACCAATAGCCATGGTGATCTGAAGGGAAGTTACAGATTAGATTGGGGAGGACTGGTTTGTGATGGTTAGTCTGCGATGTCATGCAGGAGAGTGTTTCAGTGACCAGCCTCTTACTTTCGAGGCTGGCAATGGCTATAACTTTCAGTGGACAAGAGTTTGCCACCCTTCAATCTTGTCATAGGGACCCTCTTGAATGTTTTGTATACTTCATGTAAAACTATGAACCTGGTAGAAAATGTGATGTCTTTTATTCCACATTAAGTAAATTATAATGCATGGACCTTCAGCCTAGAAAGTTGCATCTGGACTTTTTTGGTTTGTGGATTAGAACTTGTGTCCGACCAATATATGTTGTTCCATTCTGTACCTTGTCCTTTCCGCCTCCCCCTCCATCGCCCCCCCCCCCCAAGAATAAAGCTACAGATGTTTTCTGCTGTTCATTTAGTGCCATCTTTCCTGAACATTCAGTGGACTGTATTTTGTTCTGTTATTCCTATGCATCACTCGTATCAGTGTGGTAGCACAAGTGCAAATGGAAGCTGAATTTGTCCCATTATTCCCTTATGATCTGATCCAAAGCCCTCTGAGGTCAATGGAAAGACTACCTTTGATTTCAGTAGGTTTGGTTTCAAACCCTTATTTTGCTATGTGATTTTCTACTTACTGTGGGCCCAATTCTGCACTCATATATACAAAGGAAACACCCTTTGACTCCAGTGGGAGGTTTGCTTGAACAGCAAGTAGGATCTAAACCTGTATTTGGAACGGAGCATAGAGTCTGTAGATAATGATAGATAAACTTCAAAAGGTTCATTTGAGGTAAGCAACTAAACTTCTGGTTGTTCATCTGAATGATTGAATCTCCTGACTCTGAAAAAATTGATCTGAAAATCTTACAAGGCAAAGCTTTGTTGTGAGATTTCTGATACTTTATGCTTCCATTCGGGCCACAGACGCTCTGTATTTCTCCTCATGGTAGACTGATACTTCTGCAGAGGCAGCCGAGGAAATGAAAATAAAATAAAATAAAATTTTTCTGGACTTTTTCAAGCCACAGAAAATGTTCAATATGGATTTTGGTAACATGGTTGGTTGTATTACTTAATCAAGATCAATTCTTCCATCTCTACTTAATGGGCTGTTTGTTTTACTTCGCCTAAAAGTGAAAAGTTAGGGCTGGAAAACACTGCAGAATATTATTTTTAAGTTAGATTCTGCATTTAGAACCTATGACTTAATGCTTTAACATTGCCTAGCATATTACTGGCAGTACCAGAAAATAAATAATATTAATATGACAAATTGTGCAGTTTTCAAGACATGTAAGAACATCATTTTAATATGTGGGTCAATTTTTCCTTTTTTGCATTTATTCTTGACCAAAATCCCTGATACATTGGGAATTGTATCTCGTTTTTTCCTAATTGCTTAGATTAGAGTCAATATTTTGTGGATTCACATCATTGTCCTTGTATCTAACAGTGGAAGATAGTTAATTGTATACGTGAAAAATGATCGCTTACTGCAGTTATGTCTGCTTCTTGTTTGTGCCTTTGTCTCCCTCCCCCCCCCCCCCAATACTTTGTGCTAAGTAAAGGCCATGACATGGTGACTGCTGGGAATGCATTCCAGCAGGGACAATATTATGAAAGGCTCAAATAACATAACTCCAGTGGAGTTTTCAACAAGGGCTTCCATGAATGAGTTGTCCTTATGGAGGGCCCATTGAAACAGTCTGCAGATCAGAATATTGTGCATAACTGGCCCTTACATTCTCTTATTGTTCTCTGTTACTATTTCTTGTAGATTCTTAAAGTTGCAATTTTCTGTTTAGTCACCGTAGTTTTCTCATTGTCAAGTTCACATCAGGGAGCATATCTACAAAACTGTTTATTTTATAAGTGTATGTCCAATCATTTGGAGAGGTTAACGACTAGGAGAGAGTTAAAAAGGAGGAAGATGTAGAAGAATTAATAAAGAATTTAAGCAAAAAACACAAAACAAAGTATTATTTGATCATCCATTTATTTTCACCTTAATATACTTGCCATATGAATCTGTTCTTCAAAACTAAGGATGCTGCTCCCATGCTCTAGATTTTTATTTGATCTGCCTGAGGAAATCCATCACTTGCTGGAAAGAGGCCAAAAGCGGTGAAGAGAATTTAACTTTCGACCTTTCGACAAGTGATACAGGAAACCATCAAATCTTTTCTGTATCTACCAATACATATTAATTGGAAGAATTATGATTCCTTCATTTCTCTGTGCACTGATTTACTCAGGCCTCCTTATTTGGGATGTCCGAGTGAAAAAGCACCATTCAAACAATGTAAAACTGAGAGCTCTATAATCCCTAGAATTGATGGGATTACTTCCCTACTGTTTAAGTAGCATTATTTCCACTTACAACTTTTAATAATGGTTTTTCTATGCTTCTTTGTAATGGGGACACGCACCTCTTAAGCACCTCTTCACAGCAGGGTGGGATACCACCGTCCTTTTGTCACTTCCCAGCATACCCTGCAGTCTGCCAGCTGACCGTGGTGGGTCTTCCATGGCTTAGCCCTCCAGCCAAGTCACAAAGTCCAAATGAACTCCTTCTGGGGTAGTAAAAAGTCCAATAAATGAACCATTCTGATGCCCTTGCTAGGGTCTTCAGCCCCGCTCTGGGCCCTTTAAATTCAATCCTTTGTTCAGGCTCTCTAATAAGTTCTGTCTCCTTCTTGGGGTTTATGCCACTGTAGCCAGCAAGGGAACACAGGCTTGCTTACTATTCCAGGTTTCAGGCTAGGGACCATATAAACAGCTGCTATGCCCAGCTCACTTTCATTTCATTGCTGCTTCTTTGCTGGGACTCTTCCTACCAGGCCTTTATTAGTTTCACCCCAACTCAAGGCTGAGGTTCTTACGTCCTCTCTCTCCCTGCAAACTCAGCTAAGACAAAATAGAAACAAGCCCTCAAGCTCTTTTGGCCAGAGAGGAACTCTCCTGTAGCTCCTGTTATCTGAGCCTGTGGACTCTGATTGGTTGCTTCCGGGAGGCCTCACTAGGCAGGCCTGGAAGACCCACCTTTGCTGCTCCTTTCCTGTCACTTTGGTGCTTCCTGGAGTGGAGTGTAGGAGAACTGTGGGGCCTCCTCAAGGGAGCCGCAAAGGCCAAGTACACCCCATCACATTCCTCAAGACCTTAAATCTTAATCTTTCATACAATTGAATTTTATCTTGATTTCCTATGACATCACAGAAATACATTTAATATTCATATGGATTGATCCATGTTTCCCCTTGGTAACTTAGCAATAGTTTACTGACACTTGTAGTGAAATGACATAATTTTTTTCATTCTTGTTTTATCTTCTTTTAATTAAATAATTCCTTGAAGTTTAGTAGTTTGATCTCTCTCTCTCTCTCTCTCTCTCTCATATATTTATCTTAAATTATCTGGCCACAGATTGTGAAGCAAATTGATCAGAAAGGTTTTTTTCCCAATTAGAACTCTTAGGCAATGTGTTAAAAGTAGAATACTGGAGAGTCAGCTCTGCAACCAACGCAGAGATCGTCTACTTTTAATAAACACACTCTTGTCCTGGCTAAATTTAACAAGCAAGTCAGCATCAACACAGTATAATGATATCGTTGGGTGTATGTGTACAGCATGTGTACAGTCCCTGTGCCTGGTGAGATAAATCCAGTCATGGCTGTGAAGCAGCACAGAATATTATAGTCCTAATTTTGCTTGTCATAGTCAGCTGCCTTGTTTTGGCTAAACTCAAACTGGCCCTGTCTAGAGGATATGTATTTGTTTACCAATTTATTTTGAGGTTGCTTTAAGAAGGCTGAAGTATTCATACTTGTGGTTCAAGTTATAAGTACTGTGCTTTGAAGTCTTAGTGATAATAAGACTGGCTAGAGAGAAGTATTCAGTAAAGAGAAAATCCTGTCCTTTGCTGGGTACCTTCCATGCTGTGGAGAAAAGTGACCAGTGTGGTTCCTCTGTGCAAGAAGTGAGGTAGGTTTTGGGAACTATACATCCTGATCTGTGGTGGGTTTTGACTTAAAAAGGTCTGGAGGATTTAGCCCATCAGCATATATGTATAGTCATTTCAGGCACAAACCAGGTCACTGCACAACAGCACAAGCTGGACAGGAAATGAGATATTATGGAAAGATTATCGGGGTAAATGCCTACACTTAGGCAAAGAACTATGGGATCTTTAAGTAGATAGGACCTTTTTTAACATCTCATGTGAAGGACCCCACTCTGTATATAAGGAGGAGACCGGACTTATTTGAGAGCCTGAACAAAGGGTTAGACATTTCCCAATTTTAGTATTTGCATTTTAAATGATTTGGATAATGGCATAGAGAGTACACTTGTAAAGTTTGTGTATGATACCATGCTGGGAGGGATTGCAAGGGATTTGGAGGACAGAATGAGAATTCAAAATGATCTGGACAAACTGGAGAAATGGTCTGAAATAAAGAGGGTGAAATTCAGTGAGGACCAATGCAAAGTATTCACTTAGGAAGGAATAATCAATTGCACAAATACAAAATGTAAAAGACTTCCTAGGAAGGAGTACTGCAGAAAAGGATCTGGGGGTTATAGAGGATCACAAACAAAATATGAGTCACCAATATAATACTCTTGCAAAAAACCTGAAAATCATTCTGCGATATATTAACAAGAGTGTTGTAAGTAAGACACGAGAAGTAATTTTTCCAGTCAACTCAGAAGTGTTAAGGCCTGGAATACTGTGTCCAGTTCTGGGCACCACAGTTTAGGAAAGATGTGGACAAATTGGAGAAAGTCCAAAGGAGAGCAACAAAAAACGGGATTAAAGGTCTACAAAATATGACCTATGAGGAAAAATTTAAAAAAATGGGTTTGTTTAGTCTGGAGAAGAGAAGACTGAGGGGGGGACATAACAGTCTTCAAGTGCATAAAAGGCTGTTATAAAGAGGTGGGTGATGATAAATTGTTTTCCTTAACCACTGAGGACAGACAACAGGTAATGGGCTTAAATTGCAACATGAAAGATTTTAGGTTAGACATGAGGAAAAACTCCCTAACTATAAGGGTAGTTAAGCACTGGAACAAAACTACCAAAGGAGATTGTGGAGATTTTAGAGAACAGGTTAGACAAAGACCTGTCAGGGAGGGTCTAGATAATACTTAGGCCTGCCTCAGTGCAAGAGACTGGAGTAGGTGACCTAACGAGATCTCTTTCAGTCTTACATTTCTGTGATTCTATCTGTTGTTTTTTAGCCAATGTACACTTGCCCAGAAGCCTCTACCTAGAACCAGTGCTTAGAAACTATTTTGTGATACGTGCATTACAAACACCTAGGGTACGTCCATACTACCCGCCCGGATCGGCGGGTAGCAATCGACTTCTCGGAGTTCGATATATTGCGTCTCATCTAGATGCGATATATTGAACTCCGAACGCGCTCCTGTTGACTCCGGAACTCCACCACCGCGAACGGCGGTGGCGGAGTCGACGGGGGAGCCGCGGACGTCGATCCCGCACCGTGAGGACGGGTAAGTAGTTCGAACTAAGGTAGTTCGACTTCAGCTACGCTATTCGCGTAGCTGAAGTTGCGTACCTTAGTTTGACACCCCCCCCCCAGTGTAGACCGGGCCCTAGAAAGATAAATTAATGTGTTTTTGCTAAAGTCCAATCTATAACCATTAGATTCCCCATAATGGGTTAAAATAAGAAAATAAAAGATAATTTGTGTTTATCAGCTACCATTTAAAAAAACACAATGCACTGGATCAGCAAGAAGTTACATAAGCACAGGGTTTGTTGCTTGCTTGAATGTTTCCAATGAATACATACTGTAGTGTTCCATCTGACCCTCTGTTTAGGCTACTATGCATTTATACTGTGTTCATCACAGGGCATAGTGTCTGAAACCCTCACTTCTATTGTCTGGATTGTAGTGGTCTACTGTTGTGAGGATGGGTCCAATAAAGTATGTATACTGGGTGTTAGCTAAATATTTTTTCTCAACCACTATCTCTGCATCTTTATTTATTGACGTGTATTTCTGATGGAGGTCAGGTTGAATTTTTTCCAGAAGCACATTTAAAGAAGGGCCAACTGAGATACATTTATTCTAACACCTCCTGCAGACCAACAACAATGTAATGAATATGCCAGCCAGTTGTGAAGCCATTTGACAGGGGTTTGGGGGCAGGCAGAAGCTGTGTTCTGAGGATGTGGCTGTTTTCATTTTTTGATTTATTTCTGGCAGAGCTAATTCATTATTTGCATTTTTTTCCTGCTGGATGGTCGATATTTGTGATTGTAAGTAATTAATTGTTAGGGCACTTAGTGATTCTTGTGGGGGCCTTTTTAGTGTTCTTTAAATAAATCCAAATTAGTTGCAATTCTTATTGGTCTTCATCTTTTTTTCTTCTGCTATTTGAAGCAGAAAAGTATATGGTAATCATGTATTATTATCATAAACTCTTCTAAGTGGGCAGGGGTTGGATTCAGTGAAAGTTCAGTGGTTTGAGCATTGGCCTCCTAAATTCACGGCTGTGAGTTCAATCTCTGAAGGGGCCACTTAGGGATCTGGGGCATAATCAGTATTTGGTCTGCTAATGGAGGCAGGGGGCTGAACTAAATGACCTTTTCGGGTCCCTTCCGGCTCTATGAGATAGGTATAATGTTGTAGCTCTCTTTCATTTGGCAGCTGAAATGTCTTTCTAGTGCAAGCTTGGGAGTAAACCCAAGGTAGGTTCTGTCATCATAACACAAATCCTTTTTCTGTACATTTATTGTTATTTATATACATTAGGTAGTAGGGAGGAGATGTAGGCTCCTCTGCTTTGTGCTGGTCAGTAGCTAGTCACGGTGGACTTTTTGGAGGGGTTACAAGTCTGCCTGTATTGGCTGTCGGTGGAAGGGGGCTTAAGGCAAAGGCAAGAAGCAACTTTGGGAATGTCCGATACATTGGTGCAACCCCACACTGCAAATTAATCATCAGCTTCTCCCAATATCATCCCAAGTTCATACTACTACTCTCTCCATGCACCTGGCAAGGTTCTTCTTGGTAACTTGTTTGGGAAGATACAGGAGAGAATCGGTTTTCAGATCCTTCTGTATTCAGATTTCACCCATGCGGCTGTCCTTTTAATTCTCCCTGATCCTATACAAACTATGTGAGGAATATAGATGAGATCTTTGGGGGGCAGAAGGCAGTGGAAATGTTTGGGGAGTGCAGAGGAAGGACTGGGAATATACAGTCCTGGAGTTTTCCAGTTCTCTTTGTCCTGTAAGGTAAATTAAGCTGAATTTAAGTTTGAGGTCTTGTAAAAAATAAAAAGGCACCCGCTCCATGAAACGCAGATGGGATTTGAAGGCTCCCAGGCTGTAGATATGAAATCCAGGACTGGACAGGGGGGAAGGGGCAGAGAGGGGATAAGGGATAGCTGAGCGGGTACAGCGGGTATCCTATGGGGGAAATCTAGATAGACAGATATGTATGTGGGACGGCGGGGTGGGGCATAGCGGTAGCCCCGCCCCGGTCGATGATCACAGGACTCCCTCCCCTGTCACCCTCCCCGCGGCCGCTGGGCTGCTCCGCCTGCGCCCCCTCCCCCTGGGCCGGGTTATGCAAGCGGCTCAGCGCCCGAGAAGCAGCATCAGCATCTGCGGGGCTCCCGCCCCTGGCTCCGCCCCGCTGCCGGCCGCGCAGGAGGAGGCGGCCCCGCATAAAGCAAGTTTTGTCGCCGCTGCTGCTGCGCCCCGCGAGGAGGCGGCGAGAGCCCGACCCCTGCCCGCGCCATGGCCGCGGCTGCCCCCGGGCCGGAGCGGGGAGGCAGCGCGGCGAGAGCAGCCCAGTAGCCCCCCGGCCGCGGCGCCGGCGCCTTCGCTCCGCTTGCCCGGCCGCGTCCGCCCGCTGCTGGCCGGGCCCCGCGGCGCAAGGCGGGGAAGCTCGCGGCGCTGCTGGGCTCGGGGCCCCGGCACCATGTGGGGCAGCAGGATCCTCCCTGAGCTCGGGGACGGCGGCGGCTTGCGCAGCTACAAAGCCGGTAAGGAGCCCGCCCGGCCGCGCATCCATCCCTGCCTGCCTGCCTGCCGCCCTCCCTCTCGCCCGGACCCTTCCTCCACCCGGGGCGGCCCCTGCCTAGCGGCAACCCCGCGCTGCCCGGTGACATCTGGGCACCGCGCCGGGTTTGCAGAGAGCAACCAGTACCCCCCAGGCACGGCTCCTTCTCTCCCCGCTGCCGGGTTAAACAGATGGCCGGGAGAGTGGTCTGGCATTGGGGCACACCCGGCCCCACAACCAATCGGTTCGGTTGTGCTTCAGAAACAGTTGCAAAAGGATGGCGGTGGAGGGGAGAATAATAGTTTTGGGGAGGTGGCAGAAGGTCAGTGCAACTAATTTCTGGTGGTGCGTTTGCAAACAGGCTGCTCTGTGTAGAGGGGCATTTAAGGGAGCCATTTGAGCTGAGGAAATGCAATTAGCTCGGGGCTATATTTAGGGCTGATCATAATTGCTTTTAAATCTGCGACTAAAAAAACCCCCTCTCCCCACCAGATACCTCACTTGTTTTGCTGAAAAGGGAGAGAGACAAGTTGGGGGTTAGAGGAAGAGTCCTTATTGCACATCTGTACTTCTTTGCACATGGCAAGAAAAGATCTAGGTAATGAATCTTTAGTCACTGAGTATAATTGAGTCAGCACTGGTACAGTGACTGGAAACATAGTGATACCTCTGGGTCAGTTGTTTTTTCGGTAGTATAACTTTTCAGGATATATGGTATCTTGGCCAAATTCATCCCTGGTGTAATTCAATTTAAAGTGTTTTTAGATTGTAAAAGGATGAGAATAAGGGAAGGCCAGTTTTCTTGAAATCAGTGGATTTACACCAGAGAAGAAGCTGGCTCATTGTGTTTAGATGTGTTGTATATCTCTATTTGTAATTAAACAATGCACTATGTGATCCCCTTGATTCTTCTTGTGCTGATTGCTGAAATGACGTTGTGTTGTGTCCAGTAAAGTACCCATTTTTTTTATTATTAATGTGGAACAGTTTGGTCACAGTGCTGGGAACACACTGTATATGGCTGTTGGGCACTTGAAAATACTATCATTCTTTTGCAACATTGGTAGCTATTTTATATCTCTAATTAGCTGGATTTAGGGATATAAATATAAACTGCCCACGGTTGCAGGAGAACTAACTGTTATAGATTATACAAATGTAGTTTTCAGATACCCCTTTTTTTGTATCATTGGTTATTTAGTTAGTTGGAACATAGAGGTGATGACAAAAGCTGATCTTATCTAAATAATCTGCTTTTCCTTCATTCACCCTAGAGGATGAAGGACCTAAACGATAGATATCGTTGTCTGTCTGCATGGTTCTTATTTCAGATTTGGACTACAACCAACATTTTAGCCAGTTTTTTTTTAACATGGTTTTGGACCTTTAATTTTAATGTCACTTTCATAACTGTTTCTGGCCTGCATTTGAACTCTGAGTTTCTGCAATTGGCAAGACTTTTTCAGGCTGATTAATATTTAGAATTGAACTTTTAGAGATGATTTTGTAGTGTATCGATCTCATGAATAGGACAACTCATAGGAGCAAGGGCTTTCGGGATTGGGCCCTCTATCTCCTGGCAAATAAAATAAATGGACTGACTGCAGAGCGCTTTAGACAGATTTCTAGAAGGGGGAGCAAAATCATGCAGTTCCTTTTCAAGTAAAATCGTCATGATTTTGCTCCCTAGGCTAGATTAATACATCAGTGTCAAAGGGATAAATTCTGCTTTCTTCTACATTGGTGTAATTTGCAAATAATTTCATTGAAATCAGCCTACTGTGTTAGTTTCAAAATTGAGATGCATAGTTTTAATTTTGGAATTGCAGCATTGTTGCAAAACATCTGTCTCTTTCATTAAATGGTATATAAATAGTTGGCATAGTTAAATAGCAATATTGTTTGCTTTTGAGCTGACATGTTTTTGCTTGAAAATATAAGATATTTCTACCAGCTGCCTGAACCTCCACAAATAGTCCAATGTGTGCTCACAGTAATATGAAAGAAGATGCTGTTATTTCTTTACTGGTAGCAAGAATTATTAATCTTTTAAAACTATGTATAACATAATTTGCTAAGGCTTAGTTATGCTTTTGTCTAGTTATCTATTCTTTTGATAGGAAAAGTTGTCATATTCTACATAAAATTAAAAGAGAAAACAGCCCAGGGCCTAAATTTTGGAAGGGCTGAGTACCTGTGGATTCCTTTGGAACTGCAGGAACTTGGCAGCTTTGAGAAAGTGGCCATAATTATTTGAAATCCGGTGGTACAAATAACAGTACTTGGACAGTGTATAATATCGGTTGTTATGATCACTAAACTTAGGGCCCGATACAAAACCTAATCCTGTTAATGGGAGTCTTTCCATTCACTTCAGTGGGCTTTGGATCAGGCCCTTACTGGCTATGTGAACACTGCAGTCTAATCGCAGAATTCAAACTCGGGCTCAGACTTAACTCCCCTTCTGTCTATACACAAATCGTGCTAACCCAGGGCTCAGTCTCAGGATCCCCTGAGGGTGAAGGGTCTGAGCCTGAGTGAAGCTGGGATCCAGGTTTTGGACTTGTGCTTTGGGAGTCTGCCAAAAGTATTCCACCATCTCACAGGCTGGATTTCATTGTCCTTTTCCCCAGGACATCCCTTCTACATTAAATTGGTATACTTGGAGGACTGGCCAACTGTTCTTTTTTGGTCCTGAAAAGGGCGGTTTGAGGAAGTATAATCGTTACTACCTTCACTGGGAGGTCAGTATATTCTGCAGCTGAATATTGTGAGCCAGTGTGGTCTCTCAGCAGTCACACTAAACTCCTTTACACTCAACTCAATAATAGTATGCACATAGTGTCAGTGATGCTCAAATTGGCTCCAGTTGACTGGCTCCCAGTCCTATCTCACATCCAGCCTCCACAGATTAGAAGAGCTGTTCAGACATCTCATTTTCTTAACCATGTCAATGCAAATGCGAGGATCTCGCTGCACAATGACCTGCAGAACCTGCCAAAGATGAGATTAAAATCCCGCAACCCTCTATGGAACTGTATCAAGACCCTTACACCTACCTTCGATGCTGAGGCTCAGTGGAGGGTCACATGGAGCATTTTGACTGCTCAAAACAAACAGCTCGTTGTTGATCCTGTTGAGGTACCGCTGGATTTTGATTTATGTCAGAAATACTGGTGCAGCTTGAATTGCATCAGGACATCTCATGGGAGATGTGGACAAATCCTCTTTAAATGGAAAATGAGGCAAACACCTGTATGCGACTGTGGTCACCAGGCACAGACGATGGAGCACATCATATCTGAGTCTTCTCTTCGTTCGTTTGCCGGGGGCCTGAAGGACATTCACCAGCTCACTGCTGTGGCAATGTGCTGGCTATCAGACTTAGATATAAATTTGTAGTCATGGCTACCTACCCAAGCCATACGAAAGAAGAAGAATTTCATTGTTCACTGAACAGTCAAGTTTTCCCACGCTGCGCCACGAACCAAGGGCTAGGGCAGCCTCATTTTGGGAGGCTTCTAGGAAATCTGGGATATGGGTGGTTGGACTTGGGGCTGCATAATGCAATGTAGATGCTGGAGCCCCAGGTTGGAGACCCAGAGTTCAAGAATTCCTAACCTGGGGTTACAAATGCGTGTAAAATGTTCAAGCCCTAGGATAGCAAACCCAGGGTCTGCTAACTTGAGTTCTATTCACCCTGAGCTTACATTGCATTGTAGACATACCCATTGTGTCTGCACTGGGAAGTCATTTGGTTTAGGCTAAACTTAAATTGAATGTTCTGTTTCTGTGTTTGAATCAACCGTCCAGTATCCTTTAGTACATGAATGGATGAAGGGTTTACTCATGTTTGTTCAGCAAATCTCAGTTCCGATAATCTTTATCTCAACTGTGTCTGCAATATTCTATAAATTACTTCACTGTCTGATTTCCATCCTCCTCTTCCCCCCCCCCCCACCAGTGTTGTGCTTTTGGAATAATCTGAGTTAAATAAAAAGGGACTTTGGCTCTCTTCTATTATATGAAATGCAGTTTTTAAACACAAATGTATAGTTTGGCACAACACAGAATGACATGCATGCTTAATTAGAAAATGAACAGAAGATAAAGGTCAAGTGCAACCTTTGAGTTCTGATCTCTGAAAAAAAATTTCCAACACAGACTGAAGAAACTGCTGCAGTTAAGTGTGTCCATAAATAGTATAGGGTAGCAAACGAAAGGAGTGTAGTTAGAGGTGCACAGCCATTCTGATTCAAAATTGATGATGAATGCCAATGTACTTTGCTGTTAGCAGATCTGATATTGTTTGTGTTGGTACAAGGAATAAGACTGAGACTGTTGAAACGGTATGGTGTCATAAGATAATGGTCTCTTACTGGCAAACAAAAGTTAAGGCATTATTTTCAAAGCTGGAGATTCTTGTCTTATGACAATGTGCCCCTCTCCCCCCCAGTTACATATCTCTCTTGGACCAAGTGATGGGTATAGATTTTTATATCTTTTTGTCTGTTGCACATTGGTGCAGTAGAGTTGAAGACTGCAACATTATTGACCAGCTGTTATTGCATTTTGATTGGTTGACACACAATCGGTCTTCACATTAAATTGATCAGAATAGTTTATCCATGAAAATATAATATTTTGTTAGAAGCATATTCTACATCCGTGGAAAAATTCTTTTTTTAGTAAAGTACGTTGATGGCTAATACCATCCCCTTTTTTCATGAAAAATCTCATGGTCTACTTAAAAAAATTAGATACAGAGTGTGGAACACTATCACTAGTTATATAACTGGATCATGAGATTTTTTTTTCTGTGAAAGATATAAATTCATTTTAATTTTCTTAAAACACAATGGGCCAGATCAGTTCCTGGAGTGTACACCAAGGAGTAATTTGGCCCTGTGTGTATTAAATGTTTGGGTATAGCATAGATAAAATTTATTCTGTTTTCTTTCATATTTATTTTCCAGAACCAGTAAAGTAATTGTCTTTATAGGTAATCTGCAGTGATACACAACACAAATACCCAGAAAGCTTTGGAAAATGTTGAAAGTCTAGCTGTCTTTGACGTCTTTACTCACATCCTGTTTCGTTTCCAAATTGTTTTCATTCTGCAGGTTAAGGGAATTTCGCATTCTGCAATGAAAGTAGACATTAGCTTGTGCACAAATCTGTAAACAAACCTATGTGCCTCTTTATAGCCAAGGATTAAATGGTAAACATTTACACCATGGCAAATACTGCTGCCAAGCTAAAGTCAATCTAAGTTCTGTTAACACCTGTCTATTGTTTGAAAATCTAATATTTTTTAGAATTTGAGTAGGTCACTTTCAGACCTCTTTGCAAACATTATTGCTCATAAAAACCTCTGAGTTAGATAAGTAATTTCTCTTTATTTTACAGAGGGGTAAACTGAGATGCAAGAGTTTAGTAACTTGCTGAAGACCACACAGGGAGTTCTGAAACTGACTCCCAGCCCCAAGCTCAGTCCTCTAGACTATTGTTTGAATTGCATACGCAATTAATGACACACTTCAGGCTGTGAAAATGTTCATCTGCATCAGCAGTATCCACCAGACAAACAATCATTCACTCAGACTGTGCGTTCAGTATGATATAAGTGATTGCAGGGATTTAGACAACTGCCTAATGATTTATTTGTAGTATGTTTATTACCTTAAATAAATGAGACCATCTGTGTTCATACTGTAGTTCAGTAACCAAAACTGGACTATTGCGGCCATGGGTCTCTGTATCTGAGGAAGGTTTGGCCACCTGCTCAACAAACTTGAAATAAGGAAGCTCCTAAGGGTGTGATTAACATCATATAGAAACAACTTCCTAAGTCTTATGACTTGTAATACATTAGGAATGTGATTAGTTCATATCCACAAACCCCTGAAGTTGCCTTGTTTCTCTTACTTAAACCATATACATAAGCTAGTATGTGTAAGAGTTAGACAGCCTACTTAGTGATGTCATAATTAAAATTGTGATAAGGTTGCAACTCACTGTGAGCTTTCCTGGTGTTATAAGTTTCTGAACACAACTGCCTAGTGGCACTAATGAAACTTAGGTGCTTAGTTTGTACCGAAAAGAGAGAAGTACTTGGGAAAACTTAGTTCTTTTGGGGGCTGGGGGGGGTTGGGGTGGGGGGAAAGATTCAGTAATTTCATTTCTGTAACAAGTTTTACTCGTCAGTAATTCAGGTTCAGCTACTGAGGATGTGATGGTCCTCTAAGCCTGCAAGGAGGCAGGCTTATCTTGGCGCGCTGGGCAATAAATGGTGAGTTAATGTCACTCTATAGAGTGGGCATCATATACATATTTATGCCAGACACACACAAACCAGGTTGCTATAGTACAGAATGAGTGATTAACGGCGTTTACAAACTCAGTATGACAATTATGGGAATGGACATTGAGGCGATCTCTTTACTGTCCCTCAGTAATAATGAAGTAAACTGTCCCTCAGTAATAGTGAAGTAAACTGAGATTCCTTGTTGGAATGGTAGTTACTGTTAACTCCTTACATCTCTCCTCAAAGCTATAGTTTTTCAAAACATTAATTTTAAAGCTGTATATATTTAAGGGAATTTGTACTACAAAACACTAATGTCTTAAGAGGTTGAGTGCAAAGAATTGGTGGTTCTACAAAATGCAAAAGTATAAGAGCAGTCATATTGTTACTCAGTGGCGTTTAAGGAATCTTTTCAATTGTATACTCACACTCAAAACTCCTGATCTGGCAATGGACTTGTTTTTGTAATCCTATATATTTTTACAAAATACCTATCTAAAGTGACTCTTTAAGATACTCTGCTCAGAAGCATTGGATTAAGTTATAATACAGTGAAGTTATCTCACTATACAAATCAGAACTATATATTAATGGTTTGCCCTGGGCGGCTATGTCTACAGTAAGAAAAATCTGTATGTATGTGTTTAAACAGGTGTTTATTAACTCATGTTGACTACTAACGTGTTAAAATCATGGAATAGACTAGGCAAGCTGTAGTTTTAACAGCTGTTAGCTGGTGAAAGCAAACCCTTACTGGTACCTTAGGATTTACCTCAACCAGCTAGTATATGTTAAAGCTGCACTTACCTTCTCTGTATTAGGATATTAACATTTAACATGAGTAAGCTAGTGTGTTAGAAGTCCACTTTTTTTAATAGTACAGATAAAGCATATGTGTGTCTGCCAAACATAGTGATAACCCATCTTGATAGAAAGCACAAGTGAAAAAGATTTGTAAATCTAATGGTTCTGGAAGGACTTGACGTTGTAGGAACAAATGGTTGGGCTGCCATTGTTGGAAGTAGAGTATGTATGTTGCGGATAGGTTATTATAGGAAGAGGAATAGTTGTACACTTGTCTGCGGTATCAACTGTTCTGCCTTTCACATTCTTTAGAAGCCTGTCTCTGCCTTGCAACCTGCTTGAGGCTTAACAGTGGAGAAGTTAAAACCACTTGTTAATTCTTATGGTGGCTCACTTTGTACAGCTGTAATTAAGAAGAATTTTTTTGCACTCTGCCCTTTGTTGTAAAGTGTTCGGTGACACACAACTGTGCTGTGAACTGAAAGTTTACACTAAAAACTCTTACACATGCTACTGAGGGAATCTCCCCTGCCACAGCAACCACAGAGCTGGAGCTGGGAAAGAGGGCCATCTCTCCCCAGCAGCTGCAGCCCTGGAAAGTCACCTCTTTCTCTGGCTGCCACAGCCCTGCACGTCCCAAATTCCCCCCTGCCTCCTCTTCTCATCCCGCTGCCCCCTCCCACCTACCTGCTATTCTCCCCAAGGCCACCACCTCACCTTACATGTGCGTCTTCTCCAGGGTCCAGGCACCTAATTAGTGGAGCCACGCCTGTGTGGCTCAACTAATTAGGTGGGTGGCCCTTCATTTTCTCATGTGTGGCCATCCAGGCGCGCACTTTAGCGGGAACTGTGTGGGTCACCTGAATGGAGCTCATCCACGGACCACAGTTTGAGAACCTCTGGTAAGTTATTAGAAAATATGCAGAACCTAAGCTTGAGGGGTGTAGAGGCCCCTTACTTCCCTGTAGGGGAGATTTTTGCTGGCCTGGCTAATTTGAGGATGGTCAGACTGGCACAGGCAGAGCTACAAAGCATTTGCTCAGCCACTCAATCATTGGAACCTATAAAGGGTCAGAAGTAGGGGTTGAAGAATTCATGCAAATATACTTAGAGCTGTGACCAACCTTGTATGGGTCCTGGCCATTTGCTCTGCTGTACCTGACAATTAATTACCCTGCATAGCTGCCTGTGGAAGGTTAGGTAGAAGGATCTAAGGATTTGGGATCCAAGTTAGCATTCTCCAAAATAGCTGGTTGTCTGTCAGCTGGCTCTGCTGCCAGAATATTCAGCATCCTACTGATTTTCCAGCATTTGTCAATTGAATAGCCCCCAGAGGCATGACCTGGGAGGAGCTGCCTCTTCCTGATGTCATTCACCTGTGACCTCTGCTGCCATGTGGCAAGTATGTGAACAGTGTAGAAAGGGCAATAGTGCATATGCTACCTGTCCTCCCCTGGGAAGAATTTCCCTTGTTGAGGTGCACTAGTCCCTCAAGTTTCACCTGGTGCAAAAACTCCTGCAGCAAGAGGGAGGATGAATCAGATCTTAAAACTACATGAGTCTTTCCAATAGCCTCTTCACACCGATTTGGTTCACCACTACAGTCCATGTTGTGACTTCTGGAAGTAGATATTCAGCTGCAGACTCCCACATGGAGGACAAGGAGAATAAGGAGAGAGGAGCAGTAGGAAGAAGGAACATGATGTTAACTCCAGGGAGTATGGCAGCTTCAATGGCACTGGCAGATTGGAATTGGTCCAGAATAGTATTGTATGTATGGAGCTCCTCCACGATCCAGCTCCGGGCCCTGATTGTATGAATGGGGGTTAAAGTGATAAGGGCAGACTGCTTTTACAAACCCTTGGCTGAGAAAAGGCAGCCTAAAGACTGAGTGGCACTATTGTCATGGTCAAGAGAAGGATTTTTTTTAAGAAGGGGCTGTACAGCAGGTAGTAGAGAGCTGGGAAGTTACCAGAGAAAGAAGAGTGGCTGGTGGTGTTAATCACTTTCTCTTCTGCAGCTGTCCCTGTAATCCCAAAACCGTGTGTCTCTGAAAACTAGCCAGCCATGGAGTGGCTGAGCACATGTTCCCCTTCTGCACATGTAGTGACAGAGGCCATGAATTTCCAAATCCAAATTCATTTATAATGCATGGAAGCTTGTGGATAGGCTTATAAATAAGCATTTTGTTCAATACTTTTGCCAGTTCTTATGATATGATCTATGTAACAAAAATCCTTTTTGCTTATTGGAACAAACATAATTTTCAGCTTTTAATTCATCGAAGAGTCTTAACATGCAATATCCAAGGAAGAATCATTCCTGAGTCTCTCAGAAACCTTGTATGAGATGTTTATCATTAGTTATCCAGATTTTGGTGTCTGGTTTACTCTTTTTGCGATATGGCATGTCTAGATGGTGTTGGAAGCTGCAACTTTTTCAAATATGTTTCCGGGTAAATTGAGCAGCTTTTCAAGATTGGTTTTCTTTAAAAATGGCAGCTCTTCTTGGATTCCTGCTCTGCAACAAAGTTATCCATATGTATGAACAATCCTGATCCTTAGGAGACTTGTTTTATAGTTGAGAATTAATGCAAAAGAGACTTAACTTTATACAGAATTCTATGACTCATATTAATCAGAGGATGAAAGTATCTGTGGGTAGAAGCTCAAAGGGATGGTGATCTAGCTCGACATCACACAGGGCGGTAATATTTACCACTTTATTTAAAAAAAAATCTTTCTAGCAAAAGTGATATGGAAAATAGGGCTAACACTTCTACTCTTATATTCATGATGTTCTGTATCTTCATGCACAGCTCCTTTTGATGTAAATAGAACAAGGGCTTGGTATGGTCATTGTATCAGAAGAATCATCATTAAATCATATAGAAGATTTTACTGTATATAAAACCATTAAACAGTTGAGAACGCAGAGGAAAAGTAGTAGCTGTTGGTAGCCTGGAGAGTACCCTGGGTGGGGTAAGGTGGGGCTAAGGGGAATATTTACCATCAAAAGTAAGCAAGCCCTTTGACGCTGTTGTTCAAAGGAAAACTGAATGTTTATCCTGGCTCCATGGGGCTTCCAGGATGCTGGCATGCAGTGGATTGGAGTGGAGCTGTTGAGTCCCAGGTCCTGTCATGACAAACAAAAAGTGTGCGTGTTTAAATCATCTTCGTTGAACACAATTGGAATGCCCAGGTAAGGTACTGCTAATGTCTTTTGGAGCTGTGTTAGCTGGCTGTGTTGTAGTCTAGTTTTCCCCTATGTCTTAACAGGGATGTTCAATCCTGTTAAGCTAATGTGATTAAAAAATAAACCCTTTTTTGCCTGTCAGGACTCGCCCACAGAGAATACTTCAGTTATTGGGTTGGAGTGGGAGTCCTGAATTGATTCTGTTCCTACTCTGTAGCTTGGGAGCATTTCTTCATGCATGTCTCTTTTTCCCCTTTGAAATTCCCTAGCGGCTTTCTCACTTTGGCTAAGTGCTGAGGAAAGGATTTCATTCCAAATGCACCATAGCAAGTGTAAAGAAAATTGGTGCTTTGTTAAAATTGTAGGGTGAAATCCTGGCCCCATTCAAGTCAATCTCAAAGCTCCAAGTGACTTGAATGGGGCCAGGATTTTGTCCCTTGCACTCAGATATGGAAGTGTTGAGTCCCACTTTTAGATCCTATCTATGATGAGAGGTACTGGAGCTTCCTCTTGAACAGTCATGGACCTGAGACTTTTAGACATTGGCTAGGTAGATCTTTAAGTGGATCCCTCTTTGCGTATAGTGCATATCACTGCTAGTTGAAAAATGTGAAAATTTGAAAATTATTGACCAATTGTAATACACCTCCCTACATCCCATTTTTACATGGCTGTTCTTTACAGTCAAGGTTATTTATATACCTTTGCTTATAATGAAGAAGAGGGGTGTCTTTATTCTCTTTTCCCCAAATCCAGTGCACCAGGGTAGCAAGAGTTCTTCTATGATTCGCTCTGTTAGCAAGTGTGAGAACCTTCTATAAAACTACTGAAGTTTTGTTGACTGACTCATAGTAGACATGATGATTAACTCCACCCTGTATATAGGGAGGTGGGACTGGCTCTTTAAAGAGAAGGAATTAAGGTGCTAGGACAGAGGAGGCTCTGGAGGGAAACCCTAGGAATGGCCAGGCTACGAGAGGACACTTGGGCACAGGTTTATGTTGTGGTGGTGTCTTTGAGTTATCAATAAAGCCAATCCCTGGGAAAGGGCTAAATTTGGACACTGACTTGGGGGTCTAAGTGGTCTTCTGATGCTGGACTCAGCTGTTCATGTACAACATGTCTTGTTCGACTTCAACAATTGGCTGTATACACAGAGGGCCCAGTGTAGGAAGTGTACACAAATACAGTGTAAAACCAAATCTATAAAAGATTTTATTATTAATGCTATCAAAAGAGAGGTAAAGCAATTTTTAACTGATAGGCTCCCTGAATTTAAAAGGGAGACTCCCTGTCTGCAGTAATCAGATTGAATTGAGAGCGAAAGTGGAACAGGGGGGCAAAGAGTACATTGAATATGAAGACAAGGAAGCGAGCCAGCATAGCAGGCATGAGGTAATTTATGGAGTCTTTTGTGCCAAATGTAAAATAAAAAACAACTGTAGTCTACGTTTCTGATTTTTGCTGTGTGCTAATAGGCTGTATCTGGAAGAAAGAAAGGAACTCATATAAATATTATTAGCAAGTGAGGTAAAATCTTGGCTCTACTAGAGTAAATTGCAAAATTCTCATGGACTTCAGTGGGGCCAGGATTTTACCTGTGATTGCTAGGTTGATAGTAAATCTTTATAGTTAAGTAAGTGTGTGTGTGTGTGTTTGGTGTATATATTCATAGATTATAAGGCCAGAAGGGACACTGTGATCATCTGGTCTGTCATTCTGCATAACACTGGCTATAGGACTTCCCTTAATTAATTCCTGTTTGCAGTAAAGCACATCTTTTTTGAAAAGCATCTTGTCTTGATTTAAAAAAATTCCATATAAGGTAAATCTGCCGCAGCCTTAGTAAGCTGTTTCAGTGACGATTAACCCTCAGTGGAGAAACGAATAAGTAAATACAATTTTAAAATATTGCACCTTATTTCAAGGTGTGTGTGTAAATATATTTTAAAAGAAAAGACTTGGTTGTAAGCTAGAATGTGACATTTCACAAATTGAATCGAATGCCTTCATATAATCTTTGCCTGTCTTCTTTGTTCTGTTTGTCTGTGCTTGTGCCTTGAGATTGATCTAATCTCAGCCAAAAAGGACTTGAAAACTTGTCACTGACCTAGTATTGTACAGTGACTTATGCATTTACAGAGCCATATAAATGATGACTCTGTTTTGGATGCTATTTTAAGATCAAACTGTTGTATTTTGTATTACTCCTCCCTTCCTCTCCCCGGAGGGTTTTTCTCTTCTCTGGAAATACTAATAGCTTAAAATCTTCATAATTTGTGAGAATTCATAATTAGATGTTCCGTGTTATAACAAAGAGAGTTATACATTTGGAAATGGCTTCTGGGGATATATAAAGAATACTGTACCTGTAGCCATCTGTATGCAATATGGTGTAATTGCATTAAAGGGTTCTAGAGACAACATAACACGAGAGCTAAATTTTAAGTAGATTATTCATGTCACGAAATCACAGAAGAAATTACATGAATTTATAGTAACTCTGGGTTATAATATTAAATGTAATTAGTCTAAAATATTGTTCTAGTTGAGTTGTGATTTAAAGCTGCAAGTCAGGGAGTTCAGTTAGATAAGATTCCATGCTCTTTCACCCTCCACTCTCTTGGGTTTCTCACTCTCCTCTACTTTGTCATTCTTCCCTCCCTTCTCACATCATTCTTCTCTCTATTCATTTGCTTGCATTATGGGAGGGTCTCCTATTACATGATCAGAAAACTGGGAAGTAGAATACTTTAATGTGTGAATGTTTGTTTATTTTACTGATGAGTTACACAAGATATAGGTACGGGCCTTTTTCATACAGAGGGCAGCGTGTTATCAGTCTACATGGATAAAATTGCTAGTTTCCGTACAAAGTTTTTCCAGTTGTAAAAGGGGTTTATAAAGAGAGCTGTCTTTTTTCTCTATCTACAACGCTGTAAGCTCCATGCTAAAATAAATAAATAAATTTCCTCCCTTTTGTCTCAATAGTCTTCCCTTTCCCACTCCTCTATTTTTCTGGTTTTTCCCTCCCTTCATCTTATTTACTATTTATCCATTTTCTCTCCTTCTTATTTATGGTCATCTTTTAGAGTAGGGGTGGGCAAACTATGGCCTGTGGGCTGGGTCTGGCCCATCAGGGTTTTGGATCTGGCCCTTGGGATTGCCACTCCTGTAGCGTTGTGGGCCCCACACCACTCTTGGAAGCGGCCAGCACCACTTCCCTGCGGCCCTGGCGGGGGGTTGGCAGAAGGCTCCGTGCACTGCCGTTGCCTGCAGGCACTGCCCCCCGCAGCTCCCATTGTCTGGGAATGGGGAACCACGGCCAATGGGAGCTTTGGGGGAGGTACCCGCAGGCAAGGGCAGCGCGGAGCCCTTTGGCACCCCCCCCCCCAGGGGCCGCATGGACATGGTGCCAGCTGGTTCCGGGAGTGGCACGGGGCCAGGGCAGGCAGGGAGCCTGCCTTAGCCCCGCTGCATGCTGCTGCCACCCCGGAGCCGCTCAAGGAATGTGGCGCCCCACACCCTGAACCACTTCTGCACCCCAATCCCCTGCCCTGAGCCCCCTGCCGCACCCCTCCTGCGCCCCAACCCCCTGCCGCACCCCTCCTGCGCCCCAACCCCTTGCCCTCAACCCCTTCCTGCACACCACATCCCCTCCAACGCCCCACACTCCCTCCCACACCCCTGCCACAAAGTTTGCCCACCCCTGTTTTAGAAGCCCAGAAGGCATCACCAGATCATCTAGTTGACCTACTCTATAGTACAGGCCACTAGCACCTGCATATAAAACCCAACAACCAAAATTAGACCCCAGTATTTTAGCCCGCAGGAGACTAGACTATTATGTACCACAGACAGAGAATAGGAGGGACTGAGGTTCAGCAGTGCCTGAGGTCCCTGCAATAGCAGGCAAATTATTAAGTGAGAGAGACCAGATAATCCTGGCAAATGACTCGTACCCACAAGCTGCAAAGGAAGGCAAAAACCCGCTAAGGTCAGTGCCAATCTGACCTGGGGAAAATTCCTTCACAGCCCCACATAGAATGATCAGTTAAACCCTGAGCATGTGAGCAAGAACCAGCCAGCCAAGCACTGACAGAGAAACTGTTCAGTAGCACCTCATGAACCTGGCCTTTCTCCTCCAGTGTCCCATCTCCAGCCATGGCCATCCCTGACCTTTCAGAGGAAGGAGATAAAAAACAAACAACAAACTAGTTCCTAATTGAAGAACTGTGGAAGCCTTATTAAATAAAATAAAATGTGTTGAAATAACACAAGATAAAAATGTAGTTACCGTTGCTGAATGTTTATTGCTTGAAGCCTGCCCTAATGCCTTTTCCAGAGTGCATGAACATAGGGACTTTGCCATGTATTGCTGGTTACCTGACATGCATAAACCATAGTTCCCATGCTTCCTGATCATTCGTCCATCATAAGCATAGAAAAACCTTCGGAAGCAGACAGACTACAGCAGCCGAAGTAACACTGTAGCTCAGTAGTGCTTTATTAATGAAGCTAACCACAGAGGTAATCTAAGTAATCCATGTGACTTTTAGTCAATTTCTCTCTTGCCCGATGGTGACTTAATGTAGAAGAATTCTGTTTAGCTCTTCATATATAAATCTATAATGCTTGTCTGCTGCTAATGGTGTAAAGATCAATTTGTGTGTGTGTGTGTGTGTGTGTGTGTGTGTGTGTGTGAGAGAGAGAGAATCATAAAAGGGGGGGAACAAAAACTATAAAGAAAAATAAGACAGCAAATGGAGTAAAAAAGAGGGACTAAGTTGTCCCTTCCACACACAAAGCTTCAGGAAGGGACTTTGCAGAGATTTCATAGACTTTCTTTGCAAAGATTTCCCCACATCTCCCTGTTGCGGGCAGTGAGATGAGAAGTCGCTCCCTAACCTGGAGTCTGACCAGAGATCCGGGGGAGGTCAGGGCCATCTGCATGTAGACCCTGTACTTCCACAGCAACTTCAGATCCTAGCAGGCTCTGCCTTCCCCCAGTTTTCTCTTTTAGGAGCTGAATGACTGTGGGCTCCTCCTTGTCTATGGTGGCCATCAGGGACATCCTGGTTATTAAAGCCTAGAGCTGTGCTAGCTTCTGCAGAGTGAGTGGGGATGGCAGTGGCTTCAAGTACATCTCCTACCCCCTGAAGTGGACCCTGGACTGTCCAAGGAAGGAATAGTGTTGCAGAGGCCTCCAAGTCTACCCTTCTTCATGGGCAAGGGGAAATCTGTGCATGGAGGACCTCTCAATGCATAGCATAAGGAAGGTGGCATGATTTGGTCAAAGGGATCTTATTAAAGCTGTCGACAAAATGTCCCTCCACGCCTCTCTGTTTTGTGTACACTTCTGTTTAGAGATGGAGTTTCTCGGAAGAAAAATCTTATGTTCATTCCTTTTAAAGCTATTATAGAATGTGCATGGGATGGTGTAAATCAATTGTTTCTCTTGTGAATGTGAGAGACCTCCTGGTTACAAAGTCATAAAAGTCAGATTTCATTGATTGAAGTAATAGCATATTTCACTGCTCTGATTTCCACAGCTGTTACATATCAGTACATGTGCACTCTGTGTGATTGGTGCTGTACAAACACATTAACAGACACAGTCCTTGCATGAAGAAGCTTATAACCAAATTTCTTTATCCTGCAATATGATCAGCACCTTCAAATTCAGTTGAGATCTGTAGGAATTGAGGACTCTTATTAACCTGCAGGGTTTGATTCTATTATAGCTAATACAGCTATTCTTTTTGTTATTTTACAAGGTCATATTTTGCTATGTGTAAGACATTTTGCGCCTGATTGTGCTGAAGTTAATGGAAGTTTTGCCACTCATTGCATTGTGAGTTTGACCAGGTCTATAAATCATAATAGATGGCTGCCAGTGAGTTATAAGGAAACAGTTAACGGAATGGAGGGTTTCTGGTGCCATAGTAAACCACAAGAGCTTTTCTCTTACGGTCTGGGATCCCACTGGAATCCTGAGATGGATTGTGTATAAAGTTGCATTAATATACTATATGGATCTGCCATTGCTTCTTCACCAAATTGGGATTTAGTGTTGTGCAGAAACGTACCGTTTCCATAGTTGGAAGTGAAGTAGTGCTTCCCTAATAATTTTCAACCCTCTTTAATTTGAGAGGAATAAACAATATCTGATCAGTTTTGAGGCAAATTGTAAGTTGCTTGGAACACTCTTACTGACATGCTAACTTTTTTTGGGGGGCTTTAGAATAATATGAATCTGTTTTATCTATGAAGAATGGTGGTTTTTATAGACATTTCTCACACCTGAAAAGTTATGCACACCTGATCTGAAGTATACATAGACGGACACAGGTCTTATTGTATTTCTTTTTGTATATTTTCTTAACTTGCACATGTAATCTGTTAATTTATATGACTGCTCTTGTTGAATGAGCTCTACTTCTGCACACCTCCTTAGGAACAAGATAAGAACTTCTCTGCTGAAATCCTGTCACCTTAAAAGACATGTAGGAGGGGAGCTCACAACCTGCAGACTATAAATATATGTAGGAGAGGCTTCTCCATGGTTGCTGACCATCTAAGACCTGTAGGATAGGAGATACCTGCCAGTACCTTTTCTGAAGGTGTGCAGAAAGGGAGCTTATTTCCTGCTTGCCTTGTTTGAAGTGGAGTTCTTAACCTTCAGTCCTCAGAAATTGTGCATGTTGGGAGCTCTGCTATTACGAACGTTTTAAACTGCACAGGCCAGTTTTAGTGCAGTATTGGCCGCTTGATAGTATTGTCAGCAAAAACTGGAAACAGCAACTCTGTACATATAACATAAATGTTACCATGAAAAAGTGGACATTCCCAAACGAATCTTACTTAAAGAAAAAGTTGTTTGAAGGCTGATTCCACTACCTCGTTGTGCGAGAACCAAAGAAGCAGCAATGTTTTCTAAAACAAAAATCCACATACAAATAGTTTCTAGAACCTGAAACATCAGTAAAGTTGGAAATGAGTAGTTAAGATATTTAGCTAATCTCACATTGCCATCCCAACTTGGTCACTTATGCTCCAAACCAGCTGCATCATCCATCCAAGCTTAATTTTATATGGTTTCTCTTTCTGCTCCTCTATAGAAAGATTTATAACAAATTATACTGCATGGTGTTTTTTGGATAGACCAGGGGTCGGCAACCTTTCAGAAGTGGTGTGCCGAGTTCATTTATTCACATTACATTCATTTATTCACATACAAACACATTAACAGACACAGTCTGCAAAGACATGCGTGCTAGTAATACATTTTAACCTTTTCAGAAGGTCTCTTTCTGTAAGTCTATAATATATAACTAAACTATTGGTGTATGTAAAGGAAATAAGGTTTCAAAATGTTTAAGAAGCTTCATTTAAAATTAAATTAAAATGCAGAGCCACCCCCAGACTGGTGGCCAGGACCCAGGCAGTGTGAGTGCCACTGAAAATCAGCTCGCGTGCCGCCTTCGGCACCTATGCCATAGGTTGCCTATCTCGTGATAGACAATGAGCATAGAAAGAACCTGCTCCCAGGACATTCAGTCCTTTTTCTTAGCAGCAGCAGAAAACCCTCTACATGGAAATGCTATACAGCCAAATGCAAGCAGTTCTCCTGGTGTCAGCAGCACTGTTTATTTCTTGAGACATTGGGAAATCCCATTCATCCTGGAATATCTTCTTTCAGACAGACCCAAAGTCTTCAATCAGTTCTATAAGATACGCTGGGCAGCTATTGATGCGTTCCATCTCCCTGTTGAGGACTGCTCAGTCTTTACCCATCCCATGACTATGAAGCTCTGGAAGGACATCAGAAGGAGAGACCCTCCAGTTTCTAAACTGATCCGTATCTGAACCTTGTCCCCTCTGCACTCATGAGGCTATTGTTTGTTTGGCTTCCTGTTCCCACCTACACCTCTTTTGGAAGGTGGCCTTCCTTAAGGTTATGACCTTCACTAGGAGGGTAGGCAGGTTGGGGCAAACCCACTAGACGCAGGCTTTCATAGGGACGAAGTCGCTTTGAGACTGCATCCCAAATTAATCCCCAAGGTGTCTTCTGAATTTCACTTTAACCAGACTATTTGCTTCTCAGTGTTCTACTCAAGGCCCCACTTTAGCACTGAAGAAATCAAGCTTAATTCTCTGGATGTACCTTGGCCTTCTGTTTGTGCCAGACAAGACCCTTTACGAAGTCTCTGAGATTATTTGTCACTATTGCTGAAAGAATGAAGGGAGAAGCTATATCTTTCAGCAGCTACTTGGGGTTCTTTACACACCTTCGCCAAGCATTATGCTCTGATTCAAACTTCAGCTTCCTTCGGCTCGGGTATCCTCTGCTGTGTAGTACGGGGTGCTTCCTCGCACCCTTCTCCTCAATGAGCACTGTTTGGGAGTCACCCACAGGAATGAAGAAGAAAGGAAGGTTGTTTCTTTCCTAGTAACTGGAATTCTTCAAGATATGTAGTGCCTGTGGATGTTCATGATTCTCCTTCCTTCCCCACTGCTTGGGTCCTCTTTGCATACATGGTAGAGTAGGGACTAGAGAGGTGATTGACAGTTGGTCTGCACTTCCCCTTGTGCCTTCTATTGGGAGGAGGAGGCACAGATCAATGGATGCCACACTTGAAGCGTTTCCGGTTCCGGGCTCACGGAGCACATGTGTGATCCTTATGGGTGTTCACTGTGGGTGCACATCTTGAATTCCAGTTACCATAAGGTAAGTAATCTTCCTTTCTTTGTAACCATTCGTTGTTCCTCCATGAGAGTATTCGAATGGAAAGTCAGTCCAGCTGTCGTATTTACAGTCCAATTTATAAAGCAAATGAACTTTTAAAGAAAGACTAACTGACAGTGATTAGGTGTAGTCATGTTTAATTTCAACATAGCAAGATTCCTCTTAAACTGACAAAGAATGTTAAAAGTAATGTTGGCTGTCCATGCTGACTCATTTCTGGTCACAATTTTGAAATTGCTGTGTCAAAAGCAGTGTCAGGGACAGAATCTGGCATTCTATAGTTACAATATAATTTACCAATTTCAATATCTTACCAATTTCATAACAAGGGTGGAAGACTTTAACTGTTGCTTATAGTTAAGCATCTAAGTTCATTAACTCCTTTATTTTTCTTATTGTAAAAGCACGTTTTTATCAAACTCACTAAACTGGGATTCTAAAACCCTTTTCGTGAAGGTTATTCTGTTATATAAATGCATAAATTTATGCACAATTATATTAAAATCTACACCTGCTGCAAAAATGAAGTGCTGATGCAGCCCAAAAGCTAGTTAGCTGTCTGTCACCAGTATCTGAACACTCTCTGTGACGCTTTCTGTAGAAACGTTAAATTTTATACAAAAAGCAATGAATGTTGAGATAATCTGTCTCAATAAATATTAGTCCACTTTTGGCTCTGTATATGCTTTGCTGTCTACTGATTTTATGTTTAAAATTATTTTTATATTATATATAAGCAATCATGGTGGTAAGACAGCATCTTATCTTTCATTTATTTTGACTGTCCAGCCTTAAAGAGCAATAATTAACAGCTCTTGATAAACTAAGCCTATTCCAGACGTATTCAGAATTCTGGGAGTGTTTGTTTCTTTTGCTCATTGGAAGGAATTGCTCCCTAATCTGACCATAATTCTACCCTTTTTGGAACAAATTTTTAGAACACTCATTTGTAAATCACATCATCTTCACAAGAGATAAAACTGGTCAAACTGTAAAATATTGCATTAATTTCTAACTGGTGTGATACTTGCTGGCATTGTGTGTGTCTCACCCTCCTCCCCCAATTAGGCAAGATTGGCATTCTATGCTGATTGGCTGGTTTAAGATAAGAACAGCAGGGTAAGACAGGTGCACTGGCAGAGCAGTGTGGGGGAAGCTTGCATATCATCTGCCCATGTTAAGCTTGGCTCAGTTACATTAGTCCCTCACTTTTTTACATATATCACAAATTCACAAAGTAGGGTTGAAGAGGAGTTGGGGGATATGAGAAAGTGTATGTCATGATTGTCATGCAATTTTATTTTAAATACTCCAAGCTAATGAATTTTAAATAATGAATTGAATTAATTCAACCTGCAAGGTTTTTTTGTTTGTTTTTGTTTTCTGTTTCTGTTTTTTGCTTTCTTAACTGCCTTAGTTTAGAATTGGGGCTTTGTATCCTTACACTTTAAATTTGCATTGGTTACAATTTAACTTTCAGCTCTTGAGACGCACTCTTTCTAGGGACTCAATTTAATAAACTAAAGTGTCTTATTGCATTCTGCTTTTTTAAAACAATGTATGCCAATGGAGTAAATTAAATATAAAAAGGTACCACATGTGTACAATAGTTACTCTGCAGAATGGTTTTCATCTGCAAAATGCACCAATGGGACAGTAAGATAAAACAGTAATTTTTGATTTTTTTTTCATGGCTAAGACTCTTTTTTGTTTTCAGTTTTTACTGATTTTTTTTTTTTACCAAAAAATTAAAGCCTGGGTTTTACAAAAACTGTTACTTTGGTTTATATTTTTTTTAAATTTATTTTTCCCTAATTTTGGATCACTCAAATACGTTAGTGACCATAATATAATTAAATTTAACATCCCTGTGGTATGGAAAACACCACAGCAGCCCACCATGGTAGCATTTAATTTCAGAAAGGGGGACTACACAAAAATGAGAAGGTTAGTGAAATAGAAATTAAAAGGTACAGTACCAAAAGTGAAATCCCTGCAAGCTGCATGGACACTTTTTTTTTTTTAAGACACCGTAATAGAGGCTGCTCAAATTAAATGTATACCCCAAATTAAAAAACATAGACATTTCTGATTGAAGTCTGCCTTAGGCCAACTTTCTTCTTTTGCTTGGAATAGTCATGAGCAGCAAGAGATATGGGCAGCGTAGTGAATTGCTGTGAACAAGGCTGAAGGGAGGCTATAATAGCAATTCTCCCAATCACTGCAGTGAGGATGTTTTGTGGCTGACTGGGGGACAGGACAATATATGTAGTGGTTTGGGCGGGCAGAGGTGTTTGAGTGAGTTTCGGGGGGGGAGGGGGTAAGACAGAAAATGTAAAAGAAAAGGGTACAGAACACTATGGAGAAAGAGAAGGAAATGACAGACTTTGACAACAACATAGGCAACATATGCAAACTCCTAGGGGTACACGGAGGTCTTCCGGGGGGTGAATCAACTCATCTAGATATTTGCTTTGTTTTATAACAGGCTACATAAAAAGCACTAGTGAAGTCAGTACAAACTAAAATTTCATACAGACAACGACTTGTTTATACTATACACTGAAATGTAACTACTGTACAATATTTATATTCCAGTTGATTTATTTTATATGGCCAAAATGAGACAGTAAGCAGTTTTTTCAGTAATAGTATATTGTGACACTTTTTTGTATTTTTAAGTGAGGTGAAACTTGGGGGATGGTACGCAAAACAAATCAGACTCCTGAAAGGGGTACAGTGGTCTGGAAAGGTTGACAGCCATGTCTTAAATTGCAGGAGGTAGGGCATTTTAGAGGCATGGTGGTTAATATACGTGTTTTTGCCATGGCTAGTAGGCTTGTTAGATGGGTATATTTTTCAAGTCCTGTCAAAAACTATCAGTTCCTTAGCTGCATTCTCGTCTCCGTGAACAGCTAATGTAGTTAACTGTTAGATAAGCGTATAACAAGACTACTTCTCAGTTTTTAATGTCTGACTTCTGATTAGACGTACAAATCTGATTGTCAATATTCTACTTGAAAATATGCTTAACTAGACTATGTTGGTTACTGAAAGTTGCTTTTGGATGGACCTCTGGTTAGCATATCAGGTATGCATGTGATCATCCTTATAAAATGTATGCTCTGGGGACTAATTGTAAGCATGGTCACGTACTCTGCATAATCTGTGTTTCATAATTCTGCAGAACTGTGCTTTAGAGTCCAGTCTTCGTTTCTTTAAAAAAGAAAATCTTAGATCCTGTGATTGTGAAAGAAACTTTCCAAATGTAAACTGAGTATAACCAGTGCAGTGATATTTTCCTGAGCCTGTAGCCAGCTTGAAATGATAGTTTTGAGAGATGTGAACTGCCCCATTTATCTCTTTTTAAACTTTGAAACCTAATGTTGACCAGTGAGATGTCAGTGTTAAGTGTTCCAATACTGATTTCATTTTTAGCAAAATGTTCAAGCAGTGTGATTATCTTACAACTTGAAACTAATGTACCTTCCTTGCATTCAAGTACCTAAAGCTTCCACCACCTTCTATCCAGCTTCCATCTTCTCCTCCTATGGCTTCCTCAATGCAACACAGTTCTGCGACGTGTTGATGAGTGAATTTAAGACAGGCAACATACAGTAATTTTAAATATCTTGCTACAATCAGTGCAGTTTTGTTTTGTTCATGTTCAAATTTAAATCAGTAAAAGGAGTGTATTTTTATGTTTACTTGAAATGGCTGGGGAATTTCTAGTCTGCTACTTTGGAGTGCCACAGTAACTGTTGCTACAGAAGCGTTTTAGGCCAACCTTGCCAAAGAGTACACAGAGCCCTGATTGTAACCTTATTCATAACCAGATAGTCACTGTTGACTTCACTGGTCTGTATCTGGAATGATAGACTTCTGACTTCCTTCTCTGTAGGCCCAGATTACTCCTCTGCGGGATGGTTATCTGGTACTGAATCACTGTGGCAGGCCTCAACCATTCCATCGAGCAGCCGAAGTAACCATATCAGAAGACACAGTATAGCTTCTGACAGCGGGGACACAGGCATTGGTACCTCCTGTTCTGATAGTGTGGAAGGTGAGTGAAGATTCTTAAATTCTGAAGTTAATCAGTCTTCGTGAGAGATGAAAGAGATGAACTAAGACGTTTTAAAGGCCAACTGTATCTTAAAATACTTATTTCTCCAATATTGTTAAAGAACATGAAATTGCCAATTTTTTATGATGGGTTGAGAAATTGTTTTGATTAGATCTGTTTAACTTGCATTTTATGGGCCTTAACTTCTCTGTATCACAAGGTTGTCTTCTGTTGTGTGGGAGTAAAGATAGTTAAGTCACAGGACTGGTAAAAAGATGGAGAAAGGTCTTGTCCTCTCTTGCCTTCTGTTCAGGGGAATACAAATTGCATTTTATTATGAGGCATCTCATGAACTCGCAAAATTCAATTTTAAGATTATCCAAAAGTATCTAGAGCGGGATAAAACTAAGTTTGGGTGATATCGTATCCCCAAGATTTCTCAAATTTGCTCCTATTGCAGATGATGTATAAGGGATTTAGCCACTACAACAGGAGTATCCCTATCCCCCTGCCTGGAGGGCTCTCCATGGAGTTCAGAACTGCACCAGGGCAGTGAATGGGACAAGAATGGGTTAAGCCTGTGTTGAGTAGTGATAGGCCACAGAGATGCATGGTCCCCTTTCCTCCAGCAGGGTTCTCTAGGGTAAGGTAATGCAGGTTGGGGCTATGTTACTTTTTTCTGCAGGGCCTTTGTGTGCATGGATCTCTTTAAAAGGAATCCTGGGACCACTGCAGCCCAGGAGAAGGGAGATAGCATGGGAGCCCCATAGCCAGTGTAGAGGCACGGGTCTCTGTATGAATGCTCCTGACCTCCTGATGATGGCCTAGGATCCTCAGGTTTTGAGGCTGTAATGCCTTGTTGCAAAGGGGGGCAGTCCTTTCCTACCCATCCCACTACCCAGCATGCTGATTGCAGATGAGCTCTGAAAAGGAATCCTCTCTGTCTCCTTATTCCTGTCCTGTAGGTTTATCTGTGAGAAGGGGTAATCTGGTGCTATATTAAGAGACTCAGAAGTGATAACTGTTGTACAAAGACGACATGTTCTCTGTTGGCTAATTGCGATGGATTTGTACTCTGATCAGTGTGAGTTCTTAACTTGGCTTTGTGTCAGAGCTTGTTGGAGAAATCCTCTGTAATAATTGGGCCTATGTATTTACCCTAATTGTCAGCTCAACTGTAAAAAGTAAGTAAAAGTTTCTAAAAGGTCACAACAACTATTAATGGGGGAAAGTACAAAAGAGGCAAAGATTAATCAGCCTTTTTATTTTGACTAATTTAATGTAATTCAAGAACTGTGTAAAAATTCTGCCTGGTAAGCAAGACAGTGTAAAACCAAAAATCAGTAAACTAAAATTGGTTTGTTTAAAAACTAGGCCAAATTTGTAAACAAAATAATAAAAGGATTAGCTATTTCACCCATCATTCCCTTTTGAGTTCCTTAAAGAGAGATTTTTTGAGGGGGGGGAAATTTGGCTACTGGAGTGAGCTTCACCATTATGACTGCCACTACTCCCAACATCTCCTGGGACCCCAAGCATTTGTCATCTTGATACTAAGAGTTGTCCTGACCAGAGAGGGACCCAATTGACATCTCCAGCTCTTCAAAATCCCAAACACCTCCAGGGATGTGAGACTTTGTATCTATATTACCCATCTGAGTGTGTCCTTTTCCTTCCTCACCTTATTTCTTCTTTTTTCTATCCCTCACCTTTTTCCTTTTGTCTAATAATAGTCCAGCTTAGCTGGGCAAGACTATATTTTTCAACACTACTATGTCTGTGACCAGGAAAAGGCAACTGAAAGCAATACCCTAAATAGCTCAATGCTGGTACAAGTTTTCCAGGTCTCAGAATGGCTAATAAGACTATGTGCTGTATTGTGTTTCTCCAGCAGTGAGGTTGCAAGTGAAAGTCAGCACCAGAGACAGAAACTGCATTTTCTATCTTTGTTTTTCTTTTCTCTCCCTTTTTATGTGGGTGTTTGTCTTGTTTGTCTTCTAAAAAACAAAATCCATCTCTAACACCAGCAATGACAGCTCCAGCTGATCTACTAATTTCTTTTCCCGCCTCCTCCCCCAAAATAATTACCATTTTTAGTATCCTCTAAAAACCTGTCAGACGGGGGAGTGTCTTCTAAAAACTCGCTGCACCTTAAAAAAAGTAAACAAAAATGTTAAGATGAAAGCCTTATGGAGTACTTGACATTTCAAATGCTTTAACTGTGTTTTTCCCCCCTTTTTCTGTATTTTTTGATAAAAGGATAAAATATTTAATGGCATGTTTGCCATGGTACTAAGCAAGCTAAGCTCTCTGTATTCCAAACCTTGTTTAGCTATGTTTAAGCTTAAGCAGTAATAGGGTCTTGTTCACTCCTTTAACCTTTGAGCCTATATATTCCATCTAAATTAATACACCTGCTTTCTTCTTTTTCCAAATACTTATTTATAAAATATAGTAGGATTTATGTAAAACAGATTATTCATTAGCTAGTCTATGAAGAAATATATTTCAGAAAAAAATTCAAGAATATAGATAGATAGTTGTGCAGTACTGGGATTTTATTTTTTTAATTTACTTTTTCAAATCTTCTTTATTGATTCTTGCAGATTTAATGTTTTAACATCAGAGGGGTAGCCGTGTTAGTCTGGTTCTGTAAAAGCAGCAAAGAATCCTGTGGCACCTTATAGACTAACAGACGTTTTGCAGCATGAGCTTTCGTGTGTGAATACCCACTTCTTCGGATGCACCCACGAAAGCTCATGCTGCAAAACGTCTGTTAGTCTATAAGGTGCCACAGGATTCTTTGCTGCTTTTAATGTTTTAACAGAGCAACTAGGTTGCTGTAATACTGAAATAATGCTTAGTTATGCATCATTAGGGTCCTAGCCACACCCTTTACTCAGGCAAAGCTCCTATGAAATTCTGTGGGAGCCTTGCCTGAGTACAATGTGTGGATAGAGTCCAGAAGTATTACTGGCCCATAAGACCAGAAGAAGAGCTATGTGTATGCTCGAAAGCTTGTGTCTCTAATCAATAGAAGTTGGTCCAGTAAAAGGTATTACCTCATCCGCCTTAGCCCATAATTTGCTCTCTGATTCACCCATTGGATTTCTGTTTCCTTTATATGCAGATCCAGGCATTGCAGAATAGTGAGTTAAGATCCAGGCCTGGATAAAAGCACTTTTTTCTTTTTCTTGATGGCTTCCCCATTTGAGGAGTGGGTGGGAAAGAGGGGATAAAAAAGCAACTACTATAAAACTTGATTTAGGGGATATTATCTCTTTAAGAGCTACCTTATATCTCTATGGTTTTGACCTACTGTTATAAGAAACATCTCTTATTTTCAGTTACAGCAATCATGTAACAGCTCTCTCTCTTTTTTGAGTTTGTATATTTTGTACATTTGGTGATGCTTTACATACAGTCAGTTTCACTGTTTCCCTTAGTCCCCTGGCTTGTTAGCTGTTTGAAAACTTGCATAACAGAGCAGAGGAAAACAGGAAAAATGTGGTTGTAAAATACAAGTTGGCAGGAGGACTGACGGGATAGGTAGTATCTGAACTTACTACTTTGTAGCTGACTAAATTTAAAGTTGACTGTTTTTCAGGAACAAATTAGAATAGCTGATGCAATTTCGATAGGATTGCCAAGGCTGGCTTGTAGTTATAGACTCTCTGTTCTAACCATCTGTTTTCAATGTGGGTGCTAGGGAAATAGCCCTTAGGGAACAGGCTCTGCAGAAAAGATATTTTGACAACTCAGCAAATCATTACAACTTCTAGCAATTGAAGACTAAAATGTGAGTTTGTCACATTATTTGTTAGTCGCATCAGAAAAAGCAATCTATTCTTAATTTTAGAATTACAAAAATGCATTTTGTTAATTTTAACACTATTCTTGATTTTTTTGTAAATAAAGGTTTATTCAGTTGTTCAGAGCTGTAGTTATTAGTAAATGCAATAATATGTTGTCTGATGCAAAGAATGAAATTCAAGTCACTGGGTTTTTTTTAAGATTGTCTGGTTTTCTCTTTTACTATTGCATTTTAATAATTTCTTTAAAAGGTGGTAACATAAAATTTTTAAATATTTATTTGAAGTATTTCAGGAGCGTTCTTCTTTCATTCTGGAATTGTAGAGTTTAAAGGGATAGTCCCAATTAATTTTTTTAGACTAGGAATTAAAATTTTCAGATTGGGGGCAGAAAGACTTTTTTATAATGCCCAAGAGGAAGAGAAAATATGACTTGAAGTGTAGTTGTTCCCCTGCAGCACTGGGAGCCCAATCATAGTATTGTGCTCAGCTGTGGCTCCAGGCACCAGCGCTCCAAGCGCGTGCCTGGAGCGGCAAGCCATGGAGGGCGCTCTGCTGGTCCCTGCGAGGGCGACAGTCAGGTCGCCTTTGGTGGCTTGCCTGCAGAGGTCTGCCAGACCTGCGGATTTGGCGGCGGGTATGCCGAATTCGCGGGACCGGGGACCTCCTGCAGGCAAGCTGCCGAAGGCTGCCTGACTGCCGTGCTTGGGGCAGCAAAAAAGCTAGAGCCGCCCCTGATTGTGCTGGTATCCGAAAACCAGGAAATGAAACTGACCAGTTTCGTTTCATTGTTCATGTTGAGCCAAGTGTTTATGGGGAAAGACTCTTGCGTGTTGAAAAGCTAACTGGACTCTTAAATCCATTCTGCCTATATCATCTGATATTAGTAAAGATTTGTATTAACTGTATTTATCTTAACTCAGAGTATCCTTTTAATCTTTCTGCCAACAAGTGGTGATGGACATGAACTTGTTCACTGCTACAAATCCTTGTTCACAAGGTTTGTTTGTTTGTTTGTTACCAAATGTACATTGAGGCCAAAGCCCATTGCCAACTCTGTCCACATATCTATTCAGGAGACACCATCATAGGACCTAATCACATCAGCCACACTATCAGAGGCTTGTTCACCTGCACATCTACCAATGTGATATATGCAATCATGTGCCAGCAACGTCTCTCTGCCATGTACATTGACCAAACTGGACAGTCTCTACATAAAAGAATAAATGGACACAAATCAGACGTCAAGAATTATAACATTCCAAAACCAGTCGGAGAACACTTCAGTCTTCCTGGTCACTCGATTACAGACCTAAAAGTCGCAATATTACAACAAAAAAACTTCAAAAATAGACTCCAACGAGAGACTGCTGAATTGGAATTAATTTGCAAACTGGACACCATTAAATTAGGCTTGAATAAAGACTGGGAGTGGATGGGTCATTACACAAAAAAGTAAAACCATTTCCCCATGTTTATTTCCCTCCCCCCCACTCTTCCTCACACCTTCTTGTCAGCTGCTGCAAATGGACCATTTTGATTACCACTACAGAAAGTTTTTTTTTCTCTCCTGCTGGTAATAGCTCACTTACACACTCTAACGAGAGTGATCAGTGAATGATAATACCCATTGTTTTATGTTCTCTGTGTATACATATATCTTCCTTCTGTATTTTCACTGCATGCATCCGATGAAGTGGGCTGTAGCCCACGAAAGCGTATGCTAAAATAATTTTGTTAGTCTCTAAGGTGCCACAAGTACTCCTGTTCTTTTTGCACAGAAGAAGTTTTAGTGGGAGACAGGTGCTGGAAATCAGCACCTCATGATTGGCCGAGGCTTTCTGCTCCATGATGGGTGGGGTGTGGAGAGAGAACCAAGAGAGAGGATACTCTCTGCTTACCAGAACATGAGGCTGAAGGCAAGCAGGCAGACCCTGTGGAGCCCCCTGGGGTGGGAGATGTCCTACTTGGTAGCTACTGGAGGCCCGAGTACCCCAATGTGAAACCTAACCAGATGGTTTGCGTTCCTTTTTGCACACTTTTCTTATTTGTGAAGACAAGAGAGTCCTGAATAAAGGGACAGAAATCTAACCTGGGTGAGGCTGACTGTCTATCCATCACCAGCTGGTGACTAGGGCCACTAGCATAAAATGGGTTACAACACAGCTGCTCCCAAGTGGCATCTCAATATGAGTCAATGTCTACATGCAGCATTGTGTTAACGTTTTAGAAGCCATGGTGTATTTTACCATCTTGTGCCCCAGGATGTATCATAAGGAATGTGGTCAATTCATAGAGACGGGAGTGCAAACTCACTGAAGCTTCAAAAAAATGCTAATGTGAGGGAGACAGCTTTTTGGGTGGCATCATGGTGAATGTTGCCACATCACAATTCAAACAAGATCTATGTTCATGTCCATGAAAAGTGATCTGAAGATGTGATTTCTAACACTTTTTTTTTTCTTCAGAGACAGTTAATTACTGATTTAAAGATGTAAAATAGGATCACCGTTTACCTATGGTAATAAATAGTGACCTGGTTTTATATACCCACGCTACTTCCTAAGTCTCCCTTGTTGGGAACTCATTACCATCATTCTTTTCTAGCTACTATATCTTGACAATATGTTATTTCAAAACTAATATAACTTAGGTTTCCCTGCCAATGTTGTTTAAATCCTACTAAAGAATAAATACTTCTTCAAGCACTAAGTACTTACTTCTGCTCCTTCAGGACAAAAAATACTTTGACCTATCAAATGGTGACAGCATCTCCTCCTTTTAAAGAAAACAATTCATTGTAGATTTAGGTGAAACACATTCCTGACTCTCAAGATAGATATTATCTATCCAACACAATGGCGCTTACTCACAGGAGCAGAGCATTGCTTTTCAAAGGAAGGAAACCCAGAAAAGAGAGGCTCCAATACACTTTTTTTTTTCCTTCCCCCTTGGCATCTCTGTCCAGTCCTGGAACTACTCCATCAATTTCTGTCTGTGACCTGCCAGGATCCAAAGGCTCAGGGATTGACTGTTTAACTTGGGATAGTACATGGATTTCAGCTTCCAGTTTTGCTTATAGCTTAGCTGGAAACTAAGAATGCAGTACGTTCTGAAATTAGAGTACACTGATGACAGTGGGAGCTAATGGCATTTGCCAGCTCAAAGGAGGTTCTCCTCATGTCCCAAGATTTAGGCTTCTCAGTGCTCTTTTACTTTGTCATTTTGAGTTACAGCAAGATGGATGGCTACTGTATAACTAAGATTTGGAGGTGTTGGGAGTGAACACACGCACACTCCAGCTACCTCTTTTTAAATAAATAAATAAAGCTTCAGTCTTTAGACAACACGATTAACTTCATCAGTGTTATATCCTTGGGGCAGCCGGTGTAGGAAGCAATCACTTGAGGCCAGAGAGCTAGCAGCTAAGCAAAACCTCCATTTTATTTACAGACACAGAGAGCTCACTCAGCCGGTTGAAACCGGCTGAGCTATCCCTTAATAGTCTAACTCAGTTGCCATAGTAACAAAACCCATGACAACCAAATACACAACAATCAGATCAAACTTTTCCTAACCCTGCACTAAGCTACAATAAGCAAATATATTCATTAAGCCATCCTTCAGTCAAATAAAGAGAAGGGAGGAAGGGTAGAAATAAGGTGAGAAAGAAGAGAAGAGGAAGTTTTGAAATAATGGAAACCATAATTTCACAGCTGCTGCAGGCTTGGCACATCCCCATGTGTACAAGTAAATGTTGCTATTAGGTGTAATAGTGATAAAGAAAAAAGTTCAGCTCGGAATGTGAGGCGAGATTCCTTTAGCCCTCATACTGTCCTTTAAAATAACATTTTGTGTTAAATCTCATCCTTTGAACAAAGCAACATTTAATTAAACACAGTCATGTATATCTGCATTGTTTGTTTTTTGTGGATAATGCATCTTTTTTAAAGTTCAGCAGTCAAGGTCAAAAAATGGAGGGGGGATGTTCCCCTTGCTAAAATTGTAACACTCCTCCCAAAGGCCAGTTCCACAGATAACAACTAAGGACCGTATTTTCCAAGTGCGCACACATACAAAAACATTGATTCAGATTTGTATACAACAATAAGAAGGGGCATCTATCTAATGCTCAAGTGTTCCTACTGTAAAGTTTATAAAAACAAAAATAAAGTTACCCAGCAGAACATGTCTCCCCTTCCTAATCTATGTCTTCAGAACTTGTGCATGCTCATGCCTATACGCATTGCAACCACAACTTGCAGGCGAACAACTGTGCTCTAAGATTTAGATCAGAATACCCAGTTTATAAATATGTTCCTACCATCCAGGAACTTATGGATGCTGGAACAAAATGTGTCAGCCTGCCAAAGCCTGTGACCCTATGAATTGCTACTTTTAAAACCCACTTCATGTACCCCGCATGTTTAGATGGTAGAAGTCTGTTTCTGAATTGAGAAGTTGTCTGTGCAACACTGGGGAATAACCTTCTTCAAATTGACAGATACCTGAAAAAAGACTTCCTTGGTTTCTCACAAAAATCCTGACCCCAAAATTTATGAAGAAACTATTTGAAACTGAGTTTGAAAATGCTTAAAGAGGCAACAGACTTTAAGGCTTCCACATGGCTTCTGTTAAAATAGATGTCTATTAGAATAGCCAATACATAAGATAACAGATATCAAGTGACACAATGTGGTATTAGGCTGATGGATAGAGAGTGATCAAAAGTGGGGATAATGCTGATATTGTTCTGGGGGGAGAGAATATTATTATGTTAGGTTTTTTTCTATGGACACTATGGATTTGTATTTGTAATGTCTTATTTTTTGCAATTATACATTTTAAATTCCTACAGAAGCACCTAAAACCTGGTACAGGTACTTCAAATTAGAGAGAGGAGAGAAACTATAACTTATAAATTTACCATTGAGTTTCATGCAGCAGTGGGCTCCTAAAGACTTAATTCAAAGGCTTGTTTTTTCACTCCTTTTCTGTTTGCAAGCTTACATAGATTTCAGTGACAGCTACAGAAAGGTAGGGAATGCAGGATCAGGCCCTATAATTGTAGTTTCAAAACCTTGCAGAGTCTTAGAGCCTGGGCTCCAGCCAGAGTTTGTGCATCTACACTGCAATTAAACAGCCTCACAGCCTGCAAGCCCAAATCCATGGGTTTTTAATTGCAGCACACACATACTCTAAGAGACCAGCTTGCACAAAACAGCACCAGAATTTTTTGGGGGGAAAATTAGCTTAAAGGTACTTTTATGTACACTGGGGTATCTGGAATAACCACGTTAACCCCCTTGTTGTGTATAATTACATAATTTAAAATATGGCTTGCAGCCTTACTCGAACTAATCATACGACTTCTTTTTAATTCCTTGCATTTTAATCAAGGTACTGCAACTAGCAGTAGAGTGAATATAATCATTTGTGTTGTAGGAAATGATTTACTCTCTGCTAAGGTTGAGAAGAATTGTTGATGATGCCTGAAGTTTCAGCTTTTAATTTTACAAAGAAGACGTCAAAGCCTTTGTAGATGGCTTTGCAGTCATTGCTTTATCACACTAAATTTACGCTGTTGGCAGGCTGCTTGACTTCCTCCTCTTATTTTGGTCATGTAAACAGATCTCTGTCATCACTGTAGAGCTGAACTAATTATGATGGAATACTCCATTTGAGAATGTAGCTTAAATAGTGATTTTAATTATGATTTTTATTAAATTAAAAAGTTGCTCAGAAACAAAGGGTCTGATTCTGAGCTTTCACCAGTGTAAATAGAGGGGTGACTCGACCAAAGTCGTGTGTAAAAACTGCTCTGACAATAGAATCTGTCCCAAAGTCTTGCTTCTGAATGACATATTACTCTACTTTCTTAACCATAAGTACAGACTTCTTTTAGATGGGTCTCCTCAATGGTGAAGAAATAAGCTTGTAAATGCAACATTTCTAGATTATTCCATTTTTTTTTACACTAATAGAGAGGTAAATTCTCTTTCCTCCCCCCAATCCTCTGCAGAGGAGGAGGTGGTGTGTGTGATGCATATAATTACATATGTAGAACAGTGAAGGAAAAATTTTGAATAGCCCAGGTTTAGGGGGAGGGGAATGGTTTGGAAATCTCAGATGCTTGAAATTAAAAAAACGAAAAACACTTGGCCACCTGCTCATTGGACACTAAATTTGCGGAACCGAAATGATGATTAGAAGCAATAGCTCAACCAAGTTCTGTTTTGATTATTAGCTTTTTCATACAGAATAGGAAGGACTGTGTCGCAGTTAATATGTAGACTTGACTTGAAAGCTGTGACTAAAGTTCTGTGCCTATTATTTTTAAATTGTCACTGTATTTATTCCCTACTCCCCCTGCTGTAAAAAGCTTTTACAGACTCAACCCACTTGTTATAAGGGAAGTTTCTTCCCTATACTTGAAGTACAATACATGGCGTGGGCATGGGCGTGTGTATTAAGGAGTGAAATGGAAAGGTTTGCTATGATGACTGCATGTGTGTCAGCTGCAGTAATTAAAATTTGCATTGCAGAAACCTAGTCAGTTACACAGACATGGCTTCTAGCTTCCAGTTTTGAGGAGGAAAAAAGAAGTCCTACATTGTAGAAAGCTGCATTTGAATGCATACCTGGCTAGTTGTAACCTACTCCATGAAAAGTGCAAATTAAGAGCATGATTACTGAGGGGTTATTCATATTCTTTCATATGAACTGCCAGGATAAATATATATCATCATAAATGCAAACACTAGGACAGTGCTCTTTAGTTAATAATCAGATGTTTTAATTTTTCAGTTTCCCCTTCATTTTTCTCTGCACTACATTGCTGTTTGCTACTGATGTATATTCCTCATGGATTGAGACTGGACAGAGGACTAGACAATTTAATTTGTAATGAGTGGTCCATTGAAGGGTGGTGATGGACATGAGAGAGAGAGAGAGAGAGAGAACCTAGCAGGAATTTTTAATAGCGGTCAGGTATTCTCATGTACAATATTTATTTTTATAATTTTTTTCCATTTTCTCACGAGCCTTGTAGTACAAACTAAAGGTGAAATCCTGTTCTCCTGTGCAGTCTGAGCAAACACGTCTTGTGCTTGCGGTTAAGAATATGTGGGGGCACGGAAACCAGGGACTAAGTGCCACCTGTGTCCCAGAGTGTTTGTTGTCAGTTGGACTTTGAAATTCCTGGATCTGCTGGGCAGGCCCATCCCTCTCTCCCAGTATAACTGCAACTGTGCCTCTCAACTACGAAGAGAGACACTAGCTTGTCCTGACAGTGTACAGGAGGCAATGAAGCCCTATAGGGATTTACATAGCAGGACCACAGTGGTCTCTCCTTTTTTGCCATTCTTCAGTTTTGGAGAATTTCCTCTGAAGGGCTTGAGTCTTAATTTCAGATAAATGTATTTTTAGTAGCTGATTATTTATTTTTTACAAGGTACTTGGTGGTGATGCAGCTGTAGCTCCTGCCCAGTGTCTAGCAGTCAGAGAATGCTTCATAGCGTGAAAATGAAACAAAACAACTTTCTGCTAAGATACAGAACTGTAACAGTACTTTCAGTATCCCATGTGATACATCAGTACCATATCATAGGAAGTGTTTGATATCTAATGGATAGAACTGAGCTGAGTTTAATTTCTAATCCTTGTAATTTAGCTGTCTTAATGTAAGCTTTTCAGCAGGGGAAAGTTTTCTGGCAGATTTTACATTAGAATCACACTGCAATTTATAAATCCGCACCTTCTTTATGTGCATTCCTGAGATCTCTTATAACTGCTATCACTGCACTCTAGTATTTTTCCATAACTCTGAGTTTTCGAGCTGAGGTTCTAATTTCAAATTCTAACTATGTTCAAGAGGCACCAGTGCTTAATGTTGGGGAGAGAGAGAGAGAGATTCCACTTGAAGTACATGTACTTAAATTTGTTTTGTTTGAAATTTTGAAACTTAAGGCTATAGTCATTTTGGTGAAGCTGATGTAGTCAGTCTGGTACGATCTGTCATTGTGAAAGCGCAGGGAAAACTCCCCATCCATCTTTTTGTGGGTGCATGTTTAAAAGTTACTGTGTTCTTTGAGGATATGCCAGATAGCCCGATGTGACCTGGTTTGAGCAGCAACCGTTGATGATTGGGTACAGAACAGGGCTGAACTGAACTTGTTGCTTAAGATTTGTCCACTCATTGCTCTTTTGCAAACAGACAATATCAACAGTAGTATAAACACTGCTGAAAAAACAGCAAAATTCAGGAGGCTGTCTGTTTCCTGCTGACAGGAGAACCCTCAGTGAAATGTCCCAGGAATTACTCTGATGATGGGAAAAGGGTTTAATTTTTCTTCAAAAGGATTTAACTATTTTAAATAGATTTTTTTGGTCAATTTTTTAGCATTTTATTGCAGAGGAATAATGGAACAATTTTATAGACCAAAGATAAGTCTGAATACTCCTAAAGTTTAGGATCTGTTGCTAACTGATTTTTAATCCTTTTATGATGTCTCAAACATTTCAAAAATATGTACGCTGATTTTTTCTTTTTAAATTCTGAAAGACAGAGGGTTGTAAGGCAAATATTTTTACCTGATGTTAAATTAGGTGGATTATGTATTTGTGTAATGGGTTATACATATTGCCTCTTGGGGCACATGACTGAACTGCTTGTATTTTTCTGTTTGTTTTTAAGATGTAACTTAAAGTCAGAATTATTCTTCTCTTATCCATGTGCTGGTCTAGAGTCCAATATTCTTTCTTCATTCTGAGCGGAACTTGCATAGGGAGAACAGAATATCAAAGTTGAAATGCAGCATGTGGACAGGAAAACAGAATCTTGCCCTCTGAGAGAGAGCTTATGTAAAAATCTTCTCATTACTGTGAAATCCTTAAATGCTCCCCTGCCTCCACACCTCTGACAAATCTCATATGATTAGGTGACCATAGGCAGGCTACGTAGAGGTTTATTGGCTTATTTTAAGACCCTCTATTGAATGGCAAATGATCAGAATCTTTTAAAGTGCTTACTTCTCTGTTTGGAAATTGCCTGATGTGAAGGGGAAAAAACCCACTGCATAAGATATTTTTGTATTGAGATTTTATGCTTTTGTGCTGTTATTGGAGTAATACTATATGTGTTTAGGCAGATGCATAATATTTTGGGTATGAAAACAAATATTTGTGAAAGATGCTAAGCATAGCTTTTTAGAGAATACAAACATTATTTCACATTTCTTCTGTGGAAAAAAGAGGTGGTTTGTAATTTTACGCGTAATAGCCTTTCCCAAAAATATTGGTTGTGCAAATCAGAAAAATAATAGTTAACCAGAAAACTCCTTTCTGGTTTAGCCATTTTGTGGTCATAGTAGGTAGCTGAGACTTTAAAAATTAAAAAATAAATCAACCCCAATTTCTTGATGCACATAAGAATAAATTTCTTACTGTTTTAGTGGGGGAAAGAATAACCTGAGGGAAGAAACTAGCTAAATAAAATATTTGACTTCTTCCTAGACAGTAATGAATTCTTTGTTTTATAAGGTAAAATTAAGCATCAGGAAAGACAAAACTATGTTGAATGATACTGCCTGGAACATGGCAACTTAGTGCAGGAAGCACTAGAATTTCTTTCTGAAATCTCAGTTGTCAACCTGAGGTGTTAAGAGAAATCAATTTTGTTTTGTAAGCGAAGCTGTGATTACAAAGCAGCCCACCTACTTACCATTCTACTGACAAGGGTCCATTCTCTATTGCAGAAATCATACTAAGTGCCCAGTTCTATTCTCATTGAAACAATGGGAGCTTTGATTTTCACTTGAATGAAAATAGGAGTGAGCCCTAATTTTGGCTTACAGATTGCTTTCTCTTTGCTTAGTGAACATCCAGTACGCCAGCAAAGTGCAGATAGTCTTCAGGTTTTTGTTTTGTTTTTGGTTTTTCCCACTGGCAGAGTGAACATGAGGAAATGTGAAGTATATCTGCTGACAGCTGCTTTTGTTTGTTGCTTTTATAGGTTCCAGATCCTTACATTTGTACCATCTTCCCCCTTATTCTGTGCATGTCCTTCAAGATTTATTTTTTCCCAGCAGCTATTTTTTCCCCCTCTTCTGGGCTTGAACAGACAGGGCATAAAGAGGTTGCTAACATGCTAGGCAGCCCACGAAAGCTTGTAGACCTGATTCCTAACCAGGTGCACGCAGGGTTGCAGAAATTCTTCTCTTCCCCCTGTTCCCCACTGCATCTTCATGCCTCTGGAAAGAGTACATTCCCATTTGGGAGCAGAGGCTCTTCTCCCATTCCACCACCATTCTAGCAAGCAATAACTACCTAAAAGGGAACAGGGCAGAATGAAGGTGGAGCTCTGGCCCCAAACCTTCCTGCACCAGGCAACAGAGTTGTCAGGACACGGCGTACACCCCTTTAAATATATGTTGGACCTGGCATTGAGCGCCGAGGAGGAATTCTGGGTGAGTCACTCATTATGCTTCTTCGGGTCCTTGCCGTAGGTCAACCTGTCTGTTCCTCATCTGACATATTCCATGCCGTAAATGCCACGATCAAAGTTCAATAACCTAGTAAATTTACACACTGGTGTAAGTTGCTCCCCAATATGTCTAAGGTGCATACTTCTAAACTGCTTTATCCAAAATAATTAGCACAATCTCTGTCAACATCTGAGAAGGAAATTGTATGAGAAACTTTGATGTTTATTCACTTAAGTATTTATTTTTGATATATCTCCCCAAAATTATGCATGGCTTAACAGTCTAGCATTATCTCCTAACATCTAGATTGCTAAAGAGCTGGCCAGAGCACAAATTTTATTTAATGGCTCTTTCTGTGTAGAACAAATACACTTCCTTGTATTTGGGCTGCCACTGCTAAATAGAGCACAATTGTTGATATGGGCACATGAATCATAAACCTGAACATCCTGTGTATGTTTAGTGGATTATGGGAAACATGGATAGACTATTAATGGTACATCCTTTTGCACCAGGTTCAGCCCATCACTATCAGAGGCTAAAAATAATTTGTATTTTCATATACAGAACCGTTCTTGTACACTGACATTACGAGTTTGTTTGTTTTCAATTCAGAATAAGATTTTCAGCTTTTATTATGATCTATTTCTTTCTTATTATTTTATTGCAGGATCACCCCAGAGATAAATTGGTATTGTGGCCCATTCTGCTAGGTGCTGTACAGGCACACATGTAGACACCCTTTTAAGATTTTTAATTGGGTGAAAAAGGCTTTTTGAAGTGGTGTTACTCTGAAAAGTAACACTGTAAAAGTGTTGCCTCCTTAAGCAACTTCCTGTATGTAGTCAGAGTTCTGTCTGCTGACGTTGGTGTCAAAAAGGGTTTTACTCTTGTTAGCATTGCAGAGCTAGCAGCATGATGATTGAGTTGGATTCTGTTCCTCTTGTGCATTATCAGTAGAACTATTTATTCAGGTGACCTGCAATTGGAAATTGGTTACTGTTGTGCAATCGTATTCTCATCTGTTGTTTTTCACAGGTGTGAGTGAAGCCCTGGTTTGGCCAGCAGAAACTTTCACTGTTCAAGATGCGTGTGAAGAAAAGAATCCAACTGTATTTTCAGTGTCCAACTTGAATTTGTAGTACTGTCAATAAGGAAAAAAAATCTCAATCAAATGTGCTCAGTTTACAAGTAAAGAAATGATGGCATGCCTATGTCAAAAGTCAGTGACGTGAATACTTTCAAAACAGGGCTTATTTCTGAAATCCCAAAGAGAACTCTGAGACAGGTTTGATTGGTTAGTTTTTGATCTTACATTAAAAAAAAAAATTTTGATTGTGCATAGGTGGGAGACAGGGATTTTAAACTCCATTATTGTTATGTAAAAAAGCAATAATTCTCAAAGCATCAGCTTTTACTGGCCATTAATCAGTACTGAATCTGTGTGCCTGTAAGTGCTACAGGAAAGATCTTATAGGGTAACTACTTCTGTTCTAAGGGGCATGAAACCCTGGAAATGAAAATTGGGGAATTGAATTTTAATGGACAATTACAAATAACTTGTGAATTTGGCCAATCATTAGACTTGAAGAGGTGGCAGGCATAGTTATAAGAGACACTAAAAGCATTATTAGTTCTGTGGCCTACAGCTGAGAATCAGAAGGCAGTTGGCTCAATGCCAGAGCTGCCAGTAGTTCATGTTTTGGCAAAAGAGTCCTGGATTTTGAACTTGTGAACTGGGTTCCCAGTGAGCATCCAGAACTTTTGTGCCTGGCAGGCTCCTCGCTCTCTGCTGTGCTCTTCTGGAGAGCCTTGCCAAACCAGTTGCTTATTCCTTTACTCAGCACAGCTGCTGGAAAGACTTAGGTGCTGATGGTTATTTTTTATGAGGGGAATGAAGTGGGGGGAGAGAGCTGGGTGGTACTGGCAGTGGTTGCTACACTTAGCTTTGGAGGAGAGGGAAGACTGCTGCCACTTTTACAAGCGGGAAGATGGAAGTGAGAAGCAGAGTGGCTCATCTGCAGGATTGGGGGGTGGGGGAAGGTTGGGCTGGGAGGCCATGGACACCTCATCAGTATCAGGGGAGCACCGGGGGCAGCTGCAGAAGCAGAGGAGCACTAAAAAGAGTTTGTGGAAGGAGGTAGCGAGGGAAGGGTGCAGAAGAATTTACTGACTTGCGTAAATGATATAAGAATTACTTTCAAAATGCCTCGACTCAAAATGCCTCAACTTGCTGGAACAGTAGAATCTGAGCAGAATGGATGAATTCTTTCATCCTTCCAAGGCATGCAAATTGCAGACCATGCAATTTACTCCAGTGTGTGTGTCTGTGGATATAAAACCATAAGAGTGAGGCCCTGTTTACACTACATGGACACAAAGCCCACCTTTCTGTACAGACCTACTTATGTTTGTAATTATGGGACTGTAATTTGGAAGGTCAATTGCATAAATTGGGTATTTGCATACTATTTTGCTGCTTTCCACATGCCCCAAATATTTAGCTTTTTTGAATTGTCCCTGGAAAAATGTTTGACATGTTGACAACTATATCCAGTGGTCATACAAGCAGATGAATTTATGCTGATCCTTCAAAACTGGATCTAGCATTTGATTCTAATTCTAGCTTTCATTTTACAAGATAAATGCTGCTGTTTATGGTATTCTTTAGCTGGTTTCTTTTTATTCAGAAAAACATTGCATTTGCTGTACGAATTAAATTAGAAAGCAAAGTTATTTAAAAATGCTCAGTTACTGAATATTGAATTCAGGCTTAAATCTTGGCTAGTAATCAGAAAAGCTATGCTAAAAATCATGCTTCATTCTTCTGCTACCTACAGGGTTGCCACGTGTCCAGTTTTCACTTGGACAGTCTGGGTTTCGGCTTGTGTATCCGGGTTGCCATTTGACAAGCCCGGATGTCTGTTTTTTGTTTTTGTTTTTTAAATCTGTGGAAAAGGATGGCAACCCTAAGCAGAAGGAAAGGAGGCAGCGCAGCAGCTGCCGCTGTCTCCGAGTCCAGGCTGCTTGTGCGGCTCGCAGCAGTGCATGGCTCTGTGCAGCCTGCAGGTGGCGAGCAAGGTGGCCTTGGCCATGCTGGTGACGGTCCTGTGAGTGACCGGCGGGGCCTTGGGGGAAGAGACAGAATAGGGGCAGGGCCTCGGGGGTCCAGTTACCAGCCGTTAGAAAGGTGGCAATCTTAGCTTGCTTGTTTGTTTGTTTGTAAACCAAGCACATGGTATAATCAAACTACCTAATCTAGCCAAACCAGCGCATTTCCTCTCTGCGTAAGGGAGCAACTGCAGAGGGCCCTTGCAGGGAGACTCTGCAGCCTTCTGGTTATAACAGTAGCTCTGAGGAGAAGTGGGTATGTTGCCCACATTTGGGAGCATACTGAATAGATTCACAAATAGGCCCCATTCCTTTTAGTGAGTGCTGCAGAGGCAGACTCACACACAGCCCTATTTTAACTAGTTTGGCTCCATGCAGTCACAAAGGTAGGCTTACGTGGTGCTTGCTACAGGATTAGGGCCATGGTGTGGATCCATGTGACCAAAACACTGCAAAAGATGCATAGAGAAGGCTGTATTGTTCCAGCAGGAGCCTGAAGGGAGACTGGTATGTAGGGCCTGTGATACCTTTTAGTATTGAAGCTGCCTGCCTTTTACTGCATTGTTGCAGATCACTTTCATGCAAGGAAAGCACTCTTACTCTAATCACATTATTCAAGATAGAATCAGATGTGGTCTGTGATGTAAAAATAAACCCAACAAAAATAAATCCTTTTGACGTGAACACAGAAGACATAAAAATGGAATTATGGAAAATAGTCAGCCCTGTGCATTTATCTCAATAGGGATGTTAAAGCTACTTTGTAAATAAATGACAAATTGCTGATTACTGGATCTGAAAAGTAATTCTTCAATTTTATCACAGAAGTAATAGGTTGCAGATTCATAGAATCACAGAATATCAGGGTTGGAAGGGACCTCAGGAGGTCATCTAGTCCAACCCCCTGCTCAAAGCAGGACCAATTCCCAACTAAATCATCCCAGCCAGGGCTTTGTCAAGCCTGACCTTAAAAACCTCTAAGGAAAGAGATTCCACCACCTCCCTAGGTAACCCATTGCAGTGCTTCACCACTCTCTGAGTGAAAAAGTTTTTCCTAATATCCAACCTAAACCTCCCCCACTGCAACTCCTTGTTCTGTCATCTTCTACCACTGAGAACAGTCTAGATCCATCCTCTTTGGAACCCCCTTTCAGGTAGTTGAAAGCAGCTATCAAATTCCCGCTCATCCTTCTCTTCTGCAGACTAAACAATCCCAGTTCCCTCAGCCTCTCCTCATAAGTCATGTGCTCCAGCCCCCTAATCATTTTTGTTGCCCTCCGCTGGACTCTTTCCAATTTCTCCACATCCTTCCTGCAGCGTGTTGACCAAAACTGGACACAGTACTCCAGATGAGGCCTCACCAATGTCGAATAGAGGGGAATGATCACATCCCTCGATCTGCTGGAAATGCCCCTACTTATACAGCCCAAAATGCCATTAGCCTTCTTGGCAACAAGGGCACACTGTTGACTCATATCCAGCTTCTTGTCCACTGTAACCCCTAGGTCCTTTTCTGCAGAACTGCTTCCTAGCCATTCGGTCCCTAGTCTGTAACAGTGCATGGGATTCTTCCGTCCTAAGTGCAGGACTCTGCACTTGTCCTTGTTGAACCTCATCAGGTTTCTTTTGGCCCAGTCCTCTAATTTGTCTAGGTCCCTCTGTATCCTATCCCTACCCTCCAGCGTATCTACTACTCCTCCAAGTTTAGTGTCATCTGCAAACTTGCTGAGAGTGCAGTCCATGCCATCCTGTAGGTCATTAATGAAGATATTGAACAAAACCGGCCCTAGGACCGACCCTTGGGGCACTCCACTTGAAACCGGCTGCCAACTAGACATGGAGCCGTTGATCACTACCCGTTGAGCCCGACGATCTAGACAGCTTTCTATCCACCTTATAGTCCAATCATCCAGCCCATACTACTTTAACTTGCTTGCAAGAATACTGTGGGAGACCTTGTCAAAAGCTTTGCTAAAGTCAAGGAATAACACATCCACTGCTTTCCCCTCATCCACAGAGCCAGTTATCTCCTCATAGAAGGCAGTTAGGTTAGTCAGGCATGACTTGCGCTTGGTGAATCCATGCTGACTGTTCCTGATCACTTTCCTCTCCTCTAAGTGCTTCAGAATTGATTCCTTGAGGACCTGCTCCATGATTTTTCCAGGGACTGAGGTGAGGCTGACTGGCCTGTAGTTCCCTGGATCCTCCTTCTTTAGCCTTTTTCCAGTCATCTGGGACCTCTCCCGTTCACCATGAGTTTTCAAAGTTAATGGCCAATGGCTCTGCAATCACATCCGCCAACTCCTTTAGCACTCTTGGATGCAGCACATCCGGCCCCATGGACTTGTGCTTGTCCAGTTTTTCTAAATAGTCCTGAACCACTTCTTTCTCCACAGAGGGCTGGTCACCTTCTCCCCATACTGTGCTGCCCAGTGCAGTAGTCTGGGAGCTGACCTTGTTTGTGAAGAGAGAGGCAAAAAAAGCATTGAGTACATTAGCTTTTTCCATATCCTCTGTCACTAGGTTGTCTCCCTCATTCAGTAAGGGGCCCACACTTTCCTTGACTTTCTTCTTGTTGCTAACATACCTGAAGAAACCCTTCTTGTTACTCTTAACATCTCTTGCTAGCTGCAACTCCAAGTGTGATTTGGCCTTCCTGATTTCACTCCTGCATGCCTGAGCAATATTTTTATACTCCTCCCTGGTCATTTGTCCAAGCTTCCACTTCTTGTAAGCTTCTTTTTTGTGTTTAAGATCAGCAAGGATTACACTGTTAAACCAAGCTGGTCGCCTGCCATATTTACTATTCTTCCTACACATTGGGATGGTTTTTTCCTGCAACCTCAATAAGGATTCTTTAAAATACAGCCAGCTCTCCTGGACTCCTTTCCCCCTCATGTTATTTTCCCAGGGGATCCTGCCCATCAGCTCCCTGAGGGAGTCGAAGTCTGCTTTTCTGAAGTCCAGGGTCTGTATTCTGCTGCTCTCCTTTCTTCCTTGTGTCAGGATCCTGAACTCGACCATCTCATGGTCACTGCCTCCCAGGTTCCCATCCACTTTTGCTTCCCCTACTAACTCTTCTCTGTTTGTGAGTAGCAGGTCAAGAAGAGCTCTGCCCCTAGTTGGTTCCTCCAGCACTTGGACCAGGAAATTGTCCCCTACACTTTCCAAAAACTTCCTAGATTGTCTGTGCACCGCTGTATTGCTCTCCCAGCAGATATCGGGGTGATTAAAGTCTCCCATGAGAACCAAGGCCTGTGATCTAGTAACTTCTGCTAGTTGCCAGAAGAAAGCCTCGTCCACCTCATCCCCCTGGTCTCGTGGTCTATAGCAGACTCCCATCACGACATCACCCTTGTTGCTCACACTTCTAAACTTAATCTGGAGACTCTCAGGTTTTTCTGCAGTTTCATACTGGAGCTCTGAGCAGTCATACTGCTCTCTCACATACAATGCAACTCCCCCACCTTTTCTGCCCTGCCTGTCCTTCTTGAACAGTTTACTAACTACTTCTAGATTTCTTCTAGATGCAGCTTAGTTTGTAACTATACTGGGGACTGGAATGTTCTCAGGAAAGGAGTAACAATATTGCTTAAAAATTAAGAGGATGAGCTAGGGAACATCTTTAATTACTTCTCAATTTGAAAGTAATGAATTTTTAGGAACTTTTGGGCCTATCATGAGCTGCTGCATGACTGGGGGGAGTTAAGAGTACTGGAACTTGCATGATCAGGCTCCCTATTGTTTTAAAAGTTAAATTGATAGCCTGGGTCTAAGTAATGGTCATCAGTTACTTAAACCCATTCTCTAGCCATGCATTATTCATACGATATGTCAGCACTTCTGAATTCATTGATTTAAAAATGGGATCTCAAAAGAAGTCCAGTTAAAGAGATGGAAGAAAGTGGAGTACCTTACCATAGATTGAAATTCCCAAGGGAAAAAGAAAGTTGTTGAAACTAAAGCAAAGACCAGAGAGTGCAGCCTGGTCACACACTAGGTGAGGGAGGTGTCTTCTCTGACTGCATGTCATATTGATTTCTGGTTTGGAGACTGCAAGCCTTTACGATTCTGTTATAGATGACTACAATTAGAGGGAAAATAGGCTGGCTGGAAATTAAAAATTTCTTTGTAGCCCAACCTGCTTATTTTGTTTTGGACTGGAGTTCAGAAAAAAAGCTTCTCATTTTTGTATTGTACTTTCTTGGCAACAGTTAAAAATATTATACAGAATGGCACCAAGATGTGCTTACTCCTTATCAAAGCAAAACTTAGGGCGTTTGTTACATAGGAGATAGAACATAGGAAAGCATTGTGTGAGCAGGTAGACTGTCACTCATTGCATGACAAAAATCTAATACTAATCTTAGTTATTAAAAAGGTATAAAATAGTGATAAGCATATTGGGCTGGCCCTCTGTTCTTGAGGTAGTGCCCTGCACTCACTGATCCATGCAGATCAGTTTTTACTTTGCGATCCTGGTCTCTGTCCACAGACTGGGAGGAGGGGGTAGTGTATTCAGTTTCTAGTGGAGGCAATGGAATAGGAATATCTTAGGGTACATCTACACTACGGGATTATTCCGAATTTGCATAAACCGGTTTTGTAAAACAGAATTTATAAAATCGGGTGGAGCGCGGCCATACTAAGCACATTAAATCGGTGGTGTGCGTCCATGGTCCGTGGCTAGCGTCGATTTCTGGAGCGTTGCACTGTGGGTAGCTATTCCCTAGCTATCCCATAGTTCCCGCAGCCTCCCCCGCCCCTTGGAACTTCCGGGTTGAGATCCCAGTGCCTGATGGGGCAAAAATCATTGTCGCGGGTGGTTCTGGGTAAATGTCGTCAGTCACTCCTTCGTCTGGGAAAGCAACGGCAGACAAGCATTTCGCGCCTTTTTCCCCTGGATTGCCCTGGCAGATGCCATAGCATGGCAATCATGGAGCTTGTTTTGCCGTTTGTGACTCTCACCGTATGTGTACTAGATGCCGCTCACAGAGGCGATTCAGCAGCGCTACACAGAAGCATGCTTTTGCTTTTGCATGACAGCAGAGATGGTTACTAGCCATATTGCACCATCCAAACCCTTCCATAAATTGGAACTGAGGATGATCATGGCTACCAGTCCTTTTTGTACCATTTGCTGCTAGTGCCCCTGGCCAATCAGCCAGGGGCGCAAAAGCCAAGATTGGTTACTAGCCATATTGCACCTTCCATCGTTTTGTACCATTAGCTGCTGTCATAAGTGCCCCTGGCCGATCAGCCAGGGGCGCAAAAGCAAAAATTGGGAATGACTCCCTGAGTCAATCCCTCCTTTTTGGTATCTAAAAATAGAATCAGTGCTGCCTAATATAGGCAAGTGTGCTAGAGAACCACCGTATCATAGAACCAGAGAGCACAGCTGCTCTGTGTCAGAGCCTGCAGAAATTATTATCTGTATGCTATTCACAGGGGGTGCTCCTGTAACAACCCCACCTGTTGATTCCGTTCTTCCCCCAGCCTTTCTTGGCTACCGTAGCATTGTCCCCCCACTTGTGTGATGAATTAATAAAGAATGCAGGAATAAGACACACTGACTTGTTAGTGAGAAATGAGTGGAAGGCAGCCTCCAGCTGCTATGATAGTCCAGACAGGACATTAAGCAGTGTGTAGGAGAGAAGCCCAGCATCCCACTGCTAGTCCAGGGGCAACTGAATCTTTTCTTTACACATGAAGGGTGGGGGCTGATGGAGCTCAGCCCCCTGTTGCTATGATGAGGATGGTTACCAGCCATATTGCACCATCCATCCACCAGAAAAAATTAGGGCCAATAGGCTGATGACGAGGACAGTTACCAGTCCTTTTGTACCATCAGCTGAGGCTGATGATGAGGATGGATTTCCATCTTTTTGTACGATCAGCTTATGCTGATGATGAGGATGGATTTCCATCGTATTGTACCATCAGCCGCCCATGGCGGGGGGGGGGGGGGAGCAAGGATGTTGGTGTTGAGTGCTGCACTATCGCGTCTATCTGCAGCATTCAGTAAAGATAGGGTGACATGTAAAAGAGTCAGAGGATTGTTTTACCTTTCGCTTCTGGGGGTGGGTGGGGGTGGGTGAGTAGATTGCCAAGCTATGCCCTGACCCGCGGACACTGTGTTTGACCCTAGAAGCATTTGGAGCTCAGCCAAGAATGCAAATAATTTTCGGAGGCTGCAGGAACTGTGGGATAGCTTCAGTCCTCCAGTCCATGCGCATCCATTTGATTCTTTGGCTTTCCGTTACGCTTGTCACGCTGCAGTGCGCTGAGTCCCTGCTATGGCGTCTGTCTGGAGATTTTTAAAAAAGGATTCTGAATTTCATCTTCTGTAACGGAGCGCTGATAGAACGGATTTGCCTGCCCTTACAGCGATCACATCCGCATGGTCCATGCGGGAGCTCTTTTTTTATTTTGATTTCGGACTGCATCGCCACCCGTGCTGATCGGAGCTCCACGCTGGGCAAACAGGAAATATTCAAAAGTTCGCGGGGCTTTTCCTGTTTACCTGACCACTGCATCCGAGTTCAGATTGCGGTCCAGAGCGGTCACTGGTGCACTGTGGGATAGCTCCCGGAGGCCAATACCGTCGATCAGCGTCCACACTAACCCTAATCCGATATGTTAATACCGATACTAGCGTTACTCCTCTCGTTAGGGAGGAGTACAGAAACCGGTTTAAAGAGCCATTAAAATCGATATAAGGTGCCTCCTAGTGTGGACGGTTTTGGCGTTAAATCGGTTTTACGCTCCTAAAACCGATTTAAACGCCTAGTGTAGACCAGGCTTTAGTGAGCAGGAATGTGCTCAGAGGTGACACTTCAGATGGCTTATGGAGAATTGTTGACCAGTTCAGAAGGATGTTTAATAGTTACAGTGGGGAAAATCCTTATATCCCATTAAGGATATAGAGGGCACTTGTGTGGGTGAGATCTTAAAGTGCATGACCTTAAATTATTTGTACTAATTATTAATGGTAAAAGGATGCTGGAAAATGAAGTCCTGTGATTGCTAATAAATATGATAATGCAGTGTTGTTGTAGCTATGTTGATTCCAGGATATTAGAGAGAGAGAGAGAAGGTGGGTGAGGTAATATCTTTTATTGGGCCAACTTCTGCTGGTGAGAGAAACAAGCTTTGGAGCCACACAGAGCTTAAAAGAGAACAGAAGTTGGTCCAATAGAAGATATTACTTCACCTACCTTGTCAAAGTAAAGTTACTCCAGTCTGAGTTACTCAGCATTGCCTGTCTTAATTATCTGGATATTTAACAGATATGTTAATTTTTCCAAAATAGGATTATTTGTGCTCTACAGTAGATCACTAGGACCTGTCCACAGACTCGTATTATATTTTGCTACAAGCTTAGTGATGGTCCTGAAAATTAAAGGTCATTGGTTTATTTACAAAATATTTTTGTTACTAGTGTATCCTTAGCACTATAGCTTAGTAACCTTAGTAAGATGATGCAGCTGGCTGGTTGATGTGAGTGGGGAAGTCTCAACACTTGTGTGTCCAAGTTCTTTGTATGGAAGTTAACAGTGCTCCGAACTTGTCAGATCACCTAAGAGGAAACAGTTGTTGAGTTTGTAGGGCTAACAAGTGGAATTTTCTACTGTTATTGCTGTCTTAGCATGATATTGGTATGTGTTTTGTTACTATACAACTTTAACCTGAAAATAAATGCAATGCAATTAATTATCTAGCCTACTAAGGTTGCTTTGCAACTGGTAAGTGGCATAAAGCCTTAGAGTGCAGAAGATGACCAGTGGAGAATTCACCCTGTACAGAGTTGCTCTCTGCTAGTTTAAAACTGGCAGAGACAACCCTACTACCTCTTGCACTAGCCCCTGTCCTCCTATCCCTAGCAAAAGGGGAAGGAGGAGGCGGGTGGAAGTGGGAAATGAGTGGGACTAGGTACAATGATGATCTACTACATACACCTGATGTTCAATTAAATTAAGATTCTTAAGGAACCTTATACTAGTGGGGTAAGTTAGGGATTCCTCTGTGCATCAACTATGCTCAGATGTAGGGGAGAATTAGTGCCATTACGTCCAGCAGTGTTTTGGATTCTGAATGCAAGAATAAAACTTGATACCTGATGTGCTATGAAGAGTTTGAATATTGGTGCACAGAAACGGGTATGACTTCCTCGTTCCCCCTCCCCCCCCATTTCCATCGTGCTTCTAAGACCATGTTCATTTTCAGTCAAGTCTGGTACTGTCTACTCCAAGCAAGTGTTCTGCAGAAAAGTAGTTAGACTAGGCAGCACCTTTGTCAGCATGCAGGAAATTGTTTGAAAGAACATGTGAAATAAGTTCATATACAGAAATTCTAGCTCTCTGGAATTTAAAATTTCTGCTTTTTTAAAATTATTTTTTCATATAAACTAATATTATTATTAGATTCCACAAGCACCCTTTCCTATTTGAAATTAACAACGGCCTCGGTGATATTTGACCAGATTCTGATACATGCATTTGCCAGTACAAAGCGTCAAAAAGCAAACCTTTAAATGTAATTATTTTCAGATAGCAAAGTTTAGGATGGCAATTGGAAAAGGGAGCAAATGTTTTCTTGTGAGTAAATGAACACAGGAAACGGATTAGGCCCAGAGTTTGGCATATATGTGGGTGACATTGCCCAAACAAGAACGTAAACAAACTAGTTTTGTTGGCTCTTATTGCAATGGGAATAAAGGAGGCAGGGTAAGGGAAGGAAATTGATGTTTATCAGATTGAGAATGGAAAGTTTAATCGTAAAAGAGATTATTTTCAAGTCTATATTGACCTGATCCTGTAGTCCTTAACTTGGGCCAAACTGCCATTGAAGACCATGGGAATTGTAAGTAAGGTCAATAGAAGCAGGTCCTGAGAAGGAACAAGCAGTTGTGACCCTCTTCAAAATCTGGAAACTTGGGCTTTGTCTACACTACAGACCTTACAGTGGCACAGCTATACCACTGCAGCTGCGCTGCTGTAAGGTCTGCCATGTAGGTGCTCTATGCTGATGGGAGAGAGCTCTCCTGTTGGAATAGTTTACTTATGCCCAATGAGAGGGGTTGCTGTGTCGGCGGGAGAGTCTCCTGCTGACGTAGCGCTAGCCACATGAGTGCTTCTGTCAGTGAAATTTACGTCAGTCAAGGGTGTATGTTTTCACACCCCTGACCGACAAAAGTTTTTTACTGACAAAAGTGGTAGTGTAGACATAGCCATAGTCTTTTGTGTGGAAAAACACCACAAGTTTCTTCTTTTGGTTCGTGTTACTTTTAGAGGGAAAGACACTCGTGAATAAAACACAGAATAGCACTTTTTATGGTGCTCGCTTGGATTATCTATAAATGTTTGCAATGTATTGTCTAATATAGCTTCCAGATACCTCATTAGTGTGGTGATTGATGGCTTCTGTAGGACTAGATGTTCCTTGTCCCTGTAATGTGGGAAGAACATTCAACATTCTCTTACTATATTACCTCCTCTACTCTTTTTCAGCTCCATCAGTTATGCTAGCCTCAGTACTCTGCTTGTCCATTCCTCCCATGACCACCTCTGCCTTTCCCTCATGCTGCCATCAGGCCCAGAATACCCTTCTTGAGCTGGTCTGCAAAGCAGCAATCTTCACATTCTAGTCTTTCTATGAAACCTACTTCTGTACCAACTCTGCAGATTAGCTGGCAGATTGACTGTTTGTTTCTATTGCTTAGTTAGAATTGTGGTCAACATGACTTGTGTGGTCCATTCACACACGTTAATTGTACATTGTGGAACTTACAAGTCAATCTATGTGGGACAGTTGACTGAGTAGTTTAATTTCCATAATGATGCTGGAAAGCAGGAAGTAGCAGGACTACCATGTACCATGGCCAAAAGAGGATTACAGATGTCAAATATTTTATCTAGAACTGCTGCTGGGATTCCAAAGGTGATGACATCTTACAGGTGGAAGGATACAAGAAATAGTCCCAATAATATTTAAAAAACAAAACATTTAACATTTGTAAAATAGCTTTTCAGTAATAGTGATGTGTTACAGAATACATGAACACTGCTTTTTAACATTAATATTGCAGTAGAGCCTAAAGGCCTCAACCAGGTCAGAGCCTGTTTGTGCTAGGCCCTGTACAAACCCATATTAAATGACAGACTGGGCCTTGGCATGAGGGTTTTCACAACATTTGTTTGAGATGATCTGCATAACTTTCACTGCTGGCTCACTACTCATGGAATCTCCTTCCTTTAGAGGTTTTTAAGGTCAGGCTTGACAAAGCCCTTGCTGAGATGATTTAGTTTGGGATTGGTCCTGCTTTGAGCAGGGGGCTGGACTAGATGACCTCCTTAGGTCCCTTCCTGATATTCTATGAATAACAAGAGCATCCCAAACCCATGCTACTGAAACACTTACAGAATGCACACCAACATGTATTGCCTATATTGTGTCCATGCTACTGAAATTCTTAATATCGTAATTTTTTCATGTTAACAAACTAGATTTTTAAATTGGATTTACATACCGATGTAATAGGTTGACAAAACCGCCTGTATTTGTTTGCTTTCTCCTCTGCAGAAAATTGTATAAATTATCAGCAGTTTAATGCTTATACTCTGTGCATGTAACAATAACAGAAAACGTGGAAATCACAGAAGTGCTAAATGACTTTTTTTGTTTCAGTTTCACCAAAAAGTTTAGTAGCAGTTGGACATCTAACTTGATGAATGCCAGTGAAAACGAGGCAGGATCAAAGGCTAAAATAGGGAAAGAGCAAGCTAAAAATTACTTAGACAAGTTAGATGTCTTCAAGTCACCAGGGCCTGATTAAATACATCCTAGAATCAGGGCTGGCATTAGGGGTGGGTCCTGCAGGGGACTGCCCAGGGCGCTGTGGTCAGGGGGGTGCCGTGTGGCAGTGCAGAGGTGTGCGCTGCTGGTGTAGTGTTAAGAACTGCTCCTGGCTGGCAGGGGAGTGCTGCAAACTCAAAGGCGATGCATGGTGGGTATCGAGATTTCTCCCTGCTGCCTCCTGGCTGAGGATTGGGGGGAAGTGGGGGAAGTGATGACTCAGATAGTGCTTGCCTGTGCCCCTTGATGGGGCTGTAAGAGGGGGAGTGAAGAGAAATGTCAGGTGCTCCCTGAATCCAGGTCACTTTCCCCACCTGTGCTGTACTGTGAGGCTAGCACCAGGAGCTGCTGCTGTCCTGCTCTCCCCTTATGCAAAATGATATGGACAAACTGGAGAAATGGTCTGAAGTATTTGTCCTTATTGAATTTCACCCTATTTACAAAGTACTCCACTTATGGAGGAACAATCAGTTGCACAAATACAAAATGGGAAATGACTGCCTAGGAAGGAGTACTGCAGAAAGGAATCTGGGGGTCATAGTGGACCACAAGCTAAGTAAGAATCAACAGTGTAACACTGTTGCAAAAAAAGCAGACATTATTCTGGGATGCATTAGCACTCTGGTTCTCAAAGTTTTGTACTGGTGACCCCTTTCACATAGCAAGCCTCTGAATGCAACCCCCTCTTTTTAAGTTAAAAATACATTTTTATATATTTAACATCATTATAAATGCTGGAGGCAAAACAAGGTTTGGGGTGCAGGCTGACAGCTCGCAACCCCCATGTAATAACCTTGTGACCCTCTGAGGGGTCCCAACCCCCCAGTTTGAGAACCCCTGCATTAGCAGGAGTGTTGTAAACAAGACACAAGAAATAATTCTTCCTCTCTTCTCCATACTGATTAGGCCTCAACTGGAATATTGTGTCCAGTTCTGGGTGCCACGTTTCAGGAAAGATGTGGACAAATTGGAGAGAATCCAGAGAAAAGCGACAAAAATGAATAAAGGTCTGGTAAACATGACCTATGAGGGAAGATTCAAATAATTGGGTTTGTTTAATCTGGGAAAGAGAAGACTGAGAGGTGACATAACAGTTTTCAAGTACATTAAAAGTTGTTACAAGGAGGAGGGAGAAAAATTTGTTCTCTTTAACCTCTGAAGATAGGACAAGAAACAATTGGCTTAAATTGCAGCAAGGGTGGTTTAGGTTGGACATTAGGAAAAGCTTCCTAACTGTCAGGGTGGTTAAGCAATGGAATAAATTGATTGGGGAGGTTGTGGAATCTCTCTCATTGGAGATTTTAAAGAGCGGGTTAGACAAACACCTGTCAAGGATGGTCCAGATAATACTTGGTCCTGCCATGAGTGCAGGGGACTGGACTAGAAGACCTCTCAAGGTCCCTTCCAGCTCTGTCATTCTATATGTGTAAAGTTTGGCATAATTTTTATGCAATAACTTACTTATGAGTAAAAACAAAAGTAGATAAAATACCACAGTAAAAATGTTAACTATATATGTTTTTAAAAAGACTATTTTGTACGTTCAGTATTCAGAATTCTCACCAAACAAGTTTGTGTTTTTACACCTGCTCTATATTTAACCATTTCAGTTATGCTATTTTCTGTCGATTTAAAGTGAGATTAATTTCTCAGAATTTAGAAGAATTTTATCGAATGCGAAGCACATTGCTTCAATTTATCAAGAGTCATTTGTGTCCTTTCTTCTGCCCTTAACCTGAAGTGTATCAGGAGCCCGTTACCTCCTCTGTTTCCTGAGTGATGATGTAAAGCTCTTTCTCTGGCTTCTAAAATTGCTACCCTGTGCTAAGTTTCAGATTTCACCCTTGTAGATTGGATGTGGGCCAAATGCCATTACAATTGCTATGTTAGGGATTTGCTGCTACTCTTAGGTAACACAAGAATTGCACAAAATGGCTCTTTTTTTTCCTATAGCGCAAGAATTTTTCTAATTATTAATGTCACTAGAACAAAATGAACATATCTCATTTTTTGAACTAATTATAGCAAGATGACTATCTAAAATGTTTCTGTACTGGTGACCAGAGGGTTTGACTTCATTTAGAACTAGAATGTAGATTGTGGGTCTGTCTCTTCTTTCCTCCCCCACATATATTGTGCATTGAACAGTTCATGTTCATCATGTGATTCTTTTTTAGTGAATTTTTTTTCTAATTTTGGGAAAATACTGTGCTTGTAGAAACAGATTTCTGAGGTGTTCCCTGGTGGGATGTTGAGCATAAAAGACAGGGTTATGTATTTTTGTGTAGCATAAACTACTTGGAATAAGGTGCTTGGATACCATGCTGATGAGTAAGGCTACAGTTATGTCACAGAGGTGATGGAATCCATGATTTCCTGAGATCTCTGTGATATCGAGGGGGGCCCCCCCACAATTGACTGGCTGCCGCTGCCGATGGGAATCCCTGAGCTGCCCAACTGCCGCCGCTGGCAGCTCCCACCCCCATCCACAGCGCCCAGCCGCCACCAGCAGTGGGACCTCAGAGCTGCTCAGCCATTGCGGGGCTGAGGGGACTCCTACAGCTCCTAGCCACAGTGGGGACCCTTGAGCTGCCCAGCCACCACTGCTGGCAGGGGTGCCCCCCCTCTGCAGCTCTCCAGTTGCTGGCGGTGGTGGGAGGGCCCCTCTTCCACAGCTCCCCAGGTGGGACCAGGGGTGGGACCCCCGTAGCTCACCGGGTGGGACCGGGACCACCGCAGCTCCCAGTCACTGAGCAATGGGGGTCTCTGCAGATCCCAGCTGCTGCAGGCAGGGAGCAGGGTGCTGGACCCTCCTCTCCCCATTTTTTTCATGGATATTTTTAGTAAAAGTCAGGAAAAGGTCACTGGCTTCAGTGAATTTTTGTTTATTGCCCGTGTCTTGTCCGTACATCTGCTCCTCCAGCCATAAACAAAAGTATGGTAACATCAAAATAGTCAACACTCTAATATTTTGTCGCTGGCGTGAATGGAGGGAACTAAAGCAATTTTTAAAACTGTTTAGTTTCTATTCTGAAAATTAACTACAGGAAAAAATAATGGAGCAGTGGCAGAACACCATGACTGTTTTCTTACAATAATCAAGAATTTCGATATTGAGACTAGAAAGAGCCTGGTGAAAAAAGACCATCTTAATATTGTTTAAAGATTGTGAGTAGTTTGAAACAGTCTTAAGGCTGCTCAGAAGACATAGGATCTAATCCTGCTCTCAATGAAACCTGGGAGCTTTGGACTTGACTTCAGTGGAAAAAATATCAGACCTTTTAATTGGTCTCTGAGTTCGTTGGCACAGCTCTTTTCCAAATGGCTATCCATTTAGTCCGACGTAGTCTAGAACTGAAATCATGTTAGCCTTTCTGTGTTTATCCTTAATGCAGTGTCTGTTTCATCTTCACTTCTTTCCTTCTAGTAGATTTTGATTTTTCCAGACAGATTTGTCTCCAAAATAGCAGATTGTCTGAAAAGTTTGTCCTGGCCTTTCCTGTAATTGGGGGTGCAAATATCAGAGAATGTCTAACTGACTTACAGATATAAACAGGTAGCTAGATGTCTCATTACTACTATTAATGCAGAAAAACTGAAGCAGTCACAGCTATTTGCAGGTGCAAAACTGTCTGCAAAAATGGAAGAAATCACTGAAAATCAAGCTCTATAGATTGCATACATGTCTGTATTTTTCCGATTGTAGTAAATATGCAAGCATTTGGCAAGCTTTCTATGTTCAAATGTTTAATCACAAGATTATTTTTGAAGGCGAAGGGTAGAAGAGGAAGCAGCCTTGGGGCCTGAGCCCACTCCAGATTGTCAGTGACAGAAATCCCATCAACTTAAATGGGAGGAAGATTTAGCTGTAAGAATAGCACGAGCATTAAGGCCACTAAATCTTCCCATTGGTATGAGAGTTTTATTTGTATTTGTTGAAGCAATTGGCTGACCTTTCCTGGAAAAGCTTAGTTCAGCCTTCAATTTTTCTAACAAGATCGTAGAAATTTTGAGTCCATTCTCTTAACGGAAGTCTCCTAGACAAGGGGATGTTAAACTGATGCTGCCTTAATATTGTATTGTAGATCCACAGCAACGAGAATACCACTGTAGACCAATAATGGAATGCTGAAAACACACATGGATCATGGGTCTAGTCATCATTTTGCATTTTTTACCAAAAAAACCCCAAACAAAACCAAAACTGCAGGCAGGGCATGAGGTGAGTATAAAAACCGACAGTGCCTGCCTCCGTGTTGCTAATTTGTTTATCATTTGAAGAGTTTTAGCATTATTTTTAAAGAGTACTGTGCTGTGGAATTGATGACTCTTGAGGCAAAAGAGCAACTTTAAAATGTTTTTGTAGGGTTTTTTTATTAGTCATCTTAGAAAGTGTGTGTGTGTGTGTGTGTGTGTGTGTGTGTTTTCCCATCTCCCATTTAGAACTTGTTACATAGTAGTAGAACTGTGGTCCATTTCCTCCAGTACACTGTCTCCAACAGTGGTCAGCACCAGATGCTTCAGAGGAAGATGCAAGAACCCTCACAGTGAGCAAATGTGGAGTAATCTTTTAGAGGTTAACAGATTTATTTGGGCATAAGCTTTACCCACGAAAGCTTGTGCCCAAATGAATCTGTTAGTGTTTAAGGTGCCACCGGACTCCTCCTTGTTTTCGTGGATACAGACTAACATGGCTATCACTCTGATACTTTTAGAGATTATAATAAAGATTGTCTTCAATCCTGAAACATAAAAAACCCAACCCTCTCTCCCTTCCAGTACCTTTAATTATCATTAACTATTATTGCTTGGGGTATACTTGTTATCCATATAATCGTCACTTTCCTCTTTTTGAATCTTGATTGTAAGTTTTTGGTCCCAACATCATCCTGTGATAATGAATTCCACAGACTAATTTTGTATTGTGTGAAAAATGTTTCCTTTTTATCAATTTTTGAGTTTATCAACTTTAAATTTCATTGAATATCTCCCTTGCTCATGTGATATGAGACAGAGAACTGACTCTCCTGGTCTTCTAGACCATCAACTATTTTATATACTTTTATCATGTCCCCTCTTATTTGTCTCCTTATTTGAAGGGTAATCAATCCTGTTCTCTTTAATCTCTTGTCATATGAGAGCTTTTTCCACCCCAACAGTCTCTTTAAATCCTCTGTGCCTTCTAAAATGCAGTTTCTTTGAAAAATCAATGTTTCATTTGCTTTTGAGGTATTCTCAGATCTTTTATTACTTATTGGTGTCTTCCTCAGTACTCTTTTATGGGTCTCCCACCACTTAACTGAGACCAGTCAAATTATAGTTGAGGCAAGATTAGTTGGTTTGCCCAGAAATATTAGGGATGGATTTTTCCTACATATTTCTATAATCATTACCGTTTGTAGACTTTTGGGTTAGTCCCAGAAGATGGCTGCACATTCAGTGAATGAATTTCAAGGGTTCCTGGTAAAAGTAATCACAGTATTAATTTTTAGGCAGCTTTCCAAGTAAACAAGATAGGCATTGCAAAAGAAAATTGTTCATGGGATTAGAGGATGCTGCTGTTCTTTTGTGTCTTTAGCTTCTTTACATTTTAAGAGTGCCCCTAAAATTACTTCCAAATGTACATTATAGCTCAGGCCATGTTGTGCTTTCTTTAAAATTGCCAACCATGGCTGGGAAGAATTTGTTCCACTATAAACATGTTTTCCTCTCTAGAATGGCTCATCAGGATATAGGATTTTGTGATATCTTCCCTTTAGCTAAAGTTGGGTATATGGTCAATCGCAGAACCCATACTTCATTATCATATGGAAAGGAGAGTTTGTTGCATAAACAAACCGGGCAATTTTTTCATCAATTATCTCTTTTTGTAATCTGATTCTTATCACAAACTTATCTATGGTTGTTTCTGGATGATGGAGATTTTTTTAAAATTTTTGCTACAGGTGATGTACTGTAGCTATGTGACATACATGATGTGACTGAAACACTGTAATTGGCAGATAACTCTGAAACAATAGAAAACGATGGTGATCTTGAAAGTGGATAGTCTTCAGAATCCTGTATGTTGAGGATGGATTCTCCTAAACAAAATAAGTCGATGCAGTTATTTAATTATTATTACCATATTGTTCATTTAGTATTACTCATTGTATCCACTGATACTCAGTACTACTTTAAAGGTGACATTGTAAAAGGAAGATCTGCCTATTTCAGCTATTTATTTTTTATCACATCTGAATCTAAAATGATAGTTGTTACTCTATGGTACTATATATTTTTTCTCAAACGTGATAATTCAAGAATAGTCCAGAAGGAAGACAGGCAGTCTTAAGAAAGAAGTATGAAATAAAAAAGTTTACTAACCTGAAGATCCTGCATGTTCAGGCATGTTCCTTTCATCCTCTTCAACGTACTTCCTTCTGAGAAGGAACACTTCTCATGATGTTGTTTCATTCGGGCAACCAGACCTTTCATTTCTTTGTTGCGCTGTTTACATTTTACACGCATGCCTGTCTTACCCATACGTAGAGGAACTTCATTAAAATATTCCCAAACTGGGTCTCTTTTACGACCTGCTGCCATTATAGGTTTCCCTTCTAGTGAGAGAAAGGTGTAGTAGATCTCAAATCAATGAAGGCTACACTCAGAAAGACCTCAAGACTCCTGGAATGTGCTGCTCAAACAGTTTTTGTTTCTACTGCCTGTCCCTCCCTTCTCACATTTATCTCCAGATTTCTTCTCCTTGTCTATATCTATTCCACCCCCAACAATCTTCTATTCATTGAACTTTTTGAAACTTTGCACTTTTAGAGAGAGAGGTAAGAGATTGACTTTGTGTACACAAATTTGCAGAGGGACAATAGGGTTGAGGTCTGTTATTTCTCACCTCTATATATTATTTATTTAAGAACATAACATGCATGTTAACAGCAAAAATCTCTGGGAGAGACATATCCACAGTTTGAGAACTGCAAAACTAAGCATCTCTGATGGTATCTTCTAGACTGAGCACTGAGTCCCATTGGGTAGATAGAAAGTTTAACCTAAATAATCTATATAGAAGCCCCTGGAACCCCATAAGATTGGGTCGCTAAACATTACAGGAATATATTGTCTCATACTATAGAATTAGAATTTGTAGTCCCTATTACATTATAGCTCAAAGATCTCATCATGGATCTTAATTAAAACTATCTTTAGATGGGTTTTTTCCTCAAAAAACATTTTATCCAAAAAAATCTGATTTAAATAAAAAAAAAAGTCCGATCTTTTTGATTTTTTTTTTTTTTTTATAAAGCATTGATTTACGATCCTTTGGAAAGATGTAGTGCTCAACAAACAACATACTTTTCTTCCTCAGCATTTAGTTATTGGCAGAATCCTATTATTCACTTCCCAAACGCATGCAGTCTTTCTGCAGGTAACAGTAAAGAATTGCTAGCTTCTTATATGACTTCTGTTAAGTAGGGTCAGACTACACTGTCTGTCTGCCATATTAAGGTTTCATATAATACCATTTTAGAGTGTGTCTGTTTATAGCTATATTTGTGCCCTCAGTAAGAGACTATGCCCTAACATCTACCTATAATGTCACATGCAGAAATGTTCAGTTCTTATGGAAAACTGCAGTGAATCATTGTGTAATTCCTGGAGGCAAAGCCACCCAAATGGCTCTTGAAGCTTTGGATGAGATGAATGATAGCACATTGGAATATGTTAAGTAAATCACCATGCAAAACACAGCATGTATAGCTGGGGGTAAATTGTGTGTGTGTGTGTGTGTGTGTGTGTGTGTGTGTGTGTGTTAGCCTCCTATTTACTCCTAGGTATTTTTCTCCTGTTCACATATTTGTACCGTCTTCCCTGCTGCCCTTTTCCCTTGGAATGGTTCCCAAGGGAAAAGGGCAGCATGGGTGTTTCATTTTTTCCTAACCACTTCTTCTCACTCTCAAGCCTGGTCTACACTAGGCGTTTAAATCGGTTTTAGGAGCGTAAAACCGATTTAACGCCCAACCCGTCCACACCAAGAGGCCCTTAATATCGATATAAAGGGCTCTTTAAACCGGTTTCTGTACTCCTCCCTAACGAGAGGAGTAGCGCCAATATCGGTATTAACATATCGGATTAGGGTTAGTGTGGCCGCTGATCGACGGTATTGGCCTCCGGGAGCTATCCCACAGTGCACCACTGACCGCTCTGGACTGCAATCTGAACTCGGATGCAGTGGTCAGGTAGACAGGAAAAGCCCCGCGAACTTTTGAATATTTCCTGTTTGCCTAGCGTGGAGCTCCGATCAGCACGGGTGGCGATGCAGTCCGAAATCAAAATAAAAAAAGAGCTCCAGCATGGACCATGCGGACGTGATCGCTGTAAGGGCAGGCAAATCCGTTCTATCAGCGCTCCGTTATAGAAGATGAAATTCAGAATCATTTTTAAAAATTCTCCAGACAGAACCCGGAAGTTCCAAGGGGCGGGGGAGGCTGCGGGAACTATGGGATAGCTAGGGAATAGCTACCCACAGTGCAACGCTCCAGAAACCGACGCTAGCCTCGGACCGCGGACGCACACCACCGAATTAATGTGCTTAGTGTGGCCGCGCGCACTCGATTTTATAAAATCTGTTTTACAAAACCGGTTTATGCAAATTCGGAATAGTCCCGTAGTGTAGACGTACCCTCAGTTAATTGTAACACTAAAAGCGGGGAGCAGATCATTGGTTGGGAAAGGGTGAGTGTGTCTTCTCAGGCTTCACCTCACTATAAATATGATTATGTTCTGTTCTATATAGGTTTTGATACCATGCTTATCAGGTAGTATCTGAGTGCCTTCCGGTAGTGCATCAAGCAACATGCCTACACATCTGTCACATGTTTGTTCTCTCATCTCTGGTTATATGACTTCTCCTTGAAGTGTTGCTTTTTCCTTTTTTTGAGAGAGAGAAAAGGACACTGTTAATCTAAAAATCACCTCTGCTTCTGAACGTTGTATATCTAGTGTTTAAAAATAATCCTCAAGATTACTGGAACATAAGGAGATTAGAAGTGGGGAGGGAGTTATTATTTGTCTCTCTCTTTTTTTCTGTTTTTTTTTCCTGCATTTGATAGGATTTTGTGTGTAGTCATTTTTACTGGGTTTTTTGTTGGTCATTTGCACCATACTCCTGCATTGATCTTGTGGGTTTTCCCTTGAGCACCCTGTGCCCAAAGTCTGCAAGAGATTGTATAGTAGTAACTATTGCAGCACCAACACCTAATGCTGAAACTGAAGAGGCAGCAGGCAAGGGAGTGAATAGAGAGAGAGGGGGGAGGAGGTGGTGCGTGAACAAGTATCTTTTTTGTGGCATTGTATCACCTTTGGGTTGACCCAAAATACCCTTATAAACCAAAGAAGGGAACAGGACAAAAGGGTGCTCTGTCACAAAATTTACTTTTAAAAAATTAGTTATTTAAAAAAAATGAAGTTCACAACATTCCTTAGTGTGTTGCTGTACTGGAATTACACTTAACTGTAATTCTTAGTGTGGGTGTTTTTGATTTGGACAGGCAAACCAGAAAAAGAAAAAGTAACACATTGATGTATAAATAGACTGTTCACAGTGTACTAGTAAGATCAATTTACCCATTGACGACGTAGCTTTATTTAAACGTTTTTTAATTTACTTGCTGAAATGCATTTTAAGATGTACATAATGGTATGTTTTAAGTTTAGACTTATTTTGTGTGTGTTATGAGCTGGATGAACAGATCAGAGCAGCAGCCCTGCTTTCCCTTCAAATGGCCATCACAAAGTCAGACTCAGCAGAGGTTATTTATAACTTGTTTCCATTGACTATGAGATAAGTGCAAACTTACTCTTGGACTTGCTTGATATTTTCTTTGGTTTCTCGGTGATCAGATACAGGGATATGAAATGTCGTCTATGACTAAAGAAAGAGGTGGTGTAGTATCTATCCTCTCTCACCACATGCAATGGATGCTTTTTAAAAAAATAATTTTGCCATCCATGCCCCTTATTAAAACTTCCCTTTTAGATAAACAGCTGGATAAATCCAATTTAATAAGAAAAACACAATACAATTGTGATGGGTTCCCCGTGGTGCATCCTGGAATTGGGGCACTGCTGAGTCCTCTGGATTTCCAACCTGGGCTCCCTTTCACACTGTGATGTTGTGACAAACTACAAACCACTCCATGTACTGCACTTACACAGACATCCACAGGCAGGGATACACCCAACTGAGTTACATGAATGCTTCTCCCAGCCACTCATGAACCAGCAATAGAGAGTCTTCAGCCAGTTTCCCCATCCTAGGACCCCAGAGCTGTACCATCTTGCCCTGGTCAGAAGCCTGACCAGTGTAAGTTTATTACACAGTCTGCCCCTCCCTCAAAGTGGAGAGGATATGCACCAGCCTTTGCAACCTCAGCAAATTTCCCAAGCACTTCAACCACAATGCACTGTTTTAGATAAAATATAAAACAGATTTATTAGCTACTGAGAGATTTTAAGTGATTATAAGTAATAAGCGTACAGATCAAAGTTGGTTATCTAAGAAATAAAAATCACGATCTGAGTGCTATAAAGAAAACAGGATTTAAATCGAGCAGTCTCACCCTGATAGATAATACAAGCGGGTTACAGATCTTCACTACACAGGCTGGGACTCTCCTTCAGACTGGGACCACCTCTTTGTTCTCCAGATGTGTTTCAAGGTGTTGAGTTGTGGGGGGAGTGAGGCCCAGTGATGATGTGACTTCCCCTCTTTCATAGTTTCTTCCAGCTTGCTGGAAAGTTCCTTTGCTATGATTGTGAATCAAGCATTCTCCATTGTCTACATGCGATCTCTGCGAAGTCTCCATTGTATACCGTTCCTGGGATAGTCCTTGGGAGCGTGGATTCCTTTAATGGGCCATCAGCAGCGTCTGGCTGCTTCCATTGTTGTACCTGAAAGGTTCCTAACCTCACAACCTATTTCAGACAGACAGACACCCCCCCCCATAACTTCACATACAATGACAGCACTTACAATCAAACATTAATATCCTGTTAAACAGATCAAGACTTTTTTAAAATGATACCTCACAAGGCAGACTTTGTACACCGCATATCATAATTCTGACACTGGTGAACATGAGGGTTCCAGGGTGCTGCTTTGAAGCACAGTGTACCACAATAGTCTCTTAATTTTCAAAATACTGAACTCTACACAATACTTTCCTCTGAATAGCCTACCCTTGTGGAGCAGGCGTTCTGGAGTAAATCTGTTTCTTCTTCGAGTGCCTCCTCATGTCAATTCCATTCTAGGTGTGTGCATGCCCATGTGTATGGTTGTCAGAGTTTTTTGCCTTAGCAGTATCTGTAGCGTTGGCTGTGGCACCCTCTTGAGTGCTGCACTAATGTGCTGTTTGAAGTGCTTAGGGGAGTCCCATAGAAAGGACAAGTGCAGAATCTGTAAAAGCTTTTGCCCTAGAACCCAGAAGAAGTGGGATATCCACTTGAGGGCCCTCCTCCTGGAGGCTGCACTTCATCCTGCCTCAGAGCCCTCCAGCTTGGACCCCATGCCGAGCACCTTGGCATCGGTGCAGAATGCATCGCTGGCACTGGGCTCCGCCCAGCACCGTTCCCCCTCGCCAGTGCCTAAAAAGCTGCAAAAGAAGAGCCCCCTGGCATCAGAAGGGAAAGGGGTTTTGGGCAAAGGACCTAAGTCAGGCCACGTGCCTGCCCTGAGGCATCATGAGGGTACTGCTGTGGTTGGACCCCCCCAGCCAGGCCAGGGATCCGACTCCTGGGAACGGCAGGGGACTCTGGCTTCTCCTAGGGCCCTCGTTACCCGAAGCGGCCCCAGCAGCTAAGGAACAAGCAGGCTGACTGGCACTGCAGTTGCCACGCCAGACTCGGCTAAGACCCCAACACCTAAGGACAAGCCAGTCCTGGGACTGCCCCATAGGGCAGTGGAACACCCTCGATCCCTGGATTGCAGGCATCGATCCCCATCTCCATGGCCTAGGACCCTGGCACAATACCCTTGGTCTCTGGTCAGAAGACCAAGGTCCCCAACGCTGTGCTCTCCCCCCTATGAGGCATGGGACACAGGATTGGAGACGGGTCCCTGTATCCCTGGTATAGGCAAGCTTCCCACCAAAGATTGCCATGGTGCAGGTCACCTTCGCCTAGACGGTCTCCCAGACATAGGTTCCCACCGGGGCGGGATTGCTCCCCATCACATCACCTCCCTGTTACCACTCGTCGGCCAGGCATTGATCCTCGCCCTTGTCTCACCGATTGCTGGCTAGGGTCAATCAGCAAACTCAGGCCTTGATGGTCGCTGGTACGGCAGTGGTCCGAGTCAGACCGGGAGTTCAGCCCTTCACCAAGGAGGGGTGATTCGCCGCTGACCAGCGAGACCATTGTGGCATCTGCAGCAGTGTGGCAGCTCAATGGTCATACCAGAACCCGTGGGGCGTGCCTGTAAAGCCTGTCCCATATTCCCACCAGTCTTCCATGGCTGCCTCAGAAAAGCTGCCTCCAGGATCGAAGTTGGAACACAGCACCGAATCTGATGTGGGGGCAGTGCAAGAGAAGCAAGGGAAACCTGCCGCTCTCCTGACTATGAAATCGTCGTCATCATTGTCTCCAGATGAAGTGGTGGTGGGTCCCTCCCAAACAGGCAGTCCCCCCTGACAACTTCAAGCGGCACCAGGTCCTCTTTAAAGGGGTGGTTACCAATTAGAACTTAAATATTGAGGAGTTTGCAGAGGAGTCAGACTTCTTTAATGTTATATCCTCCTCCACCCCAGCCCAGGTCGCGCTGCCTGTCCACTTAAGATTGCCAAATCATTGTGGCAGACCCCCTCTTCCATTCTGCTTACTTCTAAGAGGGCGGAAAAGAAGTATTGCGTCCCTGCAAAAGGGTTTGAATAGTTGTACACCCTCCAGCGGCATTGCTGGTCATATCTATTGTTATTGAAAGGGACAGGCAGGGCCATGTCAGTGGCACGCCAAAAAATTAAAGATGCTAAGAGACTGGATTTGTTTGGCACAAAAGTTTATTCGATGTCCAGCCTGCAATTTTGGGTGTCTAACCACCAGGCCTTGTTAGGTAGGTACAATTTTAATATGTGGGACTCCCTTACAAATTCAAGGAGGCCCTCTCACAGGACCAAGCCCAGGAGTTCACCGCTTTTGTAGATGAATGCACAGCGGTGGTGAGAGGCGCCCTCCAGATGGCTTAGGGACGCTACAGACTCTTCTCTGAGCTCACGGACTCAAGGCTCCATGGCCTTGAAGGCCCCCGTGCCACCCTCCACTCCTTGGGCCTTCATACTCCTCAGCAGGCTAAGAAGTTGTTCCAGCCTCCATCTCCTCCGCCTCCCCAGTCTAGGTCCTGGGGGCCTCCCCATCTGAGCACCTAGAGGAGAAAGGGTAGAGATGAGGAGTCTATGCGGCAGCACCTGTTGTCTTCCCATTCGTCTGCTCAGCCTGTTTTTTCCACGAACCAAGGAGGCTAGAAACAAACATTTGGAGGGTGCACTCGAGAACGGCGCCCGAGTCACTTTCCAGGATCCACCCTCCCACTCTTTCCTTAACCACCTGTCCCCGTTCTGGTCGGCCTGGTCTCGGCTGACCTCAGACCATTGGGTGCTTGAAGTAATATCTTCAGTTTACACCCTGCAGTTCATGGCCGACCTTTCCTCCCAAGCCCCTTCCCTGTCCCTCTTCAGGGACCCTTATCACAAGCAACTTCTCGTCTGAGAGGTCGAGAACCTCCTGCACCTGGGGGCGATGGAGGAGGTCCCTCAGGACATGAAAGGAAAGACGTTCTATTCCCGCTACTTCCTAATCCCGAAAGCAAAAGGGGGCCTCAGATCCATTTTGGACCTGGTTCGACATGCTGCTGGACCTCTCGGTGGCTGCTGTGTTATAGCTACCGCTCAGGCCAGACCTGCTGTCCCAAAACGATGCAGTTTTCTGCATCCGAACCTGACAGTGCTGCACCTGATGGCTTGGTTGCTGCATGGTTAATGCAGAGGAGCAGGAGCTGGAGTGCTCAGACAGCATCCAACAGGTCCTGTTGGGCAGCAGAAAGCCGTCCACCAGAGTGACCTACCTGGCCAAATGGAAGTGGTTTGTTTGTTTGTTTGTTTGAACCTCTGATAAAGGCGTTTGGCTCGAGTGGGCCTTGCTGCAGTTAATCCTGGACTACCTTCTGCATCTCAAGCACCAAGGCCTGTCCCTTTCATCTATCAGGGTCCACTTGGCTACTATCTCGGCTTTCCATTCGCCGCTCAAGGGTAGGTCGGTTTTCTCCCAGGACATGACTGCCAGTTTCCCCAAGAACCTTGAGTGCCTCTACCTGTTCGTCAGGGACCCCATCCCTCTGTGGGACCTGAATCTTGTGCTGTCACGGCTCTCATGGCCCCCCTTGAAGCCTCTGGCTTCCTGCTCTTTCCTTCTCCTTTTCTGGAAGGTTGTGTTCTTGGTTGCAATAATATCTGCCCACTGGGTCTCTGAGATTAGGATATTTACCTTGGAACCACCCTATATGGTTTTTTTACAAAAACAAGGTTCAGCTGTGGCCATACCCAGCTTTCCTGCCCAAGATGGTCTTGCAGTTTCATACGGGCCAGGACGTTTACTTACCTGTCTTTCCCCCCTCCCCCCAAAGTGACATAAGTCGGAGGAGGAGCGTAGTTTGCATTCACTGGATGTCAGGACGGCGCTAGCCTTCTACATTGAAAGTACCAAGCAATTTCACAAGTCGACACAATTGTTCATTGCGGTGGCCGACAGGATGGAAGGTCATCCAGTGTGCACTCAAAGGATTTCTTCTTGAATCATGGCCTGTATTTGCTGCTGCTTTGATCAGCCGAAGGTGCCACCTCCAGCGACTGTCACCACCCACTCAACCAGGGCACAAGCATCGTCAACAGCTTTCATAGCCCAGGTGCCTATCCGGGACATCTGTAGGGCAGCCACCTGGTCGTCCATCCACACGTTCATGTCCCATTCCGCACTTACCCAGCAGGTCCAGGACGATGCTGGCTTCGGTAGAGCAGTACTGCAAGCCACTAGACCAGGGGTTCTCAAACTTCATTGCACTGCGACCCCCTTCTGACAACAAAAATTACTACATGACTCCAGGCGTGGGGACCGAAGCCTGAGCCCACCCAAGCCCCACTGCCCTGGGCTGGGGGGGCCAAACCAAAGCCTGAGCCTAAGGGCTTCAGCCCCAGGGCTTTGAGCCCTGCCACCTGGGGCTGAAGCCATTGGGCTTGGGCTTTGGCCTTGGGTGATGAGGCTCGGAGTTTGGCCCCAGCCTCAGAAAATCTAATGCTAGCCCTGGCGACCCCATTACCTGCCTTCCTACCCCTCTGTCGGAGTTGCTGGCAAGAAGGAACTAGAGGGCGTAGGTTTCAGCTGCGCCTGATATACCAGCGCATTAGCGAGGTACTCAAGGGGGTGCCACAGCCGACTCTACAGATACTGCTAAGGCAAAAATCTCCGACTGTGCACATGGGCATGCACGCACCTAGAATGGAATGGAAGAACAACAGTTATGAATGGTATCCTTTATATTCTTTTGAATACCCCAGGTTATTGTTCAATAAATGACCGCAATCTGATTTGCCTCTGACTCCTGTGTCCTGCCTCCACCACAAGAGCCCCTTTTAGATGACCTTCCAATTGTAGGCATAATACATAGGCCCTTAACACAGGCACAAAACATCATTTGTCCCTCGGTATCAAGGGCCTCTTAAAAAATTACAGTAACCATCCTTTTGTTTCTGTTTTAGTTAAAAGGTTTATTTTTCAAGAAAATTCAAATACAGAGGTTGGATATGTTGATTTGTAAAAGAAAATATTCAACGGGGGAAAAATAAACAACAAAATTAGAATGAGAACCTGTAGCACGGCGGAGCACTCACCGGCGCAGCACCTCCTGCTGGTTGATCTGGGAATTTAGCTCTTCCAGCTTTGGAGTGCCTCCTGCTGGCCAGTGTCTCCCTCACTGCCGCCTGCTTCTTTCTCTAGTACCACCCTTTAGTTCTAGCCCCACGTCCCTTCTGGCCTGCAGTGCCCCTTCTCTGGGGTATGGCCCCGCAGCAGTGCCCCCCACGCTAAGGGATACTCCCCTCTCTGGGGAATCCCAATTCCCCAAAGCCCACCTTCCCTCAGGGACCAGCTGCTAGTCTTCAGCTAGCCCCTTTTCTCAGGGGAAAACTGTAGTTTGAAATGGCCGCTCATCATTGGCCAGGGGTTTGGACCTGCTGCCTTTCCTGGCCTGGCTGCACCACTACAGCCTCAGTACCACCACAGGCCCTTTTAGTACAGCCTCAGCCTGGGAACTTGTCTGGCCAGAGTTCCCCAGCTCTGTCTGTCCTTCCCCGGCACTGCTCTGTTTGAGAGACCCTGTTCTAGCCAGCAGCCAGGTCCTTCCCACTCCACCACTGGAGTGAGACTCCCCCTGTCTAGCTCCCAGCCCTTTTATCAGGGCCAGCTGGACCCTAATTGGGTTTGGCCGCAGCTGCCTACCCATTCAGCCTCCCTTGGCTGCTTTCAGCCCCAGCCCTCTCTAAAAGGGCCGGCTTTTACCCCTTTCTGAGCTGGAGCGGGGTGATCTCCCAGCTACAGAACTATATTGAAATTCTTAGATTAGAAATTTAAAATGTATGTATTTTCAGAATTGGGGCCCAGAGTTTCTTTGTGAGAGGCCATTTAGTGTTGCACTGCCTGTGCAATGCAGGTGTAAGGCCATTATCATAAGTGCCGACTCGGTGGGCACTCCAGGGCTAGCGCACCCATGGAAAAAAATTAGTAGGCTCTTAGCACCCACCAGCAGCCAGCTCCCCTGAGTGCCTCCTGCCCGCTGGCAGCCTCACTGATCAACTCCTCTGCCTTCCAGCGCCTCCCACCCGCCACAATCAGCTGTTCCGCAGTGTGCATGAGGCCCTGGGAGGGAGGGAGAGGAGCAGGGGACGGGGTGCACTTGGGGGAGGGGATGGAATTAGGTTGGAAGAGGTGGGGTGGCGGTGGGGTGGGAACAAGTGGGGTGAGGGTGGGGGCTGGAGTGGGGGTGGAACAGGTGGGGTGGGGGAAGGAGGCGGGTAGGGGCGAGGCCTGGGTCTGGGTCGAAGTGGGGTGTTGAGCACCTCCGGGGCCCGGAGGAAGACGGTGCCTGTGGCCATTATAATTGGTAACAAGCAGATCACCTTGCCTAGGGGAATCCTATGAATAGAGTACAGCTAGTGTTAGCAGTTACCCCACTGGCTACTGAATAGGTGGCATGGCTGGGACTTTCCTGTGCACTTGGGATCCACAGCTGCTATAAAAACGTCTTGGAGACATTGATAACCAGTATGATTTAGAGTAGCCTTCCAGTTGCTCTGACCTATGCTAGGGGACCAGCCTGATGCACAACTGGACTCAGACTAGGGGACTGTAAAGATGGGTTAAAGGCATCTTAGGATCGGCCATTCTCCTGAATTGCACTGTGTACTCCTCCACTGTAGCTGAAGTTCAGGAGCCTTGGCCTGGTTTAGTGGTAGGTGACCTCCTAGGTAGGGCCCTACCACATTCACTGTCCATTTTGGTCAATTCACGGTCATAGGATTTTAAAAATGACCAATTTCATTGTCAGATATTTTAAATCTAAAATTTCATGGTGTTGTAACTGTAGGGATCCTGACCCAAAAAGGGGTTGTGTGGGAGGAGGAGCGGTTGCAAGGTTAGTGGGGGGTGGGGGAGAGGGGAAGGCGGTGTGTGTCACAGTATTGCCACCTTTACTTCTGGCCTCCCACCAGCAGCAGTGCAGAAGTAAGGATGGCATGGTATGGTGTTGCTACCTTTACTTCTGCGCTGCTGCTTTCAGAACTGGGCCCTCAGTCAGCAGCCACCACTCTGTCTGCCCAGCTCTGAAGGCAGCAAGGGTGGCATGGTATGATATTGCCATTCTTTCTTCTGTACTGCTGCTGGCGGGGCGCTGCCTTCAGAGCTGGGTGCCTGGCCAACAGCCACTGCGCTCTGGCTGCCCAGTTCTGAAGGCCATGCAGAAGTAAGGGTGGCAATACCGTGACCCCCCACAATAACCTTGCAACCCCCCCCCAATATCCCATTTTGGGTTGGGACCCTCAGTTTGAGAAATGCTGGTGAAATCTGTATAGTATAGGGTAAAAGCACACAGAAGACCAGATTTCACGGGGTGAGACCAGATTTCTCGGTCTGTGACACGTTTTTCGCAGCCGTGAATTTCGTAGGGCCCTGCTCATAGGATATGTCTACACTGCATTTGAGCACCTGTGGCTGGCTCATTGTCAGTGGGCTCAGGCTTGTGAGGCTTGGGCTGTGGGGCAGTAAAAGTGTGGTATAGGTGCTTGGGCTGGAGCCTGAGCAGTGGGACCTTATGAGTGGGAAGGGTCCCAAAGCCCGGTCTCCAGCCTGAATGTCTACACTGCAGTTTTACCGCCTCTCAGCCTAAGTCTGCTGACCTGGGCCAGCCATGGGTGTTCAGTTGCAATGTAGACATACCCTATGAGTTTACAGGTGGAAGGGACCACCAGATCATCTAGTCTCAACTGCTGTATATCACAGGCCACTAAATGCCACCCTGCCACCTCCACACCAAGCCCAACAGCCAAAATTAGACCAGACTATTACAGCCCTCAGGAGACTAAACCATTGTTTGCAACAGGGAGAGTACAGGAGTGATTTAGGTGTACTGCTTCAGGCAGTTTTTAAAAGTAAGATGAGTCTTCACCCTTATCTCACATCAAATCCTCACTGAACCTTTTTTCAGGTTCAAATCCCCTATTTGCTGTTTTCATTTTCTTCCAGAAGCAGCACGCAGACAGCTTCAGGAAGACACAGGCAATCACTTCTTTCCTCACCCTCTAACTGATGGGTTTTACCTTCAGTGAGAACTTATGGGGAGCCTTCAGAGGTTGGGATATGTATCCATTGCTTATCCATACTGAACCTTGAAACCTTTTTTTTTTTGAGCATTGCCACTAATCTGGGTAGGCAGTTACTGTAATATTGTATATCTTGCTTAAAAACACCCTCAAGGAGAAGCTTTGATTGATATATTTTTCCCCCCTTCCCTGGAATGTATATGAGAGTGCCTTTTGAAAAGTCAGCTTTCCCATGTTGAATCCTGGGAGTTCTGCCTGTACTTCTCAAATGGCTCTGAATTTTTTGTTTAATCAAAAATTCTCTTTGCAGCATGTGCCTGGTTCTGTCCCTCTGAGACTAGGGTTTGCAGAGCACAAAATACTGCCAGGTTTACATTTTATAGTTGATCATTCCTTTTTAAAAGGTTTTTGTTCAAATCCACTGAAATGTTTTTTTGCTTCTTGAGGTTTGCATTATTTTTTCCAAGAGCCCCTATTTTTTTTCTTTTTAATGAGCAAAAAGAGATTTTATGCTTGATCCTTTCATCAGCATATATGTACTGCATATTTAAAATGGAGTATTAATGTGATGTAATTTGGATGTACATCATTTTAGATCACCTAGTTTCATCTTCACTTGGGGCATAATTTAAAACCATATTTGTAATGAACCATGTGTATGCAGGAGAATGAGTATCTCAACCAGGCGTGTCTCTTCTCAGAACACTTCCGTGTGTGTGTGTGTGTTATGTATTCGGTGCAGTACTCCTGAACTAAGAGGGTGTCTGTTCGCATTTTGCAATCAAAGTAGGGGGTTCTCCCCCTCTCCCATGACATGCTTCAGCATGCCCAAATGGCAGCAACGTTTCCACAAAGTGACCATACATTTGTCATGCTTAATTCTTAACAGATGTGATTCTGAGAGAGCTATGCTATTCTTTGCCCCATTACTTTAAAGAAACAATTCTAGATTACAGCAACCAAGGCTATAATATCACCTCAGGAAAAATGTAGTGTAAAATTGAAGGTTATGTGGGAATGAATCCTGAAGCACAATGATGATAGTTTTAAATAAGTTCCTGGTGATGATGTTTTGTGGCATTCTGCATACCATGTCTGAATGCCAGGGGTGTGGAGATTTTATGAAGAGAATGGACTTAAGAAAAAAGAGAGACCACCATTTAACGTCCTAACATTACTATTTAAGACACGTGCAGCACTGTTACAAATACTAAGAAAGTGAACTTTCTATAGCATGTCCTCTGCCAATACTGTGTGTTTTGAGGGGGAAGGGTAGATCTGAATGTAGCAAGGGAGCTTGTATGTACTAAAAGCAAGGAAAATAGAGGTGAGTGACTAACTAGTTCATCTGTGATATTGGAGTGAATAAAATATGATTTGCCTAACTAATCAGTTATGACTTGCAGCTTAATTCAATGAAACTTTACCTCCCGTACTTAATTTAAAAATAAAAGGGATAGGTGTTTGAGTTTTGAGGTAAGAACTGAAGAGTAAAGCTGAGTGTAACTGGAATCCTTTCCATCTGGCTAAACACAATGCCATATAGTTGATAACCTAGCAGAAGGATTTGTGGGAAATGGGTGAGGTGTGACTTTTGGCAAGAAGGGAGGCTGGGGAGGGGTGTGTACCAGGCATTTGCTGCTCCTTTCTGTAGGACGAATACTCATTGGTTCCACCAGCCGCTGATTCTGAGTATCTAGGTAGCTCCTGGAGGACTTGGAGCTCTTTTTCCCAAAAAGGACACCCTCTTTGGGTAGAGTGCACCAAGGGCCTCCAGAAGAGAGTAGCAAATACATAGTACACTGTCGCACAAGATCATTGCAAAACAGCAGTAGGAGGGTAATGAAGTGGGTGCCAAAAACCAGTCACTGATAAGTTAGATGACACATTTGGACAGGTTGATGTTGAAAGGATATTTCTGAGGGGTGGCTGAGAATCTGTCCATCATATTGTGGAACTCCTTGTTCTTGTTTTAACAGTCCAGAATTATATTTCCTCCATGTACCATGCATTCATACTGCATTTCCTCCCTGACCTGCAGCTTCTAGCTCTCCAGGGTTTCCTTCCTCTCTTCCTGAAGAAACTTCATTGTCGCCTTCATTTTCTGCAGGCTGTAGAGGGCTGTCAGGCTGGCATCTTTGTTTTCTTCCTGTCTCCATCCTCTCAACAAGAAAGCATTACTTAGTGTTGGTGGCTGTACTAATATTTCAGCAGCCCTCTTGGTGTATGACTCATACATCTGTAGGTAGATGGAATTTCAAGGGAAATAAAAACAAATGTAACAAAATCATCCTAGTTGTGATTTTTTTAACCATATTTGAGCAGCAACATGAATTACAGACTGAGCGTCTGTTGATAAGCTTGTCTTTAGGATTTTTGTTTGTGTATGTCTTGCCTACCAAAACAAACCAAATTGTGATTTTAAAAAAACCCCAACACTTAAAAATGACTGAAACATTGTAGTCTACATCAGATATTATAAGGAGCAGTTTAATGTGATGTATTGATTCTGATTTGTTTGCAGTCCATTGCTTAGTTAGACAAATTCTGGTCAGCACAACGACTATGTAATGACTTACTCACTGCCAGCAGTGCTTCATTTTCTTAATTCGCTTTTAGAAATGGCCCTTATCAAAACTGCTTCCTATCTCAAGCGATCATTTTGTTAAATTTGATTAAAGACTTAGAATGTGACGTGTTTTAAATACTGCAGTGATAAGCACTATGGACACCTTTTTTCTTTCTTTTTCCTTTCCCTTTCTTCCCCTTTTTCCCTTTTCTTAGTAGTAGTATTAGTATTTTACATGTAGAGTATAAATTTTAAAAACTTTTTTTCCCCCTAAAAAGTCAAAACACGTTTCACTTTGTTTTTTAAAAAGCTTCTATACTTAGCAGCTAAACAAGGAGTTCAGATCTGCTGCCTATTATAACCTTTAGTGAACATGCTTTTGGAAACAAGGGAACTCTCATGCAGGATCAGACTCTTTGCCCATCTAGTTCAATATGTTGATTCTTACAGGTGCCAATATAAAATGTTTTAGAGGAGGGATCATGACAACCCATAATGGACCCATACAGAATGGCCAGGCCATAGGGGAAGTTTCTTTTTAATTTCCATTAGTTAGTAATAGGGTTGTGCTAGTAATCATTTTAATCTGATCTAATGAAATTCATTATCCATATAAATGTATAATCCTTTTTCAAATCCTGCTAATCTGTTGCCCTCAATGAGTTCCACCAGTTTATTATGTTGTATTTTAAAAATCTCAAATACACCTTCTTATCAATTTTAAACATTTTGACTTTCAATTTCTTTGGATGTACCTTTGTTTTTAATGAGGGTAAGTAAAAGCACCAATTTAGTTCTTCTGTACCATTCATTACTTGCTATACCTTTTATCTTGTCTCTTCTCTTAACTAAGTAGTCCTTATTGTTTCAAATTATTGTTGTACAGAAGTCGTTACATACTTTAGTTTTTCTCTCCTGTGTCTGGACTCCTATTTTTATTATAGAGAGATATCTCTGCCAGATGCTTGTTTGAAGGAATTTGTTTATTTTCCTGCAGTAATTACAACTAAATTATCCTTTTAATGTTTTTGGCATGCTAAAATTTGAAAGTAGTACAGAGAGACTCCAAAGGATGTGTGGTGAGGTACATATGTAAATTATCAAAGTGGTCTCACCATCGGCAGCTTTTTGTTGAATCATGCAAATATATTTTTGCTTTTAGGGAATGATAGATCAGCATTCTGAGTGGTCTCTTTTGTTTGGACTGGCTATTTGCTTGTCCAGTTGAAGGTCCCCCAGCCGCTTTGCAGTGGCTTATCCCCTCGATATCAAGGCTTCCAGTCCAGCCATAATTGTCAGATAGATGGAAACAAGGGAAAACACATGGCTGGTGGCTGCAGCACTAAACTTTCTTGACAGGGCCCCAATTCTTCAATTTTGATTAAACCCCCATCCCTAGCTCAAATTCTCATTGTTCTCAGGAACTGTTTAGAGAAGGCTTGTACAGGCTCTCACCCCCTCATGAGCCAGATGTGGTGATTTATTACAGAGACTGTGTGAGTCATGATTTGGCTGTTTTTTAAATCACTTGTGGCTGTGTCACAGAGGTCTAACTAACTAAGAGTTGCAGCAGGCATGGTTTGGAGAATCATTCTGAAAAGATGACGTTGTGCAGTTGAGCACAGAACTTCTGTACACTCCAATTTAAGGTGGTTGTTTTTTTTAGCGAGCTCTTAGGATAGGAATGTCTGCCTTCTCTAAACCTTCTCTTCTGATTGCTAAGAATATTTTTATTTCTGTAATAAGTACTTTCTTGGATCTGAGAGGTACTTTGAAGTATGGGTTTTTTTTTTTTGGTTTTTTTTTTTTGGTGACTTTTTAATACCTGTATTTTCTTCAGTGACTGCCGAATTATAGCCCAGATAAAATGCCAGACTTGAAAGCCTCTGATATTAGGAAAGCCCACTGATTTCAGCAGCACTGGAGATGTATGTGCCATACAGTATTTGCTCTAATTAAAACTGCGCAAATGAGTTAAGTGGTTGCTTGGGCTTTTCTGAGAGAAGAAAACACTTTTGTACCAATGGGGAAACTGTGATAAATAGCGACACTCTTACTCATAAATGAGGTCTCTTAAGCAACTGGTTTTACTTTACATCTAAAATGGCAAATTCAAGTTCAGTAATGTTGTAGGATTTTCTGTACTAACCAGTATAGTAGTATCAAAGCACCACATCTATATAATTTGTAGCCTTAAAATTACATCTAGTAAGTTTTGAAACAAAATATTATGGTGGTAGATGAGCCTTTCTTTCCTTAACTACGTCCCAAATTTTTGCTTCCGTTTTTCCTGATTAAAAATGTGCTCACAAACACCTAATATGGTGTAAGGAAGATGCATAATTCAGCTCCCTGTTGTTCTTTAGATATTATGATTATTGGACCTAGGAGGAAAAATACAGAAACCTGAACATAAACTTAGCAGGTAAAGAATTGAAGTTCTTCTTTAAAGGGATTCAGGTAAGTAGTTTGGGACAGTTTCAGATTTTATTCACTAAATAAATAAATGAAAAATCTACTAGTAAACACAAGTTTTTAATTATATAAACATTCCTATGTGATTGGTGCTGGAGAGGGCAAGCAGCGAGAGTACAGTGTTGGAAGCACTGGGATACTGTATAACAACCAAAAAGTTTGTTTTTTGCCAGTTTCAATCTTGCTGCATACTCTCCAAGACATGTGGAATGCAATTTTTCATTGGTATCTCTGAAGTCAGAATTTGGCCCATATTTCCCCTCTTGCAATTCCTTCTCTCTCTCCCTCTCTCTCTTCCCTCCCCTCCCCTCCTCCAGAAAGTGAGATGGATTAAAAATTCCTAGCTGCTCCATCCCTGGGCCATAATTTAATATATGTGTTGTATCTGACTCAAAAAGTGACCCCAGAGATTCCCTTTAGTTATTTTAAATCAGTATTTTGGTTCGTTATCAATGATTTTTAACACTATCAATGTTAAAAATCATATTTTCTTATGTTGTGTTATAAACTTTACTGAACAGACAAGGAGTAAATTGAGCATGTAGGAGGATAAAAAAATAATGATCATCTGGGTCTTCTCTCAAATGAGAATTCTGCCTCTTTTTTAAATGTGACCAGGATTGAGGCTGTTCCCTTTACTTTCATCCCAGCAGTGCAGTGCTGAGAATAAACTCATATAAAATACACCCCCGTCCAGTAGCTGGTTGTACTTTTTGACACATAAAAATAAATTGTAAGATTTATTAAGGCGTAATGCAGGAGATTGCAAATTATCTGTCTATATGACTTTGTCGGTTTGGGCAATACTTGTTTCTCATGAAAATGTTGTACACGTTAGCTAAGTATTTTAGGGAATTTTATGGCAGGAGTTAAGAAAATAGGATAATTGAAAAGCAACTCATTTTATTATAAACCATACGATATGATTATGGTGTAGTTTTAGAGAAGACCCAGTAATAACTTCCTCCATTTTTTTCTGCTGTTTTGTCTCTATTATTATTATTTTATTATTATTACCAAAAATTGTTTAACAGAGAATTTTAAGAATCTTGAGCCTGTAAGGCAGCATCAGTAGTAATGCCTATAAACTTTACATAAAAACTGATTACATAAAATGGAGCCTGTTTGATGAGAAATGCTGAAGTCTGAACGTTGTGTGGGTTCTGAATTTGATCTTGTTGTTGGATGTAGTGCTTTAATTCCTACTCTTACTCCTGGCTTTTGTATTTTGGATTGAGTCCTTTTTCTTGGTGGGTTATTGCTAAATGGAACGCAGTTTCATGGCCATAGGAGAAATACACCTCTACCTCGATATAACGCTGTCCTTGGGAGCCAAGAAATCTTACCATGTTATAGGTGAAACCGTGTTATATTGAACTTGCTTTGATCCACCAGAGTACGCAGCCCCCCCCCCCCGCACTGCTTTACCGTGTTATATCCAAATTCGTGTTATATCGGGTGGCGTTATATCGAGGTAGCGGTGTATCGCAATTTAGGGTCTTTCTGATACCTTTTTTTGGGTGATTCACTTTTCTCTCTATTTTTATTTTTTTACCCCAGGCAGATTTGGGTTGTTCCTTTTTTGTTTTGTTTAAGATTCTTTCCTTAAAATCATTGCCCCATTTGCATAGCCTGTGGCATAGGTCCCTGAACTTGCTGGGCTCCATAGTAATGGAGGCTCCAGCCTATTCCAAGGGTTTACTTTCCTATTGGGGGAAAAAAGCCACATAAGAACTGATGTGGCTGCCTTGTCCTGTCCCTCTTCCACTCTCCGGCTTATTCAGTTGCCAGGTATGATGTAGGTACAGAACAGACTACACCAGCATTTTACCAGTGCATGTGATTTCTTCTCGAAATCATTGGCTAGCTGGGGTTTTAAATGGGTAGCACAGCTCAACATGTCTTCCTGGTTCGCTGCTCTAAAAATGGGTTTCAGCCAAGAGGGGCAGGCACTAGGCAGAATATTTCTTCCTCCAAAAAAGAATGGAAGTGAGATGGGGGGGAGGGAAGGGAAATGGAGGCAATTTCTTTTCTGTCCCAACACCAATGCAGGGCATGGGATCTCACAAAGATTAGTGATGGGAGTGGGGAGACAGAGATCCCCGAACTGTAGGTGTTCTCCTCTACCCACATCCCCCCCCCCTTTTTTTTTTTAAATCCTGCAGAGCCCAGCCTGCTTTCCATGATAAAGCCATGTGAGGAAGTTACTATAGCCCTGTGGATGTTGTCTTTCATATTTTTTTTACATAGCCCCAACAGGTGTGCAGGAAGAATGGGAGCTGGCCTGTGAATGGGGAGTAGGTGTCTTGAGGAATTGGGTGCTCCTCGTTATTTGGGTTTGTAGTAAAAGAAACGGTGCCTTTCCCAAAGCTCAGCCACCCCCACAAGCAGCATCTGCAGAGTGCTGGTTCGTGTTAACTGATTTGCCCTTGAACACTGAGCTTGACCAGGCTAGTTTTGTGGCTCCCCAGGAACTCTGGTACTCACTGTAAGGCTGAGGATTCTGAGGAGAAAAAACAGTGACGACTTCCTTTTTTTGTCAAAAATTTAACCAAAAAGTCTTGGGGGGGGGGGGGGTTAATTTGCAGATGGTTGAGTAAGTAATAATGCGTTAATGAGCTTACAGCGTGGAACAACATGAGAGCATGGGTAAGGTTGAGCCATGTGACTTAATGGAAGATGGTGAGAGGATTAGCTGCTTACTTCTGGTTGTCTACAGGCTATGATGCTAAGCAGCAGTTGCTGACTATGGGAGAGCTGTCAATCAGATCTCAGTAACCTCTGCCTCACCTCTGTTTTCACTTACCAGTCTCTCTCTCTCTCTCTCTCTCTGAACAGTGCTTCCCTGATGTCCTCTGTGAACATTTTGATATTTCCGCTTGGGGTTGGAGATGCAGGGATAAGTGGAAGAAAGTGACAATATGATCCTCTGGGGCCAGAGGAGTTCTGTGCTCCCACCTATTATGGGAGTGGAGGGGGTGTGCCCCTGCTTGCCCCAGCCTGTGCACACCCTGATGCTCAATGTTAAGCATGCGGTACACACAGCATCACTGATCCTTTACAGCTCCATTTTCTCCTCCATAGTGTGCATGTACACACATGCACAGCTCTGTAGCTGAGCAGCCTGCGTCCTTGTCTCCACGGGATGTCTGGTGAATCTGGGACAGTTGACAGTGTGAGAGAATGGCAGTAGCTAACAAACTGGGCTGTTTCATTGCAGAATCTTGGCATAACTCAATTATTTTAACCTAAATAAAGTGTGGAAGTAGACAAAAGGGAATAATTGTTTGTGGTTTAATTTTAAAATGTTAAAAGTGGCTTATTTCCAATACATTGCCTGTATGTATGAAGTTTAGAAAGAGAGAAATTTAGAATTTGTGGGGACTGTGGTTGTTTAACTAGAGGAACCAAAAAATGCACATTTCAAAAAGGGAGCACTTCAAATTGTTTCCTCTGCAAAATTTAATAAATATATTACAAACAATGCATAGAAATTAATTTTCCTTGAAAATTTATTGTTTCATATTTGGAGATGAAATATGATTAATATGTGGCTGAGGGAATTTTTAAACCCCCTTTAATTAAAAATTTCAACACAGTCTTAACTGTAGAGTTGCTACTGATATCTCCATAATATACAAATATCAAAAAAATATTTTTCCCGCATTTAGGAGAGCCTCTACAGCCTAAGGCCATGCCTACATTACCACTTATGTTGACAAAACGTATGTCGCTCAAGGGTGTGTGGGGGAGAAAACCCACCCCTGAGCGACATAAGTTTCGCTGGCATAAGTGGTAGTGTACACAGCAGAATATCAGAAGCTCTCACCGACGTAACTACTGCCGCTCGCTTGGAGTGGTTTAATTACGTTGACAGGCAAGAACTCTCCCGTCATCATAGAGCGGCTACACGAGAGATCTTACAGTGGCTCAGCTGCATTGGTACAGTTGTGCCGCAGTAATATCTCTAGTGTAGATATAGCCTAAATAGAAATCTTGGCAACTTTATGACAGTGTTGTTTAAATGAAAACATTCCCCTGCAACATTGGCACCCCAAAAGAAAAAATAGTAGTGAAACTGGCCAGTCTACACCATTTTCATTGTCCTAGCTGTGCAACATCCACAGAAAGGAAACAAATGTTATTTTTGATAGGTTTCATATTTATCAGTTCTAATAACTCTGTGTCATGGAATGTGTTTTTAATATGACTGTGTGTCCCATTAAGAATTTACTAGAGGATATGCCTGCTGCTTTAACATTTCGTCCTGAGTTTGACATTTGATCAGTATTGCTGGCAGAGCTTGTGTTGCGTTTATTTACTTGATAAATCTTTTTCCTAGATCATTCAACGTCAAGTGGTACTTCCTTGTTTAAGCCCAGCCGATCACTGGTCTCTATTCCCACTGCCCATGTGATGCCGTCTAATGCCAGCCCTTCACTTTCCAAACACAGAGAAGCTCTGAAGTCTGACTGCTCACAATGGAGTACAAACCTTTTACGATCAGGAGGAAGTCAAAATCTGGGCATAGTGGACAACTCTCTTGACATGAAGGATGTGAGGCCTGTAAGGAAGTGGTCATCCTTGTCTAAACTCAGCACACCAGATAGCTGCAGTCAGGATGAAAGTGTCCTTTCAGGGGACTCCAGGGCTAGTACGGACAGATCAGGGAGAGACAAGACCATATCACCACAATTAAGAACAAATGGGCCGAGTTGTTTGCATAATAGCATGGAGTTGCTAAAAGTTGAGGACAAAGAAACTGGGAAAAAACGATCTTCTACGCTGGATTGTAAATACAAATTTGAAAGTTGCAGCAAAGAAGACTTAGGTGTTTCAGATGCCTCAAATAGGAGACATGTCTTTGACATGACCTACAGTGCCTTACCTGAAAGCAAGCCCAACTCAGCCAGCGGTGAGGCTTTTGGGCACAGATATGCAACACTGGGACAGCAGGCTATGAACGGAGTACCCATTCAGCCCTCAGTGAGGACTCAAATGTGGCTTACAGAGCAGTTGCATGCAAATCCTCTGGACTGTAGGACTGCTGAGGAGTCATACGGTTTGGCAGCTTGGCAACTGCAGCAGCTTGAAGATCTTACAAGGGGAAATGAGCACCCGATGCAGGTAAGAATAGAAATTTGGTGTTTGCTGCCATCAGGTGGGCAGTAAGAGACACAGCATTGAGCTTGTTTTTATTAAATGTTTCAGGTGGGGAAAGTATTCTTATCTCACCCAGTGCTATTGTTGATTTTTAAACTTTTAAGCTGTTTCTATAATTTAATGAAAAACTGACTGCACTAGAGCTTCATTTATTATCTGAGTGCCAGCAAAGTGTGCTCCAGTTAATTTACAGCTGCTAGCAGTTAATTATACCAGACAATTTACCCAATCTATATGAGAGCAGCATCTATACTTCTTGAAACTGTGTAACATATTGGGTACTTCTAGTCACATTTTTGTGTCATTTTAAGAGAACCTTCCGTTGAAATGGTGTGATATATGCTTGAATGGACTTTATAATCTGAACTGATTTATAAGGAAACTCCATTTCCTTTTGATTTGAAACAGATTCATAGTAGACAATGACCCTCATATATGTCAAGATTGGTTACTTCATAAATGTACCTAATATCCTCATTTATAAACCCCACTCTGATTATTAATATTGACATATCACTTCCTAACCTCTTCTGTTTTTCTAAAAAAATGTAAGCATTCAAGATTGTCCCCCTCTATTTTGTGTGAAGGTGAAATTTAACACTGTTTAACAAAAATAAAGCATTACATACATTACAATTATTATTTCAAAATATATCCATTTACATGTATGTCTGTTTGCAAATACTGATGTCAACAGAGTTCAGAATAATTTGTGTTCAAGGACAGAATGAGCACAGGGAACAAACAATAGTTATCTCTTTGGCTAAGCTCACTGATGCTTCTACTCTTCAGATTTTCAAGATTGTAACAAATCTAAGACAATATTTTGTTTAAAACTTTCTTTTTTAAATTCCCAGTTTTTTACTTCTTTTGGAGCCCTTTCTCTCCAACTATTGTTTAAAAATTCAGTTCTCTATGTCAGGCTGTAGCTTTAGGGGAAGTGTTCTGAACTGACATGCAGGAGACCAGCATTTGATTGCTGAGCTACTTAGCTCTGGTCTACACTACAAATGTATGCTGGGCTTCTCCCATCGGCATAGTTACTACCTCTCGGAGAAGTGGAGTACCTAAGCCGACGGGAGAAGTTCTCCCATCAGCATAGGTAGTGTCTTCACTAAGCACTACAGCAGTGCAGCTGTACTGCTGTAAGTGTCGACAAGCCCTTACTCTGACACTTGTGGCTAGCACAGGGTGGGAATGCTGAGGAACTGTGCACAATTGTTTGGAGTACAGTGGGAGCGTTGCTTAACAGCAGCAGAAGCACTTATACAGCTGATTAATGAGTGATGTCTGTAGATCACATTTAAAAGCCTATCCGGACTCCTTCAAGTGAGAGGTTGGACTTGTGGCCACATGAGGAACACTTGAAGAATGGGGAAATGTGGGTAGAGGGGCGTTTTAGAAGCCTTTTAGAAGCAATGTAGCAGTGTTTGAAGGAGGGGGAACAGTTTCCTTCTTTTAACGCTTCAGTGAGAATTTGTTGCTGTTTTAAAATCATCTTATTGCAACAACCTTAAAATGTTTCTGCAATAAAATTTATTTATTTGTAATGCTATTTTACATATTGAATACTGTCCAAACAGCAGAATCTCCTGAAGTGATTTGCTACTGTGTCTGAAAAATTAAAAATCTTGTAAAAAGTTAGTTTTATTAAAAAAAAAAAAAAAAAAAAAAAGTAAAGCAGTGATACTGTGTACAATACAATAACAGGATGATAAACCTTATTTTCCTTTTCAGAGTTAGGAGTTTCATTTCATGACACTAGAGATCATTTTTGCTGATGGTGACAATCTTTTAACAGTGCAATAAGAAATGTGCCATCTGCTTGGAAGTACAGTATGTGTACTGATTGAAATACAGTGATTTTTAGAGCAGGCAGAGAGAACCCACATACGCTGTTTCTACATTAAAGAAAACAACACAAAATTATAACCAAATTTATCTTTGACTAAGTATGTAGATAGAACAATGATAACTTGCCCTGAACATTACATCAGAAAGTGTGTGTAGAAAAGTTGGCTTATTAAACACATTCTGTACTCAATCTCAGGCTATGTGGAAAGCATCTTTATACATATATATAAAAGTGATGTGGATCAACAGATTAGATTTTCAAAGGAGATGCATATTACTTTGAAGAGATTATAAGATGTTCACCTCAGGCTATAATATCTACACATGCGTTGTGAAACAAATTTCAGGGGAGGTTACTAGTTTAAGTGTTTCTCTGATACTCAGTAACAGCATGGGAGCGTTCTTGACGTTGTCTTCACCAACATGTGCTGTTATGAGGGCATCTCTCTCATCAAATCCTTTAATTTATGGTATAAACAGACGTTCAAGAAGCAGATTTTTTTTAAACATAAGGTTAACGTTTTCTTAGTGAGCTAGAAAGATCCACACTATATTTCCATGCCATCAGGCATTACGCTTAGTTATTCCCTACTGATGCCTAACGTTCCAGCACACAGAAATCCCATCTTTAGGTAACTTTTTCCACAGGAAAGTGCTGCAGGATTAGGCACCTCTTAGGGCAAAATTTTAGCCTCAGATGCACGACCAAGGCTCCCATTGATTCAACTGGAAGCTGGGCATAAAATTTGGAGTGAAGAAATATGCCCCTTAAGGCTGTGAAAGGTTTGACTATGAGTATTTGTGAATAGTAGTTTCTCAAACCTTGATACTGTTGATATAGAGCTGAATGCTGTACAGCAGCATTAGAAATAAGATTTAAAATGAAAATACTTGGTCTTGAAAACTGCAGGAGAACATACAGTAAGAAATGTTTCAGAAGGTTGCACACCTGTGTATTAGTACTATGTACTAGGTGTCTTTGGAAGAATATCTTCCTTCTCTTTTAATATATAGTATGTTTGTATACTTGGTGAAAAGAATCAGAGGCGTAGCCGTGTTAGTCTGGATCTGTAAAAAGCAACAAAGAGTCCTGTGGCACCTTAAAGACTAACGTATGTATTGGAGCATAAGCTTTCGTGGGTGAATACCCACTTCGTCAGACGCATGCGTATTCGCCCACAAAAGCTTATGCTCCAATATATCTGTTAGTCTTTAAGGTGCCACAGGACTCTTTCTTGCTTGGTTAAAAGAGGCTTCTTTAGACTACCCTGACTTGCATCTGACTCTAGTATTGATATAATAGGTGGAAGCCAGGGTGGCTTTAGCAGGGGTTCATGGGTTCAGTTGGACCCACGGAAATCTTGAAACCAAGGATGCAGAAACATCCTGCAGGAATAACTGGAGGAGAGCCATGTTTGCTCCTTTGCACAAGAAACAACATGCAGCTCCATAGGCCGAGTCCTGCATCATGGTGCTACCATTCCTGGCCAGGTCACGGCACGAAGAGGTCAGAGCTACAGCGGCCCAAAGGGAACTCTGGGTGGGGAGGGGTTGGTTCTCCAGGCACTAAGGGGAGCAGGGTCGGGTGCTGGCTCATGCTGGCCTTCTCCCCAATCTGAGCAGCTGGGTTTTGATGATGAGTGGAGCCCCCTCCTCCACCATTTCCTGGGTGGGGTCTGACTGCCTTGTGTAAACTAGGACTGGCCCCAGGGCGGCTGTGTAAAGTGAAGCTGACCCTGTGCTGAAGCCAGGCCCATGTCCTCACCACACATCCTACCACCCCCTCATCCCCCCAGTGCTCTCATTGTATCATGCTCTCTTTGTGTGTGTTTGTTTTTTGTTTTGTTTCATACCGCGATTACACTTGAGTTTAGTATACTGCACCAGTTCATCTGGGAGGCTACATCTGTGCTGGATGGAAATTACTGAATAGTCTGGCTTTCCCCTTAATTTGTCTTTTTGCCATTTTCCATTAACAAGGTGCTTAGCCCTCCTCTCTGTTTAAAGCATGCATAGGTTAATATTAGAGCTGGTCGGGAAATGAGATTTTCGTCTCTTGGAAAATTTAGACAATTCAAAATTAGTTTGCATTCCAAATCAGAATGGAAAGTCAAAATATCCCAACGTTTTGCAAATCAAAATATTTCAACTTGTGAATTGGAAATATTCAACTAAATGTCTACATTTATGAGCAAAACAATCTGACATGTTGAAATGATACCATTCTCTTCAAATTGACATTTTGAAATGAAGAAAGTTTCATTTTGAAATGTCAACTCATAATATTTTTATTTTCATCCTACTTGATCAAAAAATTGAAATCCTTTTCTCAAAATCAACATTTCCCCACAGAAAATTTAAATTTTAATTAAATGGTATTTTCAGAGAGAATTTTTCATGCTAAAAACTGCAGTCACTTTTAGTTTAATTAATATTCATTGTTGTGCCTCACTGAAGTTGCTTTTTATATTCTGTTCATTGTGAAGTAGGTGGTCTTGGGATTTGACAACTAGGGATTCATCTTAATACAATAAGTATTTGGGACTGGTTTTCAATACGTGCTGATGGCTGATGTGTAAATCCAATCCTGACCATTTTTGATCAGTAAAAATATTATGCCTCTGTTTGCTGCAGAAGATGTTACTCCCAGTAGCTCATACAAATTTATATTCTGTCTAGTTAAAGCTGTATGTTTTATTATCTGTCCCAAACTTGTGTAGTGTCACTGGTTGATAAACAGTTGTTTCATTCCTCCCCAGAGGTAGCTACACATTATTGGAGAGTGGTGAGATTCTTGTATGCTTTGTTTGTAAAGTGATTTATAAATACAAAAGTGAAATATAAATACAACCCATAGAGTCACCGTTTTTTCCTTTTTTTTCTCAAATTGTCTCTTTTGATACAAACTCTTAGATAGCTGTAGTTGTTTATGTATATACACAGTACATTCTAAAGCGATATATGCAGCATATCTGTGAATAGGCATGTCATTAGAAAATTGGATCAGTTTGTATGTTGGGATTTGGTATACTTCATGTTGTGGTAATGTGCCTACTCATTGAGGCTCTAAAGGGTTAATCGAAACATTAAATGAACCCTTTGCTATAATTTAGATCCCTTGTATATGAATGTACAGACATTTTATAAAAGCAGAATATCCTCCAAAATATCAAACAAAATGTGATAAAGTGCTTATTATGAAGCAGCTGGGTAACTTTTCCTCTTTGAAACATACATTGACAATCGATATAGAAATTGACAATACTGTATCAACATAGAATAGCTATTGACTTTACAGCTTGTTGCTATATGTCTTTTTGATTTTTGGAAAGGCTGTTTAAATATTTATTGCACATACTTCATTTGTAGACAACAGTGAAAAGCTTTAATTGTAAGTATCCAGGCCGTCCCATCTACTATTGCATGAGACTTTCAGCAAACTTCAGAGAGGCTGAAGTAGAGTGAGACTTGATAGTGTTCTCTATTTTATATTACCTTGTTATTGCTCAAAATTTTAAGGTTAACAGCTGGTGATAGGTGAAATTCTTTCAATATTGATGCATAATAGAACTGCTTGCTGAGGTTTTTTTTCAAATGATTCGGTGGATGGTGCGCCTTTTAAAAAGCTGCAGTTAATAACTTTTTTATATTTGAACATGCATGACAAATCCTGTGACCAGATGGTGGGATTTGCTTTTGAATAGCCACAACAACATTTTTGTTTTTCTTTTCCGTACCTAATCTGATACTTGCCATCAATCAGCTTTAGGCATCTCTCTTGTTCTTTTGAGGCCTGTGTTTCAGTTTTCTTCAGAGAGGCCGCTCCTATGAAGATTCCGTTTTTTATTTCTCTTATCCTCTTTGCAGAGATTGTACTCCTAGAAGACTCCTGCCTTTGATTCTTAGTTGTTTAAATACAAGTAATCAATTTATTATACCAGTGGCAAGAGTACTGTGTATGCTTAGATACAGTGTCCTTTTGTTGTCGTCATGGAACTATACACTCCTCTTAGCCTTCGGCAAGTACGTTGATTGTTTTGCTTTTAAGCTATTTTGCTGGAGAGTAGATACACGAGCACGTAATATTCATATACTTTATAGACATTTCTCTAGCTTATGCAATCTTTACATGTTATGTTCAGATAGTTTGAAGTGTTAAGTTATCATTGCAAAAAAAGCAGAACCTCGAGATTCACATGAGTTTCACAAGGATAAACATGAGCACCAGAACCATAACAATAAGCAGGAAATTGAGTAGCAAGTTGAGGCCTCTGTTGTTAGCAAGATCCATACTCTGCACTAGTCTGACCTCTTGTGCTTGCAACTGAATTCTTGATTGTAGCTGCTGTTGGTTCAGTTGCAGTAGTAAGAAATTGAGATTCGCATGTATTTCATCTTCTCGTTTTCTACCTGTCCTCAGTTTCTGCCACCTAAGAGAAAATTGTTTGTTCACAATAATAACTTAAACTCTTATGACTGCTAATGTTAATCCTCTACTTTCTGCGAAGAGCAGCTAGTTTGGAAAGATAACTTGTTTGACTTACTGATATCTCCTGTTTTGCTACTGCTCTTCTAAGGAACAGATCCATAGTAAAAGAAATGGGGATTATATAGCAATTTTATTAAAAAACAAAAAATTGGTGGTGCTGTCCAGGCAAAGCTCTCGTCAAGGTCACTTATGGAATGTACGGGTAATAATAATGGGGCTGAAACTTCCATTAAGGCCCATTACATTTCAAAAACTAGCAGCTTAAAACTTTTTGGAAGAGCACTAAAGTTTCAAAAAGTTTAACATTTCCTAACATGGGTCAAATGCATCTTTGCAAATAGGGAAATTTTCTTCCCTTCTAAGGTTTTCAGCATTGTGTGGCACAGCGAGCAACACCCGCTTATTTTTGCCAACTATGCGTTATGTAAGATTTATTGCAACCTTGCAAAAGCCTTATTAAGAGCCTAGTTTGAGTTGGCACAGGTCACATCTTTACTGCTTTTAATAAACACATATGCAGTAGTTTATTTAAAAATTTAATAACTTAGCAATTGTAAAAATAAAACATAAACAAATAGGACTGCTCGACACTATGTAAAATGCTGCCAAAACTTCATTTAGATGGCAAGCCAGTTTTTTTTGGGGGGGGGGGGGGGTTGAGGGAAAGGGGGATTGTTTATGGTTGTCAAATACATAAAACTAGTACCTTTTTTGGCATTTTTGTACCTTTTTAAAAATAGCGTATCTGATTTTTATAAAATAAAGTCTAAGAATTATGGTCCAGATATTAAAAAGAAATGGTTGAGCCTCGTTTAAACCATTACAAATACCTTAGGTGATTGTTAATGAGAACACTGATCTTGACAAAAGTCTCTATACATATGCCATTATACTTAGTTTTTGCACTACGGGCATAAAAATATGTTGACGTACCTTCCTCTGCCCCCAAGAAATGCATTTTAATTTACAAGTTTTAATTACAAGCTTTTGATTTATTTATTTATCTATAGAGTCCCACTACTACCTACAGCATTGCTAAAGTATCATGACATTTTTAAAAACGTGAAATTCCATTACAAACTTTAGGGGTGGGACAGACTGAAGATACAAAACAGTGGGACAGACTGAAGATACAAAACACCACATTGAAATATGGTTATCAGTGTTTCTCAGACTATTTACAAACATTTTCTAAATTAAGAGCTAGTCTCATAAGTACTATTTAGGGTGACCAGATAGCAACTGTGGAAAAAACGAGACAGAGGGTGGGGGGGGGGGGGGTAATAGGTGCCTATATAAGAAAAAGCCCTAAAAAAAGGGACTGTCCCTTTAAAAACAGAAAATCTGGTCATCCTAGCACTATTTAATGAGAATATGAATATCAGAATCTGGCACCAACATGCCACAGGCCAAATTCAGTGTGTGTGTAAATAGCTATGTGCATACTGGTGCATCCACAAGTAGGTGGAACCTGGCTTACACCAGATACCTATGCACTGTGGATTATTCCGCATTGTGAGACAGTGGTGGTTATGCACCTTTGCAAGAACAGTGTCATTTAGACCTTTTCCACATTAGCTTCTTCTCCCCTCCCCGCAGGATTTCCCATTGATGGCTCCCTTGGTGACCACATTAGCCACTGACAGAACTAGCATAGAAAAAGTGAAAGTACTGGTGCCCTTTTTAACTATCCAGGGTGTAACTGCTTCATGGTTTAGACTTGCTCTGAGCAGAACAGATAATGCTGAAATGGGTCAGACCTTCAGCAGGTGTAAAATGGGAACATCAGTTTATACCAGCTGATGATCTGGCCTAAAGACTGTAAACAGGGAGTCTTACTAAATAGTTTTTTAAAAAAGCATAATTCCCATCCTGACTAAATTCTTTCCTGGGATGGAACTTCTACTGACTATAGTGGAGTGCTAGAGTTAGGAGTTACTGAATCTTGAATTTTCATTTTTTGAAGGACTTATCCAAGATTATTGCTATATTTTTTTCTCCTTATTTTTATGTAAGATAAACTAGAAACAAATTCAGTAGTGTGCAGTAAATCAGCGGCAATTGATTGAATACAGAAATGAAAACTTCCCAAATCCAAAGCCACCTAAGATATTTGGAATTTTTATTCTTATAAAAAGAGTGAACTGTAGTGTAGTGTAGTTTAATTAAACTCACTAGATTGCTTGTATGCACTGAGTGAATTAAATCTACTTAAAATCCATTTAGGCATAATAAAGTAAGCAAATAGCACTAGTCAAAACAAACAGCACCACAGAGAATCAAAAAACTTTACATTGCTTAGTTCTTTCACATGACTTTATAAGTAGTTTAAAATTAACTCTTCTTTCTAAACTGGAGTGCATTTGAACATTCTTTACTTTTATATTAATATTTTATCTTCAAATGTTGATTTTTAGTAAAATGGAAGTACAATAAAATGCTTATTTTAAAGATCAGATAACTATACAAAGAATATTATGTACCCAAATTTTCAAAAAGGTTTTATTTATCTTTGGATTCCACTGATATTTACGGTATAAAGTATGATAGAAATGTTATCGTATATTCTTCATATCAACAGAATCCCAAGACACAAATGTAATCTTATAGTATACACTATAGATTTACATTGTTGCAAAATGCTAATAGTGTTTCCAGTTTCTTAAATTCATTTTTTCTTGTTTAAGGTTTTTTGACTCACTGTTTCATTTGTATGAGGAAAATTCTCTTTGTTCCAGGGTTTGCCTTCTAATATAAACAACTGATTCCTCTGAAGCCTATTATTCCAACAAGGAGTTCCCAGATTGCATGGGTTCCTCTTGAGGGCCTAACCATTTTCAAGACATTTTTCAGTAATGTTAAATGTTGGGTATTTTCAATATATATATTTTTAAATCCCACCAAGACAAACTAAAACTGGAAACCCTATATCCAAAAACATTTAAAAAGGCTTGTAGCTTTGGCTTTTCCCACTTCTTCTTCAGGGACATCCACACATGTTACAGGCAGATCTTTTAAATAGTTATTGTACAGTTACTAGAATTCCCTCATGAGTTTGTGGGGCAGGACTGAAAGATGTGGAATAAATCATGAGATCACTTAAACATTGTAATTATGAATAATATTCTTATAGTCACATTAAATTGTATGTGATAGCACATCTTTGTTTTTAAATTAATTGAAATTCTACCTAGACAGTCCAATAAACCATTTTTAAATAACAGTAAGTTTTTGCAAACAAGAATTATAAAGGTATTTGTTTCAAACTGTCCTCCGCTACATTTACAATTTCACTAAAAATAAGGCATTCATGCTTGGCTATAACAGAGGGACTAGGCTGAGAGGACACGCATGCTTTTATGTGAACCTAGTATTTATAAACACCTTTTGAAACAGGGATTATTTTACCAGTCTTCAATGGTGCATTCAGGATTCTGATATGTGCTTGAGATGCAAGAGGCAGTATTGACTACTGTCCTTCAAAAGAAAGGGAGTTGAAGGATAGTTGAATCCATCAATGCCTGAATTGGCCAGTGTATAGTACAGGGGTCTCAAACATGCGGCCTGCGGGCCGCATGCGGCCCGCGGAGCTCTTCCCTGCGGCCCGCGGAGCTCCCCAGGGGAGCTCCGCAGGGGCCCCCAAGAGAAGAGCGGAGGCTCCCGCCTCCGCCCCTCTCCTGGAGCCTTGGCGCATAGAGCGCCGAGTCTCCGTCCGAGCGCCTGAGCCCCGCCCCGATCCGAGCCGCGTGGGGAGGGGGCGGAGCTGGGAGCTCTGGGCTGAGCGCTGCGCTCGGCGTGGAGCTCCCAGCCCCGCCCCCTCACCACGCGGCTCTGAGCGGGACCGCTGGAGACGCGCTCGGGTAAGGGGGGGGGGAAAGCGGGACCCGCCGGGGCCGGGCCGGGGGAAGGGAAGCGGGACCCGCCGGGGCCGGGCGGGGGGGGGGGGGGGAAGGGAAGCGCTCGGGGCTGGGGCAGAGGATTAGGGTGCGGGGGGATGAGGGGTTCATGATGTGGGGGCGCTCAGGGCTGGGGCAGAGGATTAGGGTGCGGGGGGAATGAGGGCTCTGGCTGGGGCTGAGGATTAGGGTGCAAGGTCCTAGTGCCTGCCCTCCGCCAGTACTGGCAAGGCAGGCTTCCCTTACCCTGAGCCTCTCCAACCCCAAACCCTCAGCCCCAGCCAGAGCCCTCATTCCCCCCGCACCCTAATCCTCAGCCCCAGCCCTGAGCACCCCCACATCATGAACCCCTCATCCCCCTGCACCCTAATCCTCAGCCCCAGCCAGAGCCCTCATCCCCCCACACCCTAATCCTCTGCCCCAGCCCTGAGCCCCCCCGCATCATGAACCCCTCATCCCCCCGCACCCTAATCCTCTGCCCCAGCCCTGAGCGCCCCCACATCATGAACCCCTCATCCACAGCCCTCACCCCACACTCCAAACCTCTTCCCTAGCCCTGAGCCCCCTCGCATCATGAACCCCTCATCCACAGCCCTCACCCCACAGCCCAACCCTCTTCCCTAGCCCTGAGCCCCCTCGCATCATGAACCCCTCATCCACAGCCCTCACCCCACAGCCCAACCCTCTTCCCTAGCCCTGAGCCCCCTCCTGCATCATGTACCCCTCGCCCTCAGCCCCACAGCCCTCACCCCTGCACTCCCTCCTATCCCCAAACTCCGTCCCAAAGCCTGCACCCCCACCCCCTGCCGCAGCCTGGAGCCTGCATCGAGCACGGAGCCTGCATCGAGCACGGAGCCTGCATCCAGACCCCCTCCCCCACCCAAACTCCCTCCCAGAGCCTTAGGCAGTAAATCTAAGTGCGTGTTTTGTCCTTTGAGTGAGGTGCATTACTGAGTGTATATATTTATTAAAACTGTGCGCGCTTAGGGGAGGAGGTGGAGAAGAGACAGGGCAGGGGCGGGGCCTCATGGAAGGGGTGGATTGGGGGTGGGGCCAGGGGCAGCAAGGGGGCGTGTCAGTGATGCGGCCCTCGGGCCAATGCACTAGTCCTCATGCGGCCCTCGGGGTCATTTGAGTTTGAGACCCCTGGTATAGTAGCTATCTTTTTATTGCCTTTAGTTACCAACTTTATTCTATTCTTCTGCTGCCCTATGTGTCTGTCTGCTTTACCTAGGTAGGGCATCACCTTAATATGGGCATGGTGGCTTCCACCACACCAAATATTAGGCTAGTTCCTCATTCTGTTTGACTTCCCATATTTTCACTGTCATCAACCTCTACTCTTGTAACCTTAATTCCTGGGGCAAATTATTCTCCTTTGATGTTTGCATGAAACTCCCTTTGACATCACATAGAAGTTGCACACACATACTACAGTAGAATAGAGCCCTTTAAAAAATGAATGCTTTTTGGCTGGTACCCTAGATTCTTGTTTTTCCTCCCTTTAAATGCTGCTGGAATAGATCTTCTGAATATTAAAGATAGGCAAAAAGGGGGGAGGGGAACTGTAATCTAATGCATAATAATGCTTGTCAATTTCTAGTGACTTTCAGTATGAAACTGATATTTAACTTCAGTATTTCAAAGTCTTGCTGACTCAAATAGACTTCAATTGAAGGTTTTGCTCTTGAGAGATCAATAAATGCTCTAATTCAGAAGTTCTCAAGCTTTTTTATTGTATAACCTATTTATTAATAGGTAATTGTGCAAACTGCTTCCCTTCCTATCCAGGATAGTGTAGGTCACCTCCTTTGCAATCACACAGTGTCCCTTTAGAAAACTGGTACTGGGAAAATATTTGTGTGTGGCCTCTGGAAACGAGAAGAGCTAGCACTGTATGAAGTGCCAGCTATCTGCAGACCATTAGCAAGAGCTCCATAGACTGCCATGATCCATGGACCAGTTTGTGAACCACTGCTTTATTTTATTCTTGATGCCTGCAAAATATACCTTCCCTGGGAAAAGGCATGGTAGAAAATTTACAATATAATGACAAATGGGTAGCTTTTCATTCTAGACAATCACATTAGAAACACATCCATAGTCATCAGCTAGCTGGGAGCAGGCCTATGTTGTGTTTTTTTGACCTATTTCTGACCACCTTGATCTCACTAGAAGGTGAATTTGGTTCAAATACTATATTGATGAGCTGCCTCAAATAGAAAGGGTTTGGATAAGCAGTGAGTTACCTTTTAAAAAAAAAAAAGCAGTATTTTTCCTTGTACTGTATCCAGCTTGGGTAAGTTTGGTCAGAATAATGGGAATGACCTGACTGCAGAATAAAAAAACCCAAATCTTTTACTTTATTATACCAAATACAAAAGCAAGTCTGACATAGATAAATGCTGAATTTCCTGTATTGAATTTTCCTAATGTAAAGGAAATTGCATTTCTTAGTGCAAATTATGGTACATGTAAAGTGTGGTAGATAATAATCTGTTGCTAAAACTATGTAAAACAAAAGGATCTTGAGATCTCAAGGCTAGGGTTGCCAACCCTCCTGGTTTGGCTGGGAGTCTCCCGGTCAAGGCTCTCTCTCTCCAAAGTAGAGTAGAAGCCAAACCGGGAGATTTTAGGCGCTAAAAGTCTGGCGGCGCAGGGGGGTAATGCAGGCTCCCTGCCTGCCCTGGCCCCACGCTGCTCCCGGAAGTGGCCGGCATGATCCTGTGGGGACGGGAAGGGTTTCTGTGTGCTGCCCATGCCCCGAGCTCCGACTCCACAGCTCCCATTGGTCTGGAATGGCGGCCAATGGGAGCTGTGGGGGCGGTGCCTGCAGGCACAGGCAGTGTGTCGGGGGGCAGTAGGGATGTGCTGGCCGCTTCCGGAAGCAGCGCGCAGAGGGGCCAGCGTGCGAACTCCTGGCCTTGCTTACTTCCAGGCAGCTCCTGGTCGGTTGTGCAGCAGGGCTCAGGCAGGCTCCACCTCCACCGCTCCCATTGGCTGCACTTCACGACTAATGGGAGCTGCAGAGTCGGTGCTCGGGGTGCGGGCAGCGTGCAGAGACCCCTGCCCTCCCCCGGGGCCACCGGGACGTGCCGGACACTTCGGGAGTGGTGCTGGACCAAGGCAGGCAGGGAGCCTGCCTTAGCCCCACTGAGCTGCCGCCTGAGGTAAGTGCTGCCTGACTGGAGCTTGCGCGCACGCACACACACACACACACATCCCCTGCCACAGGCCTGAGCCCCTTCCTGCATCCAGACTCCCTCCCAGAGTTTGCACCTTGCACCCCAACCCCCTGCCCCAGGATCATCCCGGAGCCTCCTCCCACACTCCAAAATCTTCGGCCCCAGCCCAGAGCCTGCATCCCCTCCCACATCCCAACTCCCTGCTCCAGCCCAGTGAGGGTGGGGGAGAGCAGGTGACAGAGGGAGTGGGAAAATGGAGTGAGCAGGATGGGGCCTCGGAGAAGGGGTGGGGCAGGGGTGTTTGGGTTTGTGTGATTGGACAATTGGCAAGCCTACTCAAGGCACACTTTTGGCTTCTAACGTCCTTCTAACATCCAGTTAGCCAACTGAACACAATGAGTGAATACTGTTCTCTTACCAGGGTGGTTGGTTCTTGATATACCTTGAAAAACAAATCAAAACTTTCTCTGCAAATGAAAGCTTGTTTCAATAGACATATCTTTTTAAAACTGAGTCACAAGTCATGTGAAAAGATACCAGACAGAATTGAAGTTTTGGCATTACTTTTCTTCCCAATAATCAGTTCTAAACCCCTTCCTTAAATAGGAAAAAAGAAAAAGACAATTTATATCTGGGAAAAGGTTTCTTTAAAATAGCTTCTACTTCATTTTTCAGGATTCTAGTCGTAAACTATTAGAGCAAGTTGAATAATTTCAATTAACAGTGTAACATTGTAGCATCTTGAAGAATACATTCAAATCTAAATGTGCCTGTGCATCATTTTGGATTGATCTGGGCTTCTATGAGATATTAAAATATATATCCAATATCTAAAAAGATTTACAGTGAAATTTTAAAGCACGCAGGCCCAAAAGAGTGAGGTGGGTTTTTTTAATATTGTGGTTCACTTGGCTGAAACACTAATTGAATAACACAATTAATGCCCTTTCTTACTTCCATGAACAAGGCACAAATTTACCACATTCACATGAGATGCCTCTTAGCAAGGTGAACAAACAAGTTAGTTCATGGACAGCTTTGTACCAGTAGGCTTTAAGTCACTGTTCAGTACAGAAGTGCTTTTTAATGTGTTTACAATGGCTAGTCCGAAAATGGTGCAGTGGTTGACGAGACTGTTTTAGTCCAACTGCTCGACCTGCTCACATGGGTATTCTTGCCTTGGGAGTTTCTTGTTTAGTTCTTTTTTTTCCCCTTTTGGTGTGGCTTTCTTATAGGATAGTGAAATGGGAAGCAAAGATTCTGTGGAACTTCAGAGAAGCATCACAAGGATACAGATAAGCAAGAGGCATATTAAAATAAGACAAAAATTTATAAAGAGCTCCTGGAGCTTTTGGCGTGTTTGTGGGTTCACCTCAATAGTTGAGGCCCTCCTCATGGCAGAGCGGGTTATGTGCTGGACCTTCTCCATGGCAACAGGAAAGCAGAGAGCACAAGTCAGGTTTTAGAAGAAGTGCAGGTAAAAAACAGAAGTTGTCAGGAACAGTGCAAAGTGGTTATTATCTTCAGTTTTTGGTTTAGAGAATCTGTGTGGAGCTGGGAAAGCAGGAAAGTGAAGAGTTAGAAACACAAAAGTAAAGTGTTTTGATCAGTGCATGTGCAGATTGTATTCATGTTATAATAGTGCCTGAAAGAAAAAGTGAAGTTACTTTCCACAGTGTGCTACACATTATTTTCCCTTTAAAAAAAATGATTTTCAAGACAGATAAGACTTAGTGGAATTGCACATGCAACTTTATGAGTGAGTTATTGAGTGCCTGCAAATCTGTGGTGGGAGGCCCTTTCTGAAATGGGACTTGTGGATGTTCAGCATTTCTCAGAATCAGTCCAGTAGGGCCTAATCTGATTTCCTTCAGAGTCTAGGGAAAGACTTCCCATGTCTTCAGTCGGAGTTGGTTCTGGCCAATTAGGAGGCAGGATGGTCTTGTGGATAAAAGCCACAGGACATAGAGTCAGGAAATTCTGATTCTTTTTCTGGCTGTGTCACTGACTACTTATGTGACCTTGGACAAATCATTTAACTTCAGTGCCTCATTTTTGAGGGGGAGTGGAAAAACTAATCTTGCTAATGCATTTCCTTTCCAAGTAGAAAGAATGTCATGTGTAAGCAGATGCTGTGGCAGCGTCTAATACGTATCATTGATATGGGGAATTTCTAGTAAAATTATCTTGAAGGACGGGCAGTCTGAGACACGAGACTTTTCTTCTCTGAAAGTACTTATGTGCACTAAAAATTTCATGCGCAAAGGCGTGATGTTGCAATAAATGCCTGGGAAAATATAACTTTTAAATTTGTTAGTGATAGATACAGTGTTGCTTGAAGTGCTTTTTATAAGAAATAAAGAGAAGATAAGTATGCAGTGCTTTCAGGAATGCAAGTTATACTGAGTTTTTTTTAAAAAAAAAAAAGCCCCCAAAACATGCTGTAAGCTCTTCAGGGCAAGGGGCCGTCCTTTTGCTATGTGTCTGTTCAGAACCTATACAATGAGGGCTTGATCCATGGCTGGGGCTGCTAGGCACAACAAGAATACAAATAATTGATGATAATGATGGTAACCTTAAGCTGCCCTTGGATAAATACATTTATTCACCATATATTTTTCTCCTAGGGGAGAATTTGCCCCTCAATGTTTGTTTATATTACATATATCTTTATGTATGCAGTGTAGCTGTAGCTGTGACGGTCCAAGGATATTACAGAGACAAGGTGGGTGAGGTAATCGCTTTTATTGGACCAACTTCTGTTGGTGAGAGAGACAAGCTTTGAAGCCACACACGGTTCTTCCTCAGCTCTGGGAAAGGTCTTCCCATCACAATAAAATGCTAAACCAGTGATTCTCAAACTTTTGTACTGGTGACCCCTTTCACATAGCAAGCGTATGAATGTGACCCCCCACTTATAAATTAAAAACACTTTTAAATATATTTAACACCATTATAAATGCTGGAGGCAAAGCGAGGTTTGGGTGGAAGCTGACAGCTCACAACCCTGCACATAATAGCCTCACAACCCCCCCGAGGGGTCCCAACCCCCAGTTTGAGAAAGTCTTTACTAAACAATCGGTTCCACCTTGCATTTTGCTGTGATGCTGGGAGTATAAGAAGGGCTCTGTGTGCCTTGAAAGCTTGTCTCTCTCACCAACAGAAGTTGGTCCAATAAAATATATTACCTCACCTGCCTTGTCTCTCTCTATGGCAGATATACTTTCTCTGCTCATGACCCAAATAAGTTTATTGATAACAGCTATATTTTAAGATGTATAGACTCCTGCCATTGCATCCATATAGAGTGGGGGAAGACAAATCCTTAGCAGTGACCATCCCACAAACGGCAGCATAACTGCTGTGTGAACCATCCTGACTGTAAAAGGGGGGTGGATGGAGAGTAGCGTAAGGAGGCTTCCATTACACATCCAGCCTCCATATCCATAAATTTGCTTGCCAATCTGGCTAAAGGATTCATAAGAAATATCATACAGTGAACTTCATGAAAACTTTCAACCTATCTTTTTTTCTCTTCTCAAAAATCTGTCCACAGGAGAGGACGATAAGGGGCTGTTAGTTCATAGCCACTACTGTTGTATGCTGTGACCAGGATCTGTTTTCAGCATCAAAGACTGCAATAGCATTTCAAAAACTGACTTAAAAATCAGATTGCACATAGATATATTAATAGCTTTGGTTGGTTGAATGTGGTGACATCTTTTCCTAAAATTAGATTCTACAATTTTAGTACAGTATGTGACATCAAGAGCTTTTTTTAGTTGACACTTTAATTTTTCAGCTTAGTTTGACGCTAGATAGATGAAAGCAGGTATAGCATAAACACTTAAAGTGCTTGCCCGGCATATTCCATTCAGTTATTTGTCTGGTCTGTGTCTCTTTTGTGTAAGTGCAGTAAAAGCAAGACAGACGTGCAAGAATTCTCAGATGACTTGACTGTAAGTTTATCCATTCGCCTAGCCTAATAGGGGCTGAGATACACTAGAATGTTTATTCTGTTCCAGAGGAGGTATGCTAGTTCAAGCACTAACGTGTTTTTATACTGACACAAACAAGTTGGTTCAAGCAGTGCATAAGATTGACACTTCAGACAACCATATTTGTGATGAAGTAATTCCCAGCAACCAGCTGTGCCATTATTTAATGGCCACCACAATTGAGAGAAGACCCATCATTTAGTAAGGTCATATTAAAAAATGTTAATGGTGATTTTTTTTTTAAACCTTTGGAAGGAGAGAGGAAATGTTGTTAGTGAAATAGTCATTGGGCTTGATTCTCATATAGCACTCTGGCTGTGTAAAGGAGCCTTAAAGTGAGATAGTGGCATAATTGAAAATATGTACCTTTGTGTTTAAAAGATTCATATTTTTAATGCTCTGGAAGAACAAGATGTAGGGAGTTCAGAATTCAGTAATTAGTGTTGCTGTGCTAGAGAACCTATGTGAAGTTCTTAAAGAAGCACCAGCAGGGTTTCAGAAGCAATTTTGAGTGCTCTTGTCTTCTCCCTACATAATACGTCTCTGTTTGGGAGAGGTTTTCTGATCTACATGTAGCTCTATATGTCTAGACTTCAATATGTGTTTCGCTACAAGGTGCTTGGTTTCAGCTAGCAAATGCACATCTTGCTTGTTAATCTTCCCTGGGTGTGCATAAAGAGAAATAGACACAGTAACACAGCTGTGTATGGATAACAAACAAGGTCAAAAGGTATAGTCCAATAGTCTATCCCGAAGAATCATTTAATTAAAATGAAGGCCTATTCTTGCTGTATATCATAACAGCATAGAAAGGCCCAAGTTTAGATCACTGGTGCTAATGTTTTAGGTCAACACAATGACGAAACCACCCACACACACATCCCCCTCAGAAGACAAAAGTGGGAGTTTCAGCAGGAGGGCAAATTATATTTGAGATCTTATGTGCCAAGTACTATTGTGTTCAGATGCAGTACTGTCCTGCGTTGTCCCAGAAACAAACCTTTGACTCCATCGTTGAATGGGTGTGTTCACTTTACTGGAAGACATTGTGCACACTTCATTGTTTAGGTAAAAGGCCAAATTGCCGATCCTACATGTCCGTATGCTAAGGTTACTTTACAGTTGTTGTCTTACAGTGGTTCAGCAGATCAGTCACTGTTGGGCTCCTAGCTGACAAGCAATTACGTGTGGTTATTTTTAATCCGTTTCTGGGTACCCTTCTCACTGAGAGGAGGTATGTGAACAAAGTTCAAAACCATAGTGAACAAAGTTGAAACCTGTAGGCCAAATTCATTCCAGGTGTAAGTATATTGACTTCACTTGGGTCACACAGGATAAATTTGGCTCCATTGGAAACAGTGATTTTAGACACAGTTTACCCATTTCCTGTTGTATATTTACTAAATGTGGTAGTTATATCAGTGAAATAAAAGGAATTTGACATGCATGATTTATTATCTTCCCATGTAACCAAACTAATTTGTGGTATGGAATAGTAAGACGGGCACAGGAAATGAAAAATAGGTAATGAAGTATTTCACAGTAATTTCATTTTGGTAGCATGGTACAAAAAGCACTATTCCTAGTTGCTTCCTTTTGAAAATGAACAATTTAGTGACCGTCAGTACCACAGAGCGAAAATGCTAGAGAGTTATGTGATCTGTGGTTTATGTATATTTTTGGAAGCTATTATCTAAAATAATCCAGCATACAACATACTTTTGGATTAATTGTTGTTCCTCTGGTCTTCCTACACGAAATCCCAATAATCCTAGTTGAGATGAGATGCTCTTTGTAAATTCAGGTGAGGAAGAACTAAAAGGTCACAGTTTGTATTTGACAGTGGGAACTGGTCACCTCATACCAAAAGCAAAAGAGAGCTAGTCAAATATCTAGGATTAAACACTGAACGTTAGCTGTGGGAGTGTAGATCTGGAGCCCCTGATAACAGTTAGATGTGCAACGTGCAGATCCAAGAGGAAGATTGAGAGTACAATTTGCTACTCTGCTCATGCACAGAAATCTGTAGGCAATGCAGAGGATCTGCCTGTTGATTTCCCTCCCTGACCGGAGGATTTTGCTCTATTTATAGTTCCTCAAAAATCTGTTTAATCCCAGCATATGTAACCTCCTTTTTGAGCCAGTGACTGTATTAATTCATTTAATTTTGAGAACCTTCTATGTCCTTCTGAAGTCACCTTTTTTTTTCAGTCTAGGAAGAAGAGGGAACATTAACTCATTAGACCACTAGAGGGCCCCTGTCTACTGTTTATGTTCCAGTTAGTTCAATAAAACAAGTGTTCATTAAAAAAACAAGACTAGATCATAGGTGGTGTGTTGCTAGAGAGGCTTGTAATGGCATCTAGCAATTTTCTGAAGTGGAGCAATGCTCTGCCAATGGTCCACTGGTTCTTTGGTCACTAGCTGGATGTCTGTATATCCACCCACAGCATAGGAGCTTTCCTGTACCACTGTTCAAGTATTGTAGAACCTCTGGTTAGAATTCTTTCTTATTCTCTGATTCAAGTGTTTCAGCTAGAGAAGAGTTCTGATCAGAGCAGCCCACTGTAGGAAAGGACTAGCATTGTGGGCACAATAAATTGTTCCCACACCACGAGTGGGGCAGTCATCTGATGGGAGCAACCTGAACATCAAACAAGGGAAGCTGAATTGGGGGAAGAGAATGGATAGAACTGTGTGAAGGATGGAGACTAGACAAAAATAGATGTCACAGTTGGGGGAGATGGAAACACAGAAATAGGGTATGGGGACAGGAGAGGAGAAATGGAGCGGGAGATCAAAGGGATGAAGGGGCCAAACATGAACAGAGAGGGAAAGAGAAACAAGGGTGTAAAGAAACAAGAAGAGACAAACTGAAGCTGGAGTACAGAAAACAGTTCATGAACGGTAGAGGGAGTCCATTTTGCCAGAAATAGCAAGGACCAAATTTTAAAATTGCTTGTGGTTGCTTTTTGTTGTACATTGTCCATACACTTCGATTTAATGATGGATGAGGGGGATACTTTATATAGATTTAAAAATTAAGTCTTCTGATGATATTTGAGGATCCTAACTGAATTTTCCTGCCCGGTATTAAGAATCTTTTGTGCAATGGCATTTAAATCAGATTAATGGAGTCAGTGGTTAAGATGTCATAAAACAGGCTAAGTGTAGCTATTTCGTTGGCCATTTTCAGGGGCCCAGGGCCCCCCCCCCATTTTGATTGATAGCTATTTTACTTCTGGAACAAGAACGGCAGCAAAATCAATGCGATAGAGCTTCTTCCTAAATCATAGGTTGCTGAGGACCAACATAGGCTAGAGTGCCAAATATTACACTGATTGGGTCCTATAAATACCTAACAGATAAATTAAATATATGTATACATGCCTAATTACTCACTCAGTGTCTGCAACAGTTGTAGTTGTGCATACATAGCTTAGATTCTTGTTTCTGAAAGTCACCCAGCATGTCTCATATGGTAATACTGATCATCATCTAATAAAATTAGTAATGATCTTGCTATATATATATTCAGCCATTAGAATGGTTTTGTGGCTGACTCAAATCTGAGTTAAATTCCTAGCTCTGCCATAGACTTCCTGTGTGATCTTGGGCAAGTCACTCAGTCTGTCTATGTATCAATTCCCAATCTTAAAAACTGGGGAATAATAATACCACTTGCTTTTTCCAATTTGTTTGTTTGGCATGTCTGTTTAGACGGAGCTCTTTGGGAATGGAGCTCTCTTAATGTGTGCGTGTACAGCATCTAGTACACTGGGTCTCCAGTCGCAGTTGGGGTTCTAATTGCTACTGTAGTACTAATAATTGATAACGGAAATAGAAAGCAAGTAAGTGAAAATAGAATTGAGGCAAAGATGACGCAATGAGAAACAATTTTTTTCCTTCATAATCTTATTAAAAAGAATGGTGTTGGGATGGAGTAGGGGGTGAGTTCAAGTGGTCAAAAAGTGATTTGATATGCGGACAAATCTCCAAAAGCATACATATATCCCTGATTCTGCTTTTCAGAGCTCGGTCCTCAACTGTCATACATTTATTGTTTGATCTAATGCCATTAAAACAAACAAAACAAAGGTGTTTTGATTATTCCTATGTGGATGTGTTTGGAGCATTTGTCACATGCTGATGTTTTATAAAGTACAGGAATAAGGACATTTTTGCTCTCTGTAATTATGGGCCCATCTTAATGAGCTTCATGTTTACCAGTAATACTACAGTGAGGAAGTTCTATTCATAGCTTTCCTGCAGAAAAAGAAATAAAGTTCCCTTGGAACTCCTTGCCAGAGGATGTTGTGAGGGCCAAGACCATAACAGGGTTCAAAAAGAACTAGATAAGTTCATGGAGGCTAGGTCCATCAATGGCTATTAGCCAGGATGGACAGGGATGGTGTCCGTAGCCCTGTTTGCCAGAAGCTGGTAATGAGCGACAGGGGATGGATCATTTGATGATTACCTGTTCTGTTCATTCCCTCTGGGGCACCTGGCACTGGCCACTGTCGTAAGACAGGATACTGGGCTAGATGGACCTTTGGTCTGCCCCAGTAGGGCCGTTCTTATGTTCTAAAGCATCTAAAGTAATGAATTTTAGAGCAATGATGTTCTACATAGGATATAACTTGTCTCTAGACATCTATGAAACACTCATTAATTTTCCCTTCTGCAGTACAGTATTTACAAAACTCTCTAAATATTAATAAGGAATCAGACAATTAAACAAAGGCAGATTATTGCTGTTAACTGTAAGTCAAATGTAACATTTTACATCTGTTTAAAAACATTTTTTTCATTTATATCACCAATACTTTTGTTGTTACTCAGCATTAGGGTGACCAGACAGCAAGAGTTTAAAATCAGGACGGGGGTGGGGAGTAATAGGAACCTATATAAGAAAAAGACCCCAAAATCAGGACTGTCCCTATAAAATCGGGACATCTGGTCACCCTACTCAGCATTCTTGGACATCTACAAAATGGGTTATTACTCGTGCAAGCTATTGAGATTATGTATAGATGATCCACATTCTAACCTAATGTAAATCAGCATAACTCCATTGAAGCCAGTGGAACTATATCCATTTACATCAGGCAAGAATCGCACCTGATATAGCCATGGATGTTTTTTTTATGAAGTCTAATAATACCAGGGCAGCTAAGTGCTATAGTTCTGTTTGTGTGTATTATATACACAGTTTAATAACTCAAATTTCTTGTTGATTTCTTAAATATAATTACGGTACTTAGTGTGAGCAAATCCTTATCTTTGTATGAAAAGACAAAATATTTGGTTTTTAAATAAAAACATTTAAAAGGAAAATAAAATGCTGTTACCTAAATGTCCTGAGACAAATGCCTCTTGCAGGCAAAATGAGAAGTACTACTGCTTCCTTCTGGAAACAACTCCTATAACAGAATTACATAGCCTTCAACTAGTTATATGCTGCAAAGTTCACCATATGAACATCAAAGTGTTCCAGGAATAGAGTTCAAACAGTTCCCGTTTGCACATGGATGATGTGTCCAAATACAAATATATGGGTAAATTCTTGATGAATACATTGCACACAACTCTCAATAATGTTAATGGAATTGCATTTAGGCACTCCCAAGAGTGTTGGGAGAATATACTTTTAAATACAAAATATACAGTAGAACTTTGGTATTCATGGATCTTATCCTAAAATGTAAACATGCATATATGAGGGGTATATCGATAGAAATACAGTGCTACTCTTAGAACAGATATAGGTTTATAATTTACTGAGTCCATTTTTGTGTTTTGTAGTCTCCTGACTTCCAAAAAAAAAATTATAGATTTCTCCCTGTTATTTAGGAAAATTATCATCAGATTCCTAGACTCATGCAGTCATGCATGGATCCTTGGATTTCTCAACAGAATAAGTTAACATGAAAATACAAAAACAAATGTAAGAAGTGACAAAGAAATGTTCCTGTTTACCAGACATATCCTTTATTTTACTCATTTCCTTTCTTTAATTAATAAAATGTATTTTTGCTTTATATGTCCTTTTAAAATATGACCCTTTATAACAGCTAAAACTTTTTCATGTGGGTTTGTTTTTGTTTTGTACAGTGCCTGAACACTTTTATCAACGATGGATGAGAAGGATAACTTATTTATAAAAATTACTTTTGATATTGAGACTCTTAGCTGTATTTTCCTGCTAGGTATTAAGAATCTTTTGTGCCATTGTATTTCAATGAAACTAATGGATTCAGAAGTTAAGATATCATTAAAAAGTTAAGTTCAGGTTATATTGGCCATCAGAAAAAAAAGAAGCCTTAAAAAGATTTCAGAACTGAGACATAGTATTTTTACATTAAAATTTGAATACTACAAAATGATTAAGGATCAGCATTTTAACCCTTCTTTATAATCAAAATAGGGGGTCTATATATATCATATGTTTAATTTAAAAAAAAAGTCTCTTCTAAAAATGTTCTATAAGTGGATCAGTTTTTCTGATTTAAGAATAGGAAGGTGAACTTTCCTTATGTTGGGTTGCTAGTGGGCAACTAAACTAAAAGTAGAAACCCTCAAAACCAAAAAAAAGTAATGTAAACTCTTGAATAAAATTTTACTTTTTGATGAGAACAGAAAAATTTGGTTTGAGTTTTAAAACAAAAGCAACAACTGCCAACAAAAACCTGAGTAGAGGTGTGGGAGAAATTAAGACTTCTGGTGTTGGGTGATGTTTGCTTAATCCATTCCCCAAGGAAAACATAGCTTCATATTAAAAAGAAGAAGCTAATGATTTTTAAAAACAAGACTACCGTCCTTATTTTTTCCATTGCACTATTTTTTGGCTTGGAACAGTAATGCCTAAAATCTCTCCACTTTATATATATATATAAAAAAAACAAACAAAAAAAAACAGCTGTAAGGGTTGGGTTTTATTTTAAATAAGCATTTACAATACAGGCTGCTAATTTTTGCACAGAGCAGTTTAGTTTGGAAAACTAAAATATCATTGTAATAAGAAGAGATCCCTTACCTCTGCTGATGATTATTAGTGAATTATAAGATAATGTGTTCTGAGCTGTGGGAAACTTTGTCTGGACTTCTCTGGCAACTTGTCTGCCTGTCACCAAGTTTGTAGGAACAATTGAAGAAGGTGGAGGAAAAAATAATAAAAGTTTGAGGCAGGGCTCATGATGTCATGCAGGAATTCAGAAGTTGTGATTGGTTACAACATGGCCTTTTAGTACAGGGCAGTTGCTCATCTAAACTCATTATAGCAGTAATGTTAGCACTGGGGAAATGGGTTTGTTTTTTTGTTTGTTTTTGCCACATTCTTTAAGAAAGTGGACAGGAGGAAAGCAGTCTGCATGGCCATGAACTGAAGAACTTCTGCAGTGATATCATCCAGTGTTTGGAAACATGGAGATGAGGCTGCATGCAAATATGTAGTATTTTTAGTAACTTATATAAAATTGTGATTAATTAAGAAAACTCTAGAAAATTCTTCAAAATGGTGAATTTACTACAACAACGACAAATATGTCCCTATAATAAAAATCTCCCTTTTAATATTTTGCTTTCATATAAATTAACTTTTTTTTTTCCTTATGGGTCTTGAGCATCTTCACAAGCTTTGAACCATTTTCATTTGTTAAAAGGGATTTACAAAGGTATGTGGTGTGTATAGCTTTTAGTGTTGTTATACACCTGATCACTATCCTCTTTACGTCACAGTATGAGTATCCTTGTTGTGTTCTCCAAAGCTTTCCTTCCCCACCACAGAGGAACTGATGCACTTTGTGCTTCATTTCAAGATCTCCACACCCACAGACTAGATGTGGGGCAGGATTTTGCCCCAGACAAATTGAGATGCTTTTAGCTCTCCACATATGCTTAAAATAGTTACTTATCTTGCCCTTTACCTCAAACCAAATTATATTGTGGTCAGATATGATCATTTTTATAAGAAAGCATGGATATTGTATTTGGCACTATAGTAAACAGAGGAAGGTTAAATAGACAGAGAACACAAACCAGACACACAATACTGTGCTGAGAGAAGGATTCTGTCTTGCAGCATTGTTTAAAAAGATAGTGTTTGCATTAAAATACTTTTTTTTTTTTGCACTGTTTTGATGAGATTCTCTTAGACTTTAACCTTAGTTAAGTGAAGGCAGGTCCTGTAAAACGGTTACAATAACTTGAATTTGAAGCTTTTATTCTAATACAGTAAATCTGGCAGTTTTCTATTGCCCTTTAGTATCAGGAACAGAAAATTTAAGGTTACATGTTTCAATTGAAAGTTAATTGAATGTCTCCTCAGTGAATGGTGGTGATTCTTTACTTGTGCATAAGGCCTCATAATTCACTTGTAGTGACAGTGTTAGTATTATGGATCTCTGACATCTCAGGAGAAATGTATTTGCCCTTTATAAAGAAAGCATCCTATATTTATCACAGGATGTAGTCCTGCAAAAAGTTCATTTACCATTGATGGGTACATTATGGTGCTGTTCTCTTACTTTAGACAAAACAAACCACTTTTAGCAAAAGTACTTTCTTTAACTTAGTCAGCTGCTTCACTTCTCACTTAACAGGGGACATTTCACTTTAAAAGTCATTAATGTTTGACTAAAACACCCAGCATATCATTAACTGTAATTTATGTCCATCCCTTGTACAGATGGGCATAGCAAAAGTGCTATTTTGCATTTATTCATTCCCAGACTTTTAACTTGTCTTTGATGTTGATGCATTGGTCTGTTACTGCCTCTTTAGGGGTGTGTCTGTGTACACTTCATAAGGATTATTTTTTTTTCATATATAGTATTGTGACATGTTGGGAAGGAAAAAAATGCCTTCAATCCAGTAGTTTCATCTAGTTTATTAAAATCGATACTTTTTATTGTGTTTAATTGTTTGTACTATTCTCTCATTTATTTCCTCGTCATAAATTAAACAGTGCCTTCAAAAGAATTTAATGAATCTCTTCTGTATGTTTCTAAGACCATTTTAGGACTGTCTACTCCAGAACCATTTAAAATATCTGAATAAGAAGTACAGATTCAGACTAAGTGAATGCTATGAGTATGTCCACTGTGGATCTTGTGTAGATCATACTGATTGTGGACAAATTGGTCTTAGATTAGACAAATTGTTGCTATAGAACTTTGTTAAACTTCAGTCTGAAATCTCCTTTTCTGACATATGACACCTGGAAGAGGGGACTCAGTTATCTGTGTAGTCCTTTTAAAATATCTAACATGCTCCCTGTTGACCTACCGGCGCAGTAGGTCCACAAATTGTACTGAAATGCATACTGCCTTTTTCTGCGTATATTTTACAAGATGCTCAGCCACAAATGAACTAATTTGGGACATTAGAAAAGAAAAGGTTTAAAAAAGGAATACATGTTGGAGGCTTTGACATGCTTCATTTTCTTCTTGGGAACAAAAATGTGCAGCTGCTGCTTGCATGACCTTAAATGGAGATGATCTGGACTATCTCCAGTGGGATTAGAAATCCACCACCAGAGCATGTTTGTGTTCTTGTATTTAGAGATCCGGTTGCTTTTTGGGATAATATCCAAAGAACACAAGCATTTTACACTTGGTGTAGCAGCTCCTTATTTAACTAATAATAGAAATTTCCTTGAGGTTATTTTGTCTTTTGTGGGTTTTTGTTTTTAAAATTTCAGATATAGATGTCAGTCACTTGTACTATCTTGGTAAAAACTCTGAGATGTTAGTGTTTTCTGTGATCTATGGTGATGGATAGAAACGAACTATAAAACATAAGCATAGTCTGGTTTTGTGGCTTTAAAGTAACCAAAGAAATTCAGCACTAAAATTGAACACCAATGATGAGGCCTTCTCACACTGTTGTGCCACTTTTCTCTAATAATATGGGTAAATTAAAATGTACATTTACTCTGCCTCTGTAAAAATGACATAATTGAGAGTCCATCTCTCTCTAGGATTTCAGTAGAACATGTTCAGTTTAAAAATAATAGAAAAGATATTTTTGTTTTTTTTCCCTAACTGCCAGTGCTGCAAACTCACCTTGAGAACTGAGCTAGAGTTCCTCTGTTTTTTGTGTGTTGTCACCAGTGTAACATACGATCCACAAGCCAAATGCTGCTCTTGGTGATAACCTCACTGTTGTTTGTGTTTGCACAGGTGTCACTGATTGTAATTTAGGAAACACTTATGTTGATGTATGGTGTTTGTTTTGCACTACAGGACTAACAGTACTAAAAGTAAAAAGTGGTGAAAACTTTTTTGTTTCTGAATTTGGCAGATATGATTCTAAAAGCATAGAAAGGGCTAGTTCTTCTTCATCTGCTGTAAATTAGCATAGTCCCATTAAAGCCAATGTCAGTATACAGATTTATAGCAGCTAAAGATCTGGCCCAAAAGCAGATGTGGTAAGCAGGTGTCATTTTACTTAGTTGTTTTAACAACAGAATTGCACTTTGACAGTTTCCTATCTCTGAATTTTTCTTGCTTCATTTTGGTGGTGAGGTTTAAGAATACAGTCCTGACTTCAGTGAGTCTCATGTCAGTCTCCTGTTTTTAACTGGGGTGGGGCGGGGGAGAGCGCTGCAGAGAAGTGGGGTTGAGGCTTTGTTTGGTTTTGTTTAACTTAATGTGTTAGTGAAGCATTTAGTGAAACATTCTCTAGTAACATAACCAGAGTTCACGCTTCAGGAATAACAAATAAGATCAAAGTGATGATGTTAACATATAATCTACGCAGTCTGATTTTAGTGTTTTGTGTGTTTTTAATCACAAAAGCTATATAAATAGATAGGTTGCACTCCATAGCCTGTGGGGTAATTTAATTAGTCATTTGCTTTGAAGATGTTCAGCAGTATTCTGAATTTTTTTCCATTGCCCTTCACCACATCACTCCAGGATATCTTCACCCCTCTCCCCCTTCTCTTTGTTTTTCGCCTGCCTCGTGCTACTGTCAGGCTATTGTTACAACATTCTGTATCCAAGTTAAAGGAGATGGAAGAGTCACAGGGAGAGTCCTCTCTAAGAGAGCCACCTTTCCTGCTTCATAGATTGGCTTACAGAGGATTGTGTGGAGTGTTGTTGTGGAGGAGGCCTTCCTTCCTCACACCTGTGCCCTGCAGATCAAGGCCTGTCATCTTAGCACCACATTTTATTGTCCTCTGGTAAAAAAAAAAAAGGATGAAAGTTTTTAATGATTTCCTAAAATTGGACTGTCATTAAAGTGCTGGCTTTATTTTTATTTTTAAATTTTATTCTGTCATCGATAATAGCAAGGTAAAATGATAAGTCTTTGGCTTTATACCTTTTTTCTTAAGTATACATAAGCATATGGGTTTAAAATCGTGTGGAACATAACTGAATAGAAAAGTCTCTCATCATTGGAGCTGCAGCGTAACATATCTCTCTGGGACTCTTTTTCTCTTGGAATGCTAAAGGCTCTAACAGTATTGATTGTCAGGTTTGTTACTAACAGAAGACTGTTTCAGAAAAGGTCAGCTGTAATATTTTCATTTCCTTCAGTCTCTTATGGGCATGAACTTTTAACAAGTGCAGTAGATTACAGTGTTAACAAGTATAATGGCACCTGTTATGTTCTTTGATACTTTGACCTATTGGTAGGATAGGGGAAGAGGATCAAAAAAGATTTTTGGCTGGATCTTGTGGTATGTATTCATAGTGGTTCCCCTGACCTCCAAAATATACAATTTATTTTCCTTAGTACATATTTGGCATAAATTGTACCCATGTAATACCTTATTTTTACAATAAATATTAGCACCATAAACATCTATATTCTGTAAAACATCTGGCTCCTTTGGTATGAACACTTTTTTTTGACTATTCAAGTAAATAGTTGGTTTATTTAACTAGTAAGTTAAGAGAACCGTTACGCTTGTCTCGCTGCCAGAAAGCAACGTGATACAGCAGAGAACATTCAAGGAAAAAAGAGAATTACTTCAGCTTCAGTGCTTTTGGTTAACACCGTGCTTTTTTTTTTTTTTTTAATAATTGCAAAATCTTCAAACGCATTATAATTTGAAGTTTTAGTTCTCTCAGTTGATTAGCTTAGTTTATTTGCATGAAGTGATGTGCTGAGATTCTTGTAACAAAGAAACTGTGTTGAGTGTCTTTCAGATAAACTGTTCCAGGAAACACACAGATTAGTTGTGTTATTTGACATGGTATGAGTGATGGATGAACACAGGGACAAAGGCATATGAAGGAGAGATAAAAGACCTGAAGACCATGTTTCAATTGCCAAGTGTGGTGGCACTGGATTATCTCTCCACTTTAACAGCAATTATAGAATGGAGGCCAGAGATTGTGTTTTGGACTTCAGCTGCTACATATCTTCAGTAGTAGATTATCTTTAACAGGGGAGTGCTCAAACTTTGCCCAATTGGGGAGCACATTAGCAATACTCAGGAGCATGAGAGTTGTAACACAGAGAACACTGTAGTAGCAAGTTTCATCCTAATACGCAGTAGTACTCATGAATGGCATGGCTGCCCTCATGCAATGCTCCATCTGGCTCCAAGGGGCACTTCATTCATTAAGATGGAGGTGGCATAAAGAGGTCTTTTTTTTTTTTTTTTTTTTTTAAGTTTCCTTGGATTTACTCCTCAGAAGGAAATGGCTGTATTTGGCTTGCAGGCCACTTGTTTAGTCATGCTTTACCAGGTGCATGTGTGAAATATTGAAATAGGAAATTTTAACACTTTCCAAGTTTAAGAAATTGTCATTTACTCCTTTTCTCTTCCTCCCCCACTATCTTCATCTTGCTTGTGTATGGGATGGTGATACAAAGATGAGTGGAAAAGCTCTTGGTGGATTACCAGCCATTAGCCATTTCTCTGTTTGTTTCCAAAATAGATATAAATAAAATATTTGGTTAGTTTACACAATTTCACTTTTTATACAGAATTTCTCCAGTTTAATAATAATAATGTGTTGACTTCTTGTCATTCATTTCACGTGTACATGGGCAAGAAAAAATACTAAAGACTTTATATGAAGTATAGCTGCTTCCTGTGAGGTTCTCTGGTAACACCTATGGGGGAGGAGGGGAAAGCCCAGCTTCCCCCACCGCCCCGAATACTTGTGAGTTTGAGGGGTTGAAATCTGCCTCTGAGCCAAAGTGTTCAAAACTTCGGAGTATTTGGATCACACCATTATAGAAAGTATCAAACTGTGAACTTTAATCTGGGATCCATCTGTAAGCAATAAGAACAGATTCCAATGGAAGCCTGATATATTTTATTACATGTACACTGCTTCCTATCACTCAGTGAACTATGAAAGTATGCTCTTTAGAGTCTAGTGAATCCTTGGACTGTTTGAAATGAAGGGGAGTTTTTTTTATTTTTCACAGAGCCCCCTGCACATGAAACCCCACCCTGCCGAGTTTCACGCCCTGCATCTGGAGCCCTCCTGCACCCAGGCCCCACTGCCCTGAATCTGGACCCCCACACTTGCACCCAGACTACCTCCCACTGAGGTCTCCACACTCCAACCCACACCCTGGCAAGCCCCATCCCCTCGGCTCCTGGGCCACCCTGATGAGCCCCCCAGATCTCCAACTTACTGAGCTCCTACCAGCTGCATCCAGACCTGTGCTCCATTGAGCCCCACTCTCCCAGCATCCAGATCCCACCACTGAGCCCCCTAACTAACGCACCTCTGCTGAGCCCCAACCAACTTCACGTGGACCCCCCTGCAGAATCCCATTCCCCATGAACCTGTAACCCCCAGTGAGCCCTTGTGCATCCAGACCCCCCACTGAGCTGCCTGCCTGCAGATTGCTCCACATAGAACCCTCTCACCCCACACCTGGATCCCCTCACACTAAGCCCCTCCATGCTTGGATCCTGTCGGGCTGAGCCTGCCTGCCTCACACCTGGATTTGGGGGCGGGGCTGGGCATGCGTGGAAGACTCTGTCCCTCTCACTTGCTATCTTGGTGTGGAGGGGAAGGGCCCCATGTTTCTGGGGCAGGCCTGGCCCTTGCGCAGTGTCAGGATCAGGTGCAGTCGAGTCTGTGTACTGGGACAGGAGGTCTGCAGGGTGATCGCCCACCTCCGTGCAGCTAGTGGCCTTTGCTCTCCACTACCATGCTGGAGCCTCCACATTTATTTATTGACAAATCAAATATGCAGAATTTTAAAATACTGTATGCAGAATTTTTATTTTTTGGCACAGAATTCTCCCAGGAGTAGTATGTTAAGTACATGAGTATGTTTGTGCATGTGTTTCAGTAAATGGCAATCTGATTTAAAAAAAAATCTTAAATTCAGGAGATTGATAATGGGTTTCAAACCTGCTGGATGCAGGCATGCTTATAGAGCTGTGTTGCATTCAAATCCAGACTACTAAAAGTTCCAAAGTGAACAGTTGAGCATACTTCCTTCACAGCTGATATCTGTGCTCATACTCAGCTCTGTCATTGGGGAATACGTGTGGTATCCCTTCATGGTTTATCAGTTAATAGAAATACTAAAGAGGCAGAAGGATCCAGAGAATTTTATACAGATTATTTGGATCTCCAGATTTCCATATAAACCAACCTGGCTCCCAGCTGTTCCTCTCCACACTTGAAGAATTTAGTGATCTTGCTTAAATATCATCTCACCTTTCTTAGTGGGGAGGATGTAGCAAAGTAAGACAGGTATCACAAAGGACTGTTTTAAAAATATTTTGCCTGCTGGCTGCAATAATTTTCTTAACTAGCATGTCATTCCCTGATATAAAACATCCTCCAAGCATCCTGAGGTTTCAAGTATGCACATATTATAATTTGTATAAAATAAATGTATTTAAAAAACAAACCCTTTATAGCCTCTGTAGTCTCTCTTTAAAAAAAAAAAAAAAAAAAGTTTAATTCATTCCTTGACCTTAAGCCATACTTATTTGACTGCCAAAGCCATACAGAAGGGGTCACACTTGGGGAACTGGCCCGTCTGTGCCAAATATTGCTTCCTTTCCAACGAATAACATTACATAAATAAGTATATTGGTCCAGCTAGTGACCAGGAGGATGTGTATTCCATTGGGTAGGACACTGGACTGGGACTCAGGAGATCTGAGTTCCATTCCCATCTCTGCTACAAGTCTGCTGTGTGACTTTGGGCAAGCCACTTTACTTTTTTTGTGCCTTAGTTTCCTGATCTGTAAAATGGGGATAATATGCCTAGCTCTTGTCTAAAGTTCTTTGAGATCCACAGGTGAAGAGCACTATATAATGGGTAGTAGGTATTATCATGCATTAGGAAGTGGAAATTATTCTAATCTTTCTCCTTGCCTTAAGAAGCCTTCAAGGTCTGAATTTTGGTATTATCCAGCTAGACCTTCCAGCCTCTGACGTCTCTTGCAAGGAAGAAAAACACTTTCACAGACAGACAGGATTGCCCTCAGATGCACCCATATATCGAACTTCTAGTTTTGTTAGAGACAAGTGTGTCTCAAGTACCCCTCATAATGTCAAGTGGAAGAGGTTCGCTATCTGAAGTGAAGCCAAACAATTAGAAACTTTCACGTATTCCACACACAATCTGCTTGACTCTATTCCACACTTATCAGTCATAGTTGTATGGATTTTCTGTCAGAGGCCAGATCGGTTGCAATTTTTAGTCCATTATGAACCTGTGAAAGATTCAGACCAGAATTTTCAAGTGTCCTCTGATTTTGATACGTCTTAGCCTTGATTTTTTTGATGTTGTTGTTGTTGGAAGTGCTGAGCACCCAAAACTCCAGTTGAAGTTAATGGGAGAGGTGGATGCTCAGCACCTCAGAAAAATCAGGCCCAAGCTGGGTATAAAATAGTCTAGAAATTCTGGCCTAATTTCTAGGGGAAATTCTTGAATAATCGCTATTTGTGTAGTGCTGTAAGCTGTACATGGCACTGTACAGAAATGAAATACAGTACCTGCCCCAGGGAAATTGCAGTTTAATGATGTTCCCAGGATACTAAACTGTTTGGCTTGTAGTCTGAGGCCCAGATTGTTTCCCTTTATGGGAAACCCACTGCCCACCACTGGCAGCAGGGTCAACTGTAGAGATAAGTAGTGACTAATTATTACATGTGCTAGGTAAGTTAGGGATATGGAGATATTGACAGCACATACTTATCCCCTAACTGGATATAGTTCTGTTCAGATCTTGTTTAAAGATGGCTGTGTTTAGGAGATGGCCCCTGATAAACAAATTTACAGGTACTGGAAATTTTTGGCAGTTGGTTTGCCAAGACGGTTGTTTATTATGCTAATCATAATGGTTTTATTGTTGTGCTCCCACTAATTCACTTGTTTTAGCCATCGATTGTTTCTATCATATGCATAGACTGGAAAATCTTTGGGGCAGGGATTGTCTTGACATTTTGTATATCCAATGCCTAAAACAATAGGGGCCTTGATCCCTTATTGGGGTCTCTGGGTGCTACTATAATATTAAAAACAACTTATGGTGAATCAGCCATAATTCTTTCCTGACCTTTTTGAGTGCATGTGTTTTGGTCTTAACGTTAGTGCTTGCTTTTCATATTGAATAACTATATTTAAATTTTTTATGGTTATGCTGCTTTCTAGCTTAGAAGAGTGGATTGAAGAAATCATTTTAGCAACTTGTATCACACACAGCTTCAGAGAATAAAGAAAAAAAATCACAGCCGTTCACCGAGTAAAGCCCCTTTTGTCTCCAGACTGTTTCAATAAAAGATTGAATTTAAATGTAATGGGAAGATAATATAATCACTTAATAAAACACGTGCTTCTATACTTAGGAAAGACCCACTTGTTATCTATGGAAAATTCCAGGCGCTATTGGTCTTCACGTCCTATTAAGTGGCACCTAGAAGTGTGTTGTGCTCATAACATTTGCCAGAATATAAATGGAAGGGATTTCTGAACAAAATAATATTGGTGTTGGCACAGACTTTAAAGGAATGATATGTCTGTTGCTTTTGTGTGTCATTGTTTTATTGTTAGTAGGTAGATATGCAGGAGGAGGCATATAATCAAGTCCACAGCTTTGGGAATACCTCTTTCACTATGTAAGAGTGTGCTGGCTCAGAAGTGGCATAGAAGAGAAAGTTGTGGCGCATAACTGAGTGCCTGACACCATGCCACAAATGAGGCAACATTCTTGTGCCATGAAAGAGTTACCCATGACAGTGTGTATCTGTTACCTACCTTGCAAAACTGTATTTTCAGAGTTAATATTCTTTTCACTTCTTGGTTAGTTTATTTTTTGTTTTTTGTTTTTGAGAAAGAGAGATTTTGTTGTTGGTAAGACCACCACTGGTGCCATTCTTACAATAGAACATTTCCATGAGAGGAAAACCAATGTTCTCACCCCCCACGTGGGTATCCATAGCTCCAAGTGATATCTTTTTCTCTCTTTATCTAGGTGTTCATACTGAACTCAGTACCATAGTGAGGTGTGCAGTATAAACACACACATGTAGATTAGTGCGTGGATAGATTCTGAGCAAAATAAGAATTACTTAAATCATAAGCTGTATGGGGCAGCATTATCTTTGTATAGTGTCTAGTTTGGTGTTACACTCTGTCCCCTTCTAGTGGCACCTAGCCCAGCTAGAGATTAATTGAGTCTGCTACAGCCTTGGTTAAGAGCCATGTGGCTTTTAGCTCATGCAGTAGCAGCTCATGCAGAGGTCCTAGGGTTTGATCCCACCTGCCGACAACCAGGGTCTGTCTTTACACTGTCATGGTACAAAAACTCAATAATAAGAATATTTTGACAAATCAAAAATACTTTGAGTGGTCTCTGGATATCATTTTTATGCAAACATATTTATTTTAAATGTTTCTGGGACATCAGAAATATTCAGTTGTCACTCATCTGGCCTGTTAAGGAATATGGGATCAATATGCCAAGATAATTATTTGCAAATGAGTGATATGATAGGTTTTTCTGAAACCTTGGTCAAAACAATCAAACACGTAAGCCAAAACTTTCAGCAGCCAATTCTAAACCAAAAATGCCAAAGATGTCCTTCAGTCTGTTTTCTAGTAGAAACTAACCAAAGGGATAGCTTTTGTGCAGTGAAAGTTTGGGTCCATTTGCAGTTCAGTGTTCACTGCTTCCTACAGTCGAGAGCTGACCCCTACTTGTGGCTATCTAGACACTTCTGAAAAAGATGCTGTTATAGAGAGAACTCAGTTCAGTTCAGGGGCTCCCTATGCATCCAGTAAAGCTGTGTTAAGAGTTCAGATAGCTCATAGGGCCTTGCACAGGTCCTCTTTACTGGGTAGGTTTACTCAGTGTGTTGGGGGATTGCCTAATTCAACAACTAGCTGTATTTCCCTCCTGAGCAGTTCTTTACATGGTTGCACACATCTATTCCAGAATGCCAGAGACAGTTTTTTGCAGCAGTACTTGTTGAGGAGACACTTGTATCCTGCACCTCCTTATGGCCCCTCCTGAGGCTATATAAAGTCAGTGCTTCCCTGACCCACTGAGTTCCTTCTCACTGCCCATTGCCTTTATCAGAACCCACTGTGAGGTTTACCTCATGGGTTTTCTTCTGTGTAGGTAGCTAATTCAGGAGAAAGCTAATCTGTCAACAGATAGTTAGCAGTTCACACCTGTTAAGTGTTTTTTTAATTCTTGTTTTATACTTTTAAGTTTGTTTTAATAGTTGATTTCGGTGGTAGGCTGCACTCACTAGGCTTGAGGCACTGCTTATCGTGTGGGGTCTGTCGCTAATAGTGACCTCCATACATGGTACCTTTTATGAAGGGCACATTAAGACATGAGTTGCAGTGAAAATATTGGGGAGGGGGTCTGAATCTGTCCCTCACTCCCCATGTGCAGTGCTTCCGTTCTGTGGGGCTGGGCCTAGCTCCTTGCTCCGCAGCCCATTGGCTCTAGCCACTTGTAGATTCAGAGGAGCCTACCGCAGTGTCATTTGCCACATGCAAATGGACGCAGGTGGGGCTCATCCCTGCTGTTACTGGATGCAGGGTCTCAGGATCCCTCCCAGAGACTCACATAACATAAGTTGGTCCATTGGCCTCACATAGTCATGGAGCTATTCGTGGTAGTGAGCACTATGTCCAGTAATAGGTGCCAGCAGTGTCAGATCCTAAGATTGCATACATTGCAACTGTAATAGATTGCTAAACTGTATTGTACAGATCAACCATTAGGTGACGCTGTGTGTCACATACCTCCCTTAAGCTCACAATTGCTATTCCTGGCAGTGCATTAAAGGGTCTTATAGGGTACACATCTGGTCGCGCTCGCGCGCTCTCTCTTTCTCTGGGAAGGAAGCTCTGTAGCCAGTTTATATCTGGTACAGAAGCCAGGACTGCTAGTAGCAACCTACCATGTACAAGGTGTACATGGCGACAACAACCCATTACATTGACTTAAAGCAAATGCCAGTTTTGAGCTCTTTCTTGCACTCTTTAATTGGTGCATTTAGTGCAATAAAACTAACATTCAGAGATCTTAAGTCCCTTACAGATGACTTGATTGATAAGTTGCTATTTCCCTCTATATTCCCCCTCATTTGGCTCATGTATCTAAAAATTAAAGTTCAAAGTCCTACTGGTGAACATATCTGTTAAGCCTCTAATTATTTTATGTCTACTCTTCTTCCACTGTTATCATTCTGAAAATAAAGTATGACTAAGAAAGTGAAAGTTAATTTCACCTTAATGAAAACAAAATAGTTTGTACATTTCTGTCCTGTTACTTTGTACAATATATTTTTATATTTTCTCTCTCCTAGTTCTTTTCTTTACACACTGATTTATTTCAGAATATAAAAGTGAATCATGTTTTATGCTTAATATACCATTCCAGTTCATGGCTAGGTAAAAAACACTGGTACTAAGAAAATGTCACTCAATGTTTTGGAAGAAATGTAGCTTTTACAATGCAATGTAGTGTTGTGTACATTGATATCTTTTCATTTTTTTCCTATTGAAAGCCTTATTCTATTAGTTATTGAGTTGCTCACAAAAACAGCAATAATAGCATTGTTGGTCACAAGCTGTCCTAAGTAGCATCTTTCTTTTTAATATTTTTATTGAATAATGTTAAACAGTTATACAATGGAATTCAAGAATATAGGTCCACTTTATTAATAGAGTAGAGGAAAATTTGACCAACCTCTACAAAGCAAAACAACTACTTATCACTACTAAATCTAACCCACAACTACAAAGACAGGACAAAAGGGAGAAAAAATACTTGAAACAATATTTTATATGCTACTTTCTGAACTATATCACTTTAGAATCTGTTATGTACAGTCATATGAGATTAATGCTCAAAACAATGTAACACTTAACTGGGAAAGGAAACTTGTGTTGTGTTGTTTTTTGCCAACTTTAGACTCCAAATTACCAGTGCTAATTTTGACTTCTGTGAAGTGGGATACCAATTAATTGAACTGTCATTCTAGCCTTTTGTTCTGCAGAAATCCCTTGTGTGCATGTTCATGTGGACCCTTTTGTAATTATTAGTGGGTATGTTTTACAGTACGTGTGCTTGCTCCTTAACTAGACACTTCGGTAGACACAATGGGGTGAATTCTGCTCTCCGCTACACCTGTGCAATCCCAATCGTAGACATTAGGTAGAAAAAGACCTATTAAATCATCCTTACCATCTCTCTGCCAGGACAGGCTTATTCTCCAGTTTCTCTAGTGTTTTTTTGCCCAGTGTAGTTTTTAAAAAAAAATTAAGTGATTTGGTTTCCACCACTTCCTTTGGGAGACTTTTGCACTACCTATTATGTCTCACTGTCATTAGGTTTTTCCTGGTGTTAGCCTACGTTTTCACTTCTGTAATTTCATCACACGACTCTTAATTGTGCATGGTGCATGCACCAATTAAATTTCCCTCTTTCCATGGAAATATTTACAGACTGTTAAATCTCTCCAAACTATGCATGTGGTCTCTTAATCCTTCCTTATAATTCAGTCCCTTCAGGTCCCAGATCGTTTTTGTTGCTCTTCTCCAAACTCCTTTCAGTACATCAATATCTTTCTGGTTATGTGGTGCCCAGAACTGAACATAGTATTCCACATGAGTTCACACTAGAGCTATATCTATCTATCTAGATATCTTCTACTCTTTCTCCATAATCTGATGATTTTGTCTATGGAGCCCAAAACTGCATTAACCTTTTTTTTGCAGCCACGTTATATTGCAAACGTGTCTAATTTTTAGTGTCCATTTTTAACCCACAATCTCTCTCATAACTGCTTTCCAGGTTACATCCTCACATCAAGTATATGCATTTCCCAAGTTGTATTAGGATGCATTTTTCCAAGATGAATCCCATTATTTCCTGTTGCTGTTTTCTGATCTTTTTTATTATTTACTTTTCTTCTTTAACACTTCTTTATTAAGTGAAGAAGACTAGACTTAACAGCAGTCTCTGCAGAGCTCCACTCGATACTATTGAAATCAGTAGGGTTGCATGGTTATAATTTAGGACAAACTCTGACCCAGTGTGTGCTGGATTTGCAGAGACATTAACAGATTTTATCACACTTTAGGGTTTGTATACATGGAACATACACTACAGGGATGTGATTTGCATGTTGCACATTAACTGACCCATATAGGCCCTGCTGGTATGAACTAAAAGTTCCCTAGTGCGTATTGATGTGGTGCTGTTTGAAAGAGCAGTGAAGAGTGGTGGCACAGACTTCAATTCGGACAGTACACACACACGGGATTCTGAGTACATACTTGCATTGCTAGCTTCCCAGCTACACTGCTAATTTTAGCAGTGCTAATGCAGATAAAGCCAGTGTAGGTATGTCTGCTTGAGCTACAGTCACACCTCAGATTGCAGTGTAGACATACCCCTAGTCTTTCCTGTTAAGAATTGAACAAATCATATGTTGCTAAGTGGCAGCACATTTATCCTTGTATAGCAAAGGCACTAGGTTCAGTGAAATAGTAGATGGTTAGAATTCAGACACTGCAAGTCAGGATTATTGCATTCTGCTCCTCGTTCGGCCACTGACTTCTGTGTGACTTTGGTTGTAAGTCTCTGAACTTCTCTGTGCTTCATTTTGTCCATCAGTGAAATAGGTATAGTAGTTCTCTGCATTACAGGGGTGTTGTGTTAAAGTGCAATTCCCATATGCTCAGCCTAAGTAAATGGACCAGTGGCTGAGAAGAGGTATGGCAGGTGACAAGGGGAAGGGTGTTAAAGAAATCCCCTTCACGCTATTTTTTTGCAGAATATGGAGCAGCCATGGAGCTAAACCAAATCCACTACTGAAGCCCTAACCTGACCCTGCCCAGAAGAGAAGAGAACAGAAGTGTCTCTGTGCAGTAGTAGAGCTTCCAGCTCGGTTTCCCTCCCCCCCTCCCCCCCCAAGCCTTTTAGGTTGATATGGGAACTGCTGTGGAGTTGAGATGCATGCCACACAGGTTTATGGTTTGCTCCTCCTAACTCCTTCACCACCTCCTTTCCCCCAAAAAAGAAAAATACTGCCATTCTTGTGCAGCAGAGCTGCACTGGTTCCATCACCGTGACCTTTCTGCCGGGGGGGGGGGAAATCATGTCCTTATATGATGTCTGTAAATTACATTGTTACAAAGGGGCTATATACAGTCCATAAAAATGTGGAGTTTTGATTGGACTGCAAGCAACTGGTCAGAAGTTTCATTCACTTAAACAATATAATTTTGGCTTCTTGCTGGTTGTGAGAAACAGTAGTGGGCAGCTGGAAACTTTACTGTTGTAAAGTAGAAGTTAATATATTTTAATAAGTTATTAAAATACAACTTTCAGGAAAGATTATCTGAAAAATCATATAACTTTTTTTTCAACGTAGTCCCTCAGCATTTTGGCCCCATCTAATTAAATGTGCTGAGCTATTGAATGCTTTTTGAGGCAAAAAGCATGAGCATGGTTGAGGAGGAGATTTTAATATCGTCATTGAAAATTGGACCCCAAATATCTGGTTAAATTATCTGAATGTTAGTATCTTGGGAATCTAGAGAAAAAGTCCTTTTCCCACTGTTAGGAAACATGATGATATTGGTCAGTAATTTGTGTCCCAACAATAAATATTTGCATATAAGCCAGTACAGCAAAGATTTTTTTTTTCCAGCAACTAGCTGTCTTAGCTGTGACTTGAAGGCTTGCCAGGTCCTGAAAGTCATTGCCAAGCCCTTGTTCAAAACAAGCTAGTGAGACTTTGGATGTCCGTGTGCAAAGAATACTGTTTTAACTGAACAGATGTTTTCAATCTGAGTTAGATATGCTTGGAAGAGGTGCCAGCTAGCAAAAATAGTCATGTTTTCTAGGACAGTTGGAAAAGAATGCTGGGTGTTTCAGATGGGCATCTTTTCTAGTTGCAGTGGAGGGTGATGGTGTCTGAAGTGGGAACGTGTTGTTGGCTTTACTGTATCTGCTGTTAAAAACAAACCGTATTCTCATTACATGATTTGAGGGCTTGAAAGGACAAAAAGTTCTCAAATGTAATTGGACCACCTGTGTTTCTATCCTCACACAATTCAAACTATTTAGAAAGCTGTTGGGAGTATTTAACACCATGTGCTCTAAATGAGTGAAGTGAGCCGTTGTTATTCTGGGCACTATTGAAGTATTTATAGCACAAAACAAAAATGGAAAAATAATTTGTCAGTTTGGAATGACCAGTAAAAACACCTAGGTTTGATAGGTTTCGCAGAAAATTATGATCCTCTCTAAACATTGTGCATTCTATGGGAATGGATATGTTCCGATAGCAAAAGTTTGTTTGTGAAAGTCACGTAAATAGATCTTCGGTACTGTATGTACGTATTGTGACACATCCCCCATCATATAGCAACTGTTTGGCAAATCATTTATCGTTATATGTTTAACTTTCAAATGTGTATTCTGTCTTGTTTTCAAGTGGCATTGCCAGGTCCCTGACAGATGCTGCACATAGTCATTTTATTTTATGAGGTAGATTTTGTGTTGCTTTTTGCTTTGGTGCACATTACTAAATGATTTTTTAAAGCTGTTTTTGAAGTGGATTTATGTAGTGGACTTCTTTTGAAATATTCAGCTAGAAAAATATATGGAAGCTTCCATATAATTTTCAAATAAAAGGGGCAAGATTTAAATCACTTATTTTAATCTCTGCCTCCCTCCATCCCCTTTTTAGGTGCTTTTCTAAAGACTGGGGAGTTGCACACTTTGTAGCTTGTGTAAACTAAGCTCATTGCGTACACCAGGTGCTCCTTGCATTTCTCCATTCCTCTCCCACAAGTTCACTGTGTGCCACCCTCCCATCCCCCTCTCTTTTCAGGGACTCCCTGCAACTCTCCCATACCAGGGTCCCTCATCCCTCCCCCATAGCAGCAGCTCTGTGTGCCCCACCATTCTTGCTTCCCCCCATACCTTCCATTCCCCTCTATGCTAGGGGGCTCTGAGTGCCCGTTTCCTCCCATAGTAGAATCTTCCATCTTCCATGGCAGAGACTCTATGTAATCCTTCATTAAACCTTAACTCCTTCATCCCCATGCTAGGGTCCCCTAACATCCCTCGCCAACCAGGAGTTCTCTGTGTATGCCTCCATTCCCTCTCCCCCCTCCACCATACTTCTTTTTTCTCTCTGGGAAAGGAGTAATTTGGGATGTCAGCCTGTTAATCTACTGGGAGGATGAGCAGATACGAGATGGGAGTATTGTTATGCTATAAAGTGTAATGAGTGCCATCAACCACTTCTTTGATCGATAGACAGTTGGAGAGGTGCGTGAGGCTTGGTGTGCTAAAGACCTGGCAGAAAATTCATATGCCCCCATTTCACACTTTTCAGTTTTTTGATTTCCCCTGAGATCAAGAGGGTTCTGGTCATTGGTGCCTAGAACATTGCCTGAAATTTTGGACTTGATCGGATGTGGCATTCAAAAGTTACCTTATTACAGATAGACAAATCGAAATGCCATTGAGTTGGGCGTAAGGCTATCTAAAATTGGCCAACATGTTCGTTCTCATTGGTCAGTATAAGAGCCAGAACTTTCCTTATTCAAGCAATTATATGACATTTGTATTCATTTACAGTCTTAATTTATATATTATTTCATTATGCAAAATATTTTAGGAGAGGAACTGAAGAATAGTTTTGCCAGTTGAAAGTACAAGAGGGGCTTTATGTAGAATTGCCCTTGTTGGAATCTGGTCAGCATACCCATTACTTGGTAAAAAGTGTTTTAAGATCTTTGACTGCAGTTGCTCAGAGTCTTTTTGTTTTATGTCTCCTTTGGAAGATGTGCCCAACAATTTAAATAATAATAATAATTAATAATACCTAGCTCTTAGTAGCATTTTTCATTGGTAGATCTCAAAATGCTTCACAAATTCTGTGTCATGCCTATTGCTTATGGGGCCAGATTTGAACTAGCAGATGAATACCAGCTGCTAAGGGCTCATCTACACTGAGAAGTTAATTCGTACTAAGGTAGGGTACAAATGAAAGTGGCATAGCTATTCCTGATTAACTCCCTGTGTGGATGCTCTTATTTTGGAATAAAATAACCTGAGGTTAATCTGGAATAGCTATTTCGGAATAATTCCCCATGTAGACAAGCCCTTACTCTTTTGATGACCTCGGCCCCTGCCATCCTGTGACAGAATATGCAGACAGGAAGTTGCCTCCGTTCAACTTTCCTTTCCTTCTACTCAGACACTCAAGGGAAGGTCTGTAGACCGGCTGTTTGGAAGACAGGAGGGAGAGAATGCCTTTAGGAAGGCTAGACTCCACACCATAGGTGCCAACTCTGTGGGTGAGCCAGGGCCGGAGCACTCATGGAAAAAAAAAATTGTAGGTGCTTAGAACCCACTGGCAGCCAGTGCCTCCCGCCTGCCAGTGGCCTCACTCATCAACTCCTCTCCCTCCCTCCCAGTGCTTCCTGCCCACCACAATCAGTTTTTTTGTGGCGTGCAGGAGGCTCTGGAGAGAAGTGGGGATGGGGCACATTCAGGGGAGAGGGTGGAACTGGGTGGGAAGAGGTGGGGTGGGGACTTGGGAGAAGGGGTGGGGTGGGGGCGGGACCTGGAGCAGAGCAGGGGTGGGAAGAGGCGGGACAGGAGTGGGGGTTTGGGGGAGGGGGTTGGGTGGGGGCGGAGCCAGGGGTTGAGCACCCCCTAGGCCCAGAGGAAGCCGGCACCTGTGCTCCATACCCATGTCATGTGACTGGGTTGAACCTCAAACTTTGGAGAATCTGTTAACACTTCTTTTCTGCTTATATTAATTTATTTTTGCTTTCCTTTTATAAACCTTGTCCCTCAGGGAAAAGACCTTGCTGACTGCAACTGTATTTTTTGTTCCAGTGAGTTATTCCATCAGTTTACACACTGTCATTAGTGAAATAGGTTGCTGTATCACACAGCAAGAGTTGTGATCTCAGTGTTGACAATTTCGTAGCTATGCAGTGCACAGGACACTGAATCAACATATCAAACTAATGAGCTTTCTTAGGAAGGCAGAGAATCCCTGCCTCTGAGAGGCAGGGAAAGGTGCTAAAGTAGGGAATCTGATCTGGTAAGATTCAAGTTTGTTTCCTCTCTCTGTCTGATTGTAGCCTAAAAGGGTCCAGTAGCCGGGGTATCTATTGGGTTTCTGGGAACGCCCGCCCAATGCTAAAGGATCCCCCCCCCCCCCCAACCTAAGGGGAGGATCTACAGGACCTCAGAAACCCACTAATTTTGGGGACAACTAATAAAAGAACAGGGACAGGAGTGCGGTCAGAGGGTCATAAGAAGGGAGCCTGACGGGGACACCGAGCAGAGAGAGGCAGGCAGCTCTGTAATGGGAGAACTGGCAAAGGAAATGCTACGTGCCACCAAATATGGCCATCTTTACTGATTTTTATTATGCAATGCAGACTCTTGTCGTTGGTACAACTAAGTTTTGTAAGACATGCTTTGTGTGGCCATGCAAAACTGATTCTCTTAGTGTTTTTGCATTGGGGCACAACATCCCATGCACCAGGCCTGGAAAAAAATTGATGGAGGAGATGATGGGACAATGATTTTAGGATCTTGTGAGAAGCAAAAACTAATGAGAGGGAGCTGGTCTGACTTAGATTGACAGGCCAATATCCACCCAGGGCCTCAAAGATTCTTGACTCTTGTAACTTATCAAAGGAAACGTGACTCAGTACCTTTTAAAAAATTGTATTAAGCCACTTGAAAGTAAAATCAAGAAAACATACCACCAAAACTAATATTACTAATAATAAACCAAACGAAAAATAAAGCAATGCAACTTTCAAATCAATACCAAATCAACTAAGTAAATCATCAAATTAAATACTAAAATTTACTAATGTCGTATGTCACAGATCTAAATGAGCACCCCTCTCAGCCACACACTAGGACTGAGGGGAGGGCAATCCAAGCCTCTGTGTGCTGAATTTAAACCCAGTTTATATATATTTTAAATGCACATATATTCATGGGGATTACATACTTCCCCCCGCCCCCCCCATGTAATTCATTGTAGGTGAAATCTAGCGGTTGATTGAAGGATGATAAAATGATATTTGAAGATCTCAAGATGCCAAGGGCTAGATTCCCAAAGGGGATTTAGGCATTGAAACACACCTAGTTGCCCAGCTGCCTAGTGAGAGTCACAGCTCCAAGGCAGGCACCCAGGTTCCCATATGTTGTATGAGGAGAGTTAGATGCCTAAGGAAGGGATCCGCAGAAGCCAGCCAGTTCAGTGGGGAGCCTCCTAAGATGGCAGAGAGTGAAATGCAGAGGAAAGGAGCAGGACTTAGGGTCCAGATCCACAAAGGTGCTTAGGCACCTACATAGACGTTGGAACTAGGGGTGCTGGGGGGGGGGGGGAAGCACCCCCTGGCTTGAAGTGGTTTCCATCATATACAAAGTTTACAGTTTAGTTCAATTGCTCTCAGCGCTGCCCCTATGAAAATTGGTCAAGCACTCCTGGGCACCTAACTCCCTTTGATCTGGTACCTGACTGACAGGCCCTGAAGGAGGCACCCATCTCCACTCTGGATTCTCAGCCGTGAACCTTCTCCTTGAGTTAGGCATTTAAGCCAGTTCAGGCCTTTTTTGAGGGGTGGGGAGATGAGATACTTTCTCTCCCTGTTGTAGCCAATAGCCCAGTGGCTAGGCACCCCCGTGCAGGGCCGGCTCCAGGCACCAGTGAAGGAAGCAGGTGCCTGGGGTGGCAAATAGAAAGGGGTGGCACTCCGTCCATTATTGGGGTGGCACGTCCAGGTCTATGGCAGCAATTTGGTGGCAGATCCTTCAGTCCCTCTCTTCCTCTTCTGTGGCACTTCGGCTGCAGCTCAATCGGGTGGTTCTTTTTTCTTTTTTTCACCACTTGGGGTGGCAAAAAAGCTGGAGCCGGCCCTGCTCCCCTGGTATGGGGAAGACCTGTTTTCAACTCCTTGCTCTGTCTGATTTGGATCAGGGACTTCAGGTCTCTAACATTCCATCTGTTTGCCCTAACCACCAGGCTATTGGGTATTCTGGAACACAGTCTCTCTCCTGTTGGAGTTGTTCCTTTTATATAAAATATTCATTGGGTCAGAGAAAGAGAAAGTGAGAGACTGACTCTATAGCCTGGCAGTTAGGGCATTCCCTGGGATATGGGAGAGTAAGGTTCAAATCTCTGCTTCAGTGAATATTTAACTATTTATACAAATTATACAGCTTCGTCAGGAGAGAGTGAGACACCCCAGAATACTCAATAGCCTGGGGCACTCGCCTGCATGCGGGAGTCCCTGCTACAAATCAGGCAGTATGCAAATTCAAACCTGGGTCTCCCACCTCTCCCATAGGAGCATACCCTAGCCCCTGGGGATATTGGGTATGTTGCAACACATACTCATGCCTGCCCTCAACATTCCCCACATGCACCTCCCCACAGCCCCAGAAATTCCCAAACTGCTCACCCCCACCTGTCTTCTGTGCAGGTTAGGCATGCTCAGAGCATGTCTGAGATAGGTGGGGGGAATGCCTAGTTTGAGGATCTCACCAGGGCTTAAGGTGGGCATCAGGACTCATGCAGCTTTTTGTGTACATACACCGGAGGGAACGCTAGCTGCCTACGGGGTTAGGTGGCAGCTGATCAATGATTTTGTGAGTATCAATGGTGCCTAAATGTTGGAGTCAGGCACCTGAGTACCTTGTGAATCTAGTGCCAAGGCTGTAATACAGTGGTTCTCAACCAGGGGTATGTAGAGGTCTTCCGGTGTACTCAACTCCTCTAGATCAGTTTTTCTCAAACCCCAGATAGGTTTAGGGGGATTGCGAGTGCAGGGCCAGCATTAAGGTATGTCAAGCAGGGCAATTGCCCAGGACTCCACACCACAGGGTGCTCTGCGAAGATAAGTTGAATGCTTCAGCCCGGCCACTGGGGTTCGGGCTTCAGACAAGGCTCACAAATGAAAAACAGGCTCAATTATCCCACTGAAATGTAAATACAATATTTACATTTCCAATCCATTTATTTTATAATTATATGGTAAAAATGAGAAAGGAAGCATTTTTTCCATAATAGTGTGCTGTGACACTTTTAAAATATTTTTATGTCTCATTTTGTAAGCAAGCAGTTTAAGTGAGGTGAAACTTGTGTAGGTACACAAGATAAATGCGACTCCTGAAAGGGTTACAGTAGTCTGGAAAGGTTGAGAACCACCGCTCTAATACCATCAGGAAATCCTTTGATTTTGCTCAAAAAAATCTGCAGCAAGTGCATAAAAATGTGCATCAGCATACAACAGTATTTCTCTTAACCACAATATTTGACCTCTCAATGGCCTTTTTTCCTCCAGCTCTAGTTTCAGAGGATATTGCCTTAACAATACTTTCAGGGTAATCTAAGATGAGTTTGAAAATGGGACCTTTTGGATCAAAGTTTCTTTGCTTTTTAAAATTTTTTTAACTTTATATGCTTAATTCTTTGCTCAGTTTTCCTTTAAGTAAAACTGCAGAATTAAATACAAGAATGTTTTATGCTTCAGAAAGAACTTGACATTTTAAACTCATAGAACATGGAAAAAATTGTTACAATTACTGTTCTTTGAACTAATCTATATAATATTTTTTTTAAATGCAGGTTCTGACTGGATCGTCTCGTCCAGGTTACACAGGTACAGGCTATCAGGATTTCAGTAACTGGGAATCCCTTATGAAAATCAAAGAAGGGTTGCTAAGACAGAAAGAAATTGTGATTGATCGGTGAGTAATCCTTTCTTGTCTTCAATTGCAGTGTTAAGTAATAGACCAGACTATTGACATAGAAAGTACTATAGATGTTGACTTTCAAAAAGACCTGGTTCAAAGAAGGTTTTTAGGACTCAGAGCTGAAAAGACTCATGTACAAGTGGGACTAGTCAGTGCGTGCAGTTGTGTGTGTGTGTGTGCACCTTTGCAGGATCAAGGATGTAGTGTAATTTGTCTGTCTTTTCACTGACATTGGTCGAGAGACAAGCAAGTGAGACCACTGTCTAGGACTGTTGCCCCTAAGATTACAAAAAACCGATCTTTAAGAAACTGGCTGGCTGTAAAACCTTAATTTTCCTTTTTTCAGCCTGAACAATTCTTTGAAAATGACTTGGAAGACAAAAATTGGTTATTTGTAACCCATTCTTGAGACATTTTTCCCCATGACAAGTTAAAGGGGGGTGAATGCTACAGTTGTTTAATGATATAGTCGAAACCAGCTCTTAAAGATTTGAGAAATTGGCACCATAGAGGTATGCAATTGGTAAAAATGCATTCAAAGATTCCTATGAGTTACTCAGAGAATTATAAATCCAGAATAAATGTCTAAATAAACACTTCCTCTCTAATCTGTGATATGAAACAATCAGAAGAGGACCATCATCGAGACGGGGTGGGTGAGGTAATAACTCTGATTGGACCAACTTCTGTTGGTGAGAGAGACAAGCTTTTGAGCTTACACAGAGCTCTTCTTCAGGTCTGAGAGACTAGTGCCTGGTCTGTACTACGCGGTTAGATTGGTGTAAGCTGCCTTGTTTCGATTTAGCTATGGAAGTGTCTTCACTTAAATTTGGCTCCTGCCAGCGTAAGTGCCTTGCTATACCGATTTAGTAACACCACCTTTCAAGTTGCAGCGCTGGTAGAGGCTTTCCAGTGCTGCAATTAGTAACCATCCACACCTGCAAGGCACATCCAGCGCTGCAACTCCCTGGCTGCAGCGCTGGCTGTACACCTGGTCAGGTTGGGGTGTAGCGATTGCAGCGCTGGTGATCCAGCGCTGCTCATCAAGTGTGGGGACACACCAGTGCTTTTATTGGCCTCCAGGGAATAAGGAGATATCCCAGAATGCTTTTAACTAAATTACTCTCTTTGTTTTGTTATGCAGCCTCTCTTTGTTTTGTTGTGAACTCCGATCGGAGCTCCGTTGAACTGCTTATCTAAAAAAACAAACACTGATCACAGCAAACAGGAGCTATCTGTACCTGGCTGTGAACGATCAAATGAGAGGCAGGAAGTGAATGTTTGCTTGACAGAGAAACAGCGTTGGATGCAGGCTGTTTGCAATTAAGACTAAGGGTTCGCGAACATTTTGTGATTTTTTCAATCCAGGAAGCTAACACACAGTGTTGGCTCCAAAAATCCACTCTCTCTCTCTTCCCCGCTCCCTGTCACAGTACACCACCTTCCACCCCCCTCTTTTGAAAAGCACGTTGTTGCCACTTGAATGCTGGGATAGCTGCCCATAATGCAGCACTCCCAACAGCGCTGTAAATACTGCAAATGTGGCCGCACACCAGCGCTGTTCCTGCACAGCTGCATGAACAGCGCTGTAACTCCCAGCGCTGCAACTTTCAAGTGTAGCCAAGCCCTCAGTGTAGACACTGGGGTGTTTACATTGACTGTTACTGGGCTTTCAGGAGCTGTTCTACAATGCCCGACACTCACCAGGAGCACTTGTATCGACTGTAATGTAAGGACATGTGCTGCCGACACAAGGAGCCAAGTGTGCACACACGTAAGCGATTTAATAACTGCAGTGGTTGTATGTCACTGTCAGTTGGGTTGACATAATTTTGTAGTGTAGACATGGGCTAACTCAGTGTCACTGCTAAATACAAGGTTTGAACAGGTTGTTTAGTGTAAATAGTTAACACATTTGAAGGGACCATTCAAAGTGAAGTGGCCTGTTAACACCTCTCCAGTCAGAGAGAAAATGGGAGGGGGAAAGCAGCTAGGGTGTTGTTAGTGGGTTACAGATTGTTGTAATAAGCCATAAATCCAGTGTCTCTATTCAGACCATGAGTTTTAGTGTCTAGGAAAGTTATGCGTTTAAGCTACCAGGCTCATCATTTGAAAGTATTGTGCAGGATTCCTGTGAGGATGAGGACTAATAGTTCAGATATAGAGTGATCACGTTGTGAAAGGTGTTCACCCAGGTGATATGGTTGTTTTTTTACTTTTATCATTTTCCTGAGTTTATTCAAGAGCACAGTGATTGGTTTCACTCATGTAGTTGCTAATGGGGCATTTAGTGCACTGGATGAGGTACACCACATGTTGAGATATGCATGTGTAGGGCCCATTGATCTTGAAAAATGTGTTGTGGGGGTTGTTGATCATTGGAGAAATGTCTGCAGATTTTGCATCTGTTGTTTTGGCAGGGTCTGGTGCCCCTTTGCATTGGTGTGCAGCAATCTGCAGTTGAATGTTACCTTCTAGGTTTGTAGCAGTTTCTGAAGTTTTTGATGTTTAGGTGAAAGAAGCTTTGAAGGAGAAAATGTGCTTTTAGGGAAAAATCTAAGTTTAATGAAGCTCACATTAAAGGAACAGATGTGAGTTTGAGTCACAAAGTTTGGATCTGAATGTCAAAGAGCATTTTCATACTGGGATTTTGGTTTGTGTCCATCTCTAATAATGACTCTTGCCTTTTGAAGAGCTGGTAAAGATGTATAGACTATATTAATTGTGAAGTGTTTGAAACCTCTCATTAACAATTGGTGTACAGAACATAGATAGGGATTGGCCAACTACAGGAATAATGGATGTTTGTCATGAAATATTTTACTGCTCTGTTATTTAATGCCAACGGTTCTTTTCTTCTAATGCATTTGTGTAGCTCAGTTAGACACAATTTTTTGGACACAATAGAATTATGTCCCGTATGTAATCTGTTCCAGTGGACTGACTCATTTTAGTCTTTGACTGTTACAAAGAGAATATAGTAGTTACCATTTTCTTTGAGCCACTGTCCTCGATAATAGAGTATGACCGTTGAGATTACAGCATGTAGCATTGTTCCTGAAGCAGTTTCTGTGTCGCACCTCCAAGAGGCGCTGCACAGAACTCTCAGCCAGGGGAAGGGGTGGGCCAAGGTGGCTTTAAGCCACCCTTGCATCTTCCTGAAGTTGGGCTACTCCAGTGGCTGGAGAGGAAGGGAGCAGGGTTTGTCTAAATTATGGCTGTCTCTCCAGGTCGCTGTATGTTCAGCGATGCTACCGAGAATTTCTGCAGTGCTATGTGCTACAGCCCCTCCCCTGACATGCCCCTCCTCCTTCCAGCGCACCCTCTACATCAGTGCTTGTGAGGGTGTCCTGGGAGCGCAGTCTATAGCGTCTCTCAATTCCAGTGACAGAGGATTTTTTCCCAGCCAGATTAGGGGCTTACTCCACTGTGGCCATTTTAGCTGGCATCTCACCTTATGTGTTTTAAGTTTGAGGGTGGCAGCTAACATGGTTCTCATGTTTCTGTGTTTCTTCATTCCCCTTCTGCTAAACACTTCATTATCACAACTGATCGTGAATTTCCATTCGACTTTTTGAATTCTAGCTATCTGATTATTTTGCCTTTTTTTTTTTTTTCTTGGGATGGACATCAAGTATTTTTACCTGGCATTCTGAATGAAAAAAAGTCTAACTACTGTAATTCTCAGCTCTTTTCCCTCTGTAGCAGGGTGTGTCTATGCTACGAAATTAAGTTGATTTTTATAGAAGTCGATTTTTTTGAAACTGATTTTATACAGTCGATGGCGCATGTCCACACTAAGCGCATTAAGTAGGCGGAGTGCATCCTTATTACCGTGGCTAGCATTGACTTACAGAGCGGTGCACTGTGGGTAGCTATCCCACAGTTCCCACAGTCTCCGCTGCCCATTGGAATTCTGGGTTAAGCTCCCAATGCCTGATGGGGCAAAAACATTGTCACGGATCATTTTGAGTACATGTCATCAGGCTCCCCTCCCTTCTGCCCTCCCTCCTTTAGTGAAAGCAACGGCAGACAATGGTTTCACGCCTTTTTTCCTGGATTACCTGTGCAGATGCCATACCACGGCAAGCATGGAGCCCGCTCAGCTCATCGTCACCGTACGTCTCCTGGGTGCTGCTGGCAGATGCGGGACTGCATTGCTACACAGCAGCAGCTCCTTGCCTTCACGGCAGATGATGCAGTAGAAGTGATAGCCATCGTAAGTCTCCTGGGTGCTCCTGGTAGACCTCAGTGAGGTCGATTGGGGGCACTTGGACAGACATGGCTATCCTCCTCTTAGAGCACCGAATGGGAGCAAGAGACTCCAGGTCATTCTCTTTTTTAAGTTTCTTCTCATGGAGATTCAGTCCTGCCTGGAATATCATGCGAGCTGGAGGCATCTGCCTCAGGCTGCTCTCCCAGCCGGCAGCACCGTGCGGTTGCGCCTACCCCTTGCTCCCATGGCTCATGAAGCCTGGACAGTAGTAAGGAGCAGTTCAACTATAGGCTGAGCAAGTGCAGAATGGTGGTAGAATGTGCCTTTAGAAGTTTAAGTGCTCGCTGGCACTGTTTGCTGACTAGATCAGACCTCAGCGCAACCAACATTCCCATTGTTATTGCTGCTTGCTGTGTGCTCCATAATATCTGTGAGAGTAAGGGGGAGACGTTTATGGCGGGGTGGGAGGTTGAGGCAAATCACCTGGTGTCCGATTTTGAGCAGCCAGACACCAGGGTGATTAGAAGAGCACAGCAAGGCACACTGCGCATCAGAGAGGCTTTGAAAACCAGTTTCATGACTGGGCAGGCTTTGGTGTGACAGTTGTGTGTGATTCTCCTTGATGCAAACCCACCCCCTTTGTTGATTTTAATTCCCTGTAAGCCAGCCACCCTCCCCACTTCAAAATAAAGTAACTATTGTTTTGAAAACATTCATTCTTTCTTTATTAATTAAAAAAAAAAAAAGAGATAATGGACAAGGTAGCCTGGGTGGGATGGGGGAGGAGGGAAGGACAAGGCCACATTGCTTATTGTAGCCACACTAAAAATCAAACTGTTTGAATGACAGCCTTCTGTTGCTTGGGCCATCCTCTGGAGTGGAGTGTCTGGGTGCCCGGAGCCTCCCCTCCGTGTTCTTGGGCGTCTGGGTGAGGAGGCTGTGGAACATGGGGAGGAGGGGAGGCGGTTATACAGTGGGTGCAGCGGGGTTCTGTGTTCTTGTTGGCTTTCCTGCAGCTCCAACAGATGCTTCATCATGTCCGTTTGCTCCCCCATTAGCCTCAGCATCGCGTCCTGCCTCCGCTCTTCGCACTCACATAATTCTTTCCTGGCCTCTGCCACTGAATACCTCCATGCATTAAGCTGTGCCCTATCCGTGCAGAAGGACTTAATGAGTTCGGAAAACATGTCATTGGGAGTGCATTTTTTTTCGCCTTCTAATCTGCGATAACCTCAGGGATGGAGATGATAGGGGGAGTGTAGAAACATTCTAAGCTCTACGATTCTGGGGGGACTGCTTGGTCACCTGTGCTGCTGAGTTTGCCACGCTGACCAAACAGGAAAAGAAATTCAAAAGTTCCTGGGGCTTTTCCTGTGTACCTGGCTAGTGCATCGGAGTTGAAAGTGCTGTCCAGAGCGGTCACAATGGAGCACTCTGGGATAGCTCCCGAAGGCCAGTACCATTGATTTGCGTCCACCTTACCCCAAATTCGACCCAGCAAAGTTGATTTTGGTGCTACTCCCCTTGCCAGGGAGGAGGCAGAAGTTGATTTTAAGAGCCCTTTAAGTCGACGGAACAGGGTTGTGTGGACGCATTCATTTTGAAATCGACCTAACGCAGCTAAATTCAACCTAACCCCTTAGTGTAGGCCAGGGCTAGCAGTGTTTAATTTAGTTCTCTTCCTACATGTTCTGTTTGCAGGGATGACAGGTCCTTGTGCATCTCTCAGAAAAGTCAGTTATGCTGATTACTTTTCATTCAACTAAATGTAGTAGAATGCATAATGGAAGCGCTTAAAAGTGCACAACAAAACCTTAGTGACCTTCCATTCATTGGCTTTAAGTAGATACTCGGCACTAGTGCTAAGCATACAGTGAATTACCATTAGGCAGCTTAATAACACCATGCAGGAAGGATTTCCTCCTGAGTAGCGATTCTTCATTTTGGCAAAGGGCTTGCTTTAAAAATAATGATTTACAGATTGTTTTAAAGCCAATGATTTGAAATATTTTAAAGTAGTCTAACACTTATATTTTGTGAAAAGTTTAAAGGATAGCTCAGTGGTTTGAGCATTGGCCTGCTAAACTCAGGGTTGTGAGTTCAATCCTTGAAGAGGCCACTTAGGGATCTGGGGCAAAAATTGGTCCTGCTAGTGAAGGCAGGGGGCTGGACTCGAAAGGTCCCTTCCAGCTCTAGGAGATTGGTATATCTCCAATTATTACCTTTACCTTTAAAGTTGAGAATTAAGACAGGCTTTCTTTTAACAGTTTTTTTACAAGATGTAAACTCAGGGTTTTTTATGACTAACCAAAAACAGTATATAACACTGGCTCTTTTAATGCAGAAAACAAGTGCAGAAGTATGGCACTATTGATCATAACTGGTGTTTTGCACTAGATGTGAAATCATGTGAGGCGCCTTTGTTTCATAATATTTATCTCTAATAACATCTTCCATCTACAGATTTCATAGCACTTGCACAGGTAGGCATTATCCCGGTTTTGCTAGTGGTAGGCATTATCCAGGTTTTGCCAGTGAGGAAACTAAGGCAAAGAGGGACATTTAACTCGTTTTCGGAAGGATGTGTTTACACTGGGGATTAAAAAAAAAAAAAATCCCAGCATTGCTAGCACTGGTGCTTTATTGCCAAATTGCCGACAGTTCAAGTTGATCCTTAAATTGCAGGCTTTGTGCTTCGGGAAAAGGAGGAAAAACTCATTTTGTTTCCTGTAGCTTTGATTGTAGATGCTTGGGGGAGACAACTTTTTATGTGTTTTATGGAGGCCTATGAGGTTGTTACGGTCTCTCTTTTAAACCGTGTTTGACATTGAGCTGATGTAAAAATCTAATTGGTAACAAACTGGTAACTTGACAACACCAGCAAAGCTAGTTGAATACAAATGCTTTTTCTCAAACACCTCTTTCCCCATCTATCTGGAAATCAGAGTAATGCTGTAGTGCTGGCCTTCCACATGATGGGCTGTATTTTCTTCCTCGGTGCTGTCATCCATCCCACCTGTTCCCTGCTCTCAGTACAGGACATAGCCAGATAAAAAGGAGCATGGCTGGGACATACGTGCCCTACATCAATCTCTGGCTGCTGTTTCATCCCTGGGGACATTAGTAACAGAATAAGTTGTTTTTAAATGTTGCACTTACATTGTTCTAACAAGCACCACAGGGACTGACCCTGCACGCAGTTGTCTAGAATTGGGAGAGAGAGAAATCACCTTTGCACCTCCCACCCAAATCTACAGCATGCACATTTTGGTCTAATGATGTGCAGACAATGGATGTTTTTAGATTTAAAATCGTTTTGGATAACTCAGTGTTATCTTACTGTAAAAAAAAAAAAAAATTTGTCACCTCCTTCCACCTGAGAAGAAGCAAAGAAGAAGCACTCTGGATCAGAAAACTGGACAAACATCCTTTTCTGTGTCTTCAGCATTTGAAACCTAGTAAAAGCTAGATAGCTGCAGTCAAACCAGTTTTGAGTTGTCTTAAAAGTACTTTAAGTGCATTTTGGTAGTTTCCTGTCAGAGGAAAACCAAAGATTCGAGTGGAGTAAAAAAAACTGACCTGGTTCCATTTTTGTAAACTGAAAAATTGCTTCACTTTTTATTCGACTTACCATGTTGAGCAGCAGATTTACTAAATGAGTATGCAAAATCAGTTGGAGTGTTACATCCATTCTATAGATCAGCTTGAAAGCTGAGCACATATGAACACAATAGTATAAATAAGTAGATAAAAGGCAATTATTTTCATTTGGAAGTTTTGAAAAGGTGCTTATAAAAACTGTGTATCTTAATGCCTCAGAGACTGAGATCAGTTTTTATTCGGCCATGAAAACTGGTCCAGATCCACCACCTCTTCTGAGGAAAATGCATGAGAGGCTATGGCTGCGTGCGCACACACACAACCAGTGAGAGAGATTTACATAGTCTTTCCCCTCCACGCACAAATTCATGAGGAATGATCGAGCCCTGAATTAGGATTTGCCTTAAGAGCAGATGTGCTGCTGCTGTTGTAATGTTTACAAGCTGAATGCTCTACTGGACACAGTACGAAGTAGTTTGAAAACATAGCCAAACCTGGATTGTTTACACTTTACAGTATTATTTCTCAAGGATTTTGTTTTGACCTGTGACATCATCTTATTTTTAACACTAGAGGGAGCAGCACGTTCTTCTATTGATTTGGTAAATGCCAGTGTCACATTTTTTTGCTTTGTATATTAAGAATGTTAAACAAAATTATAACCTTATTTTGTAATATTTGGAGTGGTTCTGAATTTGACCAACTATTACATCCAGGCATTTGCAATACAAAGTTAGGCAATACTGGCACTATTTGTTTGGCAGGAACTATGTGTAACGGTTGTGTGAATAAATGCCAAATATTTGAACATATGACATAAGCTACTGAAAATAACACTGCACTCAGCAATGATTGCAGTGTTCTCTTGCAAACAGCTTAGGGGCATCCAAACAGCTTACTTTTAAGGAAAGGTAAACGTAAAGGTTAGAGTTTTAGTGATTAGCTCTCATTCTTTGGGGTATAATAATGTTTAGATTCTTAGAACAGCTGCTAAATCATTGGCTTCATACCCTTAGCTGAATTGTGTTTAGAGCTTTCATTTAGACGGCTGAATTAGATCAATCTTCTTTCTTTTTGTGAAATTATTTTGTCTTGATTTGTTGACATCATGCTGTGTGTGATTGGATTATGTGCATGTTACTGCCAGTGTCCATTATTCAGTGCTTAATTGTAGCTCTCTTGATTTGAGTATTTTGTTATGATCTACAGTATTACTGTATGAATAGAAACGGCATTTTGAAATAGTAATTTTTGCAGAGATTTGAGAAAGGGATGGTAGTGAATTCATGAATGGCCTGTTAAGAGCCATATACTCTTCTAGATATGAATGTGCAACAGTCTGTGATGTAAGTGGGAGTTCCATGCATTAGCTCAAGACCAATATATGTATGGCCCACTGGGAGCATGCTGTAAAATTCTGCTCACCCACACAGTCAGAATAATGCATTTTTGGAGAGCAGCTGAGTAAAATATAATTAGCTTTTTCCTTATCCTGAATCATTTTGTTAAGAGATGAGTGAAGGTTTTGTACCTTGACTAGTAAACTTTCATGGTAATTTTGTGATTTAAAAGAAAAATCATGTAAGAACAACCTTTCCACAAGTGGCTACAACTTAGATCAATAAAATGGAAATGAAGATATTAAAAAGTCTTTCCCCACATTTTCATAGGCTACATAATAGATTTAAACTTAGTATGAGATTTGAAGTATGCTGTATCTCTCTCTCTCTCTCTCTCTCTCTCCTTTAAAAACAAACAAACAAAAAAACCAAAACACCTCTAGTTTTTTAGCACAAAACCAATGTGAAACAGCACTTCTCATCCCTGCACTGATGTCTGCACTCTTTTGGAAAACTACAGAACTCCCACAGTGTTATGGAGGAACCAGCCCTTTTTCTGAGCAGACAGCTCTGTGTATCTTCCTCCCTTTCCACCTTCTATATATTCCCTGTGGTAGTTATAGCCATGTGATAAATAGCAAAGCCGTGTGATAAACAGTTGTGTACACCTTAGACTGCCTCACCTGCACTCCCACCACTGTTTCCCTTGGGCCTTATTCGAACACTCAAATTTCTAGGCTGCTTTAAAAAGCAGCCACGTAAAAAAATAACATTCCAGAGAAATGTTTCCTCCTAACTTCCAAATGTGGTATTCCTTTCTCCATGCCAAAATTAAATTCTCCTGATGCCCAGGAATGAGCAGTGTTCAGTTTGAACCAATGGCAGGTTTAAAGTAGCTCATGAAGAAACAGGGGCTTTATTCCATTACAAATAGGACCTTCTCCACTGCCATCTGTTACTAGTGATCAGAGATTTAGGGCTTGGTACTTGGAGGTCTTGAAAATCTCTAACAGTTTCTCTGAAACAGGGAGGCAATACAGTATATAAAGATTATTGACACTCATTTGAAATGACCTGCATAATTCACTCATGGCTTTAGCATTCATGAGTATTGAGGCCACATTATGCTATCATGTACATCCTGTGTGCATCGAGAAGGAATGGTCCTTGGAGTCCCTGCACTCTAGATAGGCCCTTACTTGAGGGGCACAAGGGGAAGCTCTTGCGTTACCTCCCACATATATTGTACACAGCTCCTGTGCATCTGCATAGGGTGTAAGGATTGTCAGAATATGGCTCTAAATTACAATGTGCCTATGGGATTCGGCTGCTGTGACTGAGACCTGGATTGGCGCTGTATGTATCTGTCTTGGGGTGCACCACTCCCCACTGGTCTGGTTCCTCCTCCTGGTCTCTCTAGACCAGGGGTCTCAAACTCAAATGACCATGAGGGCCACATGAGGACTAGTACATTGGCCCGAGGGCTGCATTACTGACACACACACCCCCTGCTGCCCTCAGCCCCGCCCCCACTCCACCTCTTCCATGAGGCCCTGCTCTGCCCTGCCCCCATTCCAACCCCTTCCCCGCCCCCATTCCAACCCCTTCCCCGAAATCCCCACCCCAACTCCGCCCCCTCCCTGCCCCCAAGGGGTGCAGGAGGGGTGTCGTATGTGGCAGGGGGTCGGGGTTCAGGGTGGGCAGGGGGCTCAGGGCAGGGTGCAGGAGGGGTGTGGGGTAGGGCAGGGGGTCGGGGTGTAGGAGAGGTGCAGCAGGGGGCTCAGGGCAGTGGGTTGGAGTGCAGGAGGCGTGCGGGGTGCGGCAGGGGGTTCAGGGCAGGGGGTCGGGGTGCAGGGTGCAGCAGGGGGCCCTGAGCAGTGGGTTGGGGTGCAAGAGGGGTGTGGCAGGGGGTTGGGGTGCAGGAGGGTTGGGGGTGCAGCAGGGGGCTCAGGGCAGGGGATCTGGGTGCGGGGTATGGCAGGGGGTCGGGGTGCAGGAGGGGTGCAGGGTGCGGCAGGTGGTTCAGGGAAGGGGGTTGGGGTGCAGAACAGGTGTGGGGTGTGGCAGGGGCTCAGGTCAGGGGGTTGGAGTGCAGAAGGGGTTCGGGAGGTGAGCTCCGGCCCGGCACACACCGGCCCGGCGCACACCGGGGGCGGGGCAGGGCAGGCTCCCTGCCTGCCTGCCCTGCCCCCGCGCCACTCCGCTCCGGGAAGTGAACATGGGGAAGGGAGGAGCGCGGGGGGTGTGTGGCTGTTGCTTCAGGCACCGCCCCCAGCAGCTCCCATTGGCCGGGAACGGGGAACCGCGGCCAACGGGAACGGATGGGGGCGGAGCCTGAAGCAACAGCAATACACAGACCCTACACCCCTCCGTTCCCCACGTTCCGGCCGGCGCAGGGGCAGGGCAGGCAGGCAGGGAGCCTGCCCTTCCCCTGGTCCGCGTCGGGCCAGAGCCGCTTTACGTAAACGCTGGGGGAGGGTGGGGCGGGGCGGCTGCGAGGAGCTCATGGGCCGCAGAAAATCACCCCGCGTGCCGCGTGTTTGAGACCCCTGCTCTAGGCATTAGCTCTCGAGACTGACGCCCCTGTCCGCGGTTTGCACCCTGTCAGTCTGATTCTGGTCTGCAGCTCCTCTCACTCCAGGACCCTTCATGACTTAGCCCTCTGAGGTACAGTTCATCAGCAGTCCTAGGCAGTCTTCCCATTCGCTGCCTTAGTTATTCCATGTCCTCGGTGGCTGGTAGGGGAACCCAGGCCCACCCTCTTCTCCATGTTCCAGTCCAGGGACCCTCATCTCAGTGGTTCAGGGCTTCCTCTCTCTGCCCTCACTGCTCCTTTCCTGGACTGCTCACTCTGGTTCCTTCTCTCTCTGGGAATACCAGCTTCAAACTTTCTCCCTCTTCCAGGGAGAGACTGCCCTTTCCCAGTTGCCAGCTACTTGGCTTTTTAGGCCCTGCCTGTTCCTGCACAGGTGGGCCTGCTCACAGTCACTTAGTTTCCTGTTCCCTGGCTCCTCCAGGTGCCTGTGGAGTTAATTGGCCTGCCTGGCTGCCTTAACCCTCTTCCAAACCTGTGTGGGGTAGACATCCTATCACAGTATCCTTTCTTGCATCAAGCAGCATTTAACAGGAAGCCCTGTCAACTGTGCAGCATTTTTGAACTGCCACTCTGTCATATCACCTCTGTGAGGCCAGGGACAAAGCCAAATGACTTGGAAAAGACAGTTCTTGCATAGGCTGTGTGACGATGCAGTTCTGGCGGGACCCAACTGAGAGTGCCAATTGCTCAAACAGGGCAGTTACAGCCCTAAGCTGGGGTTTTTCCACCTCTAAGGCAAACCAAACCAGCCAGACAAAGAGGACTTTGGTTTCACCCCACTGGCTAACCACAAGTCACATAACCAATTTCCTTAGACACTCCAGTCTCCCAGTATCACCACCAGAGCCACTCGTCCTGGGGATGAATGGTTATGAAAACCAACACCCCAATAAAAGAAAACGGTTCTCTCGATCCCAAAGAATAAAGCCCCAGACCCAGGTCAATATACACATCAGATCTTACCCACAAATCACGCTGTTGCCAATCCTTTAGAATCTAAAATCTAAAGGTTTATTCATAAAAGGAAAAAGATAGAGATGAGAGCTAGAATTGGTAAAATGGAATCAATTACATGAAGTAATGGCAAAGTTCTAAGTTCAGGCTTGTAGCAGTGATGGAGTAAACTGCAGGTTCAAATCAAGTCTCTGGAGTACATCCCCCGCTGGGATGGGTCATCAGTCCTTTGTTCAGAGCTTCAATTTGTAGCAAAGTTCCTCCAGAGGTAAGAAGCAGGATTGAAGACAAGATGGAGATGAGGCATCAGCCTTATATAGGCTCTTCCAGGTGTAAGAACACTTCTTTGTTCTTACTGTGGAAAATTACAGCAAAATGGAGTCTGGAGTCACATGGGCAAGTCCCTGCACTTTGCTGAGTTACAAGGTGTATCTGCCTTCTATCAATGGGTCAGTTGTGTAGCTGATGGTCCTTAATGGGCCATCAGGCAGGCTAGGCAGAGCTAAGACCAACTTGTCTGGGATGTTTCCCAGAAACACAGCACAGATTTGAAATACAGACAGTACAGAGCCAATACTTCAACTACAAAATGATACATACATATAGACACCATAATCATAACCAGCAACCTACAACCTGGTCTTAGACATCTTATATGACCCCCTTTACATAAGATTTGGTGCCACTACAGGACCTTGGTTGCAACCATGTTCTATATGGTCCCAGAATATATCAATAACGTCACAGGCTGTGAGTAGACCTGGGAACAAAGACCATCATAAACCTCACTACCTTCCATTCCAAGTGCAAGACACACTTTTAACCTTGCCTTCGCTGATGTGAACACACAGCAGTGGGTATATTTAAAAATAAGAACAAAAAAGTCTTAAACAAATTTCTACCAAAATAAAACACTTGCCTGCGCACACAATTCTTCTCTCGGGGAGCGGGAAAGAGAATGATTGATATGTGACAGTTGTTAGCATGTCACTTAATGCATGATTGTGAGGCAATCAGCTTCTGTGGTTATGACATCAATATAAGAACCTTTATAGAACAGAACCAGTTCTCACAGAATGCCAGCCAATCATCGTGAACCTACATTACCTTGCTCCATGAATCTTACCGGAGATGCCATTGAACACAGCTTCAGGCAAAAGGTAAATGGCACCATGGAAACTGCTCTACCAGTGCTGGACTGGGTCTAGCAAGACATCTGTAGCTCATGGTGCAATCCACAAGTGGCCAAGTTCTATGAGGTCTGGGAAACATGCTTCCGGAGTTCTGCCATATGTGAGAACTGGTGGCTCCAGCTCTTGGCTGTTCTGCCTGCTGGAAGCATGAATGCAGGCAGAATGTAAAGAGAAGCAGCTGATCTTTTGAGATGAGTCGTCCTCCTACCATGTACTTTGATGGATAGATTAGTCCTAGGAGTTATGAAGGAGTCTTAATATTGGCCTGTGTGTTAGTGTAGGTTGATGAAAACAAGATAGTACTATGTATAGCACAGTCTCCAATTTCTGAAACACATTATTATCTGACATAGGGTTATCTCCTTTAACATCTGTTAAATGCATTGACTAAAATGTACAATGAAAATTTTGGATAACAGGGAAATGTCAGTGTCCCCCATGACATTTGAATAACTATGGCTGTATTGTATATTCCTTCTTTGTTGTATAGTATTAAGTAAAAGCGTATTTCCTTTATGTATCCTGCATATACTGTTATAAGTAAATTTTTTCTTTCAGTTGGATTCAGATGCGTTTTTTGTAAGTTACTTGACACTTTAAGGCTTTGGCTACACTTACACTTCAAAGCGCTGCCGCGGCAGCGCTTTGAAGCGCTGAGTGTAGTCAAAGCACCAGCGCTGGGAGAAAGCTCTCCCAGCGCTGTCCGTACTCCACCTCCCTGTGGGGAATAACGGACCGCGCTGGGAGCCGCGCTCCCAGCGCTGGGGCTTTGACTACACTGGCGCTTTGCAGCGCCGCAATTTGCAGCGCTGGAGAGGGTGTGTTTTCACACCCTGCTGCAGCGCTGCAAATTTGTAAGTGTAGCCAAGCCCTAAGATATATTAACTGTAGCCTCTAATTAGCTAAAACAACATTTGGTATTGTCCGGCTATGTATTATAATAATGTGTCCAGATAAAACCAGGTCTTATATGAACATCCATGGCTAACGTTCCCCTCCCCGACACTGTCAAGCACCACTGATCCACAGGAATAAAGACATTGTTGATGCCTGAAAGTGGTTCGCAAATATGAAAGGTATTTGGGGGCGAAATGGCAAAGAGAACAGGATTTTACAAAAGCCTTGCAGATTTTACAAAAGTTGGAAATAGAAGGGAACCCATCTTTTCATGAAAAGGAAAAGGGTTTACTGTAGGTATATCAGGATGTTGCATGTGGCATTTGGGACTTGAGAAGCTAATATGTGGGAACCAGGTATAGCCTGATGCACGCGTTGGGTAACGCCTTTGACTTCAGTTGGGTTGCATGCCAGATACATCAAGATCGAATGTGGCTTTTGAGATTTATAATGATGGTTAGTGGGTTTTTTTTAAAATGGGAAGGGGGAGGTAAGGGGACCAACAAAGAACATATCCTCAGGTTATTGATTTGAAATTTTTTAGGAGATCAAGGGAAGAGAAAGATATTGCTATACTCAGAATATAACAAGCACATCATGTCTGTGAAGAAAAACACATTTTTAAATTCATTTTACCCCCCAAAAATGAAACAGCCATACTGCAGAATTTTTCTGTGGGAATTCAATATGGTATTCTGGGTACAACAGGATCTTTCATGTTGTTAAAAAGAAGCTTCAAAGCTTTCTCTTCTGATCCTGGATCAGAGCTTTACACCTTGAGGAAAAGGTGAAAAGATTTGAGATGTCTTGCAGACTAAAACCTTTTAGAAAAGCAACTTCAGTGTTATATTTGTATCAATTATTTGGCTACAAAAGTAGACAGTAATACTTCTTTTTAATGAAGATTCCTTCATAGGTATCACCTTTTTATATTTTTATATATAAACACCCCTCCCAAAAGGGTGCTTTTCATTTCTCAATGTTTGTTTTATATAAAAATACAGTTTTGCTTCCCTTGAATGCAGCTCCTTTAACTGGCACTTTAGAGGTATGCAAATCATTTTTTCTCACCCCTTTTCTTCAGGCTGACCCTGCTGGCATACACAAGAAGGCAAGTTTGAGATTTAAAAAACAAACAGGCAAACAAACAAAAAACAACCCCAAAACACTTTTAATTATCTTCTGGTTCACAGCAGAGAAACTGAGTTGAAGTAACTGAAAGTCCATGTATTAAAAGTAGTGTTGTTGGTGTTTTCTTTTTTCCTACACCTCGTATTGAATTTTCAGAGATGGCCTTTCATGAGAGAATGGCGGTCCTGTGAATGAATGAGACTGTTTTCATTGCCATCTGACATACATTTTAGCTATAGCTGGCTGAAAAATGCAGATTAAAAAAAAATTCCTGTGTTCATCAAAAAGATGAATTAAAAAAAAATGACCACAGAAGATAATTTGGGGATAGGGTTGTGAATTTGAATTTTTTTTTTCAAACATCAATTTCAAAACAAAAAATTTCAGTGAGCTCTAGTTTTGTCCTTTATGAAGACAGAGGACACTGTTAAGGTGATTAATATTAAAGCTGACCTAGTCTAATAATAGCTCCATCTGGAAGGTGAAACTAGCTATCTGTTTCAAGGCTGGTTAATTTTTTTGGCCTACCAACCTTGATATTAAATGTTGCCATTTATCTGAGCAGAGACTTGAAAAGAGCATAAAGAGTCTTCTTGAAAATGCTAGAATTACTAGCTGAAAACAGACAGGTTGTCAGGTATAGTATTTCCACTGCCACACACAGGCTATATATTTGTGAGATCATCTGAAGCTCTTACACACAATTTTTTTTTAAACAAAGCCCTCATAGCCTAGGGTTATGTAGTGGATTAGTAGTAACAGCTGTGGGGTAACAAAGGATTAAAACTATCCTAGCGTATGACAACATCAGCAATGAAATGCACATGGTATGAGGTCTTTCATTGTCAGAGAACTCTAAAGACTTATAGGATTATATGCATATAGTGAATATATTTCTATAGTGTTTGTTTTTTGTTCTTTGTTCATGAATAGCCATCAACTTTCATAGTTTTGTTTTCCTATGGCCTGAAGTTAGTTTACTGTGAGAGAGTGCATCTTCAGGAAGACAATTGCACAAGAATTACATGATCTATGGAAACTTTTCCATGATGTCGTTAGTTGACAAGGTTTTAGGATGGCAGATAAATTCTAACTACACTTTGCAGTTTGAACCACAAAGTATTGAGACAAATTCAATCCACTGTAATCATTTACACCAGGGATTAATTTGGCTCGTTTTATTTTCCTCTGGGGATTAGTTGGAAGAGGATTGGTTTAAAAAAAAAGTGATGTATTTTGAAGTTCAATAGTATTTTTAAATGCTCAGTTCAACTGTTTAGTATCTGTTCAGGAATGCAAATTTAAAACAAATGTTGAGATATGATCAACCAAAAGAGAAGGGGAGAGTGCAGTTGCTTCAACAGTTGAGTGATGGTTCCTTACATAATTTAAATCAGACTTGGTGAAAATGTTCTAATAAAATAAATTATGCACAATAATAACTGTTCACCTTTTATCATCCCACTTTGACCTCAGGTTAAGAGGTCTCATATTAAATGAGTTTGCTGAACTTGGTTCTGCCCGTCCTTAATAAATTATGTTGTGTTCTTGGTCACAATTACTAAGACCTCATCATCTCTCTCATGATAATGCTATGTGTCTCTTTCTAGTAAAGATCATATACTCTCTACCTTCAAATCCTCTCCCTTCATACCAGGATTTGGAGCTCTTGTTATTACTATTATTTGAAATGCAATAGTGCATAAAGACCCAAATCGAAATTGTTTATTGTAGCATTCCTCCTCTTTTAGAGCCAATTTATTTTTTCCAGTGTTACTCATTCCTTGTTAACTGGGCTCATTCCTTCCACATAGACTGGGAAGGAGGAGAGGTGGCTAAAAAAATTTCATTGTATCATAGGACATGTTGAAATTTATTTATTCTTATGCATTATATTTAATGAATTATCTTAATACGGTGTACAGTTAAGCCTTTCTTATAGTTTCCCCATACATCCCAATATATGTATAATACATACCACAGCTTATGCAATATTTATGGGACATGTAAATTTGCTTCTTTTTTTTTTAAGCAGCAAATTCCTCTATGAGGTGGAATAACTGGGACACAGTCTGCTCATGCCAGCTGGGTGAATTTTCCTGGCTTAAAAAAAAAATCCCTCTAATTGAGTTTTTGTGTGTTTGGTTTTACTTTATTTTTTTCTCATGATTTGGCCTCAGAGATTCCTTACCTAACTAATCAAAGGGTTCCTTTCCCTAACCAACTTCTCATATTTTTTCCATTTCTTGCTGCTTTACTTTTATTGAAAACCTTCTGATGCCTCCTGGGAATATTTGGAAGACGTTCAATTTAGACACCACTCTGGTTATGGATTATAATTTTTACGGGGGTGGGGGGAGGCTGTTTGCTCAAAGATGGATCTCTTTCCTTAGAAATTAATCTGCTCCTGCTGTTTATTCCCACTCACCACAGCTATAATCTCCAAAGAATTTAATTGTGATGTCACAAACAGGTTTGTGAATTTAGGTGATGTATAAGCAGCAGGAACAGATGAATACTTAATCAATTATCCTGTCTCCCAGCAAATCCCTCTTAGTATAATAAAACAAAATCAACCAAAAACACCACGAAACAAGAACGGGGGCGGGGGGAGGGGAAAATGGAGAAGTACAAAGAATGAGATAAGTGCAGAATTTTTATTATTTCTAAATATTGTCCCTCCAAGGTATCTGTGTGCATTTAAGGTTTTCACAGGCCTGTGTGACAAAGCTGATTGTAGTCGGCCGGAAGCCCCCGTCTCTCAGGAAAGAGATTAGTGGACTTCTTGGGCCATACCCATCTCTGATGTAACTCCATTGACTTGTAAATTGACATCCAGGGTTGTGTTTGGCCCTCTAACCATACTAGTTCAAATCCAGTTGTTTTATAAATAGTGGTATAATGTATGCCTCTCATGTAATCTGGAGGGAAGATTGGTGCAAGTGATAAAGTAGTTTAACTTGTACAACTTTGATATCCAGTGCTGTGTAAACTTAAATGCACTATAGCTCATTCGTAAAGCAGTCAGAAGAGGAAATAATAAACAGAAAAAGCAACTAGAAGGAGGGTCTTAGGTTAAACACTGCCATCCTTATTTTATGGTCATGACTTTTCCTTTTAAACTTTTTTCTGCCTCCCCCGCCCCCTTTCCCGGTGGTGTGTAAATTTCAGTTATGTGAAAAAAGCATAATATGCAACCAGAGGAGCAAAAGCAGGTGTAACCCTGCCCCTTTTCTAACCCCTGGTATAAAAGACATCTCTGCCTGTCAGATTCATGGTGGTTTCAAGACACACTTCCACAGGAGTTCCACCTGGATTCTCCAGGCTGAATTTAGCTCATTTTGTATATGCTTTATGGGGAATATATGTGACCATGTATCTTAGCAGACGTCTGTATTTCATAGCCTAGTGGGACTCCAATTCTGGACCAAATCTGGATTAATTTCAGATAGACTGCAATGGGAAATCCCAGAGTTACTATAGATTCAGAATGGTGAAACATCTAACTTTGGCCAGGTGGAGACTATATAGTTTTCTCTTTCACGTGCTCAAAGGAAGTTGAAGGTTGGTCTTTATTGCTATAGTGGTTGGAAGCATAAATCTTCAAGATTCATGGTTTCCTCTCCTTCTCTCTACCCCCAAAGTAATCTGGCTTCATGTATTACAGGCAGAAGCAACAAATTAACAGTTTACATCAGAAGATACGGGAGAATGAATTACGGGCTCAACATGCCAGGCTGAGCCATATTGTGAATTGTGAAGAATCGTACGTGACTAATTTACAGGTAGGATGGTTATTTTTGTTTAGGTATTTCAATATATATTAACTGAACGTATCAGAAATACCCGAGGGCATGTTCACAGTTCATTGCAGGCCAGAAAGTAAAACCGTTTAAATTGTTTGTTGTCTATAATATTGCCTAATACTCATACTTTGCATACATTTCAGAATGTTCTGTTAAAATGTACTTTTCCCCAATAATTGCATAAGTGTTTTACAAGTTTTAGATCAACTGTTTTTATATTAAGTGTATTTTGTGCTTAACATTAATTTTACTATTGTATGTGTTTGAAATCTGAAAAAAGTGTGTGTTGTGAAGAATGAGGTTAGAGCCATCATAGTATTCAGCCAGCAGAGGGATCTCTAAGACAGGGTGCAGGGTAATGTTAAAGATGAAGTTAAATGAGGAGGTTCAAGAAGAGTAACATTGCAGTGTTAGCTATATTGTCTGAAGTTCAACACCTTAAAATAAATGGAAAAGATGTAGAAGCCTGGGCTGTGATGGTCAATCAAGGTACCAATGGAGTAACTTTGCATGTCAAAAGAAGACAAATTTGGCAGGGAAACCTAAGTAGGACCTGGGATAGTGCCCAAAGATGCATCCAGAGGGAGATGGGGGCGGGAAGACTGACAATGGCAAGCGTAGACAAAAGATTCTCCTATCCTGTTTCCCTTGTATCACCTTAATCTTTTTCTTATTACAATCAATGGACCAGATCCTCAGTTCATGTACTTAAGCATAACTCCAGTTATGTCATTGGAGCGATAGTTATGTATGCCAGCTGAGGACCTGGCCCAGTGTACGTATAAGCCCATAGAAAGAGGAGTCTGAATGCCTGATCATTGGCTTGTTGGGACTGAGAATTTAGCATGCCTGTAAGCTAACAAATGCATTGACTGAAATGGAAACACCGTGCATTGTTAATTATTTAGGGAAAGATTTTCAGGCGCCTCAGGGATTTAGGTGCTTAATCCCAGCCGTAGGCACTTCTGCAAATCTTCTTATTTTGTAAAATTATTTTAAAGTTGTAAACATGCTTTTCTATACTGAAATAGTTACCTATTAGAGATTGGGTGGGTGTGAGTTTGAAAGAAAAGAAGTATTGACATTTTTTTCTACATGAAAGGGGTAGTTACCCTAGAACTTGCAAGGATGTTCTGTGTTGGTTTTATTATTTTTTAGGAAAAGGGTGTTGCACACCATCTTACATATAATCATGTAAATAGTAAACTTTATGTAAAACATTAACGAATGCTTTTCTTAATTAATAGCATTTTTAAAATCAAGCCTCAGAGGATTTCTGCTTTAATTGGTTTATTCAGCATCTATTCCTGGGAGTTATTTTTCTTAATTGTATTTCTAATACCGTATTTTCCGGCGTATAAGACGACTGGGCGTATAAGACGACCCCCTAATTTTACAGTTAAAACATAGGGTTTGGCCTATACTCGCCGTATAAGACTACCCCCCCTTCCGAGGGGGGGAGCCCAGAGCCTTTTAAATCCCAGCCGCGGCCGGGAATCAGAGGGCTCTGGGCTGCCCGCTGTTTATACCCGGCGTATAAGACGACCCCCGATTTTTGGGGGTTGTTTTTTAGTATAAAAAGTCATCTTGTACGCCGGAAAATACGGTACATAGCTTAATCTTTGAAAAGATTTTAAAAATTATTCTGAATATTTTGTCTGTTTTGTTAAAGGGACACTGTCAGCGCAAAAATCATGTCTTTTAACAAAATCAAATTGCCGTATAAATTCCAAAGTAGAGTACTGAAACTGCAAGTCTTTTTAAAAAAAAAAAAAGCATGAGTGATGAAAAGTAAATTGCAATCTGTCTCCATCTTGCACTTCTCTCACCATGGACAGTGAAAACAGAAATGTAATTTTCACTCCGGTGAAATGAGGAGGCAACTTGGTGCAGTAGATAGAGCAGCAGATATAAAACCTAGGTTCCCTTCTTGGCTCTGCCACTTTTGTGACCTTGGGCAAGTCACTCCATCTTTCTGTACCTCAGTTTCTCCATCTGAAAAATAGGGATAATAATGCTTCTAAAGATGTATAATATCTACCATTGCAATATTTCGGTTTGTTCATAGTCATTTGCAGTCTGGCTTGCTTTTTGGGTTCTAATGCAGTGTTTGGGATTGGAAACACTATTGTGGAGGCCAGGAAATAATTAACAAGGATTTGAAGGATCTTAAATGTATGTTAACTAAGTTAGCATGAGTTAGAGAGATGTAGAAATAAGATAATGTGGTACAGAGTGAATTGTGTGAAAAGTCATTACGACCTTGTGAAATGCAGTCTTGTTTTTGTTCTAGTATTGAAGACAAATAAGATAGCGAATAGGCTTATGTATAAACAAATGCAAATGTTTTCTTTTTACTGTCTCCAGGTTTGCTAGCCATTGTCTGTTACAAAGGTATAAATGATTGTTATGAATTGCTTACTAATTGAGAGAGATCCATCCGGGACTAGGGGCAACCCAGTTTCCTATGACACTCTCTCCCTCTTGTGATCACTAGAGAAAGTAATAAAGTATTTGATTTTGCTGTACCCAAACAAAAAGCGAGAACTTAGTTTTTCTTCGACACTATGGATGTCTTGGTTTTCTGTAAAAGAAAAACCTAAATTTGGGGCCAGAATTGACATGACCTTGTCCCTTTAAGCATGTTATGGAGATCATCATAATTCTTCATTTTAAGGTATGATTGCCAAATTCAGATATTCTCCTGCTCCACAAAGTATAACTTCCAGAAATTCATGGTGTATTAGCTTATTTTTTCATGCTTATGCTCAGACATCCAATATTGACTGAAAATTAAATCCCACTCTATTTGTGTACAAAAAATGTTATATAAGACTATGCCTTCCCTACGAGCTTGAGGTGCGATTCCCCTGCTTGTGCTATTTACACTTGTGCTAGTTTGATGAGAGCTGGCATGAGTATGTGTACGTGAGCAGGGGAATCACTGGCTTGTAGTCTAGATGTAGCCTAATGAACACCAGTGCAGTTATTTTTCGTAGCTTGTGCTGTGTCACCTCTCCTCAGTAAACATGTTGTAGCATATGTGCATTTTCTTTGTAAGACAGGCACTGTATTTTTCAATCTACCAAGTGAGAGGGTTTTCTCTAGGAGCCATTCAGTTATGTAAGACTGTCAGCTGCACTTTAACTATATACTTTTTTTTTAAAGCATTCACAATATGAGAATACATCATTGCAAGCTCCATTTTCAGAAAGATCAGTATCTCACTGTGAGGAGCTTGAGCAAAAGCTTGCATCAGTTGAGAATAAGGAAATGCAACTCAATGAGTTTCTCAAGCAAATTTCAAACAAATCCAGTGAAGAGAAAAAGAAGATGGAAGAGAAAGTAAGTGGCTCTCATGTTTAGATTTCACCTTTGTGCCATGACTGTATCAGAACTTTTTAAGCAGAAAGCAACTAATGTGTAGGTTCTAATTTATCCTGTGGTATCTATAGTCCATCCACAATATGGCATTCAAACATGCCGAGCCTGATTCACCACTTGTTCCAGTGTTACGTTATGTTACACAATTACTTGATTTCAGTGGAGCTGCACTGGGTGAAACTGGAGTATCACAGGTGAATCATGCCCAGTAGAAGTGTACCAAACATTAACCATGTCAACAGAGTGGCACCAGGGCCGGCTCTAGGCACCAGCATTCCAAGCATGTGCTTGGGGCGGCACTTTTTAAGGGGCGGCACTCCAGGTTTTTGTTGTGGTTTCCCCTTCAGTGACAGCAAGTTTTTTGTTGTTGTTTTTGCTTCTGCGGTGGCATTTCTCCCCCCCCCCTGGTTTTTTTTCTCTTTGTTTGTTTGTTTGTTTGTTTTTTTGCTTGTGGCAGCAAGAAACCTGGAGCCAGCCCTGAGTGGCAGCATGAGGGCTTTTGGTTTTTCATTTAAAAAAAAAACCCCTTGGACAGGGGCAGTCTTGCTATTTGTATGTGTTCAGTGCCTACTGCAGTGATGCTCTAGGTGTGACTGTAATCCAGGTAACAAATAATAATAGCCAAACAGATGCTATATACCGCCACAAGTACCATAACCTGTAGCAGTTTTTTAACATGGCTGCCACATGGATTGTAATTTGTTTTTATGTGTTGCTATCCTCCCTAAAGTGGAACATTCAGAACAGGGAGAGAGAATAGTGGCTGAGGGAGCATTAGCTTTTCCTGGAGGGATGAGAAAACTGTGGGCAGCTTCACTGGTGTTAGCCCGAATGTAGATGGCTTTCTCTGTTCCAACTGCCATTTACAGCACCGTATTAATTAAGCTTGCTCCCAGCAAGCATATATGACCTGGTGCTGAAATCACCCGTCTTCAGTATGGGTCTTGTGGTTCCTAATGCGAGCCAAAGAGGGACATTTTCTGTTAAAATTCCATGGTGTAGAGAAGGCGGTAGGCTTGTAAGCACAAAGACTTGTGACAATGTGTTGAAATCTTAATTTTTGTTTCTTTACTTACTTTCAGTTGAGCACATTCCCTTAGAAAGAACATCGCATCCTCTGAGCAACCCTGGGCAAATCTTAAAATATGCTACACAAACTGACGACTCAATTTATTTTTAAAACTCCACTAAATCATGTCTGCAACAGAAAAATTACCATTGCTGACCACAGTGTCAGCATGAATGGATCTGAACCTCTCTTGAATGTTCGAATGGTATTCAGAAACCAGTTACAACCTGTTGCTGACACTGATTTCAGCTCATGTCAACGAGGTTTGCTCAGGGTGTCGCTTTAAAGGAAAATTGTATCCATGTGCCTCAGCCCAACAGTTTGAAAATTCATCTGTTTTGAAGCACTTATTAACATGAATAAATAAACATTTTTTTAAAATAGTGTGGAAAGTTTGGGACTAGAACCACTGTGTCTAATACAGCAGACACACGTCTCTCATACTGAGCTGTTCTGCCTTCTAGCGTGAATGTGCCAAATCCATGAGTGAAAAGCTGCCGCCTCTTTCAGAGGTGCAGCGTAGAACTTACAATGCAAGACGAGGATGGCTCCTAATTCTGGGCTGTTCTGGGAGTTGGGCAGAATCTCTGCAGCCTAATTTACTACACAACCATGACTTATTCCCTAAACCCCATCCAGCCTGTGGACTGAATGAGCCAAGGATCCTGTGGGGAAAAAAATATGTGATCATGTAATTAAATGAATGCATTAAAGTAGGATGGGATTGTAATTGTAGAAAGGAGGAAATGCAGGGCCAGAAAGGGCATGTGCCGCAGTAGGAACACAGCTGACAGGAGGTCTGAACTCTGGATTGGGGGCTAGGTCCAGGAGGCAGCCTGTCTGCATGACCCCTGTGCACCACCATCACTGGGCTGATGTTAGGATCAGTCAGAGCCTAAAGGGGAGGAGGCCCCTAATCAGTCACTGAGGGATTGATGATGGGGGGTGCTGAAATTATTTTGCTCATCCGGGGAACTATTTGCTGATAAAACAGATCATTACTGAGAAAGGTGTTGAAGTGATTTCTGGGTGAATTCCTCCTCCCCAAAGGCCGTGCAAGGGATCTCTATCCCAAGGCAAGGAGTGGGTGATTGAAACAAACTACTAGTAAGGGAACCCCCTTCCTTCAACCCGCCCCACCCCCGCTGCATACAAGAGGACAAAATTAAGTTTTCACCTTAATACTGACATTAACATTAACTGTTGAGGGCTGACCTTTACAGGGAAAATAATCCTTTAGGAAGTGGGGAGAGGAAATTGGGGGTGTGGAGCTGGAAGGAAGGGGAATATCAGTGGCTGACAATCCAGCTAATCGAGGGAGAGAAGCTACAGAGGAGAGGAACCTCAGGGTATGGGTGCAAGAGGGAAAGGGGAGATGTGGAGAAGGCACTATGTCTGTCCCTGAAAATGCTGGAGGATTTTAGTGGATGAAATAGTTGTGCAAAACCTCACTGAAGAAAGCACAAGGCCAGCATCCTCTAAAGGAAGATGACAGGGCAGAGGAGCAAAGGCATTTTTGGAAGGTCAGAGGTTTGGGGAAGCATCCTAACTCTACGATGTATCTCCAAATACTTTTGGGCTCTACCTGGTAAGAAATGTCATAGAACAGCCTGAATGCTGTATCAGTTTTTGAGGCCCTGATAATTAAGAGATTCATATCAAAACTAATCTTAAAACTTAACAGAATGTGTATATAGCCCTCCCATAGCCCCCAGGATCCTGACTTGTTTAGAAAATTGTCCCTGGAAAAGCTTTTCAGATGTTGTCAGCTACTAAACACTTTTATAGACTCCATCATTAGACTCTGACATTGCCAGTGTCACACATAACATTTGTTTTTCAGCAAGATGGATGTTTCCATCACTAGACACAGAAACACCAATTGTATTTGATATTTTAAAGGGTTACATTTCACACTTATTCATAGCGACAAGTATTTCTAATCCTGTAAGTTGCTAGGCTGTTGATCTGAGCAATATGGGTAGAGTTTTCATTAAATCAGATCCTGAGTGAGAAGGTTTTGAGTAGTCTTTTTTTTTTTAAAGTCCTTGTTAATAAAGCAAGTGCCCGGAAAGTGTGTATGTGTACTGATCTTGGTTATCAAACATAGCAAAGAAATTATTTTGCAGGCTGATGGTGAATTAAGATTCCTGTAGAAAGTCAGCCTTAACAAAGCTGCTATTTCATTGTGATGTCCTCTGATGTAGTTGTTGGACTGTGTCAAGGTCAAATTTTTGGATCAGATTCCTATTAAGTTTAGTCCCGATAGCTATGTATTTGAAGTTGTTTTTAATTCTCTTAGTTGTTGCACAAAATAATATCCAAAACCAAACATTTAGGATGTCTGTCTTGAGAAGATGCTATCTGGTCACCTGTTTATATTGTGTGTATATTATAAAATGAGAGTTGAAATAACACTTTGTAACTCAAGAAGAGTATCATGAGTAAACCACTGTTACTGGCGTAGTGGGTAGTGCACTGGACTCAGGAGACCTGGGATCTGTTCCTGGCTCTGCCACTGGCCTGATGGGTGACCTTGGATGAGTCACTTCACCTCTGTGCCTCATTTGCCCCTCTGTAAAATGGGCCTGATTATAGTAACTTCCTTTGTAAAGCACTTTGACATGTAATGATGAAAAGCACTGTTTAAGAGCTAGGGATTATTGTTTATTATCACTGCAGTACCTTTAGGCACCAGATGGATCAGGACTCTATTGTGCTTAGCAAGCATATACAGAGAAACAGTCTCTGCCCGAAAAACAAGACAGTCCCTGCCCGAAAAACAAAGGATAGGAGGGGAAACAGGCACAGGGATGTGAAGTGACTTGCCCAGTGTCAAACAGCAGATCAGTGGCAGAAGCAGGAATAGAACCAACTCTCCTGACCCCCAGTCCAGTGCTCTATCGGAGGCCATGCAGTTTCTTGTATACATGGCTTTGAACCATAGCATTTACCCAAGAACTCAGAAGCATGTGTGTGTTATAAGTTTTTGGATTTTTTTTTAAGTAGGGCTGTATGCTCTAGTGGCTAATGTGCCACAGATCAAAGAAAGCTCTCTCAAGTTATCAAGTTATACAGAATAAGTACCTGAAAAGTTCAAGAGTTGGGAGTAAAAGTGGCTATGTGGTATGATGCTATACGACATCAAAGCCCAAAACCAGAGCTGTTGCCCCTTAGGCTGAGCAGCAAAAATTCAGGGTCTTGCAGAGAGGTTTCAATTTGGATGAGAAATTGGTGGCATAGTATCAGGGTATTTTCTTAGTGCAGTGGTCACCAACCGGTTGATTGCGATCGACTGGTCGATCCTAGAGGATCTCCCAGTCGATTGCGACCTCTGGTGGTACAGTGTGGCTGCTGCTAAGGCAGAATCCCTACCCTGGCCCCATGCTGCTCCCAGAAGTGGCCAGTGCAGCCCCGGGGGCAGAGGGGGCAGAGGTCTCCCTCTGCGCGCTGCTCCTGCCTGCAAGCACTGCCCCCACAGCTCCCATTGGCCAGGAGAGCTGCGGGGGCGGTGCTTGCAGAGAGGTGCAGCATGCAGAGCCACATGCCCCTCGCCGCCCCCCAGGGGCTGCTGGGATGCGTTCGCCCCTTCCAGGAGTGGTGTGGGGCTGGAGTAGGCAGGGAGCCTGCCTTAGCAGCAGCCACGCTGCACTGCCAACCGGGAGCTGCCGGAGGCAAGTGTTGCCCGGCAGGAGGCTGTACCCCAACCTCCAGCTCTGAGCCCCCTCCTGAAGCCAGCACCCTATACCCCCTTCTGCACCCCAGCCCTGACTCTCCTCCCAGAGCCAGCACCCTGTACCCCATCCTGCACCCCAACTCCCTGCCCCAGCCTAGAGACCCCTCCTGCACCCAAACTCCCGCCGAGAGCTTGCACCCCTCACCCCCTCCTGTACCCCAATCCCCTGCCCCAGGCTCTGACCAGAGCCCCCTCCCACACTGCGAACCTATTGGCCCCAGCCCAGAGCCCGCATTCCCTCCCAAACTCCTACCCCAGCCCGGTGAAAAGTGAGTGAGGGTGGTGGAGAGCAAGCGACGGGAGGCAGGGGGGGAAGGAGTTAGTAGGGCGGGGCTTTCGAGAAGGGGCGGGGTAGATCCTGGGTTGCCCTTAGATTCAAAAAGTGAACTTGAGCATAAAAAGGTTGGAAACCACTATCTTAGTGTAATATGTTTATTTACAAAAAATGTACACCAGTCCTGTTTGCCTGGATAGCAGCAGGAAAAAAGCAGAACATAGACAGCTCTTCTGCAGTAGCCTCAGACCAGGCTTTGCATTATCCTCAGAAACAGTTCTCTGCCTCTGTTTTTTCTCTCCAAGGATTCATACAGACATGTAGCAAAATGCAGACTCTCTGACTGTCCACACAGTAGTTTTGTCCCAGTTCTCCCAGGCATGCACGTAGAGCAAGCCAAAATAGTGAGAAACTTCCTAGCAGATGGTGGGCAATTGACATAAAAAAGAATGTGTTAAATAAGGATGTTTTCAATTCCCAAGCAGTGGGTCATATAAATGGAGGTAAAATAATTGTAGCTTCAAATGTTTGGCCCAACGCAAATATTGAAAGATGGTAATTGTTCTGGGTAGGCGATACTGGATGTAAGCAAAATAAATGACCCTTTGCTGTAATTTTCTGTAGTAACTAACCCTTACTTCTGGCTAAGAATGTAGCTTCTAAAGGTCTGCTGAGTTTTGAGAATTTGGAAATAGATTCTTCATTATCTTGTACAGATTTATTTTGTACCATAATAAATTATGTAATTTTATTACTCTTTTTAGCTTAAAACCAGAGACAGGTACATAAATAGCCTGAAAAAGAAATGCCAAAAAGAGTCTGAACAAAACAAAGACAAACAGAGACGAATTGAAACCCTAGAAAAATATCTAGCTGACCTGCCAACGCTGGATGATGTAGAAAGGCAGAGTAAGCAGGTAAGGGAGAAGTATCTGGTTTTAATAATACATAAAAGAAGAGGCATAGATATTAATATATTCTGTGACATGCATTTGTGACCCGTGTCCCAGTGGAGCCACACTGAGGTTATTAAATTAGGGCAATCTGTAAAGAATGGGGTAGATAATCCCCAAAGCTGGTGCATATTCCAATACTTAGATTTTGAAAACAGCTTTTGTAATACCTTACTGGTTACCCAGAAGCCAACACAGTTCCCTTAAAGCAACCCAGCCTTGGGCTTCCACCCAGATAACCAAGTCAAATATGATGAGGATTACTGAAAATCTTATTCATCATAGAAGAAAGTTATACCAATCCCAAAGGATTGGACACATTACCTCCCAAGGTAATGAATATTTCAGATCTTACCCATATACATGCCTACAGCCAATTCTTATTACCTAAGCTAAAATGTATTAAAAAAGAAAAGAGAGTGAGTATTGGTTAAAAGATGCATACAGACATGAATACAGTTCTGAGATCAGTTTTATAGTAGAGATGGTGAGCTTTGTAGTTGCAGAGCTCTTTCAGAATTTGTCCATAGGATATAGTCCAAAGTTCATCTTCAGGGTGATCCCGGTGGGACTGGAGATCTCAGTTGTAGGACTCAAGCTTCCCCTGTGTAAAGCATCAAGCAAATCTGAAATAAAAAGGATCATGCCCCAAAGGTTTTTTTATATAGTTCTAGGCCTTCTCTTGACAGCTCGGAGTTCTTAGGTGAGCAATAGGCAATCACTGAGACTTTGAAGAAGGCTTATTTCCTAAGCATCACCAGTAATTAGCTACAAGGATTAACATAAGGCAATTGCCTGTTTTCCACCATTCGCAGGTGATTTGCTATACATTTCAAAGAGAGATCAATACAGTGATATCACTATATTTACAGTTCATTTAAATGTTAAGATCTCCTTTTGATATATGAATTAACAGAATACAGCATAGACAAGAACAGTTTTGTTACATTGTTAACCTCTAACAATATATATGTAAACACACAAAACACAAACATTTTCTACCAATATGTTCCTAGAGGTTGAATTCAGGTCATTTATCTTGCAGGATGCTTAACCCTTTCTGGCCATGGGTCACACCATCACTGATTGTTTTGCAATTCCTCTTGACTGAATTGCAATGTGAATATCACACTTTCCCCCCACCTGATTAGTAAGACAAATATTTAAAGTGTTAAAAGGTGTTTTAACAGTGTAACAAGGATAATTATAATAGACTTCAGTGCACTGTAGTTGGAAACAGTCAAAATGAGGCTAAAAGTGTATTCCGAAGATAACTGTAAAGCTGGGGCCTGTAGTAAGTACTCTTAATACAAAACTCAGCATTGTGTCTGACTGTTTGGCTGTAATGTCTTAGCTGCACATTCTAGAAGAGAAGAACAAGCAACTCCAAGAAACAGTGACAGATTTGGAGAAGAAGCTTGGAGAGACTAGAACACAATGTAGGGAGAAAGAGCTGCATCTCGTGTGTCAGAAAAAGAAAGAAAAAGACCTGGTCACCACAGTGCAGAGGTATGAATACCTACGTGATGCTCTGGGACTGTTGCAGCCTACTTGTTGTTTCAAGCCGCCAAATTCTTTGCAGCTTTACTCCAGTGTGGTGTCAATGACTTTTGTGTCACACTGGAATATATTACCACACAGAGGGTGACAGTGTGACACAAAAGGCATTGACACTGTACTGGAAATATGATGAGATTTCCTTTGTATCATGTTACGAATGATATGATAACAGAGGAGGGGCTGACTGTCACCAATGTCTTTCTGAGAGCTGGCATCATGACATAGTGCCCAGTGGGGGTTGGATAGAATAAGCATGTGCAGCAAAAGAGCATTGTTCCGAGACTCCCAGCATTCCAAGCTAATAAATAAGCCTGGACTGGACTGTAGGAAAGCTCAGAAGAAATGTACTGAGGGGTAAACTAACCGTGGAAGGGTCAAAGATTTAAAAATCCTGCATCCATCTCCTAATGGGGGAGGTATTTGTTCTGAAGCGGGCGGATATTTACAGGGAGATTTAACTGCAGCTGGTGCCCTATCGCTGGCCTTACATAATCATAAAAGAACAAATTGGGCAGATTTCCATGGAAAAATTCCAGATGGATGATTGAATGAGACTATGGTGTACGTTACATTCTTTATACTACTTAAAGGCATCATTTTTAAAGGAAAAATATCAATTGGAGTTATGTGATAAAGACAGCCAAAAGGGAGAGGTTATGAAAAGGATAATTTCTTATAATTTGGGGTGGATGTCGCTTTAGTTCAGGGCCCCTCACTTTCCTAAATGTACATGCCAGTAGCAGTCTAAAATTGTGTTACTGATGAAAGGCTAGCCGGTTGGGACATCTAGTCAGGCAGATCACTGGGCACATTGTTTCCATCTTACAGCTGATGCACCTTTTTATTTGTGTCCGCGTAATCTACAGGGATGGTTTTGTCTCTCCTGAAAGCCTACACATATTTGAAACCATCTCTGGTTTCTGTATTGGAAAACAGGATTGTCACTGTAACACAACACATTTATTTTTGAAAGCTGCTGAGGGGGGAAGCTCTGGCCGCATATAGGGGCTTTAAACGAACTGCAGGGGGCTGGGAACATTCCTCTGGTGCGTAAACAGTGTAATGGCTGAGATTTGTGGCTTTATGCTGCCCCCTCACATGCCCATCATAGGGGGCAGGAATGATAGACCATAGTGCTTGGCAATCGGACTGCAGTGGAGCTCATAGGGACCCCATGGGCAAATTTAGTAAAGCTGCTGTAAGAACAACCCCCAGGACTGCTCTGACTAATGCTGGAGCTGATTCAGCCCCCACAGCAGCCCATAAAATGGGCAGCACAAAGGTGTTTTAAAGTCACAGTTGTTCCCCTCCTTCTGAGTGCACCTCCAGTGCCGTGCCTCAAGAGATGCAACACAGAATCTGGTCCAGGATTTACTTTTTTCACCAGGCAGCAAAGTATTACAAAGATGGAGTATATATTGGATAAGTAATAAAACTTTCCTGTGTATTTAGATTGATCTGTTCTTGTTAGTGACATGGTGACTTCAAGAAGTCCAGGATTTACACCACTTACCCACCTGTCAGTTTGCTTATACACGAAGCTGGAATCTACTTGTAAGGTCTTGGTGGGTTTGGTGAGAGATCGGTTGATGTTGCTTAGAGTGGTTTTTAAACCCTCCACTAAAACATACTGCAGTTTTGTTTCCTTGTTTTCCCAATAAATTGACTAGTTGCTTTTCCATTCTTATCTCTGAATTGCAGTTTGCAACAGAAAGTAGAAAAATGCCTGGAAGATGGTATCCGCCTCCCCATGTTGGACACAAAACAGCTTCAGAGTGAGAATGAATGCCTCAAAGAAAAGAACGAGAAAGCCCGCAAGGTCAGTCCATGAAGCTGATTAGCTGAACTGTCAGTAGCATCCACAACCTTAGAATCTCCTATTGTGTTTTTGTCTTATTTTTCTCTCACTCAGTTTTTCACGTGTATTGCTGATTCCGGTTTCTCTTCAACATATGTGTTTCTTGAGTCAGTGCATTTGTTTTGCATGAATTCTCAGTTGCACAAGAAAATGTAAACCATTTTTGGTCAAATAAAATACAGAGAGAGAGACTTAACTTACTGCCAGTTTCTTGGTAAAAACTAATTGTGATTGTGTAATTAGTAATTTCATGATGAAGATTGTTGTGTGAGCATTAAGCAGTATTTCTTTTTTTTTATTTACTTCTTTGAGAATAGGTAATTTGAGTTCCAGGTTTAGACATTTATAAAAGAAAAGTCACTAGATCAGAAATTAGAGAGACTGTTCTACTTAAAACTCACAGGGTCAATCGTCTTTTTGAATGTGGTACTTAGTCATATTTCCGTTTTCTTTTATAGGTCATAGACAATCAACAAAATCAGATAGCTGGGATGATGATAGAAATTCAGGTAAGTAATGTATATATTTTGCCATTGGTTTAGGCAGTTGCAGTTTATGATAATGTGCTGTTAAAACAAAGATACTGTATCTCTGTCCAAATAGCTTGGAGTAGAACATCTCCTTAGCCTTAACTTAAAATAAGCTTTTTCGCACTTTGCGGATAGAAACAAATTGGATTCCCAGCATAAGGTGGAAAACTGCGTCCCTACAAGCTGCCTTATGCTGATGGTCTAAAGGATGTCATGTCCGATATCGTCAGAGCTGCTTATGTCACTTTTGGTGCTATTGGTATGTCTGCACACTCTTTAACAACGTGTCATGGGACCGGCACAAATTGTAGTCAGATAAGAAAAAGAAATACATATTAAACACCTAAATATTGAACACTAGCAGTTGTTCTAAGACTGCAGTCTTGAATGAATGGAAATCTAACAGGAATGGGTTTGAAATAAAAGCCACTATTGATGAATTGCTACAGTATGAACAATCTGGCATACCTATTAACAAAGCAGTTTCCTTCACTTACTTTCATAAAATAAATGAGTAATTTTACCCATCAGTTTGACTGACTGTTTAGTAGCTTAACACACTTATGCCATCGCAATGTATTTCCTGGATCTTTCCAGTTCCCCTATAGTTTTAACCTTCTTATTCCATCTACTTCCCTGCTGCTGGGTGGCATATCAGTGGAAGTCATTAAATATGCTGAGGGTTTTAGGCTGAGTCAAATTCTGTGTTGATCTGGATTAGGACCAGTGGCTACAAGCTCTGCTTTATTTACTGGTACCAAGGCCAGCACTGCCTTAACCTGAGTTAGCCCCAGTATCCCTTCTGTGTCCACTGTCAGCACTTGCTGCTATTGACAGCCTATTTTTAAACAGTATCTTCAGTACGGGATGTTTGTATGGTTAAGAGGTGGAAAAAGGAAAGCTTGCATACCTGACACTTGTGCCCAGTGTTCTGTCAGCTGTAGTTGAGAGGCTGATTCTGTTCTCACACCATCATAAGTCAGGTCTGACTCCACTGAAATCAGTGGAGTTGCATGAGGAAAATTGGTTTTATATGAAAGGAGAGTCTGACTTAGCATCTTCAGCAACATTATAAAGGTAATGTCAGTTTCAGTTACCTGCTGCATAAGTACTGGGTGTGCAATGTAGAAAACTTTCACCTTTAGAAAATAAGTGAGGGTCAGAATGAGTTTAAAACCAATCTAGGTATGAGGACCAGGATCTCAGGTGCAATGGGGTATCCGTCAGCACACCAAAGGCAGCAAAATAGCGTCCTTCTTTACAGATCCCTGAAGTAACCAGGGCCAGTTCAGCTCCTGGCCCAATTTAGAGCAGTTTCCAAATGCTGGCTTGCAATGGCCCGCTCGGGAGAGCCGGATTGCAGCATGCTCCACACATACTCCTGGTTTGGGGGTCCTGGAAAGGGATGGCGGAGAACTAACTATGCCAGCTCTATGCCAACAAAGGATTTGGCAGGCCTGGGGAATCCTCAGCTGTGTATTTACGGCAGCGTTAAGTTGCCTTTTTACTCCCAGAGTGGTGCAACCAGGACTCTGTGTGACCAGGGATCTTGCTCTCTCCTTTAAAACTTCTATTTTTAAATTAGGATCTCTTTCTTGTCTTCCTATTTGTAAGAGAGATTCTTGCCCTGAAACACATCTGCTTCCAGTTTCCTGTAAGCAGCTCTTCCATGCCCTGTTTGGTGGCAACCCAAATAATACGGTCTCTTCCCACTAGAAGACTCCTAGATGTGGAGCACCAGCACTTGCATCCAGGGAGATGCATAAACACCCCCTCTGAAAGTTCCACAGTGAGCCTCAGGGACCAGGTGGTAAGCACTAATGGCCTGCTGCAAATGGGAGGCTTTCCGTTTATTTCAGTGGCCTTTGGATCAAGCCTCAGCAGACCACCCCCAAAAGAACAAAAATTGAACTTTAGAAGCTGAGAAGCTCTCTAGCCTGTTTCACTGTGGAGTCAGCCCCCCAGAGCACTCAGATTCCCCTCTGTAGACCTGCCTGATGCCTCGTGTGCTCCTCCATGGTCATTTTGTGCTTCTGTTGAGAGAGGAAGAGAGAGAAGAAATATGGCTGTTTCACCAGCCCCGTTCCTCCCCAGCCTGTTTCAGAATAGGGAGTCACAGGCAGCTCCAAAGGGGGATCAGCAGTCTCAGGCTTGTTGACTTCACAGTTGAGAGTAACTCTCACATTGTGGCAGGACTGTTTTTCGTTTTCCTTCTCCCCTCCCCTGCCATCTTGATATTTTTGTGGGGGTGGAGAAGTGGGTTTCAGTGCTTGTTCCTGGCCAGCAAGGTTCCATCAGTCCATATTTACTTGACCTCTGCCCTCAGCAGTCATCACGTAGCACTTGTTCTCCTGTCTCCTGCTGGGAGTTTATAGGAAATTGCAGGTGAATTGTTAACATCACTAGAAGAGGGAGGATTTCTTTTCAGAACCAGGAAGCACAGAATGTGGTTAAGCAAAAACCAGACCAATAATACCTTTTTTTATCTTATTTACTCAGTGAGTTCATCCACAATTTAAAATTATGCTTTATAAATTTATCTTCAGTTCAGTATTTTATTAAAAAAGTACCCTCCACAATATGATTTTTGATATTTGCCTGCTGGAAGTGTCAGCTGAAATGAAAACAAATCCTGCTCCAAACAACAGTTTGTGACCATTTTAATTTCCTGTTTATTTGTAATCTCTAAGTAATAGTTTTGATCTTCCTGGGTTTTTTTATTGTGAGAGATTAACGTCCTGGTTACTTTTGAGAGATGTTATTTTGCGTGCCGTACATCTTCAGAAATAAAAAATTTAGATGGAAGTTGCTTTTTTAAAAATTCCTGTTCAAATGATTAATTTAGATTGTCACAAAATTAACATTTCCCTTATGAAAAAATAAAAATATTAAAAAGGATAGAAAAGCCAGATTGTACAGAGCACTTGTTATCTAATGCATATCTGGCGTTCCTATTGGTGGAGCTATTTGTGTATCATGTCTGATGGGATTAACATAACTGAATGTTAACTTCATACAGAAAATGTATAAAGTAAGTCACACAGCAAGAGGGGAAAGGGAAAACCATAGTACTGTGTGTCCAGGATGGTAAACCAGTGGACTTATATGTGAGTGTGCACTTAAGCATGAAATTTCCTACCCAAGGTAGAATTAATAATTATTAATACAAGTTTCTAATTGTAGTGATCCCTGGCAAATGCCAGTGACTCATGAGCTGATGACATACATATGATTCAGTGTAATGTAGAATTGTATGTGAAATTATTTCCAGACTATTCACTGATGGCGTGTGACTAGAGTTATACATAAGACAAATGACAAACAGAATTTTGAAAATCAAATGGTAAAACTTAATAGTACTTGTGAACACGTCTTTTTTTTAAAAAAACAAACCAACTTGTAATGTGCATAGATGGGATGAACATAAAACAAAGAATGTAAACATGCATTCAGTATGACTGTTGAATGTAAAAACCTCTTTTAGTTGATATAAATGAACAATATCTGGGGGCTCTACATGGTGATTTAGCACAGCAGTAAGAGTAAACTCTTATTATTCCCCATTTAGAAGTCAAAATTTAAACCTAATAGGGAAGACAAATCCTCTGTATTTGGTTTTGGTGCGTCAGAACAGGGAAGCAGCAGCACCATTCCTCATTACTTTCAGGATAATGCATTTGGAAAAGCTCTATGCTATTGGGTGTCAAATGGGCAGTGGATTAGTGCAATAGCCTTTGAATGCAACTCTCAGAGTAATTTCATATTAGGTCATAAAAGGAACTAGTTTATCCTAAAACTTCATGGGCATTTTTCTGTGCCCCAAAAGCACTGTACAGTTCGGAACAATTCAGCACAATTTGCTGTGACTGCTTCAGTTATTGCTTTTCTGCTCCTTGAGTTCTTCATATCCTCAAGAAAAATGGTTAGAGAACTGGGATGAAACCATTAGGTTCCTATTGAAATTAAACTATAGAACTTAATAAAGAATGATTAAGCTTACATTTCTTTAACCATCCTCTTAGAATTCTCTGAGAGAGAGAGAGAGAGAAAATTCCCTATTACATTTTACAGGACTTTTCCAAGAGCCAATGCCATCCCATACATGAGCTAGCATTGTGTAATAAGCAGTAATCTATGGAGCACCCATTTTTCTTGTTGCAACACGATCTTGAGTTCCACTGGCCTGGAAAAGTTAAATCAAAATAGTTCCCAAGGCCAGGGCACCAGTGACAACGTATGCAGCATTGCCACCGATGCTCCTACTGTATTTTGAGCAAGATAGGAGTGGATTGCCATAAAATAATTGGAACTAGGCAACAGGTTTTACATATTAATGTGCTGATCAAAGGATATAAAGGAACCTTTGGATGCACTGTGAGATCATATCACTGGGCTTTCAGAGTGATAACATTACCAACATGAAAAAAATTCTCCCTTTTTGAAGCTTTGCAAGAGTCTGTGGTTTAGCACACTAGGAGTTTATATAAGCAGTAGCTCAGCTTTATTAATATTCTGAGTGAGGCAGTTTGACTGCTTCTCTTTCTGGATTTAAGCCAAATAATCCTGCAAAGCATATAAACATAGATACGGGAAATCATCAAGTGGTGAAATAAGTCTACTTGATACTGACAAAGATAACTACGATCATACTGAATTGCAATATATATCCAGGTGGAACTATGTATGCGGAGGTGTCTTTTGAAACCCAGAAGTAACCTCTGTAAGCAGGAACTAGAAACCCACTCCACCCGCAAAACATGATGCATGCACGTAATCTGAAATATTATTTAGTGATGTACCTTTTCAGAACTATACAAACATTAACAAATTCCATATATTTGTGCAGATCAGGATTATCCCTATTTTCAAGAACACATGGAATGTTGCATCACAGTAACATACAATAAGTACAGATAAGTGTTTTAGATGAATGTAGTCTGACAAATGTGTTTATCATCTGAGATGTATATTAAAGCTAGGCAAAGGAAATTAAGCAATGGTGTGAATTTCTCATGAGATCAAAATCATTGTCTCAGATGAGCTGATATTGCCAAAACTTTGACCCAATTAGGGGTGAAATTTGTCCTGTATCTATGTTTTCAACAACCTTAAGAAGCTTTATAAAATGGGTTTATTGTTATTTAAGCAGTCAGCTGTCAAAAAGACAGTGAGGTGAGACCACTAAAGCACACTCAAGAGCTGTTGACTCAGCGTCATTGGAGGAGTTGATCTTTTTGGTCAATGTAGGAATCAAATCTGAGAAACTGAGTATTTATTAGCAATAGGTGCAGAGAAAGTTATTGCTGGTTTGTAACTGCTAGAATAATCATTTGGACAGCTGAAGTGACCCAAAAGCTATTAAATTATTTTACCTTGCAGCCACTTGTTTAATCAGGATTCTTTCACCCCCCACTGCACAGTTCAGGTGTTTAAAAATAATTTTGTAAAAAATTAAAGTAACTGCATCATATCAAGAGTTATCATCAAAGGCCAAAAAAGTCCTTCAATCTGAACTGAGCATCAAATTCACCAGTACTCAAAGGAGGGGTTGTTTCCATATTCTTAAAAATGGAAAAAGAAAGATGAAAAGAACTTCATCTTGTTAGTTGCAATGAAATTGGCATAAAATTGACACTTAGTGGGCGTTAAGACATTCCTCATAAAAAGGAAATAGCTGCTTTGAATTAATTATAATGAACCGTAATTTTAGACTCCATGCATTTTTTCCCTATTTAAAATCCACAGGTATTTGTGTTTATGAAGACACGTATTTTTTTAAGGGTTTTTCTCTGAGGTGTGATATTACTGTAGCAATCTATCATGATAACTTACATTTTTTTCTGACTAGAAATAGTGTCCTACAGAGATTTGCTCCCCAACTGACTGCTAGAGGAAGTTATTGTAATAGATAAATGCTGAGTCATTTAACTGCCAATAGCAAGGTGGTGAAATAAATAGACGAGTAAGTAAATCCGAACATAACAAGTACAGTAAATCAACAAAATTTATCTCGATGTACCACAATATACCAATATACCCCAACTGACAAGATACAAGAATTAAGGCACTTATTCCTGTTTTTATTCTATCCAGTCTACGGAAGAAAAGCTTTTGCAAGGGAAACTGACAATGCAGAAGATGACAAATGAGATTGAAGAAAAAGAAAGGCATATACAGCAGTTAAATAAAACTCTGCTTGAAGTAAGTAATTTAGAAACCCCTTATAAAAATATTTCTACCACAACTGAGCCCCATTGTGCTAGGTGCTGTGCAGGCATGTAGTAAAGAGCCAGTCCCTGCCCTGAAGAGCTTACTATTTAGGTTAATGACAAGACCTGATAAATGAATGAAACAGACACATGGGTGGGGATTTATTGCCATTCACACTTTGAGCAAGTGCTCTAGCCTGGAAGCTTTGATATGGATGGTTTATTTTTAATGTTTATTTTTTAAAATCAGAATAGGCCCTAAATCTGCCAGTTAATAAATGCCATCATTTATCTAAGTCCATTCAGTTTAATTCATATTGTTCACTGTCTGAAACAGAAAACATGCTGCTTTTTTGTATGGGCAATGTTTTGAGAAGTCTACATCTGGTGTGAGCTAGTATTAGGTGAAGAAAATGACACCGCCCTTTTTTTTTTTCTTTCTTTCTTTTCACAAAGAACCAAAGACTAATGGAAGAGAACGCCTTTTTGAGGGAGCAGATATGCCAGATGGAACAGTCCAGACAGCCAATGTCTGAAAAGATGCCGGTGGCTGACCAGTTGTTCAAAGAAATGTCCCATTGTTTGTTTGACTTGAAAGCACTATGCAGTATTCTCACCCAGAGAGCTCAGGGCAAGGAGCCTAACCTCTCCTTACTGCTGGGAATCAGATGTAAGTGATATTATCATGCAATATTTATATTGTACTTTGACATTGAGAAAACACAGTCTATAGCAATGGAATCTAGTTTGGGCTGGCGGAGACCTGTACTTTCTGGTCACCATGAAGAAATCTAAACAGCACTCTTTGTATATTTTTCAAGTGCTCTTGATCATGCAGTTACTAGTCCAAGCTATTAAGTATTTCCTGTTAATGTCCTTCAGGCTATAAGATATACAGGAGGGGCAGAACTCAGCCTGCTAAAACGTAGCAATTCCCCATGTACTTCTTACCACAAAGATCCCAAAGCTCTTTTCAAATGTATATGCTGTGACCAAATCATAATCAGGAACCACTTTATAGAGCAGTGCCATCTTCTCTAAGGTGAAATGCAGCAGCTCTTTGATCGCACACAACGTACCCAACAGGTTAGGAGGAGAAGTGGAGAAAATTATATATGTTGTTAGCATACTTGCAGATGAGCCAGTATACTGGCATTAATGCACATAATTTTAAAGATGCTTTCAGTAACACAGGTTTACTACTAATAGAACCCCCCTCCTGAAGCAAATAGGTGTTGCACTGAGATCTCCCAACTGATTATTAATCTGACTTGATTTTGTGAGATCCAGTAGGATCACAACATGAGCCAATATAAATAAAAGAAAATACTATAGGACCTCACTAATTCTTATTACTAGAGAGCTGTTGCAGACCAGCCATGTTTATGGATTAGTGAGTGTGGGGGCAGGGATCGATACGTGTGTAGTTCTGATTTCTGTTCCCTCCGCTACATTTGAAGGGGTTGGCCAAATGGTGGTTTTACTCCGTGAGGTCCTAGGGGAGAGTAAATTGAATCTCTGTTTGAGATGCATACTCCTGCTGTCCCAGGCTACAGAAACAACACATCCTGTATGTGTTGCCCAGACCTGTCATCAACTTATTCTGGGCTGTGTCTCTTTGCCACCAGACTCTTGGGGAGAAAGTTGTGCTGCCACCACTTCTCCATCCCACCCAGCACACTTTCTATTGGCAGGAGCCCCCCGTAAAGTTGTGTAGTCAATCTGCCCTTTAGGTTTTTCCATTGACACTTTGAAAGAGCTACACTAGATTCAAAAAAGGAATAGTGTATGGTTTTAAGTGCACTAAATACTGCGTTTTGATGGCTTTTCATTATATTGAAACAAGATTTGTCCTGGTATCATTAACTAAAAACCAAATGTGCACTCTTTGAATTGAGTGAATGTGTAAGCTTTCATGTGGTTGCATGCTAAGCTCTAGCTGTGTCTTGTTTTTCACAGCAATGAGCTGTTCAGCTGAAGAGAATGAGAATTACCACAGCACAGAAACTCTCACCAAGAAACTCTTGGAGGTGTGTCAATTACGGAAGGATATTGATGAACTGAGGACTATAATATCAGACCGTTATGCTCAGGACATGGGAGACAACTGCATTACCCAATGATAAAATTTTGGTCTCACAGCAATGACTACATTATTAAATGCTGCTGTGTTACAGATCTTTGCATTTCTATGAAGGAGCCATATGGGAAGATTGCATACTGTATATGAGCTGCACATGGGTGTCTGATGAGTCTGAGGGTTGTGCATATTTAATTTGGGGGATGGTGGGGAAATCTTAATTTGAAGAGAGTGGTACAGATCTCAAGAAAATCTGTGTTCTCCAAACTACTGAATGTAGGACCAAGCTGTGAAGAATGTTCCCATTAGAGATGTAGGATTTTATTTCCTCCCTTATGGCTCATTTAAACAATTTGTGTTGTTATATTGTTTTCCGGAGTCAAAGCAAAGTCTCAGAAAAAGGCACTATTGTTACTACTGTACTTACTTTCCTTCATGAGAGGTTGGAGTTGCGCAGTCTGAATTGAAATGCAGGAGTGACAGGTTCAAGCACCCAAAGGTGTAGAGAAAAACTGGACGGTGGAGCCAGATGCTTCTGCAAAACACATCATGTTGGAAACTGCAATTAGGGTGGTCTTTGACTACTACAAAAGGTGGTTGCTCTTTTTATAATTGCCTTGTGAATTAGGTAAGGGAAAGAAGGTGTGGCTTCTCCTTGTTGATCCCTGTTGATTATTAGGGTTTTTATTTTATCCAGCAACAGTCTAGGCAAACAAACTCTGTATGTGAATGTGGTCCCATCAGATTTAGATGTTAGCCTTCCTCATATCTCCATCTTTTAACATGTTGCTTAAAAACTTTGTTTCAGTAATATGAAGACTGACACAAACCCACAAAAGCCAGCTGCTGTAAGTCTTAAGACTGGCTTTCTGTCAGAAAAAAGGACCCTGGAGATGTCTCATGGTGTGTGTACAACCTCTGTTTTAAATGTGTTCAGCCTATATATCCAGGGCCCAATCCTGCAGGCCTCCTGAAGGTAATGAACAACCCAACTCTTGCAGCATCTGGGCCTATACAGAAAATTTTCTGCCTCTTAGTGCTGAAAGCTCAGAATGTTATCGGCAGACTCTATCATTTTGTGTGGTGTGCAGGACTTGTAGATTTTTCCAGTCCTGCAGGAAAGGATTACTTTTAAAAAAATACAGGAACACATTGTTATCCAGTGCAAGACTGCCCCCGCAGGACAGATTGAATATTAGCACTCCTGCAAAACGATTCTGTGATCAGAACTTAGCTGGGTAACTGTAAAACAAGGATGCCTCTATTTCACTGGAGACAAACGGAGCAAATAAGTTCTGCCTTCAAATGCTGACCTGGCCAAAATGGCTGCCAAGCTGCATTATTAATGTTAGACAATGAGAATCAATCATAAGACTGCAAACATTTAAAAACTGAAAAAGTTTGAGAGCAAATAGCTGCAGCTCGCTTGTGCAGTTATTACAGCTGACAGTACAGTGCTGACAGCATTAGAAATCTTTTGTTAGTAACCTTATGGGCCATGACAAAGTAGGCTGGAAGACAGCAAACTGTGGTAAAGGAATGGCTATTTTTGTTTTTTCTGACATTAATATCTATATTTAATTTTCACCATTTGTTAAAAACAGAAAAAATAGCTTAAGGATAATGTGGATTGACATTGCTGATTTTAACATTGAAATTTTCAGCCTTCTGTTTTGTGTTACAAAGAGTGTTTAAATGTCATTCTTATGAACTTAGTGATTTAAAAATCTTCTGGTCAGTCTTTTCTAACTATTACATGGGCTTGCTTATTTAACAAGTCTTGCTTGCTAAACTGTCCCTACACCTGGCCTAGATCTGTGAAAATCTATGTTAGTGGTTATATTAATGGTTCTCAGTATTTTTCAAATGCAGATTATTTGCTCAGGCTGAAGCAGCAACTTTGGGAGCATTAAGTCTTCCATCCTTACAACTGAACAGCGTAATCTTTACGTTTTTTAAAAAAATATTCGGGGGCTAAGAAAGAAGCTTTTTGCCCAGAACTTGGTTTTTAGGGTTTTTTTTAATTGCCTAAAAATTGGAGTTTGTAGAATTATTATTGAGACAACTTTAAAGAGGGACTTTCACATTAGGGCAAAACTGAAAATAAGGAATCTTTGCCTATAACTTAGTGGTTGCTGTTTTGATTAGTAGTTTTAATAACTACTTACTTCTATATAACTCACTTTCTTTCTGCTTGACCCTGAAGTGAAGTCATAATCCTGTGTTAATAGCAAATTTGTCTAGTGTCAGGAATTCAACATCTTGACTTAAGTCAGTCAACTAAGAGTATTTGGTGGGGTAAAAGGGAGGAAATCCATGTCTAAGCAACACCATACTTCAATAAGCAGACGGGACAAAAAAAATCAGCCTATAAAAGGGAAATGTATTGCTGTTTTAAATCGCATAGGCACATACTGGAGGGATAGTAGTGTAGTGTTACAGAAGGGAACAGCAGATTCTGTTTTTATCTGTGCCAGGTCCTCCCTGTGTGATTCTCAGCAGGTCACTTAACCTCTGCGCCTCAGTTTCCCCATCTCAAAAATGGGGATACTGCACTGGGGAGTTGTGATTAATGAATTAATGTTTATAAAGCACTTAGATCCTTGGAAAGAAGTTCTGTGATTCAAGAGTATTATAGAAGGTTCTCCCAGTATGAAAGTCTTGATGTTTTTAGTTGCACTATTGTGAATGATGATGCTGTAATTCTGCATTTTTTTCTCTCCGTTATATTAGAGCACCAATTTTATTTACATTAAAATATAGAGCACTTGATTTGTAAAGTAACACACTGAGTTTATCTGCCTCAGTCAAATTAAAGCAGGGAGAGAAATGGCAGATGTGATGAGCCAAAGATGCAAATTACTGATAAGGTTAGAATGAAGTGACCACAAAGAATAAGTATTTTTCCTTTTCTTTGATTTCTTAAAATTGGGCGTGCTGTTGTAGGAGCTATTGCTATATATGCATCAGTTTACAGATGTCTCCAAACAGAATAAGCTTTGTCTAAGTAAGATATGCATGATTGTTTAACCGGTTAAAAAGTAGAGCGTGTGTGGTCTCATTCAACCTATTTAATGATATGGTTGATTAACAAATGTTAACAGTGGCATTACTGAAACTGATTTAGTCATGACAACTTTTTGCCATAACTTAGAGACAATCTCAAGGGCTAAAAAAAAGTCTGAGTGGATACTGTACCATTCTGTCTATTAGTGGACTTAGAAAAACAAGTACAGTCATTTTTGTATAGTTTCAGTTTAACTTCTACAGTCGTTTTAAGTGATACTTACAGTAAATAACTACTGTATTCAAGAATGTATTTTAAAAATGGCTTGGAAAGTAGTTGTCTTTGGGCAAGCTATAAAGATGCTATGTATTTACTGTATATAAGTAGTTCAGCTCAATTGTGCAAACTTAACTTAGATTCTTAGCCTCAGATATGTAGGTTTATAGTGATGTACTTCTGTAACTTATTGTGGTTGCTATAACCACCAACTCAGGCGACAACATTTTAAAACTGCCAATAGATGTAGCTGTAAGAGCCAAAGTTATTTTGCTCTGCTCGTTTCTGAAGATTTCTTACCACTTTCAGTTAGAGGAAAACATTATCCTGCTTGCTGTTTTAAAGATAAGAGGGTGCAAGGAAGGATGGAAATCCCTCTTCAGGTACCTACCTGACACCTGAATTTTGCCCTCACTTATGTTACCCTCAATGACATAAGTGGGGCTGCCTGGGCGTAACTGGAATTAGAATTTGGTTCTTTTAATGGAATTGATACAACAGGTTTTTCTGATGCGTGGGGAAATATTTCGATTGCTTGAATCAATCAACAATTTTAAAATATGAAAACAAAGCAGTGGCTATTGAAGATTATATAAACAGATAGCTGATCAGCAGTATTAATTCCACTGCTGCATACCTTTGTGCCTTTTTTTGCCTTCAGTAAATGTATATAGTCCCAATACATTTTAGTTGAGCTAGACGGTGGTCAGTAATTATTGCACCTTGTTTGCTCTAACTACGGATCTTTTGGTTTTAGGCTTTGATAGTAAGGAGCCTCTTACATAATATCTAGAAATATGTACTAAATGCTATAGGTACTAGGCATACATCTTGCAAGTTAAGTGATTTTAGCAGTCCAGTTTTTCTGAGAGGAAGAGTGAGCAGGAAATTCAATCAGAATGATAGTTTTGTATTTATTAACTACAATATCTCATTGGTAATCAGTGGAGAGGAGGGGCTGAGTCTGACTTTTAAAAGCACAGCTGACATATATGTACTGGCTTAGTCCCCAAAGGCTGGTAGTTATGTAAATTGGGTTCTGTTTTCGAACTGCTCAGAATACCTCATGTGTAAATAGAGTTGTCATGACTTAATCAAAATGCATTCAGTGTAAAAAGTAAAGGCGCCACTGGGTGGCTCACCTTTAGCTCTGTGGTTATTGCCTCTTTTTGTAATTTTTTTATAGTAGGGTTTACAGCTAGAATTTTGAATGCCAAAGTTCTATTTATTAACTAAGTTTTCATTGTTAATGGCTAGTATTTTTCCACTGGAATTTTGTTTGTTGATGTTTGGGATTTGTATCTACAGAGCAAAAATAAATTTTGTTACAAAATAACTCTGTTTAATCATAATTTATATTGTGGTAACACCCAGTTAGGATGAGTGCCTGCCTGTGCTAGGCACTACACAAAAGAGGAGCAAGACCTGGTCCCTCCACTGAAAGGCCAACAACATAAAGGTAAAAGTGAAGAGATACCAATACATACCCACTGAGAGACATACCTAGATAGATGAAGGAAAATTACTCACCCTTAATACTTTTTTTTTTAAAATAGTTCTCTCTTCGAGCTATCCTACACCAAAAACAGCCTAAAACACACACGAGCCATTCCACCTCCCAGGAAGCAAACTGGCAGAATACATGTCACTCACGGACACCAAGTGTGCATCGTCGCCATCGGTATTCATACACACAACCCCTACTCAGCTGCCGCCTAACCCTGTAAGTGCCTAGACTCACTTGGAGCTTAAACTTTTTGCAGTAAAAGTGCCCATGTTTCTGCCTCTGAACAGGTGTGCTACTGCCTCACGCCAGGTGCCTAAGCCCTAGTGCAGTTCATAAACACGGGGGAAATAGGCAGCCTCTGAGCACACCTACCATATCAAGCCCTGCAGACACGCTCATAACGCCACAAAAAATGGCCACACAGGGTTGGGGGGAGGGAATGAGAAACTAGGACCTCCTTCATTCCCTTTAGCTCAGTAGTTAAGGTACTCCCATGCAATGTGGGAGACCCCTGGCACTGGTATTCTTATCGGGGGGGGGGGTGAGGGGGCTCATTTGCTCTCACACAAGGCCTTTGAAATCTTACTTTAAGACTGCTTCACAGCTAGGCACAAAGAGGCTCCTTATGCTTCTTGCAGATATTTGGGCTGCTCTGAAATCCTTCATCCCCTAGGAAACATTCTGGCTGACTCAGAGCCAAGCCAGCATGAATCTATAGGCTGTTCTGGCTTCCAACAGGAGGATAAGAGTCCAGATGCAGAAAGGTGTAAGAGAACATGCAGGCCAAGGAGAAATGAGCAAGGGGGGGAAGGGTAAGATGAGTCTGTCCAGAGAAGTAAAACGATTGGCCAGCTGTTTGTTGAAGATCATTCCCAAAAGGGTCGTGATCTGGGTCCAACTGACATCTCAAAGTTGCTCAGAGATTCAAGCTGCATGAAATAATCCAGGCCCCTGTCACATGACTTGAACAAGAAAGGCTGTCATTGCTTTTGTTGTGGAGTTAGTCCAAGATAGATTTGTGTTTGTCCCCACTTAACACCAGTTCATAACCAGTAGAGCCAGATACTTCATAAACACATGAAGCAGAAGACGGGTCAAAGGAGAATGACCAACTCCAAATGGCTTGTTGCCTAAAGCAAAGTAAAGAAAGAGGGTTCATTTATATTCACCTCTCCTAGATCCTTGCAACTCCCTGTAAGAACTCTTCTCTCTCCTTTCTCTTTGGCCTTGGACTCTGTGTGAGCCTTTCCCTTAGAGACCACCTCTCAGTCATCCTCATCTCACTTCCCAGAGCTTGCACAGCACAGAAATTATTATTTGTTATGCCTACCTGCCAGAGACACCACAAAATTCACCTCTAATATAATTAGCCAGTGTGTTACACACATTTCACATCACTGGGAGTTCTCTAGCCTTCTGTCTGAACTTCTAATGAGGTACTTCTAATTAAATGAGACCCCCTCTGTCCTCCGTATTAACATATGTGCTAGGCAACATAGATCCCACTTTTCCCTAAGGTTGAGCGGTTCATAAAAGATTAACAGATTTATTCATCACATTCTCATAAGGTTAAAGCCATTTTAATTCTTAAATTTTTTCCTCAGTCTAAATTATTATTTTTTACAAAACACACATCAACTGACAGCTAAACCTGCAGTAGATTTTGCAGTGGTTCACTATGGCTGAAGAGTCATTTGGTCTGGAAACAAATGACATCAGTGTGAGCTGGTGTATTTGAAGGCATGGGCAAAGGAGAGAGAGAGAGAGAGGGGTGTGTGTGTGTGTGTGTGTGTGTGTGTGGCAAAGCTTAGTAGAACTGTCTCCTCGTGCTTTGTTACTTCTGCCCAACTGTCTAGGGCTACTTTTCTAATTTTTCCTCTTGCCAGGACTTTACCCGATATTCTCTTGAAGTCAATACCTTGAAAAGTCTACCTGGAGCCCTTTTTAGAAAAACTTAATATTTTCAGCTAATACACCTGGAAAGTTTTATAACCAGTTTGGCAGTGTTACTGAAGAAAGCAAACATGGGCATTAATGGACCTGAGAGAGAACTGGATTTGTTAGTCTCACCCCTCTGAAAGCTATTGCCTAGAGGGATGGCCAAGGGGGAGGAGAAAAAAAAAAAGACGCTGAAGGAAAGAAGCACATGACCCAGGAGAGGTAGAGTTCATTTCGTTCCTACTTTATTTTTTTTTAAATTCCTCTGCCTTAGTCCCAGAATTAATACTTGCGATGATGCTAAAGGTTTGCACTGAAATAGGGTTACTTTATATCATGAACAGCTCCTTTAATAAAAGAAAATTGAGATATTTAATAGCAAAATCTCATTTTCATATACATAAAAAAATCACTAATCCAGCTTCTTTTCTAATAAAATCTTGCAAATTAACACAATACTGTGTGAAACTCAACTGCACAAAGCACTCGTGGATATGCTGTAGAGTAGTGATTCTCAAGCAGGGGTACACATATCCCTGGGGGTTCACAGAGGTCTTCCAGGGGGTACATCAACTCATCTAGATGTTTGCCTAGTTTTACAACAGGCTACATAAAAATCACTAGCGAAATCAGTACAAACTAAAATTTCATACAGACAATGACTCGTTTGTACTGCTCTATATACAGAAATATAAGTACAATATTGATATTCCAATTGATGTATTTTATAATTATAAAAATGAGAAGCAATTTTTCAGTAATAGTGCACTGGACACATTTGTATTTTTATGTCTGATTTTTGTAAGCAAGTAGTGTTTAAGTGAGGTGAAACTTGGGGGTACCTAAGACAAATCAAACTCCTGAAAGGGGTGCAATAATCTGGAAAGGTTGAGTCACTGCGGTAGAGAATAATTTGTGACTGGCAGAGAGATGGACCAGAGAACCAATCTCACATTATTGCTATGATTCAAAAGTGATGACTACAGTCACGGTGGCAGAAAAGTTAGCTTTACAGTTGGCCACTGGCTCCAAAATACAGAACTGTTTCACTAGGTTATAAAACATTTCAAAGGCTGAACCAAAACTATGGCTGAGGCTACACTTGCAGTTCAAAGCGCTACCGCGGCAGCGCTGCCGCAGCAGCGCTTCGAAGCGCTAAGTGTAGTCAAAGCGCCAGCGCTGGGGGAGAGAATAACGTACAGCGCTGGGAGCCGTGCTCCCAGCGCTGGGGCTTTGACCACACTGGCGCTTTGCAGCGCCGCAATTTGCAGCGCTGGAGAGGGTGTGTTTTCACACCCTGCTGCAGCGCTGCAAATTTGCAAGTGTAGCCATGGCCTATATTTCCACCTGTTGAAGCCTGCAATTAGTAGAAAGAAGTTCTCCAAGTGACACTGGCCATGCATCTACATTTGCAAAGGCAGCTAGGTGGCATGACAATTCAATGCATTAGCATTGCTTCTGCTTGAGGTCTGAATTCATATCTGGCACTATACATCTGAGCTCTATACAACTTGACAGACTTTTGTGTATTGCCCCTTTTTAAATCTGCAAGGGAGCAGTTGCCATTTTATGAGGCAGACCTGCTACAGCACGCTCGAGGATTGCAATGTTATGCTCTGTCATGGAGACTAATTTTGTTCTCTCTCCTTTGTTTTTTCTTTAATATAAGTACATTTGGAAAGATAAGATTTTATCAGTAAATGTTGATTTTACCGTATACACAAACAAACTATTTCCATTAGTAATCAAAATTTACATATATGCTGTTTGAGAACAAGTCCGCTTTAAAGATATTTACTTTATTTATTTTGATGATGTTGACAATGTTTAACAGTTAACTTCTTGAATCTCCGCTTCGGTCATTAAATTGTCTAAGCCACCATAATTTTCCACAACTGAACATTTAGATCAAAAATAAAGTTTTAAAATAAGCATTGATATTATCCACTGAAATTTTTTTTAAAGTAAAATTGAATTTAGCCAAGCCTAAAAATAAGTTATTTCAGGCTGAACATATAGGGCTGTTCTTTGGATTATTAAAAAAAAACAAAAAAAAACAAAAACTTGAAAATGGAATGAATTCAAATTTAAAAAAAAAAGTCACCACACAATTTGGCCCAGCTAGTATCTTATATTCAGTGTTCTAGGACTGACATCACAGAAAGGGTAATGCAGATGAGAGAGAAATGCATTCAAAGAATTGTGTAGGGCTATTTGCGTAGACCCCCACCTACATTCTCAATGTCTGACTCTTTCACATAATATTAAAGAACAAAAATAAAAACAGTTTGAGTGATAACCAATATTATAATAAAAGCTGCTGGAAAACACCACACACTGATATGTACAGCTGCCGATGTGGCATGGCTGTTGAGCTGCACAGAGCAGGCTCTATGCTAGTTTGGTTCAGAGTTTTGTCTTAAGCCTGGCAGGGGGAGAGGGGAGTGAACGAAAATACTTCGACTTCAGCTACGCAAATAGCTAGCTGAAGTTGAAGTATCTTAGTTCAACTTACCTGGCCGTCCTCATGGCAGCAAGTAGACCACCGCAGCTTCCCTGTCGACTCCATTTACTCCTCCTGCCAAGGTGGAGTACAGGCGTTGATTTGGGGATCGATTTATCGCGCCTAGACAAGATGCGATTAATCGATTCCCCAATACATCAAACACTACCCACTGATCCGGCAGCTAGTATAGACGTACCCTTAGAAAGTCCAAAACAAAGAACCACCCTGCAGTTCCATCAGTTACACACGCAATCCCACAAAGGGCAGAATGAGGGTACAAATGGAACAGCTTTTCTTACCTTTGTCTGCTTACATTTGTCACTGACTTGCTACCTGTTTCTCTTTCGAACCTTGTGTGTAGAAATCCAGTCTGCTAATTAAAATTTGCATGCAGATACTGAATATAGCTGGTTACTTGAAATATGTGCCAGTACCTGGCAATCCATTGCCCCTTACTTGAACCATACTACTGATCTCCCAAGGTAGAGAAGTTATTTCACACACTATGATCACTAACACAATAGGTACAGTTACATCATCGAACTAGCAGGAGGTTAATAAAGCTCCTCATGAAGAACAAACAAAAGGTTGATGTGTGGTTGTTGGTGAGTATTTGCTTCAGGTTGGGGGGTTGTCTAAGCGAGGATAGGTCTGTCCCCCAAGATCTGTGAGAGTGATAGAGTGATGGATCACCTATCCTCGCTTACAGACAACCCCCCAACCTGAAGCAAATACACACCAGCAACCACACATCACTGAACAAAAACACTAACCCAAGAACCTACCCTTGCAACAAAGCCCGATGCCAACTCTGTCCACGTATCTATTCAAGTGACATCATCATAGGACCTAATCACATCAGCCATACCATCAGGGGCTCGTTCACCTGCACATCTACCAATGTGATATATGCCATCATGTGCCAGCAGTGCCCCTCTGCCATGTACATTGGCCAAACCGGACAGTCTCTACGCAAAAGAATTAATGGGCACAAGTCTGACATCAGGAATCATAACACTCAAAAACCAGTAGGAGAACACTTTAACCTGTCTGGTCATTCAATGACAGACCTGCGGGTGGCAATTTTGCAACAGAAAAGCTTCAAAAACAGACTCCAACGAGAAACTGCTGAGCTGGAATTGATATGCAAACTAGATACAATCAACTTAAGTTTAAATAGGGACTGGGAATGGCTGAGCCGTTACAAACATTGAATCTATCTCCCCTTGTAAGTATTCTCACACTTCTCAAACTGTCTGTACTGGGCTATCTTGATTATCACTTCAAAAGTTTTTTTTTCCTTACCTAATTGGCCTCTCAGAGTTGGTAAGACAACTCCCACCTTTTCATGCTCTCTGTATGTGTATATATATATATATCTCCTCAATATATGTTCCGAAGAAGTGAGCTGTAGCCCACGAAAGCTTATGCTCAAATAAATTTGTTACTCTCTAAGGTGCCACAAGTACTCCTGTTCTTTTATCCCAATTTCAGTTACTGGAGAAAGAAACGGAGAATTTGCACTAGAAACAAGGCAGACGTATGAACAGGAAACTAAACCACTTTCTCCAATGCCCTAAGAATTCCTTACACGTTAATCCCAATAGTATGCTTTTAGAAAGCATTACCATCTTTTTAATAAATTTTAAACATATCACTGACTTTTTTTGGTTCAGGCTACCTCCTACAATATTGATTCCACAATGACGCAAATTAATTGCTACGCTCCTTTCCATGACTTCTGTATTCATGATTTCAGTGCTGTAGCGACATTATATTACAGAAATCAATTTGTGAGCTTTGAACAGGTAATATGGGTAATACATAACGTTATGGTCATTCTGTAGACCATTTAATCATAGCCACAATCATTAATTTAACAAATGCACTTCACATGACAACACCTTCACTCAGACCATTTTTTTTTAAATTCAGTGTATTCCTAAAGGTATATAAATTAGGCTCATTAGAGTTGGGGATGGAAAAGACCTATTCATCTATCTGGGTTCATTCATTTATAACAGTAGGATATGTACTAGTTGCCAAAATGACCAAAGTTCTATGTAGTCCAGGATTTCCAACAATGGCCATAATTTCTTTTGACCCCTTAAATTTGTCTCTCTTCTATGACCAATAGGTGTTTCCTGTGTGTCTGTCAACACACAGTCCAGCAAGTGCCCTACTTTGACAAATGGTCCCAAGTAGTGTAGGTACCAAGCTCTCTGACTTCACCTCATAGGATTGTTTGAGAATTGTGGACAACTTGTGTAAGAGACTCAAATAGTCCAAGTACACAGAGGGGAAAAAAATCACTCCAAAGACTAACAAACAAAAGCTATAACATCTAGCCTTACACTTTGCTAACGCTGAGCCACAAAGGCATGATATATCTTAGTCACAGGGAACAAAGCCACCCCACATTTTCTCCAGAATGCATTTTTCACTCCCCTGTGAGTCTTCTGGCTGCCCAGTCTGTTAGAGACACACAGTTTTGGTTCTTTGTCCCCTGCTCCTGTTACCCCGGGGGTCTTTCAACCCAAAGCTCTTGGTAACTTTTACTCTATGCGAGGTGGTGTCAGGAAATTAATCAGAGGAGACACGGCCGTCCAACCGATAGATGGCTGGCACAAACAGGACAACGCAAGAGTGCTTTCACTTAAAGCTAAACTTTACTTAGTCTCAAGCACTTACACATGTCTGCAACAAGTTGGTAAAAACACTCCCAATCCTTGATAATTACCGAGCTGGTGGCTCTCGAGTGACACAGTGGCAGGCTTCTGCTGGCCAAATCTTGTGTGCTGGTGGGGACCACAAGATGGATCCAGAGGGAGAGTCCAACTATCTCACACTTCCCCCTTATTTATACATTAGTAACAGAATGACATGTCCTTTAAAGAAAACTTGTTAAGTAAGCAGTTTCAATGGTCAAGCAAGAGGTTCCTTCTGATTATTGATTAACCAGGTGTGGGTTTTTCCAAAGTTTGCAGTCTTGAGACCCCAACAGACATTCCTGGGGCACATCCTGCTCTTTTAAAATGCATGTATCAGCAACTTCAACACAATTCTTATTAGGAAGGATGCAGGGTCAAGCTGCCCTTTCTGTAGCACCCAAAAAACCCTCCCCTCCTGCCTTGGTCAAGCTGAGACTGCTGAATACACTGCTTTTAACAATAAGCCACAGTGGTTTCAGGCACTTCACTGGTTTGCCACTCCCATCAAGGAGTTTTGTACGTTTCAGGTTTCTTTGATTATGGCACATCCTCATAGCAGTCGCAACACCTCCTCTCAGGGTAGTGGTCTCTGGTCTGTTCCCATATCCATACAGGACTGTACCCCATGGTTTGGCTAAGTAGCTGAGGGCCAACAACTAGCCTAACCCCACTCAAGGGCAACCAAGAATTCTCTCCACTGCAGGAGATTCCTTGGGTGGCACAGTACAGCGTAGGACAGACCATAGTCATTGTGCTCTGCTTAATCCTTTGCTAGTAAAGTGAAGTAGTCCCTATGGGTGTCCTTAGACTATTGTAAATTATACAAGTGCCTGGTTTGGACACAAGGTGGCCCATGTTGGTCAAAGCAGCCACCTGTCTTAAAGCCACCTTTTCTCCTCTGCCCCCAGGCCCCTCCCTTACCTTCCAATGAAGACTGAGCATCAGTGCCTGTTCTTTTGCAACTGATCACCCCAAGTATCGCTTTGATGGTATATTCACACAACTGGAAGTGTTCAGCTCACATTTGCATCCCTCTTAGCATCTGTTTTGGGATAATATTCAAAGTGCTAGTCTAGCTGACAGCTTGTTGTCTTCTTTGCATCTGTGGCTAACATAGCAGGACTCCGTTCCTATACTGTTGTCTAACTAATAATTCTTTGTCCAATATCAATGATTGGCACATTCAAGCCATTACTTCACAGAGGGTCATAACAGTTCTACAAAAACCCTTCTGTAGTGGGGTGGACCCCATGTAAAAGGGCATCGGGTCCAGGGAGGGACATGGGGGCCAGAGGACAGGCGGATCACCGGCCTGCAGAGGGCGCTCCAGAGCTGAATCGAGCTAATTCCTGGAAGACACCAGCAGGAGGCGCCGCTGGGGTGAGTCCGCTTGTCTACACCTTCCTGGAAAACTATTACCAAAAAAACAAAAACGAAAACTTGCCCCAAGGGGATGTTTTTCTGCATTCAGGCAGATGCTGGCAGGCTTCCGCCCTGACTCCTGAGGATTTATATCTTTTACTGAAAAAAATATTAAGCTAGTACAACTCAAGGACCATGTCCCTGCTGCCTAGAGGTCTGCTAAGCAATGAAACATTATGAAGTGATTTATATTGATGGCATAATCTGACTGGCTCTGAGACATGCTATACTACATAATACCATGACAATCAGTTCGTTAGTGACATTATCCTCCATTATATTAATCAGTCCATGAAAGAGTGAAGACAAGTAATGGGATGGTTAGTTTAATTATTGTTCAAACATTTAATTAAAACTGATTATATCAGCCTTGAACATTTCTAACCTCACACTCAAACTTAGCCACCATGGTAAGAAGTGAGCGACAGTATTTTTGCATATGAGGTAGTAGAGTTTCAGAGGATTCTGTTTGCAGCATTCAAGACAATGTCTGAGGTGGAAAAAAGACTCCAAGACAATGGATGTGGCTCAGTCTAAACCATCGTGGTGTGCAGCACAAAAGCTGATATGTCAGCAACAGCTGTTTGTGTGATGAGGTAGGGGGGGCTGAAGACTTTAAAGCTCTTCTCCGATTTAAAAAGAAAATTGTTTTCTTGAAATCCTGGCTTTGCAGAAAATACTGGATTCTCCCCAAGCTGCTGCTGCTGCTGTTGCTGTTACTCCAGCTTTGAAGGTCAGCACATAGAACAGCTTGAAACAGCTGATTGTCTGAACTGCAAAAGGCTTAAAAGATCCTACCAGGCCATAAAACCCAGATGTCTGTTCATACTGATTTTAAAATAGAGAACAAAATAATTAAATTTAAATTTAAAATAAATCCTGTATTAAAAAAATAGGGAGCAGAATTTAGGCTTTAATTTGCTGTGACCTACACCTCCTGTAGCCCTATTCATTTCATTATGGTTATATACCTGGTAAATCAGGACAGAATTTGGCATAAACACATCTCTTGTTTTGGACTTTTATGTTTCGGTCATGGGTTATTTTTTTGTGTACCCACCCACTGTGCACGAAGGAGAAATAATTCTATGATGAAGTATGAGGAGTTACTTAAAATATGTAACTAACTCTAACACGTCAGCCAACAGGGTGAGGGAGAGCAGCTAATGGTAAATGTGAACCCATTTAATAGAGATCGCCGTGCTTCTAAAAGTTGCTTTGTTCTCCCCTTCTCTCTACCTACTTACATGCCACACTTTACCGTAGCATCGGAATACCTTGCTGTCCTGTTGTTCAGGAATTCTTTGACTCCGATTGGCAGAGAGCTGATGTCCTGGTGCCTTCCTCCATGTTTCCACCTGCTAAACTACATTTTTCTTAAAAAAAAAAAAAAAACCCCAAAAACCTAGAAATGCATTAAATACTTTCCTAATACTACTTTCCCATGTTAACTGTTGGTGCTGCTGACTAATGCTGGGCCACTGGGGCCATAAATCTGATCTAATATGGCAATTCCTATGTCCCCAAACAATTGCTGCCGTGCCACAGAGATGACATGATTGCAAATACAACAGGATGTGTTCCCCAAGCCCATCTCTCTATTAAGATGTGGTCCACACTAAGAAAAAGTCTGAGAACCCTTGTTTTAATATATAATAATTTTAGCCTCTTTCTAAGCTTATGGCATAGCTGGGGTGATGATCTCCTGAGCCATTCTATTCATCTTTTAAGAGAACAAATAAATATTCTGCATAAGGAGATCTCAAAAAAGCTGGATGAAAAATCCCCATTTTTTGCAGTCTGAGAATCAAAGGACTAAACTGCCATGAAGCCTAAACTAACCATCCCTTCTGTGCTGTGCAGAAGGCTATTCCCTCCTGTGCTGTGCAGAAATCTGGATCAAACAGTGTAGTAAGCACTGATAACCTCTCTCTCTCTTCATGGGTATTAGACATTTTTTTAATTGATTTTTTTTTAAACTCATGCAACATAGAATTGCAACAGAAATGCCCACAGCTTCCATCAATGAAATGATTGGCTCAAAATATATATTAAAATTATGCTACTGGAAAAAACTTTACACCATAAGTCTTGTTGGGGCAGGTGGGACTCATCAGCTTTGGCAGGCGACACACCTAGGAAGAGTAAATATTACCTGTGTACAAGAGACCATATGGAAAGGTTGCAAAGCCAAAATACTGATAGAGGTTACAAAATTCAGGAGGTTCAACCTTCTGAAAGGACATTGGCATTATTATGGATGAAACCATGCAGAGGCTTAGGATCGTGGTTACCAGAATGTCAGACCAACTGCTGGCTGTAAAACTGTGTTGGGAAGAGGTAACTATGCATACAGTAAGTGGGAGAGGATCAAAAAGGTAAAAGAGGAGTGTTTTGATGTGTTGTTGTACCTTACCGGAAACATACCATCCAATCAGAAGGTAATTATTGGAGCAGAGCTCTATACTACCGCTTAGGTAGATGTAAGTTACATAGCTCAGGGGTGTAAAAAACCCACTCCTCTGAGCAATATAACTTACATCAACTTAACGCAGAGTCTTATCACTGACAGATTTAGTGCAGTAGTGAAAACAAGCCCCTAAATGCATATGTTGGAACTGTGAAGGTGGATATGAAACAGTCCATAGAGGGCACAGCCTTGGAACTGGAAACTCAGAGGGGGAAATAATCCTATAGCCTTGTCAATTGCAAACACACACTTTCAGAAGAGGAAAAGCCATCTCATAAATTATGCTGGTGGAGGACACAAGTCCTAAATTGAGTTCCTTTTAATAATAATGAGAGAGATCAGGGATAATCAATTTTAAGATAATAGTTGGCAAGTGCATTGTGAGACAGGACAGACTGCTCCTTGTGGTATTCAGAATGCAGAGACTTTGGAAGCACCTGAACCCCTGGGCACTGGAAAAGCCTAAGTGGTGGAAACTTAAAGATGAGAATAAAAAAACCTTCATCCAATTAAGGAGTAACGTGTAGACTTCCTGACTGCACACCGGAATGTGTGGACGACAATTGGTTCAAACTCAAGTCAACTTTGCTGGAAATGGCATACAAAATCCTAGGAGTGATTAAACCAATGCTGAAAAGGATAAGAGGATAGATTTGGTGGTGAATCCACTGAGGAAAAAAAGGTAACCTTCAAAAAAAAAAAAAAAAAAAAGGGCAGATCAATAACTGTGATAAGATGGTATATACAGGAGCCAAAAAGAAGGCCAAAAGAGGTGTTGTGACAGCCAAAAGTCTAGGCAGTGATGACTATGTAACCCGCTAGGAGGATATGAGGAAGAAAAGACCATCTAGAGACTCACCAAGTCAAGAAAGAAAATGAGGAGGGATATGAAAGAGTTTGCTTACATTAAAATTGAATATGGCATATTGCAAACAAATAGTGAATCAATGTTTGGAGTGATAATTTTGAAAGAGTGATGAGAATGAGGAGAACTCAAGGAAACCAAACTGGTGCATGGCAGATAAAGGAAGAGGTTACAGAGGCACTTAAGCATCTGGGTCAAATGAAGTACCACAGGATGCGGTGAAGTCATTGAGAAGGGAAGAAATCAAGTATCTTACACGTTTGTTCAACAATATTCTTCAGAAAGAGACAATGCCAGATTAATGGTGTAAAAGCTTGATGGTGCCTATTTATAAACTCAAAGACGATATTACACTGTGTGCTAATTATCATCCAGTTAAGCTGATGTCCCATGCTATGAATGTATGGGAGAAGATTACCGAAGAGCATCTATGTAGAACTGTTGAAATTTGGAAGGATCAGTATGGATTCATGCTGGGAAGAGCACAATTGATGCCATATTTGTTGTGTATTTGGTTGTCATGGTTTTTGTTGCCATGGCAACTGAGTTAGATTATTATGGGTTAGCTCAGCCAGCTTCAGCCAGCTGGGTGAGCTCTCTGTCTCTGTAAATAAAATGGTGGTTTTGTTAGCTGTCAGCTCTCTGGCCTCAACTGATTTCTTCCTAAACCGGCTCCCCCCAAGGATATAACAATATTTGCATTATGGATCCTCTGAGAAGTTTATAGAAAAGAGATGGCAACCGGGTATGGTCTTTGTACGCCTTCTCCAGGTTCACAATCATGTGCCAAGAGAACTAATTTAGCAGGATTTCTGATGGAGGGGGTGCCAGGAAGATATATCCATCTTATCCAGGATATGTATGATGAAGTGACTACTGCAGTCAAAACTAAATGGGGCTACAGTTAGAGAATTTCCAGTAAACATTGGCCTACATCAGGGGAATGTGTTTTTTGTTTGCAGTGGTCATGGATGCGATAAGTGAGACTATACAAAGGGAAACACCTTGGAATATGCTGTTCACTGATGACTTAGTCAGATATATGAAGAAGATTAAGATCCTGCAAGCCAGTGGCAACATACTTTTTAGTGGCTGGACTTTGAGTGAACATTGGTAAAGCCAAGCCTATGATAACAGAGAGGAGGACTCACTATATAGGATATCACAGTAGGTTGTTTCAAATTAAAAAAAATAAATAAATAAATCAGGCGACTAATATTCATCACCTTAGATCTGACATTAATTTGCCAATAAGTGTAAGACTGACATCAATATCATTACAAATATGGGAATGAAACAGGCATCTGGTTAAACATGAAGGCAACTTACTTTGGATTAATATTTAAACATTGTTTCTCTAAAACAAAACAGATTAAATTGGGAAAAGATGGCCAGAGGACAGTTGTTAAAAATTCATCATATTAAATTCAACTGGAAATAAAATGAATTCATCAGGGGAATAAAGACTGAATGTCAGAACAATACCAAATATCCCCTTGTGGCAAGAAAATCTAGACTTCTTGCCTGTGCTTCATAGAGCTTCATAATTCAAAGAGAAGAAAGTACATTCCATCAAAGTCTTTTTAACAAGCAGATCCTATTCTTTTTCCAAAGGGAGATCAGGGAACTGCAAGAGAAGTTTCATCAAAAGCTTTGCTAACTCAGAGCCAAACTGTTTGATACCTTATCAAAACCTCTCATTCCTATAGGCTTCACTAAGACTCAGAGTGCTCCAAAGACATAGGCCATAATCAGATGGCCCCTGTCACTGAGGAAGACAGCAGCCATTAATGAATATGTTTGGAGGAGGTAAGAGAAGGGATGAGAACAGAGAAAAACATATCTGAAAGCCTCAGAGTGAAACTGTATAATTTATGGCCCAATTTTGACAAGCCTGGGCTACTCTCATGAATGTATATGGATGCAACAATGAACCTGCACCTTGTCTCTCCATATGAATGCACAGCTACCATCACATTGTGCAAACATTAGCACATGCCAAGGCAGAGGTTTATGACTAAGTGCACAAACAGTTGAAATATAGCCCTATAGATGCAGTAGCTGTATGTACATCACTTATTGCTCAGTAAAATATAATACAGTATATGACCTGCAAAGTGGGAGCCTAGTAAGTCTGGAGCACCATAAGCATGAGAAAGAACATGGCATTATCATAATTCGGATGAGGTAATTCTCAGTGCTATCATCAATAATTAGGGCCCTACCAAATTCACAGCCATGGAAAGCACATCACGGACTGTGAAATCTGGTCTTTTGTGTGCTTTTACCCTATACTATACAGATTTCACGTAGGAGACCAGCGTTTCTCAAATTGGGGGGTCCTGACCCAAAAGGGGGTTGCGGGGGGGGGGTCGCAAGGTTATTTAAGGGGAGTTGCATTGTTGCCACCCTTACCTCTGCGCTGCCTTCAGAGCTGGGTGGCTGGAGAGTGGCATCTGCTGGCTAGGCGTCCAGCTCTGAAAGCGGCTTCCCGCCAGCAGCAGCACAGAAGTAAGAGTGGCAATACCATACTATGCCATCCTTACTTCTGCGCTGCTGGTGGCCACTCTGCCTTCAGAGCAGGGTGCCTGGCCAGCAACCGCTGCTCTTCAGCTGCCTCCTCCCCCGACAATAACCTTGCGACCCCCCCCCCCCCAATGCCTTTTTGGGTCACGACTCCTATAATTTCAACAATGAAAATTCAGATTTAAATAGCTGAAATCATGAAATGTATTGTTTTAAAATCCTTTGACCAAAATGGACTGGGAATTTGGTAGGGCCCTATCAATCATAGTCAGGCATCCTCTAAAAGAGCTTCAGAGAGGGCAGAGGAGTGAATGGAAACATGCCTCTTGAAAAGGGACTTTCACACTGAGGCAAACTTCAAAAATCATTTAAACAATTTCCTTTGACTGTAATTTTTTGTCTCTACTTTCTTCTCACAGCAGATCTGGCTGTTTAACCTCATACTGCAGGTTCTCATTCTGGTTAAGTCTCTACTTAAGCAAGACCCTCTTTAGTGATGGGCAGTCTCAAAAGATTTAGCAAAGCAGTTTGAATAAACATCTTGGGAAATTTAAACCCTTATTTAAAACAAAGCCCTCTGATGTTTGGAGCCTATGAGCAACCTGCAGCCATTCCAACCTCTCCACAATTGATTCTCAGGCCCTTGCATCATTTTCTTTGATCCTCTAATAGGCCCCTGGTGCTCACTGGCCCTCTCTCATGAACTTCCCTCACAAGCCCTTACTATTTCACAAGACATCACCCCCCTTGTATTCCTTGGACAGGCTCCTAGTGATTATTCCAATTAATTCCAAGTAGCATGAGAGAATTCTGCTAAGTTTATCAAGATTCCTTGCTTCCTGTAGACCTTATTTCCTGTCCATGATTCCCCATTTCATACCCCAAGAAATTACCCAGCGCACACTCCAGCTTCTTAGACTCTACAATATGGGAATGATTAGAGGGCCTTTAAGTAATTAATTTATCACTACAGATAATTTAGTCTAGTGATTGCCATGTCAGCTAAATTATTCATATGATCACTGATCTGGTTACTCCAAAAGCTATTCTATTTCTCTTGCAAGAAGTAGTGTTTATAAATTAGCCATTGGCCTTAGTTCTAATTTACCACCATGAGAACAGCTGCAAGCTTGCTTACCCCGACACTAATACATTTGTACAACCAAGCCAGCTGTCAAGCCTGTAACCCTTCCCATTAGAATCATAGAATATCAGGGTTGGAAGGGACCTCAAGTGGTCATCTAGTCCAACCTCCTGCTCAAAGCAGGACCAGTCCCCAACTAAATCATCCCAGCCAGGGCTTTGTCAAGCCTGACCTTAAAAACCTCTAAGGAAGGAGATTCCACCACCTCCCTAGGTAACTCATTCCAGTGCTTCACCACCATCCTAGTAAAAAAGTTTTTCCTAATATCCAACCTAAACCTCCCCCATTGCAACTTGAAACCATTACTCCTTGTTCTGTCATCTGCTACCACTGAGAACAGTCTAGATCCATCCTCTTTGGAACCCCCTTTCAGGTAGTTGAAAGCAGCTATCAAATCCCCCCTCATTCTTCACTTCTGCAGACTAAATAATCCCAGATGAGGCCTCACCAATGCCGAATAGAGGGGAATGATCACGTCCCTTGATCTGCTGGCAACGCCCCTACTTATACAACCCAAAATGCCATTAGCCTTCTTGGCAACAAGGGCACACTGTTGACTCATATTCAGCTTTTCGTCCACCGTAATCCCTAGGGTCCTTTTCTGCAGAACTGCTGCCCAGCCATTCGGTCCCCAGTCTGTAGCAGTGCATGGGATTCTTCCGTCCTAAGTGCAGGACTCTGCACTTGTCCTTGTTGAACCTCATCAGATTTCTTTTGACTCAATCCTCTAATTTGTCTAGGTCCCTCTGTATCCTATCCCTACCTTCCAGTGTATCTACCATTCTTCCCAGTTTAGTGTCATCTGCAAACTTGCTAAGGGTGCAGTCCACGCCATCCTCCAGGTCATTAATGAAGCTACTGAACAAAATCGGTCCCAGGACCGACCCTTGTGGCACTCCACTTGATACTGGCTGCCAACTACATATCTGATACTGAGTAAGTTGCTCTATTCTTTGAGAAAAGTCAACAGTTGTGTTGAATTACCCAGATTTCCTTCTTTTAAAATATGGATGAGGCTTTAATCTTTTCTGAGGCAAGATTGAGGTTCAGAGCAACCAGAGATGACCTGTACCTGTTGATAATGGGGGGGGGGGACAAAGTGAGGACAGCAGCTTCAGCTGATGTTACTGAGCATGCTCAATACACGCCAAGCAGCAACTCACGTGGGGGGAGGGGAAGAGACACATGACTCTGCGTGCCCTCTCATGCGTCACCTGATGGAGCAACCCAGGTATCTTTATACTAAGAGACATTCGACTTGTGTCATGTGAAGATATTTATAAAGTAATCTACACACTAAACAAAGTGGTCACTGCAAAGCACAATTGAAACAAAAAGATTAAGTACTTTGATAGCTAATCAAGTTAATAAAATATTTCACAATCTTCCTATCTTCAAAAGAGATGTTAAAAACAGGAATAAATTTCAGATGTTTAGTTAAAAACAAGTATATATTACTACACAATAAGTAAACAAACTCTTCAACATGGATGTTACTGGCAATCTCCAAACTCCATTGTTCTCAGAGTTCAGGACTGGGAGACAGGAATTTCAGATTTCTCAACGAAGTTCTCACAGTAATAATGTATGAGGTCTTGCATTTAGAGTCGTAACTCCACTGAATTCAATGGAGTTACTCCACATTTATACTTGCGTAATGGAGTCAGGTTCTGGCCCAACGTATCTTGCTAAATTAATAAGGCAATTTTTAAACTCAACAGTAGTGCCATATTTTATAAAATAACTTGTTCGAGGCATAGCACACAACCTCTGGAGAACCTCAAAATCTTCGAGCACTTTAGCTTCTGAATGATAAAATTGGTATCTCAAATATAAGAAATTAATTGCCACTTAGAGACTTTCTTGTTCAATGTATTCTTTTTGAATTACACATCTTTCAGAGCAACATGTATTATTCATCTCATGGACTTTTACATGGAACACAATTGTAGAATAACCTTTCACGTTTGCAAGAACCTTAGGAAAAGGAATTGTAACTAATATCTTTTGCTACACATTTTCTAGACATTGGAGTATTAAACACATTTTTAAAAGTCATCAGGGTGAACCCTCACATATAAATATAGCCAGGAACAGCAAATAACGTCTTGATTCCTCCTCCAAACCCATAATGCAACAGAAATCAGCAGCAGTTTAGTCAGAAAAGGTCAGACCAGCACTTCAAAGATCCCAATGGAAAAAAAATACTGCAAAGCCCTAATAGATATTTTATGCACTATACACATGGTATAATGGCAAGGATAACCTGAAATAATTTCTCATTTAAAACAGTAAAATATCAGCTTATGACAGAATCCACAGATTCCTGGCACCATATAAAAAGATGCTTTGGTTTCTACATGAAAGACATTACCCATTTGGATATTGGAGTGTTATTATTTATGCGGTTTCATGTTGATTTTTCTCTTTTGTTTCAGGATCTGCTCCTAAAACACAGTTACGGAAATTCTCATATGCAAACTCTACGTGCATATTCCTGAGAGGATGGCAGCACCATTACAGAAGCCAGCTCAGAAAAGCTGCTAGCCAGAGAGCCCACTATCATATTGTTTATATTTTGGAAGCACTTAGAAATCCCCGCCAAGGTTGGGGTCCCCTTGTGCTAACTGCTGTACCAACAGCCCCTGCCCAGAACAGCTTCCAATCTAAATAGCTAAGAGAGACAGAAAGGGGAGAAATATTACAATCCCAAATTTTTAAATATGGAACTGAAGCACAAAAAGATTACATTTCTTGCCCAAGATCATAAAGGAAGTCTACACAGACCTGGGAATTAAACCCAGAGCTCTTGACACCCAGTCCAATACATTAACCACAAGACCTTCCTTCCTTTGCTAGTCACGATAATTTATTTTATTGTGTCCTTCACACCGAATATCTCAACACTTTGCAGATAGTAAAATTGTGAGCCAAAGAGAAAAGGCAAGCTTTAAGATGAAATTTAAAGAGCAAGCTAGTCAGTGTCCAGGAAAGGGAATAACGTGTTGGAATGAAGAACAGTAAAAATTCTGAGATTTATTAGATTAGGGAATAATCTCCCACAGGAAGTGGTGGAAACCTATTATTTAGGACTTTTAAAGTAGGCTGAACTAAGCACTAGAAAATGTAGGGTAGTAAGCAAATTTGCATTAAAAAGTGAATGGACTAGATCAGCAGTTCTCAAACTGGCGTCCGCAAGTCATGTCCAGGGCCCTGGCCTCATTGATCAACTCCTCCCCCTCCCTCCCAGTGACTCCTGCACCCTGTGGAATAGCTGTTCAGTGGCATGCAGGAGGTGTGGGGGGGGGGAGGAGCAGGGATGGGCATGCTTGGACAAGGGGTAGAAAGAGGTGGGGTGGGGCCTTGGGGGGAAGGGGAAGGGGACCGGGGCCAGGGGCTGAGTACATGCTCACTACACTGTTTCATGAAGCTAGGCAGCAGGGCAGTCCAAACAACCTCCGCTTTCTGCAGTCTTCTGTGTCCGTGTCCCTTGCAGCCTGACTTTCCTGTCTTGTGGACTCAGACCCACACATGCACCACAGTACTTAAAAGGAGTTGTTGCAGCAACTGGCAAAGGATTCTGTGGCATGTATATGGCCATTAGAAGGAGGGAGCATGGAGACATTTGGAGACCAAATGTGCTTTGGAACTTTGAACAGTCAATTCTTTCAGACAAGTTGGATTGGAGTCACTACATTGCACCGCTGAGGGTGCCCAAACCGTGACAGGAAAACAGTGTGGCTTTATGACTAGAATCTGGTCTATTTCACTCCATGCCATTTAGCGACAGTACTCTGGTCAACTCACCAGGAGAATTTGGTGGCAGAGAAGTTGACAGTAGAATTGAAAAAGATATTTGAGGAGGTTGTAAAAATAGTGAATTTGATTAAATAAATTGTGAAATTTATTAAAGGTAAACCCAATGCATGCCTCTTTCCTATTTTATGTGAAGAAATGAGCTCTCAATACCAGTAGCTCCTCTTACAAACAGAATGAAATTCATTGGTTTTCACGTGGCAAAGTTTTGAATCAGAGAAGAGTGTGAAGGATTTTCCTTATTGAACGTGACTCTGCCCATGCAGAATACTATCCAGCACTGGCTTCCTCGGAATGCTTACATACGGGGCAGAATAAAACATGGGTTCTCAACCTGGAGGTTGCAATCTGATGTCTGGGAATTGCAACCACCCTGCCTTTCCCATGCGGCTAAAAAGGAATGGAGGTGGGTTCTTGAATATTCCCACTATGAAAAGGTTGATAACCAGTGTTCTAGGAACCAATGTTTATTCACATACATTTACAGATCATTCTAATAGATCCATTCTTGTGTGTATTGGTTTCACATTTGCAGCAGGGTTTTCAAAACCAGTAAGTCATGACTTAACTCTGCTCCCAATGAAATCAACGGGATTTTTACCACTAACTTCACAAGAACAGTTAGGCCAATGCTGAGTTCTTTTAAAAAGCCCACCCTTTATTTCTGCCAGATACACAGAATAGTGCTCAGCACTTATTGAAATCTGCAGATAAAAAAAGCATTCTAAGTGCTGTGCAAAAGGTGGGTACATATGATTTTCTCCATTTAACACACGGAGAAACTGAGGCAAAGAAAAATTAAGTGATTTGCCCAAAGTCAGACACTACGTCAGGAAGAACTGGGAACAGAGCCCAAGTTTCCTAATTTCAAGTCTACTCTAGCCTCTGGACTACATTGCCTCGTATTGGAAAAAAACAAATTTGTAGATGTGATGCTTTATGTATCTTTTTAAAAATCTGGATTGCAGTTAGATGCTAAAGTGGGCTTGATGCATTTAGGAGCTGGAGTGTATGCATGTACCTTTTGTTAGGTGTTTGGATTTTAAAACAAAGGGTTTTTTTAGACTACTAAGGCCTGGTCTACACTAGGACTTTAATTCGAATTTAGCAGCGTTAATTCGAACTAACCGCTCAACCGTCCACACCAGGAAGCCATTTAATTCAAACTAGAGGGCTCTTTAGTTCGAATTTGGTACTCCACCCCGGCAGGTGGAGTAACGCTAAATTCGACATGGCTAGTTCGAATTAGGCTAGGTGTGGATGGAAATCGAACTTAGTAGCTCCGGGAGCTATCCCACACTGCACCACTCTGTTGACGCTCTGGACAGCAGCCCGAGCTTGGATTCTCTGCCCAGCCACACAGGAAATGACCCGCGAAAATTTGAATTCATTTTCCTGTCTGGGCGGTTTGAATCTGACGTTCTGGTTGCACATCGGGGCGAGCTCCGCAGCACCGGCAGCAATGCAGAGCTCTCCAGCAGAGGAGTTCATGTAATCTCTGAATAGAAAGAGGGACCCGGCATAGACTGACCGGGAACTCTTGGATCTGATCGGTGTGTGGGGCGAGGAGTCTGTGCTTTCGGAGCTGCGCTCCAACGAACGGAATGCAAAGACCTACGAGAAGGTCTCCAAAGCCATGATACAGACTGAGGATACAGCCGTCATGCAACGCAGCGCCGCGTGAAAATCAAGGACCCCAGACAAGGCTACCAAAAAATCAAAGCGGCCAACGGACGCTACGGAGCCTGCCACCACTGCCCCACCAGTGACCATGGACTCTGATGATGGGACAGTGTCGACGGACAGTTCCTCGACGATGTTCACGGACGGGGAAGATGAGGAAGGGTTTGTGGAGGACGAGGCAGGCGACAGCGCTTACAACGCTGGTTTCCCCGACAGCCAGGATCTCTTCATCACCCTCACGGAGATCCCCTACCAACCCTCCCCGGCCAGGAACCCGGATCCTGAATCAGGGGTAGGAGCAGTCGGTAAGTGCTTTAACCATGTTAACTTTTATTCTTAATATAACAGGAATCTGAAGTGTGTGAAAAGGAGGTCTCTGTATATATGGTGATAGAACAGAAATCCTCCTGGGAGAACGCCACGAAGCTCTCCTGCCGTTAATCGATAAGCATCAGCAGGAGGTTCCTGGGGAGAGCTGCCTTATTGGGTGCTCCGTGATAGCACACTTTTCCGCGCGAGGCTTTCATGCGGTATTCAGGGAGCACTGCCTCCCAGAGCACGGCTGCATAGGTCCGTGGTTCGTGCTAGCTTTCACGCAGCATGCGCTCTCTATCTCCTTCAGTGCCTGTCCTCACGGTGATCTCGCTCGGAGACTCCTGCATCTAAGTAGGGGAAGAAATGTTACGTTACGCCTGGTCCAAAGTATTTTTAATAAATAAACGGACAGACGGCATAGCACAGACTCAGCACGCAGCTGCGTGACGAGCGTAACGGAAAGCCAAAGAATCAAATGGACGCTCATGGAGGGAGGGGGGAACGAGGACGCAAGGTATCCCACAGTTCCTGCTGTCTCCGAAAAGCATTTGCATTCTTGGCTGATCTCCAAATGCTTCTAGGGTCAAACACAGTGTCCGCGGTGGGACGGGGCATAGCTCGGCAATTTACGCACCCCCCCGACCCCCAGAAGTTAAAGGGAAAACAATCCTCTGTTGACTCTTTTACATGTCACCGTATCTGTACTGAATGCTGCAGATAGACGCGATGGTGCAGCACTCAACACCAACATCCTTGCTCCCCCCACGCTATGGATGGCTGATGGTACAAAACGATGGAAATCCATCCTCATCATCAGCCTATTGGCACATGGGGCAGTGCAAAAGGGCTGGTAACCATGACAACCGTACCAACTTGCTTGGGACCGGTCGGTCAAGGCCGCCTGTTGCTAATTTTTCATGGTAGATGGTGCAGTATGGCTGGTAACCGTCCTCATCATTGCAACAGGGGGCTGAGATCCATCAGCCCCCACCCTTCATTGTAAAGAAAAGATTCAATTGCCCCTGGACTAGCAGAGGGATGAGTGGCTCCCTCCTCCACACCCCTTAATGTCATCTCTGGACTATCATTGCAGCTGGAGGCTTCCTTCCACTCATTTCTCACAAACGACTACTTGTGTCTTATTCATGCATTCTATATTACTTCATCACACAAGTGGGGGGACAATGGTATTGGAACCCAGGAAGGCTGGGGGAAGAACGGAATGAACAGCTGGGGTTGTTTCAGGAGCACACCCTGTGAATAGCGTTCAGCTCAAAATTTATGCAGGATTGGACAGAGAGCAGCTGTGGTCTCTGGTTGTATGATACAGTGGTTCTCTAGTACACTTGCACATAATCTAGGCAGGACTGATTCTATTTTTAGATACCCAAAAAGGAGGGATTGACTCGGGGAGTCATTCCCAAATTTTGCTTTTGCGCCCCTGGCTGATCGACCAGGGGCACTTATGACAGCACCAAATGGCGCAGTGCAAAAGGACAGGTAACCATGACCATCTTATTACCGTCTTCTTACCAGTTCATGGTATGGTAGACGGTGCAGTATGCCTGGTAACCATCGCTGCTGTCATGCAAAAGCATAAGCATGCTGCTGTGTAGCGCTGCTGGTCCGCCTCTATCAGTGGCATACAGTACACATACGGTGACATACACAAAAGGCAAAATAGGGTCCATTGTTGCCACGCTATGGCGTGTGCCAGGGCATTTCATGGAAAACGTGATCGAAATGATTGTCTGCCCTTGCTTTCCCGGAGGAAGGAATGACTGGCGACATTTACCCAGAATCCACCGCGCAAATGATTTGTGCAACAGCAGGCACAGGGGTCTCAACAAAAAATTCACAGAGACAGCCTAGACTCAGTTAATTGTTCGCAAAAAAGTATCATTGCAAGGAATTAACTGTTTCCCATCTCACAGCTTCCACTGTCTCCAGACCTTCCACAGCATCCACCTCGCAGAGGCTGGCGAAAATTAGGCGGCGAAAGAAAAAGACAAGGGACACGATTTTCGATGAATGTGTGGGCTGCTACCTAGCCGAGGCGGACCAGCAGAGGCAGTGGAGGGAGAAAGTCTCTCTGTACCAGCGCTCACACAGCGAATGGGAGGAGAGGTGGCGTGAGGAACACAAGCAGGCGACTCAAGCAATGCTTGTACTACTGAGGGAGCAAACGGACACGCTCCGGCGACTTGTGTATGTTCTGCAGGTCCGCTGCAGGACAGAGCCCCCGGCAGTATCTCTGCAACCGCCCTCCCCCGCCACAAAGTCACATACCCCCCTCACCCTAAATAACCAGGAGGATGCCCGCCCTGGGCCGTGAATACTGTCACTGCACCCCAGCAGAGTGCTCAAGTAACCAAAAGCTCTCATACCCTACGTTTGCATAAGTCCTTCCCTTCCGGACTCAAACAAGTCCCAATCCCAGTCCCATCCCATAACTGTGTACTTAAGTAATAAAAATACTTTGCTGTTAAGTACTGTTTCCGTCATGTTTCCTCACTGAAGACTGTGTTTGAATGGGGTGCGTGGGGAAGTGCGTTGCTAATTGCATAGGACAGGCACCTTTCGCAGGGTACAGACACAGGGGCCGGATCAGCAGCGGGTAACACACACAGTGCAGTCAGCAGGCACCATGGTCGGTATGGGAGGTGGTTTCCAGGTTCTGTGTGGGCGGTGGGGATGTGACTTTTTAGCGGGGGAGGTCGGGTACAGATCTTATACAGCGGTCCTTGTTGTGGACCGCTGAGTCACGCAGCAGAGGAATCTGTATCCGTCCTCCTCCGCCACAAGGCCACATAGCCGCCCGCACACAGAATCCCAAAAAGGAGGGATGGCAGGCTCCGTTGAAACAAGCAGTCCGGCAATGCGGACCGCTGTAGGAGCAGGAGCCTGTCATTCCTTAAGTTTAGAGGCGGTCTTTACATCAGCGCACACCCTACCCACCGCAGTCTGCGTTCCAGTTTCGACCCTTTAACGAAAAGTCATGAATAAAGAAACCTCTCCTCAGTAACAGTGTGACATGTATTTTATTTTTACACGTGTCTTGGAAGTGGAGGAAACGGGGAGAACGGGGTATTTAACCGAAGAGGAGAGTCAACAGTAACTGGGTAAAGAAACAGGGGCAGGTTCAGCTTCTCTGTAAAGAAACTGAACAGTCACAGGTCACGCTGCTCGCTGCTCGCTGGTATTTGAAGAGTTCCTTGTCGCTGTCCCAGGCGCCTGTATAGGGCTTCATGAGCAAGTGCATTAGCGGGCAGGCTGGGTCACCGAGGATCACTATAGGCAAATGCACATCCACAACAGTTATTTCGTGGTACGGGAAGAAACTACCTTCCAGCAGGCGTCTGAGCAGCCCACAGTTCCTGAGAACACATGCATCAGGAACCTTGCCCGGCCATCCGACGTTCATGTTGGTAAAACGTCCCCTATGGTCCCCCAGTGCTTGCAGAACCATTGAAAAGTAGCCCAATTTCTCAGCAGCTGAATGTGGAAGAGGTGGACGATAAAGTGCGAGGAGGAGAAAACGGCGAGGATCGCAGCGGGCTCCATGCTTGCAGTGCTGTGGCGTCCACGCTTTCACTGACCAGAAAAGTGCACGAACAGATTGCCCGCAGGCGCTTTCAGGGAGGGAGGGAGTGAGGGCGTGATTGACGGTTCAATGACGACAGTTACCCAAAACCACCCTCGACACATTTTTTCCCCCAGCATGCATTGGGGGGAAATCCCAGAATTCAAATGGGCAGCGGGGACTGCGGGAACTGTGGGATAGCTTCCCACAGTGCACCGCTTCGAAAGTCGACGCCGGCCCCGTGAATGTGGACTCAGAAGTTCGAATTAGTGTATTTAGTATGGATACACAAATTCGACTTCATAAGGTCGAATCCACAAATTCGAATTAAGTAGATTCGAAATAGTCCTGTAGTGTAGACAAGGCCTAAGACTGAAGTCAGTTAATCAATTATGAATCAGATATTAACAAATGGAACTGGGCAGAGACATATTTCATTCCAGCCCCTCTCTCCATATTGTGTCAGAGGCAAGCATAGAGATGGCAGAAAAGAAAGGAGAAGGTTTGAAGAAGAGCCATATTGATTATTCCTTCTACAGGCAACCTGATCCAGAAGATGTCACCCGAACACAAGGTACTCTAGTACTCATAGAATAAGGAACATTAATGGAAGGATTTATAATTAGATAAAAACTGCAAACAGATCATAAAGTAGGTCTGAGAAACTGTTAAATAAAAGCTATTGTTCTTGAGAGCAGATAATAAGCTCTTACAACAGCAAGAATTTTGGTACACTATTAAACCGTTAAAACTGTCAACTGACAGTAAGTTGCCTAAAAAGCTCATGGTGATAAAACGTTTAGGAGAATATTGTTTAAAAAAGTAGGGAACAGACTATTTTTACAGGTTTACTGGGTTCTTGTCTTTCAGTAAGTAATAAAAACACAGGTACAGTAACCAAAGAACTGGTTTCTTTATTTTTGTCACCATCGTTAACTTCTCTCACTACTTCAGGCTTCTCTGTTTCCTTCTTGCCATCTAAAATGGAAACTATAATATTCTGGGACCAACATGGCTACAACAATACTGCATAGAAAGTCTGTTTCAGTCATTTCTGCTACTTCGTCCATACCCTACATGACAATAAATGTTTAAGTGAATGAGTGAGAATGGAAAGAGAAACATACAGAATGTTTTGAACTGAAACAGGCACTGGAGATCAGGTGATGGTTGAAGTTATAGGAAGGCTGTACCTGGTAGTTGAGGAAAAAATTCTGCCTGTGGTTACACATACATGTGATTGCAGGTATGTAAACTGAGGCACAAGTTAGCTCTAATTAAGTACCTTTCTACATTTCATGTTGGGAGGTCAGACTGAATGATAGGTCACTTGCCTTGCCATAGGTCACTTGCACATCCAGGATTTCAGCCACACACAAACTCTTGTCTTGCAAATCGACCAGTCAATGAAGCACAGAGAACGTACACATATATCTATGCCAGAGCTGCTATCCTCTTTTACTCACAAAATCATTTCTCTTTCCCCTTTTCACAGGCTAGGAGACAGCACTAAAACACATTTCTATTTACTCTTAATTACTTTTCAAAAATAAAATGTTGCCCAAACTGCAGTGTCTCTCTTCTTCATCAGCAGTATCAGGCAACACTAAACAAGACAAAGCACTAGAAAATAAACTATAGATAGAGGACAAACCAGCAGGGTGATCAACTAGATCACCTAGAAGGTCTTTTCCATTTTCCCATCTTTATTAATTGTTGATACACATGGACCTCTACAAGCAGAGCATCTGCTGTATACACTGATATCAAAGTTCTATAGTAAGGCTCAACCTCTGCTCTTATCTTTCATTAGATTTCCAATCCCATGCTCAATAGGTGTTACTGCTCCATTTGCTGTTGGACACTGAATATACCATCCTGTTCCATGAATTGCAGATAAGCACAGAACTCTTGAATGATGCATCTGTGAGCAAGGTGTTCTACGGTTTACCTTTTGCTTCGCACAGAGAACATCTCTCCTCAATATTTTTGACCAGCTAACCGCCATCCCTGGGTGGTTAAAACACTGCCCTGCTAACAGCACACTCTGTCCAATCCCTGGCCAGCCTGTCAGCTCTCGCTGACACTCTCTGGGAAGGCTCCAGCCACCTGATCAACTCTACCCTTTTCTAAACCCTGGGGTTTCTCAGCTCTGGCACAATAGCTATGTCTCTGGGGTTGGGAAAAAGAGACACCCCTTCATTGCTATAAACCTGACTCCTGCATTTGAAGGATTGCTGGGATGCTCCTTATCTGAGCCATTGCTTTACCTTTCCTGCTTGGTTCTTCTAACAACCCCTTTTGATTTAATTGCATGACAACCCATCATAAACTGACACAGAGGCATACACCATATTCATACAAAATAATACAGCTATTTCCCAGTTTGTCACAGGTGGAGAGTTTTGTGATGTGGAATCTTCTCCACTAAGAAATAGACTGAACCAGCACCAATTCATCTCACATACATAGTAATGAAGAGGCTTGAGATTTTAATAATGTGCTGTTACATAAATCTTGTCTGGATTTGAATGGGTGACAGACAAATAGTAGTGCATTATAGAGCCTATATCCTGAGTAACCTCAGCTGAGGCATTTTAATTTTCTACAGATAAACTGGATTTCCAGCTATCATGCAGATACTATGGAAGAAAAGAAGCAAATATGCACAATAATTCTGTTAAATATAAATAATGCTGCTAGCATTTACTACTTCCTCTCCCCCAATAATTCACTTCATTGATCAACTCTCTCACACAATGCCTTTCTGAATGTTAGTGTAATTTAGGGAAGGTTTTAAAAAGCACAACTGCATTGACATTTAAGCAGTACTATAAAAACATTCAAGCTGTGATGGCAAATCTATATTCTTCCACGTTAGCATTATCTTCACTATAAATACACCTACAAAACATCATGGGACTTTGCTCAGTGGTATCTGAAAACATTTTTTTCAGGAATTCATTTAGGGTTGATGTAAAGAAGAATATAGAATAGTCCTAGACCAGTGTGCATTCTCTCATCTTTCCTCTGCTTTTATTATTTAGCTATGTTTTGATTAAGAGAACAGCCACTGACTCCTATATATCCAGTTTATTCCAGAGCCCTCCCATTACTCAGTCTAAATGGAATTAGAGTTTGACCTGCCTCCTGAACAGCTACAATTACTTCTGTGCCATACTCTCCCTCATCCAATATGATTGGAGCGTTCACTGCTTTATCAGCAGACATGATTCCCCCATGTCCATCTGGAAAGATTTCACCAGCTTCCTCTCTCTCTTATTGGGGAAGATGAATTAAATATTAAACAGTACTAAAACACATCAAACTCTCAAGCACCCAGTTTCAGTTTCACCCTTCCCCTCTGCAATGAAATTATGTGAAATAAAAGACAATGTGTTTGAAAATCATTGAATTATGATTATGGTAAGCAGACACTGGAGGTTATACTCATTATATTGCTCTAGTTCTGACTACTATATCAGCGCTGGGTAATGTCTACATTTTCTTACATAAATGATTAAATACCGGTATTAAACTTGGAAGGGTTTGTTACAAGCCTCCTTTGTCAAAAGCCTAAATCAAATAACTTCTTTTTTTTTTTTTAAAGACACTGATTTTTTAATGAAGAGTTTAAGGTTTGGGTTTTGCTCTTCATTTTCACTACCAGCCCCCAATGAGAGTGAACATAAAGTTACTCATCTGCACTGATAGCCCTTTTCCATTTAGCAAAAAACTATTTTTCCCTTGCATTTTGACCAGAACTAAAATGAACATGGCAGGTTTTAAAACAACAAAAATATAATACCTTATTGTACCAGAATTTTTTTTTAAATGAAGTATAGTTTTGGGAACAGAGTTTGTTACTTACTTCTCAAATGACAGAGCAAGGATCACAAAAAATTGCTCCAATGTGCCACGTTTTCTGATGACTGAGTAGAAAATTTAAAATATAACAAATGTTTGAATCCACAGGACTCTGTATGTCAACCCAAACTGAGTCCTGAACTACAGTACATTTTTAAAATGGGATAAAGTAACTAAGGACATACTGCAGCTGTTCAGGTTATCTGTTTTCCATTAGAATCCATGCAATCCCATTTAAAATATATTAGCAGGTGAAGGCAGTCAATGATGTTTTGAACATTCAGAAAACTACCTTCAATAAAGATAAAGAGTCAGAATAAACCCACAGCTGACATCATTTATAATAGTCTTGCTATTGGGGCTTTGGCTGCCTGCCAGAACTGTTTCAGTGATTATCAAAACCCACATTGCTGAAATCAGAAATCTGTATAGCCCGCCAATTAAGTCTTCAAAGACTTGGGAGTCAGATCTTATGAGTGCCCAGCTCAGGGACAGACAAGGCATACTATGCATGTGATCTCAAACATTTTTATTATTTTTTACTATGTGGCTTTAACCTTGCAGTATGCTGAGTCTAGAAGAGTCTTTTGTATTAAGCTTGCGGTCTGTTCACCTAATCTTACTAGATGTTATGCAAGATCAAGCTGTCTCTTGACAAAATTTGCACTACGAGGAATTCTTACTTTATTTTCTATTCCAAAGGGAGGGGAGGTCTGACCACAAAAATGGGCCTTTGGAATTCCTCAGTTCTAATCTTGCCTCTGACATAGCTCCCTCTCTGACTTTAGGAAAGCAAATAAGGTAATTATGTACTTCAAGGGTATGAGAGAATTAATCAGTTTGATCTCACTGTAAGTGACAAACAGAGCCCAGTGTTACACCTCCTCACTGAGAAACAAAATGCCTCCTGCAGCTTCCTGGTGCACAAAAGAGGTGTGCCCGCCTGCTACACCTCTTAAAGCTGGCCAGTGTGGGTAGGTCAGAGCAGTGCCTTTCCCGCCTCCATTGGTGTGGCCTGCACCAAAGAAGGGCACCAGCAGGGAGCCATTCCTGTGCTGGATGTGTGAGGGGCTCGGGTGAGCATCAAGGATATAAACATGCCTGGCAGCTGAATTGGACTGCCTTTTTTCGCTTGGCGCATCTGCATAGAGACCATTCGCAATCTGGCTTCTACTGTTCATCATGAGCCTGGAAAATGAAAAGCACTAGATATTATTTTCATACCCAAAGATTTAAAAAAATAAAAAAAATAAAAAACCCACACAACTGTTTGGCTTGTTAGAGTTAATGAACTGATTGATAGAACTGCAGAGCTCTCTTTTGAAAGAGAGGTTCTGATGTTAACAGTGTAGTGTTGTTTCCCATCATCCATGCTTCAGTCAACAGCCATACCATTCATTGTACCACTCAGTGCTTGACAGATTTGGTCCACTTGGCCTAAGCCAAGACCATCAAACTTCTTTGACTCAGAAGCAGAGTTTAAAACTGCAGATGCAGAACACTGAACTTAAAAATACTCAACTCTGAAGAGATCATTAAACGCAAGATTAAAGTTTTAAAATAAATGCAAAAGCCATCTCTTGCATTATGTGTTTCTCAGTTATGCCATTTTAAATTCTCACATAGTGATAACAAAACAAGCCAAATCTGCACGTCTGCCAGTCTGCATGTGGATATACTAACCTATGCTGAAGCTCAGCAAGTAATTAAAAAAATCTTCTAGACTGGACAATCAGATACCAACATCTAATACTGAGTTGGGAATCAATATTTCCTCCCAAGAAGCTACTACAATAGAACCTTACTAATTTGTAATAATTACTAGTCTCAATCCAGTTTAGCATTTTGGCTCACCCTCCCCCAAAAATATAACCTAGTCTTGTTCTTTATTAATATACGAACATGTACTGGGGGAAGTAAGTGAAGGAAGTACCCGGGGGACAGCCATTTTAAACTTGATTCGAATGGAGGAATTAGTTGTGAATCGATCGTTGGAGGCAATTCAGGTGGAAGTGATCATGAAATGATTTCACAATTCTAAGGAAAGGAAGAAATGAGAGCAGCAGAATAAGGACAATGGACTTAAAAAAAGCAGACTTTAACAAACTCAGGGCACTGCTACAGCATGTCTGATGAAGATGCTTTATGCCAACAGGACAGAGCTCTCCCATCGGCATAATAAAATCAGCTCCTCGAGCAGCAGTAGCTATGTCAGTAGGAGAACCTCTTCCACTGACATAGTCCAGTGAATTAACAGCAAAACAAGATATTTGCCACCAATGCACAACTGTTGTAAAATATACAGAATGAGAGACAAGTTACTTGACAGTGTCTCCTTTTGTGTCTGAACATCTTTAAACTATAGTTCTCCAGAAGCCCATTGCCTAGTATATCTTATTTTAATTAAAGTTTTAGTACGGGCACCAGATCACTGATCAAACAGCTGTTATGCTAGGGAGCAGGATTTGTTCACTCACCACCTGGGTAGCAGGGGCTGAAGAAGACTGCAGAGCCATCTAGCTCAGCTCCCAGGAAAGGGAGAGCTTGATGTCACTATGTTACTCTAGCAATTTTCCCTTTCATGGATTTGTGGAGTAGCAGTGAAAAACTGCAGAGGAAGCTGCATCTTTTTCAACAAGTGGGGTGATAGGCCAAAAAGCCTTTGCTGTTGGGTGTGGTCAACAGTTTAAGACTCCTTTTTTCACCCTCAACCAAAATTTTAAAACAAGACTAGAATCAAAATCTACCCCTCAGAGTATTACCCTTTGTCTTTTAAATCTTCTCTAGTTATGCTCCAAAATCAATGCCAGTGAAGAGTCACACATGAAGAAGCTGTGTTGTACTGTGTGGATCTCTAAATACACAAATAGCAGATATCAAACTGTTCGGTCTGACAGGCCTAAATCATCCCCTCCTGGATTACAGAGTTAGCTCTCCATACTATACGACACCATAAAGATTCTACAAAATAAAGTGACAACTTAACAGAATGTCACTATAGCTGTGACATTAATGACACAAACTGGGACCGTATAGATCATTGTTGCACCCAAGGTCCTGTAATGGCACCAAATCAGCTATACAATTGATCCATTGAGAGAAGGCAGATACACCTTGTGACTCAGCAAGGCACGCAGGGACCTGCCTATGGACAGAACGCTAAGGTTTTTCCATGCCATGTGCTGGGTGGCTTGTGTTTGTGTAAGGGGACTGTTGCCCCCTTACTAACATTCAGTGGGGGTGTTTTGGTTGGCTAGCTCCCAGCACTAAAAGATTGAGAAGAGGCCAATGCTCCAGGTCAGTATCAGCCTCTGAGCCTGATTGACAGGACGGGCAGGCTAATCAGGACGCCAGGGGGTCCCATCCTCCGTGTGAGCTGGAATTGCCGGGGTCAGACAGAGTGGGGCTGAGCTAAGGAGAAAGCAGGGGCCCAAGCTGAGCTGGGGAGCAGAGCCATGCCAGATCCAGAGGGGCCAGAAAAGCAGCTCAGGAAGCAGGTCAGAGTTGGAAGCAGAGCCAGAGACATGGCCCAGGAAGAGCAGATCCTGTGCTGGGAGCAGAGCTGCAGCCACAGAGCCAGGTGTGGTGAGCAGTTGGGGCCAGGCAAGGGGGGGGACCTTGGGCAAAGGGCCCAGTGCGGAAAGATACCCCCAGCCAAGGGTCCTTGCAGGCCAGACTGGGAGGGGGATCTTAACCCGACGGGGGGCTGACGCTGGGAAGAAGGGTCCCACCACCCAAAGCCCGGAGGTGTGTGGCCACCACCATTGCAAGTGTCCAACCCGCAGCATCCCTGCAGCACAGCCAGGGCCTAAGAAGGAGACCTGGGACCTACAAGGAACTGTGAAGTGCCCTGATGTCCAGAGACACTGTTTGTAATGTTCCCTGCCACACAGCAGGGTGATGTGTTTTCCTTTAACCGTTCCCATTTTTCCTTATTCTTTTTTTAAATTAATTGTTAAACAATTTGTATTTGCTTTAAATTGTATGAAATGATCAGTGGGTCAGGGAGGTGCCCAGTGCAGAGAAAGCACCCTGGAGTGGGGACACCCTAGCCACTGTCCCAGGTGACCACAGCAGGGTTGGGGGTTGAGTCCCCCAGGAATCCTGGGCCCAGCCTTGTTGGGTTTACGAGGACTCTGCCAGACAGGAGAGTGGAAGGGGAGTCCTCGAGGGCAGGGAGGCCTCTGGGTAAAGGAAGTGGGAGCGAGGACTCAGATCCTTTCGCTAGCCCACTTCACTGGGGTAGTGCAGAAGCCAGGAAAGTTCCCCACAATAGCGGGACCATTCTGCCGCTTACATTTGGAACAAAGGAAGCACAAGCCACATGGCAAAAGGACTATAAAAGGCAGCTGCATCATCTCCATTTTGTCTTCAATCCTGCTCCTTACCTCTGGAGCAACTTTGCTACAAACTGACGCTCTGAACAAAGGATGAATGACCCATCCCAGCTGTGGATGTACTCCAGAGATTTGATTTGAACCTGCAGTTTATTCCATCACTGCTACAAGCCTGAACCAAGAACTTTGCCATTACTGTATGTAATTGATTCCATTTAACCAATTTTAACTCTCATCTATATTTCTTTCTATGAATAAACCTTTAGAATTTAGATTCTAAAGGATTGGTAACAGCGTAATTTGTGGGTAAGATCTGACTTGTATATTGACCTGGGTCGGGGGCTTGGTCCTTTGGGACTGGGAGAACCCTTTTTTCTTTTACTTTGGTATTGGTTTTCATAACCATTCGTCCCCATAAGGAGCAGTACTGGTGGTGTTACAAAGGAACTAGAATATCTGAGGGAATTGCTTGTATGACTTCTGGTTAGCCAGTGGGGTAAAACCAAAGTCGTCTCTGTTTGGCTGGTTTGGCATGCCTTAATAGTAAAGGAACTCCAGGTTTGGGCTGTAACTGCCCTACTCTAAGCAATTTGTCCTGAATTGATACTCTCAGTTGTGTCCCACCAAAGGTCGCATCATTACACTGTCATGTCAGAATACAAACAATTTAAAGTCCTAGAGGGCTACATTCCACTTACCATCAGACTACCTACCCAGATTTGTCATTTTAATAAGTGCTTTTTTTCCTTTCTGGTCCAACCACACTATGGGTAGAGCCCATAAAGAAAATCCCTTCTTTAGCAAATCCACAGGTATCTGCTTTATATTCGTGGACCATTTTTGCGGATCGCAGCTCAGATGCAGATACAAATTTTGTATCTGTGCAGGGCTCTGCAGCACACACTGACCTGAATGGAGCAGCTGTCACCCAGAACTGCAGGCTCCAGCTTGGCTCTCTGAATCATGCAGCAAGGGGGATAGCCCGCTGGGCATTCTGGGAGTTGTAGTCCCCACTTGCTTGGATGGAAGAGGTAAACTACAACTCTCAGAAGGGAGTGAACCAAGCGCTATTTTGAAAGAGGTGTGGTTGTAATTTAAACTAGCAGGCGGCAAAGGCACGTGCTTTGAAGAGAATAGTTATTGATGCTCTCTGCCCGAGCTGGGTCTGCATGCATTACAGCCCCCACAGCTGCACAGGGGAGTCTGAGTCCACCCCCCACCACTGCCACTGGGAGGGCAATGCTGAACCCGAGGGCTCAGGATTATAGCCTTCCTACCCGGAATGGGGGGAAGGAGGTACTGTGGGGGCAGAGGACATGGTTGGGAAGGAGGTCTCTAGGGAGAAGTGGGGAGGTGGTTGGGGGTCAGGAGCTTGGCACAGCCCTGTGTTACTGCTTCTCAACGACCTGTGAAGCTGTTTAGAGCCCTGCAAATCCACGGATATCTGCAGCCACAGATATCCACAGACAATTTTTACGGATCAGATGTGGATATTTTGATGAACTTCACTGAGAGTTGGGGAGCTCAGCTACTCACAGGACTGTTCAGCAACCATCTCTGGAGCCCTACAGGTCTATTTGTCATCCTTAGAACATGAGGTGCCGTACATTCGTATGGAGAAATTTACACCAGCTCCAGGGGGCATGGGTGAAGAAATCAGCTTTGCTTACGGCTGAACACTCTGCCATTGCTGACTGCTCATGTGTGCATAATTTAAATTGAAGGGATTTTCTTTTTTTAATCTCAAACTCAACACATCTCCTGTCCCTGACATAACTGGCTGTCAACGCAGCGGTTTTCAGCATCTCAAACTTCACAAGGCAAAAATACCAAGGCAGCCAGTGGTCTCCAGACTCAAAGCTAACAGCAGTAGCACAACAGGCATAAAAACAAATGAAGCATTCTGCTTATCCGCTGTTTAGATGCTTCTTTCTGTCTGTAATATATTGGATTTTGTTTTACCAAGGTTCTTGACCCCTTTGGCCAATCTTCCATTCAAGTAATGGTCTGTAACCAGGGGCGGCTCTAGGCACCAGCAAAACAAGCTGGTGCCTAGGGCGGCAAAATGTAGGGGGCGTTCCCTGCCGCCGGGGGGGGGGGCGGCAGGCTGGGCCGGCGGACCTGCCGCAGTCATGCCTGCGGGAGGTCCACCGGAGCCCCGGGAGGACCGGACCTGCCGCAGGCATGACTGCGGAGGGGGCGCTCGTCCCGTGGCTCGGCTGGACCTCCCGCAGGCATGACTGCGGCAGCTCCAGCGGAGCCGCCGGACCCGCGAACCGTCCGCAGCCACGGGAGGTCTGGCCGAGCCACGCGGGACCAGCGGTCCCTCTGCAGTCATGCCCGCGGGAGGTCCGCTGCTCCCGCGGCTCCGGGGCGCCTCCCGCGCATGACTGCTTGGGGCGGCCAAAAACGTAGAGCCGCCCCTGTCTGTAACATGGAAGAAAAAAACAAAACAAAACAAACAAAAAAAAAAACCCTGATCACAGCCTGTACTTCCCTACCAAGAAACTTTCCATTTGGTGAACGTTATCCACTAAAGACAGATTATCTGCAGATGGCTGGTGCATGTATGAAAGATTCACCAAAAGGTAGGGAAATAGCCACAGCAGTCTGAATTTGCAGTTCTGACAATGCAGTCAGGCCATCTCCTCATGGCCTTATTATTAAAGAGACTGACTTCTGAATGCTCAACTGATACATTGTGCAGCTTCAATATTATTTTCATTTCACAGCAGAGAGTAATTTTCTGCTAGTACCTTACAATGCATCCAGGAAGTGAGGGGAGGGATACCTCCCTCCACTTCTCTGTGAGTTACTCCATCATCATTCCACTCACCAAGGCATACCACCAAGGCATTGTACTTTGCTCCGCTTTCTATTCCCTCCCCAAAATTCTAGCAATTGCCAAATCCTGTTCATTGTTCTTCCTCAACATTGCCAAAATCTGCCTTTCCTTGCCTACACCCAAAAAACATACCTGTGTCTCAGTCATTTCCCACCTCAGCTACTGAAATCTGCATCCTTCTTGCCTTTAGCTTCTTAATTCACTCCACGCCAGCCCATCCAAAATCCTGCTGGCAAAGCAATCTTCACCACCACTCTGACCACATAGTTCTCCTCATCAAATACCTTCACCCCTTTGCATAAGCTTCTGTATCACGTTCAAGCATTGTTGCTCTTTTGGGTTGTCCGATCATTCTCTGTGTACCTGTGTTCAAAAACAGACTCCAACGAGAAACTGCTGAACTTGAATTAATATGCAAACTAGATACCATCAATTTAGGCTTGAATAGAGACTGGGAATGGCTGAGCCATTACACACATTGAATCTATTTCCCCATATTAAGTATCCTCATGCCTTCTTGTCAAACTGTCTGAAATGGGCCATCTTGATTATCACTACTAAAGTTTTTTTTCCTCCTGCTGATAATTGCTCATCTTAATTAATTAGCCTCTTACAGTTGTTAGGGCAACTCCCACCTTTTCATGTTCTGTGTGTGTGTGTGTGTGTGTGTGTGTGTGTATATATATATATCTCCTTACTATATGTTTCATTCTATGCATCTGATGAAGTGGGCTGTAGCCCAAAAAAGCTTATGCCCAAATAAATTTGTTAGTCTCTAAGGTGCCACAAGTACTCCTGTTCTTTTTGCAGATACAGACTAACATGGCTGCTACTTTGAAACTTGCTAGGAGAACTTGAGAGCAGCAAACAGAGGCAGCTAACAGAAGAGTTTTAGATGGAGTTTGGAAAGGGAGCATGAGAAGCTTTCCTTCCAGGTCCAGCTCTACATTCTACATTCAACTGGAACAATGGTTGAGATCTGCAATGCATGTGCCATGTTTTCTTTCCTGCCTGAGGGCAGAAGGGACTTTCCTGTATATGAAATGCAAGTTAGCGGGTGTGCTGCAAAAAATAAGATTTGTGGATTGGAAAGGCGGGTTAAGATGCTGTAGAGAATCAGAGAAGCTGAGGAGTTCCTAGACAATCAGGGTTTGAGAAACATCAGTACCCCTGGTTCAAGGAAGAATAAAACTGGCCACCAAGGCCTGGTCTACACTAAGAAGGGGGGTCGAACTAGGGTACGCAAATTCAGCTACGTGAATAGCGTAGCTGAATTCGAAGTACCCTAGTTCGACCTACTCACCCGTCCAGACACGGCGGGGTTGAACTCCGCTGCTCCCCCGTCGACTCCGCCACCGCCGTTTGCAGTGGTGGAGTACCGGAGTCGACCGCAGCGCTTCCGGAGTTCGAACTATCGTGTCTAGATCAGACGCGATAGTTCAAACTCCGAGAAGTCAAACTCACCGCGTCGACCCAGAAGGTAAGTGTAAACCTACCCAAAGAAGTAGGAGAGAGAGGAACTCAGAGAGGAGGCTGGGCAGTTTGTAACCACCAGGTGCAAGAGGTCAAGGAAGAACTCTACATGTCTGGAGACAGATGAAGATAGGCAGGCTGGGGCCTGGAGCTGAGAAATGATGCAGCACTCTAAGATTGGATAGGGGATTATTCATATAGGCAATAATGACACTGTGTCATGGAATCTCTCACAGATAATAGACAACTTCTGGGTACTCAGAAGGGTGCTGAAGAAGAACATCCAAGTGAGCTTCTTGGAGATCTTTATGTCCCACAAGCAAAGGAAAACAGAAGGCAGAAGATTCTGGAAGTGAACCCCTGGCTACATACGTGGTACAAGTTGGTTGATTTGGGTTTTGAGGAATGTTGGTCCACCTTCTATGGGGACAGAGTCTGTATAGTTTGGATGGCCTCCATCTCAGTAAAAGGGAAACAAAACTTCTAGGCGACAGACCAGCTAGCGTAATGAGAAGGGTGTTAAACTAATAACAAAAAAGGAGAGAGTAAAAGAGGGAAGAAATGAGCACTCAGCACAAAAATGTGGGTGTTGAGAATAAAATTAATCAAGAAACCAAATGACACACAGAGAATACATTCTTTAGGTGCCTAAACACTACTGGTAGAAGCCTGGATAATAAACAAGTGGAATTGGATTTACTCACTTATGAGCATAAATTCAATCTTTTTTATATTACTGAAGGGATAATTCATATGATTGGAATATTTAAAATTAAAGGTTACAACCTATTTAGCAAGGATCAAGCGGGCAAAAGGGGAAGCGGGGCACTTTATGTAAAAAAAAAATGGCCCGTTCCCAAGTCACTGCTAACTTCGAAGAAAATTATCTTGAAAGCTTTATGGATCGTTGTCCTAACTGATAAAGTACCAAGCATTAGCTGGTGTCTGCTACAGGCCACCAAAGAACACAAAGGAACAGGTCTCATGCTGACAGTACTAAAACATCCTTGGATTTTCTAAATATTACAGATAATATAGTCTCAAAAAGCATTACATCCAACAGGGAGGAATCCTATATCCAACCTCGTCTTGACAGATAAAGAGGAGCTGATCACAAAAAATTAGTGCTAATTTAGGTGCAAGTGATCATGACTTGATCACATCTGTTATGGGCAAACAGAAGAAAGTTCAAACCGGTCATTATATATACATACACATACACCCACACACACACTTGGGGCTTTAAAAGGACCAATTTCACAAAGCTGAAAACAATTATAAGCTAAATCAACTGGGAGGAAGAATTTAAATCAGAAAAGTGTGTATTATAATTGAAAATTGTTTAAGAACACTTTACTTGTTGCCCAAAAAGCCACAATTGAGGAAGAAGACCATACAGGTTACAAAAACTGACCTGCTTAGAGGAAAATTAATTGGTATTTGTCCATTACTACATAGAAATGGTGGAATTATCAATAATGATGCAGAAAAGGCAGACGTGTTCAATAAATATTTAAGTTCTGTATTTGGGAGAACAGCCAGATGATGTAGTCATATCATATGAGGAGGATGACACTCTTTCCATTCCACCAGTATCTCAGTAACATGATAAACAACAGCTTCTGAAGTTAGACATTTTTAAATCAGCAAGTGCAGATGACTTGAATCGAAGAGTTTTTAAAGAGCTGTCTGATGAGATCGCTGGACTGTTAGTGTTGATTTTCAATAAGTCTTGGAACACTGGAGAAGTTCCAGAAGACTGGAAGAAAGTTAATGTTATGCCAATATTTTAAATGGGATGATGCAGGTAATTACAGGCTCAACTGTCCGACACTGAGCCTGAGCAAGATAATGAAGCGGCTGATACAGGACTCAATAATTATATTACTTTTCTTAAATTCTTTAATGCCAATAAACATGGGTTTATGGAAAATAGATTATATCATACAACCTTGTTATCTTTCCCGCTTTCCCCCCCAGAGATTCCCAAACCAGAAGGGACCACTGTGATCATCTAATGTATCTTGCATAAGACAGGCCACAGAACTTCCCCAAAATAATTCCTTTTGATCTAGAGCATCTCTTTTAGAAAATCTTGATTTAAAAATTGTCAGTGATGGAGAAGCCACTACCACCCTTGGTTAATTGTTCCAATGGTTAATTACTTTCACTGTTAAAAATTTACACGTTATTTCCCGTCTGAATTTGTCTAGCTTCAACTTCCAGCTATTGGATTGTTTTATACCTTTCTCTGCTAGATTGAAGAGCCCATTATTAAATATTTATTCCCCATGCAGGTACTTAGAGACTCTAATCAAGTTATCCTTTAACCTTCTCTTTGTTAAGATAAATAGATTGAGCTCCTTGAGTCTATTACTATAAGGCATGTTTTCTAATCCTTAATCATTCTCATGGCTTGTCTCAGAAACCTCTCCAATTTATCAACAGCCTTCTTGAATTTTTGTGGCCACTAGAACTAGGCAGAATTTTCCGGCTGCAGTTACACCACTGCCAAATACAGAGGTAAAATGACCTCTCTGCTCCTACTCCAGATTCCAGTTTATGCACCCAAGGATTATATTAGCCCTTTTGAGCACCACACTGGGAGCTCATATTCAGATGATTATCTACCATGACCCTGAATCTTTTTCAGAATCACTCTTCCAGGATAGAGTCCCCCATGTAAGTATGGCCTACATTGTTTGTTTCTAGATGTATGTTTACAGTTAGCCATATTAAAATGCATGTTGGTAAGATGGATGCAAGCAATGTGATCCAGATTGCTCTGCATCAATGACCTGTCTTTGTCATTATTTACCACTCTCCAAATTTGAGAGTCATCTGCAAACTTTATGAGTGATGATGTTATGTCTTTTTCCATGTCTTTGATAAAATGTTAAATAACATAAGGCTCAGAGCAGATCACTGCAAGACCCATTAGATACACACCCGCTCGATAATGGTTCCCCATTTTACAATTACGTTGAAAGCTGTCAGTTAGCAAGCTTTTAGTCCATTTAATCAGGATTGGATGTTGTTCTGAAAGATCTATTGTAAACAAAAAGGAATTATTTTGGGGAAGTCCTATGACCAGTGTTATGCAGGAGGTCAGACTAGATGGTTTCAATGGGCTCTACTGGACTTGGAAACTACGACTCTTGAAAAGCTTTGCACATTTCTGCTCCTGCTTACAGCTCTTCTCTTGTCTTTTTTGCTCCCTTTGCTTTCCCCAAGACCCCTGTCTAACCATTCCCTTTGTATTGTTCTCACACTGTAATCATCCTTCCATACCATCCCCTTTCTCTTCAATCCAGCCCCTACTTACAACTTGTTTCTTCCATGAATTCCTTGGAGGGCACCCTTTGAAGAAGACTTATGATAGATCATAATATTAAAGTGAAAGTTGTTCCATGTTATCTGTGTTCTATGGTAATACTCTACAAACAAAATGGACTAAGTTATCAGTCTAATTTAGATTGTAAATTCCTTAGGGCATATTAATAAATAAAATAATAAGCAACAAAATATGAGAACACTCATATTACTGGGTGCCATAATTTTTATGGCTTATTTATACCAATAGTTAAATTTAAGTAAATTGCTAAACATGGAGAAAATGATTATCAGTAACCAGATATCTATTCAGAAGCACTACTTTTAAGAGAGGCTATCCTAGGCTTTAGGGAGACCAGGTGGATGAGGTAATATCTTTTATTGGACCAATTTCTGTTGGTGAATGAGGCATGTTTCCAAACTACACAGAGCTCTTCTTCAGTCTTTGTCCATTTCACAGTGGACAAGTGTCAACATCACCAAACCACTTCCGTACTACAAATGGCAGACTTGTTGGCAGTGTCAGCAGAAAGGTCAAAGGCCAAATGGTTACAGAGGTTAAACGACCATCTCACCCCTAGCAATGGTACTTCCAGGTCAAGAGTGGCACATGTTGGTGTGACAGGGCTAGGGGAATTGTAAAATGGAACCCTATCCCACCCTGTTACCTCGATGGGACAAGAAGCAACCCATCTCTCCACCCCTGGTTTTACCCAGAGGAACAGGCTGGGCATAGTTCTCTGCCTGTGGGAAGGGGTGATACGCTAGTAACTCCAGGGGATTTCCTTCCAACAATTTACCTAGGGAGGCTACACCAGCTGGGCCTTGCCTACTGGGTACTCAAAACACACTGGGATTTGGTGTGAGGCTACAACCCAATTATTCTCCCTCTTGAGGGACTCACAGATGCTCAGGAGACCCTGGGACGGAGACTGAACAGTGGAGACAATGGGGAAGTAGCTTCCAAATCACCTCACCTTCCTCCCCAGTTGCTCCTCTCATCCGCATCAGATCTATCTGTGAGATGGTGTGTTCCCACTCTGTTACTAGCTAGGGGCATGTTATTTATTGAAAATCTAACTATCTTGTTAAACTGTTAAAATGGGCACACACACAAAACACCAGATCAAAGCAAACATTTATCTTTCTGAGGAAGAGCCTGAAAATGGGAGAAAAACTGTTAGCAATTTTGAAAATATACTAAGCAGTTCAAAGGTTTTAAAATATACTAAAGCAATCCTTACACTACTTCCTACACCCAGACAAAAAGACACACCAGACTATGTACTCTATTGTACACATACACTCCCCCCACACACACACACTTTAAACAGTAACAGTCTCTTTTTGGGGGTTGGGGCACTTAGATCTTCAGTTTGGTAGACCCAGAAGAGGTGTGTGATGAGGACAACGCCCCACCCACCAGGTTATGGCGTCACTCAGAGTTCCACACAAGTTACCCCAGCAGTGTCCAGACCCCCACCCCCAGTTTTTCCTCTTTTTGTGAAAGCCCCAAATCTTCTTATACAATAGAGGCAACTGATTTGAAAGGTCCCCAGGTGCTGTTCCCCAGTAGGTTTTAGTGAATGAAGAAGACCCAACTCTCAAGCAGGTGACTGCTCTGGCCGAGTACACCCCATCATTCCACCCCATCCCCCATAGTCAAAGGTTGACTGAAAAGGATTAAAAAAAAATCCTCCTCCTCTGAGCTCTCAACTCCCTTGACTGCTGCAAGGTGGAGGCCACTGTTGTCTGAGCTGTGCTCAGCTCATGCAGGTCTTTGCCTCAGGACTGGACTGGAAAAGCCCCCCATAAAACCAGCTGAAGTTACCACACAGGACTTGCTGCTTTCTCCCTGGATTGTGGCTGCCAGGAACTCCGCTGGCTGGTGCTAGTCACGGCTCCCTGCACTGCTGATTTCAGACCAGTATGATGATAGTGGTGGGGGTTACTGGGCTCCTGCAGCTCAGTCCCCACCCAGCTGCTCCACTCACTCTCTTTCAGTGGGGTCCCTGTGACTGTTTCTCCCTCCCTTTATCGTGTGTCTGATTCCCCAAGCTGCTCCCTACCGGTTCCCCCCCATCTCTAGTGCTGCTGTTCACACCCCTCCATGGGGCCCTGCCTGGCTGGTTCTGTCACCTTGTTTGCGGAGGGTTCCCGTTCCTCGCACTGATCCTAATCCCACGCACCAACTCTCTGCATGTGTCACTAGGTAGCTCCCTTCTAGCCTCTCACACTGGTCTGCTCTTGCTGGCTTCCAACCCTGCTCTTTCTGTGTTTCCTTCCCCAGCAAACATGGAGGCCAGGACTTGAGCTGAGGCTCCCTGATTAACCTCGCTCTCTGGTCAATCAGATTGACTTGGGTTGCTGTCTACATTTCACTGGCCCTCTGCTTATCCAGAGGCCCTGTCAGTCCCAGGATCCTGACTCCTCTTCAGCCCTTCCGCTCGCTCCTGGCATGGGGGCGGGAGAGAAGGGGGAGGCCTCCAACCAAACCCACAAAGTTTTGGTAATGGGACAACCGTCCCTTCACATTGGCAAGGCAGTTTTTACTACCTCTGAGTGCACTGAAGCTTTCACTGCCATTGCTGATGGTGTAATTGTTTTGTGGAGAGAGCATGTCTGTTTTCAGAGCTGGCAGTTTTCATGTGCACAAAAACAACACCCACATAATTAACAAACATTATATAAAGAAGCCCAGACTGTCCATGTACCTGATGAGCAGGAACAGATAATAAAAGGCTATGCACTTACTTTCTGCCAGCAAAGTCCCTGGCAACAGCCACAAACAATGTAAAGCGGCAAAGGGAAATAAACGTCTCCCCCTCTCCCCTGTGAAATGGAGACTCAAACTAGCAGGTAACAGAGCAGGGCAACAGTCCTTCTGCCCTCCAAAGGTGAATTTTATCTACTGTCTGTGACAGCCTGCTTCATTCTGCCACTGCCCAAATTGTATAAAACATGCCCCGATTTACTTGAAAATATGTTTCTAGTAACTTAAAAGTGGAAAACAAACACTGGCCTATTGCACGGTCATAAATCCTTTTCCTCCAAGAAACCACTAAGCGTTCTACCAATGACCCACAGCACCACCGCAAAGTGGTGGAACTACACCCACTGCACAGAGCACCAACCAGTCAAACAGTGCAGCACACACTAGCTAAAAAGTGGGAGGAGGGGGAAAAGATAATTTTTTTAATAAAGCTCTGAAGCAAACTCCTATTGTTACAAAATGGGATTTTAGGTCTTGATTCAGCAGCTCATCCCTATTCAGTAAAAACACTTAGGCAAATGCTTGAGCATGTGCTTAAGTGCCAAAGACTTTAATGACTTAAGCACATGCTTAAACTTAAGCATGTGCTTAAGTACTTTACTCAACAGGGATGAAATTAAACAATTGCTTAAGTGTTTTGCTGAACTAGGGCATTACATATCTACACCAGCAACACCATCACAGGACCAAACCAGATCAGCCACAACATCACCAGTTCATTCACCTGCACTTCCACCAATGTAATATATGCCATCATATGCCAGCAATGCCCCTCTGCTATGTACATCGGCCAAACTGGACAGTCTCTAAGGAAAAGGATAAATGGACACAAATCAGACATTAGGAATGGCAATATACAAAAACCTGTAGGAGAACACTTCAACCTCCCTGGCCACACAATAGCAGATCTTAAGGTGGCCATCCTACAGCAAAAAAACTTTAGGACCAGACTTCAAAGAGAAACTGCTGAGCTCCAGTTCATCTGCAAATTTGACACCATCAGCTCAGGACTAAACAAAGACTGTGAATGGCTTGCCAATTACAGAACCAGTTTCTCCTCCCTTGGTTTTCACACCTCAACTGCTAGAACAGGGCCTCATCCACCCTGATTGATCTAACCTCGTTATCTCTAGCTTGCTTCTTGCTTGCTTATATATACCTGCCCCAGGAAATTTCCACCACTTGCATCCGAAGAAGTGGGTATTCACCCACGAAAGCTCATGCTGCAAACCGTCTGTTAGTCTATAAGGTGCCACAGGATTCTTTGCTGCTAGGGCATTACTGTCCACACAGTGCAGACAGGACCTCATTTAGAAAAATCTATTCTCAATAATGTAAACACAGTAAACAGGATATACAATGCCATTTATCTACTTTGGAAGGATTAAAGACTGAGTCAACCTTGCTGGAGTTCAAATCTGTGATTCTAGGAAACATTGGTAGGCACTGCAAAGCTATAGCTCAGATCGCTAAGCTACTCCTCCCCATGAGTTGGTTTGTACTTTGGAGGATCATCTTTAAAAGAACAAGGTACTGGACTGTGATGGGATATATAAAACTCACACTGGAACTGAAGGGGTTAAGAAGCAATCCAGGGATCAGGCAGCCCTGTCCATCCCCACCTTCAGACTTTGGGCTAACAGTGAGAAGTAGGAAGTGGCCTAGGGAGGTAGCATTAAAGCACTCCTAGGTGCTCGACATAATTGTTTCTCACAGTGCTTCGGGCTGGAGCCTCATTGAGTGGAAAGGCCTGGGCTCCCCTACCAACCACCTTGATATGGAGGGCACAGAAACCCGCTCTTTTCCAGACTCTCCCTTGGGGAAGCCAGAGAGGGTAGAGTCCTTGCAGACTCCACAACTGGAACTAAACATCCACAGGAGTCACTAAACAGATTGAAGGTCCTCCTGCCCTCCACCCCACCCCCCTTTGGGAGGGTGTGGGACTTGATAGCTTCCTTGGGACAGGCAAAAAAAAAGGCATTCCAAAGACACCCTCAAAGCCAGCAGGAAGAAGTGCAATATTGACATAAATGCATGGGAAACACAGGCCCTCAACAGACCAAAATGGAAGAGTACATTGTGGTACAGATCTGAGATCCAGCTAAGACAACAGAAAATGGAGAAGTGGGAAAGGAGGAAAGAACATGCCACAGCCTGACTCAATCCAGATCCACCCCTTCCACCAGGAAATGTCTGCCCCAACTGTGACAAGATCTGTGGGTCCTGGATCAGCCTCATTAGCCACCTGCAGATCCACCAGCAGTAACTGGCTATCATTTTATGGAAGACAGTCATACTCGAACTCTGAAGGATTGCCGATGGTCTTCCTTGGGACTTCCTTCAGCCTGCACAAACACATATTGCACTGGTTGTTGTTGTTTTTAAAAGCTGCATGCAGAAGGGGTCTCGACAAACAGTGTAAAAGGTTTTAAAATCATGTTATGAAAAACTACAAAGATGCCTTACACGTATTTCTTATTGTCAATTTATCAGCAGCTGAGCAATGGTTCTTCAGAGGACTTGTAGGTTCTGGAAACCGACAGTGCCGAAGGGCAAGCGGATTGGGCCCAATCTGTTTTTGCCCAGATGCAAAACCAGATGCTCAACAGAATGCCACAACAGAGGGGGATGCTTATTCTGTAGGCCTGTACTATCTAAAGTTGAGAGAGAAATTCGGTATTAAGCCGTTGCGAGTTCATAACCATAAAACCATGATGAGTACGTTTGTGCAAGCGGCTGTGCACGGAATTATCAAGGACTGCCTGAGAGAGAAATAAAGTGAGGATTGCCCTGGGTGCACCATAGATGCCCCCAGTCAGAGCATCACAAATGCATGTACTGGTCTTTAGATGAGGTGAACTGTAAAATTAAATAAATTAGCAGTAGTTTGCAAATGGAGAGTGTGTTAAATATCATCATGATGCTGGGATACGTGCTGCAGTGCCTCTGTTTAACCCAGGAACATTTAGCTCTAGAGGCAGAATTGGTAGACAAAGTGACAGAGGCCGAGAACCCAAATAGTGTTTTAGATTAAACCATCAAACCAACAGATAAGTGTTAAATACGAAACGTTGAACATCTTTGTTCAGCAAATTACAAAATCTTGCTAAGAAAAAAAAAAGTTAGAGCGTGTTTTGGGAACAAAATAGGGCATGTTGTAAAATAAGATAAAGATGCACGTTTTAAATAAAATGTCCGGTGAAAATAACAGTGTGAAGCGTGTTTTTATGGCGTTGAAGGGGTGTGGGGTTTGTCAAAAGGGAAGTAGGTTGCCCTTGCAGTATATGTGCAGTTAAGTTACAATTTGTCAACTACAACAAGAGGTATGTGAGCGGCCTGTTCCTCTAACAAAAACCCACCCACCCCACCCAACACTGGCACTTGTGTATGAAGGATATAGGCTGTTGGGGCATCTGGACCATTACAAAACAGCACCAGAACCCCTCTTAAATCATAACGTCTTCCGCTTTGGCTGTACCTTTTCATTGTCCTTCTCCCCTCCCCCCACCCGGCCCTCTGCATTAGGACTTAATCATGACACTTCTGATTTCAACAATGTCTCGGGTCTCTCGTCTACTGGTTCTTATTATTTGATGAGGTACAGCATCTAGGGTTACAGTTTGCATAAAAGTGTTTTATGAAAACAAAACAAAAAATATTCTCTAGGGGCTTAGACAAGATACTGATAAACAAAACTGTAATTGTTGCTTTACAGGCACTGCTACAAAGTATCTTTAAGTTTGTTTTTGTTAAAACAGTAACTCCTCACTTAACATTGTAGTTATGTTCCTGAAAAATGCGACTTTAAGTGAAACGATGTTAAGCAAATCCAATTTCCCCATAAGAATGAATGTAAATGGGGGAAGAGAGGGCGTTAGGTTCCAGGGAATTTTTTTTCTTGCCATACTGTACAGTACTATAATTGGGAGGTACCCCCAGGGGCGGCTCTAGACATTTAGCAGCCCCAAACACGGCGGCATGCCGCGGGGGGCGCTCTGCTGGTCGCCAGTCCCTTTTTAGCCTTTTTAGTTCACTAAACTTCTACAAAATATCCCTAAGAGTGGCCTTGTTTTGTTACAGCTCAGTCAATACTGTTTTTTCATGTTAAACTTAAAAAAAACCCACATAATGCTTCAAATAGGCCTCACTGCATACAGAATATCCTTAAGAAAAGTCATGTTATGTTACATCTCAGTCAATGCTGTATTTTCATGTTTTTTTTTAATATAATGAAACATTGCATGTTTTGCAAGTGTTAGAAGTATGAGGGAAAAGTCGAGTGGTGGGGGGTGTTCTTCAGATAGGCTATCTCTGAACATCATGCAGTCACAAAGCGATGGTTTTTCATCTTTTACAAATCAGTAAATGGAATAAAATACCAGTTATAACTTTCACAAAGTGTCTTTCAATGTAATCTCACCATTTGTTAAAACTTTAACAGTGTTTAAAAAGTTAGGAAAGAAGTCTGTGTAAAAAAAAAACACACACACACAGAGAAAACTGAAGGGGTGACCCCTAGAGCAGGGGTTCTCAAACTAGGGGTTGTGACCCTGAGGGGGGTCGCAAGGTTATTATGGGGGGGAGGTCACAAGGCCAGCCTCCACCCACAAACCCCATTTCTCCTCCAACATTTATAATAGAGTTAAATATAAAAATGTGTTTTTAAGGTAAGGGGGTGGGGGTCGTCACACTCAGAGGCTGTCTGAAAAGGGTCACCAATGCAGAAGTTTGAGAACCACTGCCCTAGAGCATTGCTAAGGCAACTATAGTGCATGGATCACTGGCTAGCCCAGGAATCAGCAACCTTTGGCCCGCGGCCCGCCAGGGTAATCACCCCGAGGGGTTGTGAGCCTTGGGAGCTCTCTCTTTCCCCAGGAATAGTCACAAGGGTAAGATCTCTCTCTCTCTTTCTGACTCAGCCACATGCTGCCTATCTTTGCGAAGGGCTTTCTAGTCCCTTTTTCTGCCATGCTCTCTTTCTTTATATTGTTCTCTTTTATTTAACTTTTTAAATGCTCTTTTCTTAATCTACCCTTATATTTAATAAACTTTTTAAATTTAATTTTTTTTATTGTTTAATAACATGCCAAACTAGGCCTTTAAAACCAACTCTCCTTTCTAAAGTTTCTAAACCTAACCAAAAATCTCTTTTCTTTAATAACTCGCCTTTATTCTTTCAAACTAACCCTTTAAACACAAAAATCTATATTTTTCTTTAAGTTCTCTCTTTCTATTCTTTAATAACATTCCAAACTAGTCCTTTAAAATCATCTCTCCTTACTAAACCTAACCACTCTTTCTTGTGTATAATAACCTTTTCTTTTTTCCTCTAAACCTAACCAAATCTTTAAGCTCCTTTCCTTTAAGTACTCTCACTCTATTCTTTCAACCTTTTTCTCTAAACAAATCAACCAAACGTATCAAAGCACAGGCACCCAACATTTCCCTGACAAACCAAAAAATAAAAAATGGCCCACAGTGCCAAACCTCAACACCAACAGAAACAGGAATGGAGGGTGGGATATAAGCCCAAAACAGGGCATCAAAACCTCTCAAAAATACATGGTGATGAATGCTATCAAGCTATATACTACTAATGTTCAGTAGATACAAAGCTGGGACAAGAATTGAATGTCTGGAGATGGACGAGTACACCCATGTCCTTGGCTTGACTATTCATAACATCAAGGCTTCCTAAAAAGGAATTTCTGATAGAGAGTCAGATGTGCATTTCACACACACAAATGTAGATGTTCATGAGGCAAAACAAAATAATGATCAGGATTTATTTGTACTACCTGTTGCTAACAACAGGATACAATGCCTCTCACCTCTAGAGCCCTACCCAGACTGGTAATGGCAGAAAGTCTTTACCTGTTGATCTTATTCCTAGAGGTGGGCTAAGGTTTGAGCCCAGGCTGACACTTATCTAGCCTTGTCTCTTATCACATAACTCTCCCATCAACCCCTTTGTTAATGATGGATGTTGCTTGGAAACAACAACTCTTTCTTAGCTTCTCCCACAACAGTCTCTGCATTTGTTTCATTGTTATGCACCTTCCAAATGGAATGTGTTCCCTGAGCTAGTCCACAAAGCCCCTAGTCTCTTCAAGATCCACTGCCTACAAGAAAATACCACAACTAAGGGTATGTCTACACTACAAGAGTAGTTCGATTCAACTTAATTCGAATTTGTGGAATCGACCTTACAAAGTCGAATTTGTGTATCCACACTAAGGACACTAATTCGACTTTGTGATTCCACACTAACGGGGCCAGCGTCGACTTTGGAAGAGGTGCACTGTGGGAAGCTATCCCACAGTTCCCGCAGTCCCCACTGCCCATTGGAATGCTGGGTAGAGCCCCCAATGCCTGCTGGGGGAAAAAAATGTGTCGAGGGTGGTTTTGGGTAACTGTCATCATTGAACCGTCAATCACGCCCTCCCTCCCTCCCCGAAAGCGCCTGCGGGCAATCTGTTCGTGCACTTTTCTGGTCAGTGACAGCGCCGACGCCACAGCACTGCGAGCATGGAGCCCGCTGCAGTTATGGCCGTTTTCACCTCCTCGCACCTTATCGTCCACCTCTTCCACAGTCGGCTGCTGAGAAATCGGGCTACTTTTCAATGGTGTTGCAAGCACTGGTGGAGCATAGGGGACGTTTTACCAACATCAACATTGGGTGGCCAGGCAAAGTTCATTGGGTGGCCAGGCAAAGTTCATGTTTTCAGGAACTGTGGTCTGTTTAGACACCTGCAGGAAGGTAGTTTCTTCCCGGACCACAAAATAACTGTTGGGGATGTGCAGATGCCTATAGTGATCCTCGGGGACCCAGCCTACCCGCTAATGCCCTGGCTCGTGAAGCCCTATACAGGCGCCTTGGACAGCGACAAGGAACTCTTCAAGTACCAGCGAGCAGCGAGCAGCGTGACCTGTGACTGTTCAGTTTCTTTACAGAGAAGCTGAACCTGCCCCTGTTTCTTTACCCGGTTACTGTTGACTATCCTCTGCAGTTACATACCCCGTTCACCCCGTTTCCCCCACTTCCAACACACGTGTAAAAATAAAATACATGTTCCATTGTTACTTAACAAAGGTTTCTTTATTAATGACTTTGCGTTAAAGGGTTGAAACTGGGACGCAGAGTGTGCTGGGTAGGGTGTGCGGTGATGTAAAGACCGCCTCTGAACTCGAGGAATGACAGGCTCCTGCTCCTAGAGCGGTCCGCTGTGCCAGACTGGTTGTTTCAACGGAGCCTGCCATCCCTCCTTTTTGGGATTCTGTGTGCGGGGGCTATGTGACCGTGTGGCGGAGGAGGACGGATACAGATTCCTCTGCTGCGTGACTCTGCGGTCCAGGACAAGGACCGCTGCATAAGATCTGTAACTGCCCACCCCCGCTACAAAGTCACGTCCCCCCCCACCCACACAGAACCTGGAAACCACCTGCCATACCGACCAGGGTGCCTACTGACGGCACTGTGTGTGTGACCTGCTGCTGATCCTGCCCCTGTGTCTGTACCCTGGTAAAGGTGACCGTCCTATGCAATTACCAACCCCCTTCCCCCCCCCTTCAAACACAGTCTTCTGTTAAAAAAAGCATGACGGAAACAGTAATTAACAGCAAAGTATTTTTAATAATTAACTAGACAGTTAGGGGATGAAACTGGGATTGGGGCTTGGGTGAGTCTGGAAGGGAAGGACTTCTCAAAATTTAGGGTATGAGAGCTTTTGGGTACTTGAGCACTCTGCTGGAGTGCAGTGACAGTTTTAACGCCCCCCGGCGCCCCTCCTTCTGGTTATTTTGGGTGAGGGGGGTATGGGACTTTGTGGCAGGGGAGGGCGGTTGCAGATACACTGCAGGGGGGCTCTGTCCTCTTGCCTGCAGTCCTGCAGAACATGCACAAGGTGCCGGAGCGTGTCCGTTTGCTCCCTCATTAGTCCAAGCAGCATTTGAGTCGCCTGCTTGTCTTCCTCACGCCACCTCTCCTCCCGTTCACTGTGTGAGCGCTGGTACAGAGAGAGGGTCTCCCTCCACTGGCTCTGCTGGTCCGCCTCGGCTCGGGAGCGGCCCATAAGTTCAGCGAACATCTCGTCCCGTGTCTTTTTCTTTCGCCGCCTAATCTTTGCCAGCCTCTGTGAGGGGGATGCTGTGGCAGGTCTGGAGACAGTCGAAGCTGTGTGATGGGAAAAAGGGAGTGAATTCCTTGCAAAGATACATTTTTGCGAACAATGAACACAGTCTAGTCTGTGTCTGTGAACAAGAGCATGCACAGCACCTATCTCGTATCCAGACAGCATAAACTCTGCCCCTGTTCCACCCCATCGCAGTGTCCCCCGACCCTTGGAAATCCTGGTTGAGATCCCAGTGCCTGATGGTGCAAATTTCATTGTCGCGGGTGGTTCTGGGTACATGTAGTCACTCATTCCTTCCTCCAGGAAAGCAACGGCAGACAATCATTTTGAGCCCGTTTTCCCTGGATTACCCTGGCAGACGCCATAGCGTGGCAACCATGGAGCCTGTTTTGCCTTTTGTCACTGTCACCGTATGTGTACTAGATGCCGCGGTCAGAGGCGATTCAGCAGCACTACACAGCAGCATTCATTTGCTTTTGCATGACAGTAGAGATGGTTATCAGCCATATTGTACCATCTACTATGCCATTGTAAATTGGCAAGGTGATGATGGTTACCAGCCGTATTGCATTATACCTTCTGCTGCTGTCATAGGTGCCCCTGGCCGAGATCAGCCGGGGGTGCAAAAGACAAAACTGGGAATGACTCCCTGAGTCAATTCCTCCTTTATGGTATCTAAAAATAGAATAATTCCTGTATAGAATATGGGGCTAGTGTAGTAGAGATCCAGTGTTTCAGAGAACCAGAGAGCACAGCCGCTCCGTGCCAGATTATGCAGGAATGATGAGCTGCATGGCATTCACAGGGGGTGCTCCTGCAACAACCCCACCTGTTGCTTCCCTCCTCCCCCAGCCTTCCCAGGCTACCGTTGCAGTGTCCCCTGATTTGTGTGTTGAAGTAATAAAGATTGCAGGAATAAGAAAGAGTGACTTGTTACTGAAATGAAATGAGGGGAAGGCAGCCTCCAGCTGCCATGATTGTTCAGACAGGACATTAAGCAGTGTGGGGGAGAGGAAAACAGCATCCTGCTGCTATGACAGTCCAGGCAGTACAGAATCTTTTCTTTACACATGAAGGGCGGGGGCTGATGGAGCTCAGCCACCTGTTGCTATGATGAAGACGGTTAGCAGGCCGTCAACTTATGGGCTGATGACGAGGACGGGTACTAGTCATATTGCACTACACCATATACAGCAAGGCTGATGATGATGATGACGGATATCAGTCTTGTTGCACCATCAGCCACCCATGAGGCGGGGGGTGGGGGAGAGGATGCTACAGTACAGTGCCGCAGCATCGCGTCTACCAGCAGCATTCAGTATACATAGGGTGATATTTAAAAGAGTCAAGAGACGATTTTTTTTCCATTTCCTTCTGGGGGTGGGGGAGGAGGGTACATTGAAGAGCTATGCCCTGAACCGCCGCGGACAATGTGTTTGACCGTACAGGTATTGGGAGATCAGCCAAGAATGCAAATGCTTTTCGGAGACTGCAGGAACTGTGGGATACCTTGCGTCCTCAGTCCCCCCTCCCTCCATGAGCGTCCATTTGATTCTTTGGCTTTCCGTTACGCTTGTCACGCAGCAGCGTGCTGAGTCTCTGCTACGCCATCTGTCTGGAGATTTTTTAAAAATACTTTGGACCAGGCGTAACATTACAGTAATTCCCCTAATTAGATGCAGGAGTCTCCGAGCGAGATCACCCTGAGGACGGTCACTGAAGGAGATAGAGAGCGCATGCTGCGTGAAAGCCGGCACAAACCAGGGGCAATGCTCCCTGAGTACCTCATGAAAGCCTGGCGCGGAAAGGTGTGCTACCACGGAGCACCCAATAAGGCAGCTCTCCCCAGGAACCTCCTGCAGAGGCTTTTCGATTACCTCCAGGAGAGCTTCGTGGAGCTCTCCCAGGAGGATTTCTGTTCTATCCCCATATATATATATATACCTCCTTTTCACATAGTTCAGATTCCTGTTCCCTTAATAATAAAAGTTTACATGTTTAAAGCACTTACTGACTGACCCTTCCCCTGATTCAGGGTCCGGGTTAACGGCAGGGGAGGGTTGGTAGGGGCTCTCTGTGAGGGTGATGAAGAGATCCTGGCTGTCGGGGAAACTAGCGTTGTAAGCGCTGTCGCCTGCCTTGTCCTCCACAAACCCTTCCTCATCTTCCCCGTCTGCAAACATCGCCGAGGAACTGGCCGTCGACACTATCCCATCGTCAGAGTCCACGTTCACTGGTGGGGCAGTGGTGGCAGGCTCCGGAGCGTCCGTTTGCCGCTTTGGTCTTCTGGTAGCCTTGTCTCAGGTCCTTGATTTTCAGGCGGCGCTGCGTTGCACCCCGGCTGGATCCTCTGTCTGTCATGGCTTTGGAGACCTTCTCGTAGGTCTTTGCATTCCGTTTTTTGGAGCGCAGCTCCGAAAGCACAGACTCCTCGCCCCACACACCGATCAGATCCAAGACTTCCCGGTCAGTCTATGCTGGGGCCCTCTTTCTATTCAGAGATTGCCTGGACTCCTCTGCTGGAGAACTCTGCATCGTTGCCGGTGCTGCTGAGCTCGCCCCTATGTCCAACCAGGAAATGAGATTCAAACTGGCCAGACAGGAAAAGGAATTCAAATTTTCCCGGGGCTTTTCCTGTGTGGCTGATCGGAACATCCAAGCTCGGACTGCTGTCCAGAGCGTCAACAGAGTGGTGCACTGTGGGATAGCTCCCGGAGCTACTAAGGTCGATTTCCGTCCACACCTAGCCTAATTCGACATGGCCATGTCGAATTTAGCGCTACTCCCCTCGTCGGGGAGGAGTACAGAATTCGAACTAAAGAGCCCTCTATGTCGAATTAAATGGCTTCCTGGTGTGGACGGGTGCACGGTTAATTCGAATTAACGCTGCTAAATTCGAATTAAAGTCCTAGTGTGGACCAGGCCTAAGGGAATTAAGGATCATCACTACTTATCTTTCAAAAAATAAAATAAAAAACCCCAAAAGAGTGGGGGGGGGAAATCTTGTATTGTACTGTAACTGTGCTGCACCTGTGGCCTCTTGAGAGCACCAATGCTATGATGAAAATGTTTGTTCCAGATTTCCAAAAGCTTTTTAAGGTTTGTTTATATTTTCAAATTCTTTACAAGTTTAAGTAAAGCCATAGCTCTTCTCAGCACCTCAATATACTAAGCCACTTTAAAATGAGCAGAAAAACATATCACAGAAAATCCTACTAGGTATTTAACACTTAGAACTTTAAAACTACTAAACTAATTTCCTTGAACCTTGGGTTGTTCTTTACATCTCTGTGATGTGTACAACAATGCAGGCTTGAACAAAATCCATTGAAGCCATCGCTGAGTTATACAGGGACAAATTCTCTCCTTTGAACAGATCGACCAAGTGTTTGGTTTTGCCTTTGTTTTTACAACCTAGCTTAACTGATTTTGCTGAAACTTTCCAAAACTATCTGGGCTCAGGCAGGAAACCAAGCATGTGACTGAAAAAGGGGGATGATGGGAGCTGTATTTCAATCATAATGATAGCAATCATCACCATTATAGTACACACAGATGGGTAAACTATCCCCCAACTGGGGACTGGAGATTTTTTTTGTTTTATAGTCTTCTTAGAAATGTCCCAATGCTCTCACAAACCTTGAAAAATCTGTAACAATAGCCAGGGTTAAATGATACCACATGACACTCCACTTTTGCTCCACAATGAGCTGCTTATTGAGGAGGGTCATAAAACTAGTCCCCAAATTACAACTCTTTTTTAACAAATTCAGAATTGAATTTCTAAAGACAATATATTATGTGCTGCAATATGAGCACCAAGGCTGTATTCAAATGAGATACTCATACTAATGAGAAAACTAACAAAATGAACTATTTACACAGGGGCAGATTCTGCCCCCTCCCCTTACTCACACTGAGGAGGCCCTTACTCCATAAGTAGTTCCATCGATCTAGCCCTAAAATATTTAGATTTCTAGTCTCAGTGCACAGAATATGTTGAACCAGTCAGTGGGCCCACTGAAGGCAGATTTTCTGAAGATTTTTGTACATTTTAAGGTCCTAGAGCATTAGTTGAATTAGAGACATTTTCTCTTTTGTGCTGTACTAAACATAGGTTACATACCAATCAGGTAGTTAGAAATTATGCCATTAACTGTAACAGGGACAAAACTGGGCCCTAGTATAACAATTTTATCATCCAGGAGTGGCTGTATACATTAAAATGTCATTCTTTAGAACGTGAAAGTGAGATTTACACTTTGCCTGGGTTTTACAAACTTGGACTCTTCCTGCACTTTTTGTTGTTATAGTTCATTATTGGCAAAGTAATGTGGAACTGCTGACATGGAAGCATAAATATTTTATTAACACATGAAATATGTTGTATATCATGCACACAAGCTAAGACTTACAGCTCACTGCTGACTCCTAATGAGTTTTTGCACATATGCCAGGCGAGGTTTCACAAACAAGGGGGTTCTAATCCGATATGTTAATCATTCACTAATAAATAAAATGACTATAGGAGAGAGCTTCTTAAAGCTCTAATTTTGTAATATGTTTTTACAGATGCAGTCTTGAGATGAACAATAAAAAGTGAACATTTACATAACTCAGTATAATTAACAGCTATAATTTCCATTTTGTATTAATAAAAAGACTATTTCAAACCTAAAATTGCAAACAAGTATCTATGAACCTTTTTGCAAGTCAGTCTTGAAGTAAGACTTAGTAGTAACTGTACCTCACCATTTTCGGATATATTCTATCTTGTGACCTGATCCAATTCCTAGTGAAGTGCAGGAAGAGACTCATCAATTTAATTGTAAATGGAATTGGGCCATTATTGTTGGTGGAGAAAAAAAAAGTCTTCTAATCCTTTCACATCTTAAGCAAGATCAAAATGGATACTGTAGGCCCATCTACTCTCATTAACATCAGTGGGAGAAGGACTGGGACCTATAAAAGATATATTATGTGACAAAGTTCCTCCTCTATCTTGGTGGGTCCTGCGCTCTTTGGAGGATTTGTTCACCTCAGAGCTTTACCATGTGGGCCAGGGAACAGCCTAAAGACCATCCCCTCTGGTAGAACCCACAGTCCAGGTCCATTCCTCCTGTGTCTGTCAGGAGTTGGGAGGTTTGGTGGGAACCCGGGCCCACCCTCTACTCCGGGTTCCAGTCCAGGGCCCTGTGGACTGCAGCTGTCTATAGTGCCTCCTGGAACAGCTGCATGACAGTTACAACTCCCTGGGCTACTTCCCCATGGCCTCCTCCCAACATCTTTGTTATCTTCACCACAAGACCTTTCTCCTGGTGTCTGATAATGCTTGTACTCGTCAATCCTCCAGCAATACACCCTCCCACTCTCAGCTCCTAACTCCTCACATGCATGCTACAAACTGAAGTGAGGTCCTTTTTAAACTCAGGTGCCCTGATTAGCCAGCCTATCCTAATTGATTCTAGCAGTTTCTTCTTAATTGGCTCCAGGTGTCCTAATTAGCCTGCCTGCCTTAATTGGTTCCAGAAAGTTCCTGCTTGTTCTGGAACTGCCCCTGTTACCTTACCCAGGGAAAAGGGACCTACTTAATCTGGGACTAATATATCTGCTTTTTAACACTCTCTTGTAGCCACCTGGCCTGACCCCTTCACAATTAATATAGCAACTTTTTATTACACGAACACTGCTAAACAGAAATCAAAGACATTAGAGATCAGAAATAACTAATAGATCATCAAAACCATCCATCTAATCAAAGAGTTCATACGGTATTGTTCTTTATGTATATTCTTAAATACTTTTCCTTGTGTAGGTTTAAACATCTCAAGCAACATGGTTTCTCACACTGCCCGTGAAAAAACTATTTTTACAGTTTGATAGTTCTCACTCTGAGCAACTTAATATGTAATCTAAAATTTCTTTTCCTCAATTTCATCCCACTACATCTAATTATATCCCCAACCACTCCTTGGAACTTAAAACTTTCAGATTCTCAGGGAGTTATAATATCCCTCCACAGTTGTAATTTACCCTATCTATAATTTTAAAATCCTCTCTCATCACAAATCATTTTCCAGTCCCTTACTAACATTTCCCCTTCCTCTCTGCATTTCCTTCAATTCGTCAACATCTTTCTGGTAGTTAGGGTTGGATTCTACTCTTGATGCAGTTGCACAGAAGCAGAATTTGACCCAGACGGTTTAACTTTATAAAGCATTAAATGCAGGCTCTGAGATGACTGAAAGACTTAAAACATGTTGTTGAACCAACACATTTTGTCAGAGTAATGCCTCCCACAAAGAAAAGGGATTTTCATTATTTCTGACGTAATGACATTAAACTCCAAACATATACATTCCACAACCACGTGTGAAGTTATCTGTAATAGAAGTTAAGTGAGTCTGAAGACTCTGTGTGCATGTGTGTAGAATAGCAGTATCAACAGTGTACAGCGAGTTTTCAGACATGATGACCAATATACCTGGTTACATACATAATCAGATATGATAGATAGCAGCACAGGCGTTGGGTCAGAACAGACTGTAAAGGTAGCAGCAAAGAATGATTTGTCAAGTGTTTCAAATGAGAAGGAAGAAACCACAACAGTAATACTAATAGCTACTGATAAATTGTTGGCTTAGGGGATAGAATATATTGCAGAAACTCTAAATCGAGACCAAAGCCTTTGGTAGCCTTTAAGAGACTATGTAAACTATGCATATGGGATAAATTAAGCTTTATTTAATAAACCTGCATTATGGTCATAGGGATATATTAAATAATGTTTATTTGACTGGTATGGGGCATTTACTGAGGTATTTGGCAAGCCAAATGGTGTTTTGCCAAATAATTCAGAAAGCAAAGTATTCAGAATGGTCTGTGCAGCAATCAGTTTGCACAATTCACAGTATCAAGCACAGCGTACTGGCTTCTGCAGTGGTTCCCAAACTTAGGCCTGGTCTACACTAGGACTTTAATTCGAATTTATCAGCGTTAATTCGAACTAACCGCTCAACCGTCCACACCAGGAAGCCATTTAATTCGAACTAGAGGGCTCTTTAGTTCGAATTTGGTACTCCACCCCGGCAGGTGGAGTAACGCTAAATTCGACATGGCTAGTTCGAATTAGGCTAGGTGTGGATGGAAATCGAACTTAGTAGCTCCGGGAGCTATCCCACAGTGCACCACTCTGTTGACGCTCTGGACAGCAGTCCGAGCTTTGATTCTCTGACCAGCCACACAGGAAATGACCCGGGAAAATTTGAATTACTTTTCCTTTCCGGACAGTTAGAATCTCATTTTGTGGTTGGACATCGGGGCAAGCTCAGCAGCACCGGCAGCAATGCAGAGCTCTCCAGCAGAGGAGTTCATGTAATCTCTGAATAGAAAGAGGGACCCGGCATAGACTGACTGGGAACTCTTCGATCTGATCGGTGTGTGGGGCGAGTAGTCTGTGCTTTTGGGGCTGCGCTCCAACAAACGGAATGCAAAGACCTACGAGAAGGTCTCCAAAGCCATGATACAGACAAAGGATACAGCCGTCATGCAACGCAGTGCCGCGTGAAAATCAAGGACCCCAGACAAGCCTACCAAAAAATCAAAGCGGCCAACGGATGCTACGGAGCCTGCCACCACTGCCCCACCAGTGACCATGGACTCTGATGATGGGACAGTGTCGACGGACAGTTCCTCGACGATGTTCACGAACGGGGAAGATGAGGAAGGGTTTGTGGAGGACGAGGCAGGCGACAGCGCTTACAATACTGCTTTTCCCGACAGCCAGGATCTCTTCATCACCGTCACGGAGATCCCCTACCAACCCTCCCCGGCCAGGAACCCGGATCCTGAATCAGGGGTAGGAGCAGTCGGTAAGTGCTTTAACCATGTTAACTTTTATTCTTAATATAACAGGAATCTGAAGTGTGTGAAAAGGAGGTCTCTGTATATATGGTGATAGAACAGAAATCCTCCTGGGAGAACTCCACGAAGCTCTCCTGCCGTTAATCGATAAGCATCAGCAGGAGGTTCCTGGGGAGAGTTGCCTTATTGGGTGCTCCGTGATAGCACACTTTTCCGCGCGAGGCTTTCATGCGGTATTCAGGGAGCACTGCCTCCCAGAGCACGGCTGCATAGGTCTGTGGTTCGTGCTAGATTTCACGCAGCATGCGCTCTCTATCTCCTTCAGTGCCCGTCCTCACGGTTATCTCGCTCGGAGACTCCTGCATCTAAGTAGGGGAAGAACTGTTACGTTACGCCTGGTCCAAAGTATTTTTAATAAATAAACGGACAGACGGCATAGCACAGACTCAGCACGCAGCTGCGTGACGAGCGTAACGGAAAGCCAAAGAATCAAATGGACGCTCATGGAGGGAGGGGGGAACGAGGACGCAAGGTATCCCACAGTTCCTGCTGTCTCCGAAAAGCATTTGCATTCTTGGCTGATCTCCAAATGCTTCTAGGGTCAAACACAGTGTCCGCGGTGGGTCGGGGCATAGCTCAGCAATTTACGCAACCCCCCCGAGCCCCAGAAGTTAAAGGGAAAACAATCCTCTGTTGACTCTTACATGTCACCGTATCTGTACTGAATGCTGCAGATAGACGCGCTGCTGCAGCACTCAACAACAACATCTTTCCTCCCACCCCGCCATGGGTGGCTGATGGTACAATAGGACTGCTACCCGTCCTCATCATCAGCCTATTGGCACATGGGGCAATGCAAAAGGACTGGTAACCATAACAACCGTACCAACTTGCTTGGGACCGGTCGATCAAGGCCGCCTGGTCCTAATTTTTCATGGTAGATGGTGCAGTATGGCTGGTAACCGTCCTCATCATTGCAACAGGGGGCTGAGCTCCATCAGCCCCCACCCTTCATTGTAAAGAAAAGATTCAATTGCCCCTGGACTAGCAGAGGGATGACTGGCTCCCTCCTCCACACCCCTTAATGTCATCTCTGGACTATCATTGCAGCTGGAGGCTTCCTTCCACTCATTTCTCACAAACGACTACCTGTGTCTTATTCATGCATTCTATATTACTTCATCACACAAGTGGGGGGACAATGGTATTGGAACCCAGGAAGGCTGGGGGAAGAACGGGATGAACAGCTGGGGTTGTTTCAGGAGCACACCCTGTGAATAGCATTCAGCTCAAAAGTTATGCATGATTGGACAGAGAGCAGCTGTGCTCTCTGGTTCTATGATACAGTGGTTCTCTAGTACAGTTGCCCATATTCTAGGCAGGACTGATTCTATTTTTAGATACCCAAAAAGGAGGGATTGACTCGGGGAGTCATTCCCAAATTTTGCGCCCCTGGCTGATCGGCCAGGGGCACTTATGACAGCACCAAATGGCGCAGTGCAAAAGGACAGGTAACCATGACCATCTTATTACCATCTTCTTACCAGTTCATGGTATGGTAGATGGTGCAGTATGCCTGGTAACCATCGCTGCTGTCATGCAAAAGCAAAAGCATGCTGCTGTGTAGCGCTGCTGGTCCGCCTCTGTCAGCGGCATCTAGTACACATACGGTGACATACACAAAAGGCAAAATAGGGTCCATTGTTGCCACACTATCGCGTGTGCCAGGGCATTTCATGGAAAACGTGCTCGAAATGATTGTCTGCCGTTGCTTTCCCGGAGGAAGGAATGACTGGCGACATTTACCCAGAATCCACCGCGCAAATGATTTGTGCAACAGCAGGCACAGGGGTCTCAACCAAAAATTCACAGAGACAGCCTAGACTCAGTTAATTGTTCGCAAAAAAGTATCTTTGCAAGGAATTCACTAACTGTTTCCCATCTCACAGCTTCCACTGTCTCCAGACCTTCCACAGCATCCCCCTCGCAGAGGCTGGCGAAGATTAGGCGGCGAAAGAAAAAGACAAGGGACACGATTTTCGATGAATGTGTGGGCTGCTACCTAGCCGAGGCGGACCAGCAGAGGCAGTGGAGGGAGAAAGTCTCTCTGTACCAGCGCTCACACAGCGAATGGGAGGAGAGGTGGCGTGAGGAACACAAGCAGGCGACTCAAGCAATGCTTGTTCTAGTGAGGGAGCAAACGGACACGCTCCGGCGACTTGTGTATGTTCTGCAGAACCGCTGCAGGACAGAGCCCCCGGCAGTATCTCTGCAACCGCCCTCCCCCGCCACAAAGTCACATACCCCCCCTCACCCTAAATAACCAGGAGGATGCCCGCCCTGGGCCGTGAATACTGTCACTGCACCCCAGCAGAGTGCTCAAGTAACCAAAAGCTCTCATACCCTACGTTTGCATAACTGTGTACTTAAGTAATAAAAATACTTTGCTGTTAAGTACTGTTTCCGTCATGTTTTTTCACTGAAGACTTTGTTTGAATGGGGTGCGTGGGGAAGTGCGTTGCTAATTGCATAGGACAGGCACCTTTCCCAGGGTACAGACACGGGGGCCGGATCAGCAGCGGGTCACACACACAGTGCAGTCAGTAGGCACCGTGGTCGGTATGGGAGGTGGTTTCCAGGTTCTGTGTGGGCGGTGGGGATGTGACTTTTTAGCGGGGGAGGGCGGTTACAGATCTTATACAGCGGTCCTTGTCCTGGACCGCTGAGTCACGCAGCAGAGGAATCTGTATCCGTCCTCCTCCGCCACAAGGCCACATAGCCCCCCGCACACAGAATCCCAAAAAGGAGGGATGGCAGGCTCCGTTGAAACAAGCAGTCCGGCACTTCGGACCGCTGTAGGAGCAGGAGCCTGTCATTCCTTGAGTTTAGAGGCGGTCTTTACATCAGCGCACACCCTACCCACCACAGTCTGCGTTCCAGTTTCAACCCTTTAACGAAAAGTCATGAATAAAGAAACCTCTCCTCAGTAACAGTGTGACATGTATTTTATTTTTACACGTGTCTTGGAAGTGGGGGAAACGGGGAGAACGGGGTATTTAACCGAAGAGGAGAGTCAACAGTCAGTGGGTAAAGAAACAGGGGCAGGTTCAGCTTCTCTGTAAAGAAACTGAACAGTCACAGGTCACGCTGCTCGCTACTCGCTGGTATTTGAAGAGTTCCTTGTCGCTGTCCCAGGCGCCTGTATAGGGCTTCATGAGCAAGTGCATTAGCGGGCAGGCTGGGTCACCGAGGATCACTATAGGCAAATGCACATCCACAACAGTTATTTCGTGGTACGGGAAGAAACTACCTTCCAGCAGGCGTCTGAGCAGCCCACAGTTCCTGAGAACACACGCATCAGGAACCTTGCCCGGCCATCCGACGTTCATGTTGGTAAAACGTCCCCTATGGTCCCCCAGTGCTTGCAGAACCATTGAAAAGTAGCCCAATTTCTCAGCAGCTGAATGTGGAAGAGGTGGACGATAAAGTGCGAGGAGGAGAAAACGGCGAGGATCGCAGCGGGCTCCATGCTTGCAGTGCTGTGGCGTCCACGCTGTCACTGACCAGAAAAGTGCACGAACAGATTGCCCGCAGGCGCTTTCAGGGAGGGAGGGAGTGAGGGCGTGATTGACGGTTCAATGACGACAGTTACCCAAAACCACCCTCGACACATTTTTTCCCCCAGCAGGCATTGGGGGCTCTACCCAGCATTCCAATGGGCAGCGGGGACTGCGGGAACTGTGGGATAGCTTCCCACAGTGCACCGCTTCCAAAGTCGACGCTGGCCCCGTGAATGTGGACTCAGAAATTCGAATTAGTGTATTTAGTATGGATACACAAATTCGACTTCATAAGGTCGAATCCACAAATTCGAACTAAGTTCGAATATATATTCGAAATAGTCTTGTAGTGTAGACAAGGCCTTAGTGGTGGAGTCCTTTGTGTGACACACTGGTGGATAAGCAGGCCCCTACTGCTTGCCTTCTATCATCCTGTTACACCACAGTTCTGTTTTTTTCTGTCCAGTCTTCCGCTTCTCCATTTCTAGCTCCATCTTTTTTTTTTTTGCTTTGTATTTGCATTCATTTTTATCCTCATCCTTAAGTACTCCCCCACAGAGGCAGATTAAGGTTTTCTGGGGCCCTGGGCCAGAGCAAGTTGGGGGCCTCTCCCCACCCCTTCTGTCTGCGGCCCCACTCCCATTCCACCCCCTCTGCCTGCGGCCTACCCACAGACCCACCCCTTTCTGCCCCTTCCCCAGTTCCCCCCAATTCCACCCCCCACTGCAGACCCACAACCCCTTTTTGCTCCTTTCTGCTCCCACCCACACTGCAGCCCCAAGACCGGAGAAGCTCTGTCTCGGCCATGGGCACAGCCGGGAGTGAGAGCGCCTCCTGTCCCAGGGCTGCAGAGGGGCCTTCCCCTGCCACCCCCTGTGCTTCTGCAAGGGACGAGGGTCAGGCATGGGGGCTTCCTCTGCCACCCCACGGCTTCTGCCAGGGATGGGGGGTGCTAGGGCTTCCCCCACCCAGGGGCTTCTGCTGGGGATGAGGTCGGAGGCCACTGACGGGGAGGCTTCTGCCAGGGATAGGGTTGGGCACTGCTGGGGGGCCTTCCCTCACCCAGTCTGCTGCTGCAGAGTGGGTCAGGGGGCCGCTGAGGGAAAGGCTTCCCCGCCTGGCACTGCTGCTACAGAGCAGGGCCAGGGATAGCTCAGTGGTTTGAGCATTGGCCTACTAAACCTAGGGTTAAGAGCTCAATCCTTGAGGGGGCCATTATACGGATCTGGGGCAAAAATCTATCTGGGGAGTGGCCCTGCTTTGAGCAACAGGTTGGATTAGATGACCTCCTATGATTCTTTCCTTTCCTTGCCCTGCCCACCCAGCAGCCAGGCTCTGGGCTTCCACTGGGGGTGGATTTTTTCCAGGGTACCCCACTTGGCTGGGGCCCCTGGGCATGGGCCCTGTTGACCTACTGGCTAATCAGCCCCTGCTCCCCCACTCTATTCCCTCACTCAGCAGGCTACATGCTGTTTGAGGTGTGTGGCCATGTTCACATGAGCTGTTCCTGTTGTCAGCTGTATAAGGGACTGCTACAGGGCAGGGGGTGGGGGGGAAGGAAAGATGTCCTCCGTGAAGAACTAGGCTGAATATGGGCCTGTGCAACTTTCCCCAACCTGTGCTCTTCTTCCTTGTTTTGCATTTCACTTTTAGTCCACATCACCTCTGGATTAGTCTAATCATGTGCCCCGTCGGCCTGGGAAACGTTAGGCTAATGTGACTGTGTACCATCCACCCCCTATTGGAGGGAATTCTAGGTCTGCCAAAGGGTTATCATTTTGACTCTAGTAGCCAGCCTGAAGACGAAGTAAGTTCCACTACTAATTTTAGTTTGATGAATCGCTGAGTTTTTAAAAAAAAATTCTATGATAGATGCGTAAAGTATACAAGATGGGCCTCTTAGTGGTATAACTCAATTTTTTCTTTAGTATGAATGTTTCCATTTAACTGTAAAAGTGTAATAAAATAGACTCAAAATTTGGGTTGTGTGTTACTAAAATAAAATAGAAAGGATTTTGTTAACCTTTTAACAGATGCCTGAAAGGAGAGAGCGAATCCAGTGCAGGTTCCTATTTAACTGGTATATTTATTTACATCTGCGGCATAAACACTAGAAACCCCGTGTTTCTAACTCTATAACAAGAAAGGTTTAACTACATTTTCAAGAACTGTTGTAAAAGTCTGAAGTGTTCTTACATATTTGAATGTATTAGCTTTTAAAGTCAGCCAGGAACATCTAAAGGGAAGATCTGTGTTGATCCTCCATCATATCTGCACAGTGATTTGTCAGAGTAGCTCTGGCCATTCATTCCCTTAAGAAAAGATTTGACACTTACATATTTAAGCCTTCCAGTGTATTTCCATTAAAAGCAGTTGTATCTACTAGACACCCAGGCACCCTATTCATAAGCTACTTTAGAAATTAATCCTCTGTTTGAATAATCACAAATGAAAAAAGTTAATCCTGAAATTCAATCACATTCTAAATTTTCACTGCAGTCCACTTTGTTTTAATGGACTGAATATGGGGGGGTGGGGACCTACACAGCAATAGAAGCCCCACAGATGGAGAGAAATTCAGATACAGCAAACAGTTTCCGTCAAACAATTAAATATATAGTTTTGTATGAGTTCTTTAATCTTAAATTATAACCCTGCACAGATGTTAGATACTTTGGCAAAATGAACTGTATTTTCAAAATGTATTAATCCCCAGACAAAGAATCACCCTGTGAAAACACAAATTACAAACAAACAAAAATCATGGAAAACTATTGTTTGATCCCATCGTAAGCAAAGCCTCGTCATACCTAATGTGTGGCCCTTAATAAGAAGTTAGCTTACAGTATGTATCATATTTTATCCTTTGTGACCATCTCTTAATCCATTTGCAACCTCGGATCTTTGCAGATTTTGAACTGTTTATATCTAGTAGTTTACACAGCTCTGACCACAAAGCTGTGATCCTCTGGAGATCCACCTTCCTGATTTTAAAATGAGGACGGTGGGATAGCCAGAAATATGCCGTTCCCAGAAAGTATTTCCTAGGTTTAGCACCTAAGTTCAGTGCATGCTGGAGCAGAACTTAGTCAGTCCTGTGTGAATACTTAATTCATATACATCTCAGCTATCCCTCATGTCAAGGGGCATCCCATGTTTTATTCCGTAAGGTAACTACGTGCTACACAATATAAGCGTCCCTTCACTTTTATATTTTAAAAGAATCATGAAACTGAGGTTACAGAAAGTTATTTACACTAAAAAATTACTCTCCCAGCATTTTAATTTTCCTGCATGAACAGTTTTTTTGGTGTTCTTCATTTTTGGCCTTTGTCACACATTGTGTCCCTCGTTTAGGCCTTAGCAAATTGGGAAGCATGCTCAGAGAGGGAAGACAAAAAAAAAGATCAGTTAAAGTCTACACAGGTACTTTATGCAACTCATTATCAAATCTGAGTGCCTTGATTTCAAGGGTTCTCAAACTGGGGGTCGGGACCCCTCAGGGGTTCGCAAGGTTATTACATGGGGGGTCGCGAGCTGTCAGCCTCCACCTCAAACCCCGCTTTGCCTCCAGCATTTATAATGGTGTTAAATATATAAAAACGTGTTTTTAATTGATAAGGGGAGGGGGTCGCACCCAGAGGCTTGCTATGTGAAAGGGGTCACCACTAAAAAAGTTTGAGAAACACTGATTTAAGGTTTAGGCAAGTAACTTTCTGCTTAAAAAAGGCAAGATGACAAAATTAGTCAATCATTTTATAATTAGGGTACAGATGTATATTCCATTTGCAATGGAAGACAAAGTGGCCTGGCTATTTTTCCAGTGCTAATGAAAGCCTTAAAAACATCCTCCCAGGACTACTTCATACCACTCAAATACAGACCACTTTAGTGGCTAGCGGCAGGAAATCTTAGCTGTTGGGGCCAGGTGGGCTAATTAAATATTTTCCAACCAGCAATGAGAGACAAGACTGGAAATGGTCTCTCAAGTGCTATACACCATCATGTCCAAGAACAAGCCTTTTAAGGAGGAGCCATTATGGACTAGGATGAGCAGCAGCAGTTGTTCAGGCCAGTAACACTTCAGTTGATTTGCAGAATATGCTCCATGTCAGAGGGCACTTGAGTATAATGTCCACAGTGAAATTACAAAATTTTACAACCGCAAAGTTTTGGATTCAAAACTTTAGGAAGCAAATTACACAGTTTTCAGATACTGGTTTTCCTAACTTCTTCACTTTGTTTCTGAAGTGAAATGTCCTTTGTCAAGAAAATTAGTTATTTGAGCAAGTAGCTCATTCTGAACATATTGGGGAAACAAAAAGAACTCAAACAAAGGCCACCAAGCAGAACGTCGTAGAAACTGGGGAGAAAACAGCAGAATCCCACTGTGACATCTTCTATAGACAATTGCCAAGCAGGTCTAATTTACCTTGTTCTTCTCTTAAAACACTATAGAGATGGGTGCTATAGAAATATCTAAAATGATTGATTAGATACTTTCTGATTCATGTATTTTATACACCTTGTAAAATACAGATAGAAGTTACCAACCTTGATGTTTTTCATCAACATATTCTTTACTCATTCCTTAAAACTTATTTATCATCTCAAAACTGGATAAGAGGAAAGGGATCATCAACCCAATCAGTGTTTGCATATTAGAGTTCCAGAAAAGGTCAAAAACTGCAGCTGTCTGCTGTAAGATAACATTTTATACAGATTGCTCCATATGTACAGGTGCCTAAAGGCATCCTTAAGGGTGAAGGCAGCACAGGAATTATTAAAATCCAAACTGAGACAGACCAGTTAAAGGGAAACATCCAGCTGACAGCTCAAAAGTGCAATGCATCATTTCAAGAATCCTCCTTGTGTATGTATTCTCAGTGGTTACCCTTTCTGTCTAAATGCAAAATCCATTAGGCCGCTCCTATTTTTAAAAATAGGAGCAACAGATATAAACGTGCAAAAGATTCAAGTATCTCTGGTAAAAGCAATTCAATGCTTGCATTTGTTTTACGTAAAAGAATATAAGAATGCCCATACTGGGTCAAACCAGTGGGCCATCTAGCCCAGTGTCCTTTTTTCTGACTGTGGCCAGCGCCAGATGCTGCAAAAGGAATGAACACAACAGGGCAATTAGCAAGTGATCCATCCCGTCATCCAGTCCCAGATTCTGGCAGTTGGAGGTTTAGGGACACTCAGACCATGGGGCTGCATCCCTGACCACCTTAGCTAATAGCTCTTGATGGACCTATCCTCCATGAACCTAACTAACTAACTCCTTTCTGAACCTAATTATACTTTTCGCATTCACAGCATCCCCCAGCACTGAGCTCCACCGGTTGATTGTGCATTATGTGAAGAAGTAACTCCTTATGTTTGTTTTAAACCTGCTGCTTTTTTATTTCATTGGGTGACCCCCCTGGTTCTTGTATTATGTGAAGGGGTAAATAACACTTCCTTAATTTACTTTCTCCACACCAGTCATGATTTTATAGACCTCTGTGATATCCCTACCCCCAGTCAACTCTTTTCTAAACTGAGCATTCCTAGTCTTATAAATCTCTCCTCATATAGAAGCTGGTCCATACTTATCACTTTTGTTGCCCTTCTCTGTACCTTCTCCGATTCTCATACATTTTTTTTGAGATGGGGTGACCAGAACTGCACACAGTATTCAGTAGTGTGTTTAAAAATTAATAGCTAGACTATACAAAATGGGGCAAAGGAACCATGTATCTCAGATATTTTCTCACCATTATTTTAAATTCCATTTCTTTAATGGCTTTTAGATGTTGAGTAGTATCAAATATATAAAAATCTTCCACATTATTTATTTGTTTATTTTTAGTTGGATATAACATGGGTTGATAGCAATGGAAGACTGTTACCACAGTGGGATGGCTATCCCACAATCACCCCTCTTTCCCAAGAAGTAGCACCGTTGACACTAATTAGCTGTCTCAGAAGACAGAGCAAGGACTGAGTCGGTCTGGTGTAGGTGTCATCCACAAAAGGCAGTGAGCTAACAGCAGGCCTGGGGTAGTTATAAGAAATAAATGTTTTTATATCACTGGGACTAAGCCTATAAGTTTAAAAGAGTTGTATAGAATCCAAATTATTTGGTGTGGAGCCCTTCTCTGTTTAAATGCTTGCGATATCAAGTCAATTTTTCAAATCTGACTTAAGCATTTTGTACCCTAAATCCTATTGAGTTTCAGTTAGACCATCAACTATACATTTTTGGCAGATTGAAATTCCTTTCTATCCATATTTAATATACCATTATTTGTCAGTATATATCCTGAAAATCAACTTTACACACACAAAGCCTGAGTAGCTATCTTTGACAGAGAACTAAGCTGGGGGGAGGGAGAAGGACTAGGAATTAAACTCTCTACCACGACCCTTGAACAGGCCCAGAGTTGCACACAATTGTAAATTCATTGGGAACTTTGAACAGATGATGCTAAGAAGTGAAAGTATTACTGTTGCTTCCTTTCAACCAAGAGAAACTACAAAAATGTGCATTTTGTCAGGTGGATGCTATGGTTTTAAAAGTAGAAACTGCCAAGGAAGACCACCTTGGTGCTCAAAATGGATGGAAATGGTGATACTGCAGCATAGAAATCTCTCTCCATTATACTATTATACTTTTTGTAGTGTATGTGGTTATTGTCTCAGTCTTTTTTCTGTGTACTACACCTTTACATTTATAAAAATCAGAATACTCAAGCTTTTATTTCTGTTGTTCACAGATAAACACTGTGCAGAGTATGGATGCGAATAGAAACTTTCAATGTTAATAGTCACGATCCTTCCTTTAGTGTACATTCGTATATATTGCAATGTGTGCTTTACTTCCACTTAACCCGATACAGCAAAGTGTATCCCATATGTAGAGCCATCAGCAGCACAGGTGGAAAGGGGAAACAACTTAATCAATACGGTGTGAATCACATGGATACAGAGATGGAGCTTTCCTAGTGTTGAGAAGCCCGACAACTCCTCAAAAAAACCAACCCTGCTACTTTGAGGACTTACCTTCCTTACTCTCTTTCCCTTGGCCTATTGCCAGCCAAATAAAAATCAAGTCAGAAAGAGAACATTAAACATGGAGACTGGGAATTACCTCTTCCACAAAATATTGACTGACCAGGTGCAGTTTCATACCTTTTTGAAGATTTTAAAACATTTTCAAACAAAAAAAATGTAAGTAACAAAAGTAAGCCTGCCTGTACTATCTGGAACTCTAAACTAGAATAAAATGCCACTTGCAAATCCCCATACAACCCAATCATAGGATCCCAAACTCTCTCACTAATTTCCCATCAAATGATTTTAAAAAGAAAAGTCAATAAGCTAGCATCAATATCATGAAACAAACACTAACTCAAAGCAGGTTATTCCTTTCCCTCTAAGCAGGAACACCTCTCTCACGCACAGTGAACATCATCTCTTCAGGGCTGCCCTACAGAATATATCCCCTGACGTCTCCTGTCTAAAAATCAAAGGATTATATTTGGTGGGCAAGGAATTCAGCATTGGGCTCCAAATGGGGAGTGTTTGGAGCGGGGGATACATTTATTTGTATTATTATTTATTTATTAATCCCCTTTTGGGGCTGAAAACTCTTGCTTTTAATATATATTTATGTAAGCACCCAAAGAGACAGCTTCTGGGAAAAAAAACATTCACATACTTCTTGCAGTTCATTTTGAATTCCTCTCTGATTTCAGAGATGTAGAACTGAGTACAAATACTGAAAGTTGCATAAACAATTAGGGCTCTGATCCTGCAATCTTATCCAGATGGCCAGATCCTTATACCTCCACCAAGTCCCATTCAGATCAACTGGGAACCTCTTGGGCATAAGGTTCCACTTGCATGGATCACATTGCAGGTCTGAGGACTAAGTTAGGTAAGAAAGCATTATATACAGTCAAAGAGTACTGTGTGAAGGACTGAAGTTACAGTGAGAGAGGTCCAGCTCAGGAGAAGTCTGAAGCAATTATAGGACAATGTGTCAAAGATTCGGTATATTAGCTCAGTAGGAGCTAGAGGCAACAACATTATGATGTGAAAGGGCAGGTAACATTACAATGTCATTAGAAGCTGATGGGAATTCTGTTACAATATGAATAAAAGTCTCCACTTTATGAGGTTAATAGAAGTAAATGGAAATTATATTATGATATGAAGGAGACCTGTTACCTTACAATGTCAGGAGTGGAATCAAAGAAAATTGCAATGAAGAAGAACATCCCCCTTACAACAACTATAGAAGTTAAGGCAAAATGTGTTTTCTTTCATTTGAGATTAATCCTGTTGAGGGCAATCAGCACCTTGTGTCCATGAACTTCAGAACCTTGTAGGCTATAACTTTGCCTGAAAAGTTTGGGGGCGGGTGCTGGGGACAACTCCCTTCTCCACACAGTATTATAAGGTCCCAATTCCAAGAGGCTGCTGGGTTCCCACTAGCCTCTCTCCTATCTCTGAAACAACCCACATCCTCCCTTCCCTATACTATAAACATCCCTCATCACTTCTTTTCCTCTCCTCCCTGACATCATTCTGTCATTTCCCCTTTTTCTCCCAGAATCCCCTAATTCTCTCATCTTCTTCTCCCAAGCCCATACTCTCCTCCTTCATTCCCTGAAAGGTCCCACATCACCCATTTCTCCCCCAGTGCCCTGTCCCTGCACTTCTCTGCCTCTTCTAATGTCCCTCTACCAGCAAGGTGTCACAGAAACCTAGACCCATGATGTCCCCCCACTCTGCCCCCAAGATACCACTTATCGCTCCAGTTACCCCTCTCTTCTTCCCAAGGTCCCCAATTTTCCCTCTCCTAGATTTCCCAGCTCTCCCCTTCAAGTCTCTGGCTCCCTCTCCCTACTCCCTAACTCCCCCCCCTCTTCTGTCCCCAAGGTCCCACTCTTGTTGCTCCCTTCACAAGACAGCTGCATGTCCCCAGCTCTCCTTTGCATATGTCCACAAGGTTCCCCTTGTCCTCTCATAGGTGCCTCCTCCCCAAGAATTCCCCTAGAATGGCCTCAGTTTCCAAGAGGCCATCCAGATCTCTCCTTCCCCCACCTCAAGTTCCCCTTCTCCCCCTGCCCCCATACCTGCTCCTCCACCCACAAGGTTCCTAACCCCAGCCCAAGTGCCTCCTCCAGGTGTCCCCTCCCAAGGATCAATCCCCCAAGGCACCATACCTGTCTGCTAAAAGGTGGGAGGAGAAGCTGCTGCTGGGTGGGCAGCCAGTGGCTTTAACTCCTGCCTGCCCTGCTCTCAAGCCCTGTGAGCCAGGAGGAGAGAGGCCTGGCAAAACAGAGAGAGGCGCAGGGCAGCTGTGGAGAGAATCTCTCTGCAGCTTCCTGCAAACCCAGGGAGGTTTCTGCTCAGCTGGCCTGGTGCATTGCTTCCTGAGCACTCCCTTCCCAAAGCAGCAGCCCCAGCTCGATATCTGTTCTTTCTGGCCCAGCCCTACTCTCCTTATTTGGCCAAAACCAGTGGGAAGAGGGAAAGATATTGTTGTCCCCCCGAAGCTGAAAGCTGGGGAGTGAGAAATGCCCCCTTTCTACATCCCTTATAATTGGGCCTGTGTAGCCCCCCACCATCTACTGGCCCCCACTGCTTGCATCCGAAGAAGTGGGTATTCACCCACGAAAGCTCATGCTGCAAAACATCTGTTAGTCTATAAGGTGCCACAGGATTCTTTGCTGCTTCTACAGAACCAGACTAACATGGCTACCCCTCTGATACTTGGCCCAGTATGAGGTTTTTCAAGATAGGGTAAGACTGCCTTGTGGGCAAAGGAGACTTTGTATCAAACGACCCCCTAACTCCCACAATAACTAACCCCCAAATAAACAAGCTAGTGTGCTCCTGTGGGGTCATTTAAACCCCTCTCAGGGGGCTCTTGTAACCCTTTTTGGTCCTACCTGCAAAGAAACACAAACAGGATTACAGTCCAGCAGCCTCCTCTCTGCTTGCCTGCCTCATGCTCCCGCTTCAGTCAGTGCTGAACTTCCTGCTGGAAGGGCAGAGAGGACTTCCTTCCTGGCGGGAACCTGGGAGTTCTCCCAGCATGCCGCCATTTGTAGTCCACAACTTGTAGTTCCCTGGCAGCTGTTGAAGCACACTGGACCTTGGGCTAGACACCTGTATTAGTGTCTCAAACTCCCTTTTACATCCTGCCCTGCAGCAGCCCACAGTGCTCCACATAAATTCTGATTGCCCCAATTCTGAAGCTGGAATCAGTTGCAAATCCCCCATTTGTGGCCTATGTGCCGGCCTGTCCCTGGTACACAAGCAGAGTACTGTGATTCCTGATCCTGGCATGTCAGGACTGGGGGCCCATTTTTCTGGGTGCTGTACAAACATACCCAAGACTGAAAACCATTTGCATGAGACGTTTCAAGTAAGTTGCTCAGGCGGCCCACATTAGTAAAGTGGAGGCAGCAGAGAATAAAGTGCTATCAGTGGAAAAGTCAGGAAAAGCAGCATTGTCAAGGGCCTTGAAGTGAGAGCAAGAGGTTTGAACTTGAGGAGGTGAAGCAAAGGGAGCCAGTTTAGGGATTCAAAAGAGGCAGGGGGTGGGGTGATGTGGTCAGTGACACGGACAAAGAAGCAGGTTTTAGCCAGTGTCATTGACTGAGTAGAGGAAGGTACTGTGGGTGTTGGGAAAGAAAACCAGGCAACTCTAAAAAAAGCAGCTACCTGATAGCCAAAGAAGTGAAGTGCCAGAAATCCAGTTGTTAGAGGGCTGGATCACAGACTGCTATTTTCTTCCGGTTTATAGAAAGCCATATTTCCTTTTGTTACGTGCTGCATGCAGCCTAAACCTCAGGAATAAAGCTAGAGAGAGAAAAGTTGTTCATTGAAAGATTTTTTGTGTGTGCCTTTGTTGGCTGGGGTGGCCGGTCCAGTTGCATGCCTGTTGTCCCATCACCACCGTGAGCCCCAATTGGAACATATGTCTGCCAACATCTCTAGGTCGCTATGTGAAAGCAAGGAGCTTTGCTCTTTCAAGGCACCTCATCAGCTTGACCATTAATTGAATCCTAAATGCAGAGTGAAGTATGGTAAATCTGAATTTTAACATAGGCTTAACTGACTAAAGTTGTCATCCTGTTTTGTGAGGCTTCTGTTAATTTTAATTAAAAAGAAAAGAGAAGTTGTCTTGGGGACATGCAAGAGTTACGAAATCCATCCAACCAGTTGCATGTGCATGTATGTGTGACAGATCTATTTAGCGTCTAAAAATCTATTTAATGCCAAAAACTAAGCTAGAGAATTCACACAAAAGCTCATGGGGAGCCATGTAATAAGATTGCTTTGATTATTCTTGTGATTAGTCCATTCTCCCTCAGGACTTTCATTTAGAAAAGTAGTCATTTTAAGAATATGCAAATTTGGATTGCTAGTTTGCTGTGAAACTGGCACGAGGCCAGCCTTCTGTGAAACTTGATGGTATCCAAGGAAACAACTAGCTGAGTTAAATATGTGCAGTTCAGCATGATTTTGATCCAGTGCCATAGATTTCCAGTCATTCTACATGTATAATATCCAATCCCATCTACTACCAGGTTAGTTATTCTGGATGTGAAGTGTTTCTAATATAATGTAATGATCCCATAGATTAGTGGTTCTCAAACTGTGGCTCGGGATCTCAAAGTGGGTCATGACCCTGTTTTAATGGGGTCACCAGAGCTGGTGTTAAGACTTCCTGGGGCCGAAGCTGAAGCCTGAGACCCACCGCCCAAGGCTGTAGCCGAAGCCCAAGGGCTTTAGCCCTGGGTGGCGGGGCTCAGGTTACAGGCCCCTGCCTGGGGCTGAAGCCCTTGGGCTTCAGCTTTGCGCCCTCCCTTGTGGGGCAATTGGGATCAGGCTCAGGCTTTGGCGCATCAGGGCTCAGGTGGGCTCAGACTTCGGTCCCCCCCTCCTGGGGTCATGTAGTAATTTTTGTTGTCAGAAGGGGGTTTCTGTGCAATGACAACCCCTGCCATAGATCTTGAAGCTGGGTCCACAGGGTTCCCACTCAGCTGTTAGCCTCCACATTCACACCCAGCAGCTTGCTACTAATCACCCAAGCAGGAGAGACCTTGTAACCTGAAGTAACATCAGGAAGAGCTTCCCTGGGCCTGATTGGAGGAACACCCTGAAGTCTGATTGGTCAGGGCTTCCTATTTAAACCCCACGAGAATCTGCCCAACTGAGTTTCACTGGGTTGCTACATTGAACCCTGCTTTCCTCTCTGATGCCTGAACCCTGCTATGCTCCTCATCCTTGCCCCTGGTCTCTGAATCTGGCTCTGACCCTTGCACTGACTCCTCACTATGACTCTGACTCCAACCACTACACCTGTTCACCTATGTCCCAATCCTGACAGATTGTAATTAAATTACTTACCACTTTAGTGCTCAGTGATCTTGTAGACTCAAGTAGATTTCCATTACCCTTCACCCACTCTATTTTGGCAAGGGCTTGAGTAGAAGTCAATGTGTTATCCATGGAAAATCCAGTACTTTGTCCCTGACAAGTGTATACATCCTTCAAATGAAGAATGGAAAATGGCCTTGTACTGACAGCAGCATGACATTTATATTAAAATTGCACGAGCCTACTCTGACCAAGAATAAAAAGCAATATTTTGTATAAATGTATTTGACAGTAAAGTATTAATTGATGTTGGTAGCAATAGCCAGTTGCCTGAGGGACACTGCACATAATCAGTTGCCACTAAAATGTTGACTGTATCTCAAGGTTGTGGGGTGAAATCATAAAATACACTATTCTGAAAAAATGACATGAACATTTTTTGAATCTAAAAAAATGATAGCCTATACACAAAGGGCCAGATTCTGAGCTCATTTATGCTAGGGGAAACCCAGAGTAATGCCATACTATTTTTTTTTTAATTTAGAAACTAACTCTAAGGGAATACCGGTACTGTTAAGATGAGAAAAAAAAGTAAATAAAGTATTTGAAAGAAAATGATAGCACTACCTTAGAGTATTAAAACTGAATGCATTTTAAAAATTAGATTAAAAAAGAGAATGCATTTTAAAAATGGGCCTGATTCTTTCAGTCTTTCCGTTTCACCCAGATTTTGGCTCCTGTTCTGACTACTTGACACCACGGAGGATTCCCCATTACGTGAGGGGAAGCGCCAGGTGGCACAGAGCAGCCATAGAATCTATGCTACTCCGCTCCTAACCTCTGGCCGAGGGGATGTTTCCAGGGGAAGAGGGCATGGCTAGAATGCCTCTATACGCTAGCCATCCCACACTGCTGGCATGAACCCCTTGGGGCCATGGGCAGCCAGACATAGATTAAAAAATGCTTTTAGGCTGTTTTATCTTATGCCAGCAATTGTACTCTTCCCCAGACAGCTCCAGGAGCCACAAAGGCATCATAAAGTTTTCTCTGCCTGCCTTCAGCTCCCCAATCTGATCTTGTGCCAAGCACAGGTTGGCTGGACCAAAGAATTTGGACCTTGCACAGTCACTTTATAATTGTGTAAACTGCATTGAAAGTGGGTGTAAAACGTGACCATTCTGCTTTGTTAGCATTTTATACCCATTTTGCACTCACTATCCACAGTTATAAATAGCTACATTACACAGAGGAGAATCAAGCCTTTTGGTTACTTTTTTTGCATTTCTTTAAGCTTAAACAGTGAAACTAGGATGGTCTACTTAGTTGCCCTTTCTATTTGCAGATAATATCACTTCCTGATTCTCATGCATTGGCACCTTTCTATTAAGCAGTTGGCTTTGGATTTCTGCCATTGTAGGGTGCTGTTGAAATAAAAACAAAACAAACAAACCTGTTTTCCCTGAGAAAAGTGATACTAATGAAAATGTTTCTTGCCATTAGATGTTGACTAAATTTTTAAATAAAACATTATCTAATGTTACTTAACAGCGTTCCTTTCATACTGAAGCATGTGTGATATCATTCATGTGAAAATATTTCCAAGTAAACAGTTATTTATAGAGTAATTCCAAGCAATCACTATTATTAGGATTCATACAGGCAGAGGTCAAGTTCCAGCCAGAAGATAACAAGAGATTTTTTAATGTGGTGGAGGCAGGGATGTGCAGGATTGGAGGAAAATATACAGCAATTATTAGCACAATCAAACCACACACACTTACTCATTACTTAAAGACACGATAACATGCACAAATTTACACTTGCTAATCTGGCACTGAATAAAAGCATGCATTAGCTCAGAATCTCTGTCTGTGGAACTCCATCCAGCTGCAATTGGGCTGATGTGAGAAGAGGGTATGAAATGGCATCAGTTGCCAGCCATTTGCATTCCCCGCACTGGGGCAGGAGATGGGGGAAATCTGGTGGTGGATTTTCTTACAGGAATGCCATGCAAATAAAACTGGGCAGACACACATCTTGACAAGTATCCTTGAATGTCAATACCTACACTCCACTGAATGCATTGACTGTACACTCTAGGGTTTCATCTCTTCCATCTTCTCAGTCTGCTCTGAAGTAGGGTGACCAGACAGCAAGTGTGAAAAATTGGGATGGGGGTGGGGGATAATAGGAGCCTATATAAGAAAAAAACCCCAAAATCAGGACTGTCCCTATAAAATCAGGACATCTGGTCACCTTACTCTGAAGTTTCTCCAGTCTTATCTCTCCCCCTCTGCCTTCTGGTCCCCCCACCCCCACCCCCACCCCCACCCCAGTCCCTTTTCCCCTCTGATGTCTAATTTCCTTCACCTTTTTTCCTTTCTCCCATCTCAGGAGCCTTCCTGAAAGATGGCTGCAGTGTCTAAGGCTGGGGGTCAGTGAATGTAGAAACCGGAAGCAGAGCACCAAAGAAGGAAGCCAGGAGAGATGGTTGCAGCTGCCTAGCAACAGAAGCCACAGGAGCCCCTGACGCAGGAATACTACTGCTCCTAATGAAGTCTGGCTAGTTGTAAGTGATTTCATGAAGATGGCTAAAGTCAGGCTTGTGTAAACGTGGCTGTGTAGCAAAGAATGCTGCCTACACTTGAAAATCATCCAGTGATTTTAATTTTACAGTGCCCCCTGCTAAATCTTCATATGTCAAGAAAGTCATGTCAGGTTATTCCACAGGAAAGGAACCAGGCAAAGAAACTAATAACCCTGCTTTCAGAAAGCATTTATTTTTTATTTGAAAACATTATACAGGCATTACATTGTCAAAGCCAGTCCATATAGGAGCATGCAAATATCAAAACAGAGAAAAGTTTGTTCAGCTTGGTGCAGGAGTTTGGGGTTGGAGTGTTTTTGTTTGGTTGGTTTTGGTTCATATTTCCATTTGCAGTGCCAAGATTAGTGTGCTTAATTATGACATTTAACAATAAAATCCTACCCATGGGGTAAAATTTATATTTGTAGCTAGCTTGGGAATACTAATTTTTTTAAAAGGGAAAGAAAACAATACAACACGCTTGTCAAAATGTTAATAGCACACGTTAGCAATATCTAAACTATACATTGAAACTTTTCCATATGACACAGTGGTGCAAAATTTTCAATTGCTTTGTCTATTGTTGTTGTGTATTTAAAAAGTTTATAGCTGGGAAAAAAAGACAAGTTCTGACTCCCAGTGCAGGTCTCCATCCAGTAGCAGAAAATCACATCAGCCTTGCTAAGGGCCACTCACCGCCAATGGGTAGTAGAGGTTCAGTTTTTTCCAAGGAAAAGATACACACAAAGCGGGTGAAGTCCTAATTCAACCAATAGAGTCGCTGCCTGTTGGATAGCTGAACCTTGCCGGTGTCCACTGAGTTCTGGAATTGCAGGAAATGAAACATCTAGAAATAATAAGTTTTCCCTGCTGGACCTCAGCTTTCATTCAGAGTATTTGTAAAGCTATACGACTATTCTCCTTTGAGGTCCATCCATTACTGGCAAATTGGAACTATTCAACACATCCTCTTTAGCTGGAGCCCATTAAACAAAATAAAACTAAAATAAAAAATAATAATAAAACAACCCCATACTAAGTTATCCCAGTGACGTGAACCTCTTCATGTGCAAGAACACATGGGATGGTTGTTGAGTGCACAGTGCATATGTGAACAGTTGCAATTTATTTCCATACAATTAAGTCATTTAAGATATCCGATAACAGTTGTCTCAGATGGCACCTCTTAGCCATCAGTTGATTTCAAACCCTTATATGTATAAACTCCTGGGTCAGTGAGCTGACCTGGATATGCCTTCGATCCAGTTGTTCCTAGTAAGACTTTAATAAACATCTACAAATTATTGTAATAAAAATGAGAGAAGGGAGAGAAAAAGACTACAGACATTTGGCTTAGAAAATAAATACTAAGAATGAAGTAAACCAAAACAATTATGCAAAATGAAGGAATGTAAACATGAAACAAACATGCACACATACACTCCCAGTCTTCAAAGGTCTCAAGACTAACATGGGAATAATGCTCAGAGAAAGGTATTTAATTGGTATAAAAGGTAGCAAAAAGACTGGGAGATGACAGGTGCCCACCAATGCTCTTCAGGGTACCTGAGAGAACAATGACAGTTGTGACGAGAACATACTGCAGGGGCTTGAACTGTACAGTGACTACACAAAGCCTATGCACCAGTTAAGCCCTGATTTGAGGACTTGTGCTTGTGCTTGTGCCCTCTGCACAAGAGTGAATTGTCTGGTCACCTAAGTCCCACTTAAAACCTATTTTGAGGTCTTAACTGGGAATGGAGAGGTCCAACAAATAGGGATGAATGTGAAAAATCTCAGTGTTGCCAACTCTTGTAATTTTAGAGTGTGAATCTCACAATATTTGCAGTTTTTCTTAAAGCCCCAGATCCTGGAGTCACGTTATATGAAAACCTCAGCTTTTTTTTGTTTGTTTGTTTAAGTTTCCAGCCCTAATGGTTGCAGGGGAAAGCTTGAAAACATGACCACTAAAAGTTCCCAAACAGAAGTAAAAAAATAAAAATAACCCAGCATTTGTGTATGTGTGTGTGGGGGTAAATCTCATGATTTCTGAACACGTGTGTGTGTGTGTGTGTGTGTGTGAGGGGGATTGAAAATATTACACTCCCCTCTTTTTCAACGGACTGTGTCTCTCTTCCTCATCAACAGGAAGAATGAGATTAAACAAGTAGTCAATAATTTATTAGCATATTGGCACATCACCATTTTTATACTTGTATGCAAGCTTCCCTCAGGCTGCTTCAGAGAAGTCCTTTTTATAGCTTTGCAGAACAGGACTATAAGACAATACTTCAGCAGAAATCCGTCCTGCATGGTTGATTTGCATGGCCTTTTCCAATCTCAAGAGTGTGCAGTTTCTTTTTCTCATAGAAATAGGTGAGTTGTATTTTTTTTTTACATAAAGCCCTACATTTTCATTTAAAACTGACTTCTTCAGAATAATGTAATTCAACTAAAATACATTTCATATGCCCACCAGCAGAAAATGCAGCAATTTACCACAACCTTGCTGCATACCCTGTTTTCCAATACAATGAATATATAAAAGCTATTATAATAATATGTCCTGCTTCCTCGGCTCCTTTTTTCTGAAGATCTTAAAGCACTTTAAAAAAATTTAGTCCCACAATCCTCCTGTGAGGGAGGTAAAGAATTACTATCCCTGTATATACAGATTAGGAAACTAAGCCACACAGAGGTTAAGATCACACAAGAGGTCTGTGGCAGATCTGTGAATAAAACCGAGTTCTCTTAAATCTATATCCTATTCTTTAAACACAAGACTATCCTTCCTTTCCTTAATTTTAAGAGGAAACTGGACTGAGGATGTATGAAACAATGTCTTTTGTCTTTCACTGTGCTCTTAAAAGGGCAAAAAAAAATCAAGACAGGCTACAGATTTGCAGGGTTCTGCTTCAGATTCAATAGAAGTGTTTTAAATGCTCCACATTTCTGATGAGTTTCCTGCAGCAGAAGTACAGCTTAGAGCACATCCTTATTTCAGAGGGACTATCACATTCCCTGGTGAATATCAGAAAACTGCTAAATTCTTTTACTTTTGTAGATAAATGAAAAATAATTGGCTACACCTCTCTGGCATGAATACCATCATGCTGCTGCAGTACCACCAGCAGATGGGTCAGTCTTATTCTTAATATTCATGAGGTCATTGCATTATCATACTAATATTTATGATTATGGAACAAGAAGGTTCTAATGAAAAATGTACATATTTCCAGATTAGCATGGTTAGGAAAAGGAACGCAAAGCCTCCTGTACCACAGGACTGACAGAACTGGAATAGTAGAAGGCTCCTGAATATGCACTGAGCATTGAAAATAAGTGCCTTGGTCTGACTGATATATCATTACTAATGAGAGCTACAATATGTAGGAAAATAGAAAATGAAAATTAGTTACAGATTTAATTTTAAAAGTAAGAAATTTGTTCTGTTTCTGCAGGTTAGACACAGCCACAGAAATGTAATTCCCCTGTCACCTGGTGCAGAACCTCAGCCACCAGGAAATCCTCAATGAAACATAAAAAGATCAATGCTTCAGTAATTCACTTCTGTAAATATAGAAAGGCTAAAATGCTCATTTTACACCTATTCCTAGAATAGAGACTGATATTGTAAGTTGTCCCTCCCCTGCACTCATAGCAGAGATTACATATAAAGTGGGCTACCAGATAGATAGTACAGATGAACTCACTAATCCTTTCTCCCAAAAGATCCAGGTGCTACCAAAAATGCATCAGGGTGTAGCCACCAGAAGTATCCCACCTATTTGTGCAAAACAAACACATTTTAAAAAGAGAGAAAATAACAGTGACTGTACAAGTGGACTTGCTGTAAAAATGTGGCTTTTCCACAACTCTGTGAAAATACCCTTTTGATTTCTATGTAATTTCAGCTTGTATTTTGAATATTTTCACAGATCGTTTGATAGTGAACGATTCACACAGACCATTCTGTTGAGACCAGCATACTGCTAACACCCTAAATAAGGGACTGGCACCTCTTTGCAATGTACACCCAGTGACAATTAGTTTGTAATTTTTACAAGCTTTCCCTATTGCTACCTTGAAGCTCACCTGTGTAACTGTACCCAGTAAATACCTTTCTCTATGTACAATACAGGGACCATGGATATACAAACTCCACTGAAATCATCAGTGGGAGACAAGTGCCTGGGTTTAGGCAACTCTGACGTGAGGCTCCTCTTCTGTCTCCTGGCCTAGACTGGTATACGTTACTGAAGGTTCCAGCTGTCCGGTTGCTGGCAAGTCTACAACAGGTCCTGAAGGGTTTCGAAACTGCTTATACACCCGTGGATCCTGGGCTACGTATGTGGAGGTGGAGGAGTACAGCACCAGCCCAACAAGGATTGTGAAGAATGACAGCAGATAAAGTCCTGAAAACTAAACATAAATAAGAGTTAAGTCATTAGAAAGTTGCACTGGTTATTCTGTGCTCACAAGGGCTAGTGGAAAATTGCAGGCACAGATCCTTGTTTTTGTATGCAGAGCATAGAGCACTGTTAGTCGTTCCTTGTTTGACTGTAGATTTTGAGGAGATACTGGAAGTTTGTTTCCATTACTCGTGCCATCTATTTTATCAAAAATATGAGTACAATTCTCCTGCGGCTCTAGCAATAGGTAAATATGAGTTTGTTAACTGGGACTCAGGAGATTTGGGTTTTGTTCTCAGGTCTGACACTTATCTGTTATATGACTTTGCCCAAGTCACTTCCTCTTTCTGGAGTTCAGTTTCTCCCTCCGCAAAATAGCGATAATGCTATTTCCCAATAGTTGTAAAATGTTTTGAGGTCTATGGATGAAAGGTGCAGTATAAGTGTGAGGTTTTATTGATTTAAAACCACGTGTCCTTAAAGTATAACACACACAGTCAGTGCTATATAAATAGCAATGATACCATGAATTTTAAAAAGGCATTTAAAAAGTACCCTTAGAAAATATATTTTTAGTAAAGGCTCTTTTGACATTTACCTAACCATATATTGGTGCTGGTGGTACATCAGTATTTATTCACCTACATGAAAGCCCAAGGTAGTTCACTTGCAGCAATAAATATTTTGTGTGTAAGCTGAATTCAGAAAGCAGCTAATAGGGCTGCACATGCTTTAATGTGATTTCAGAAGAGTCAGAGACTTTAGCTTTAAGAAGCCCTGGGCTGACTTCAAAAGGTTGAAATGTACACACAGAAGATCAGATATTTATCCAGAGCTTGAGTCTGCATAATCTGATAGGCAATTTCACAAGACCAGAACTTCTCTTGAGTTTTCTGATATCACCTTTTTCAGATTGGGCTGGAAATATCACACAAATAGCCTTTCTGGCAATATTTTAGCACTTTAGAGGCAGGAACCCAGAAATCCATAGGAATTAGAAATAAAGTATTTGATCCTTAATCTCCTGTAAGGTCACGGTATCCTGCTGGAACAGCACAAAGTGACCGTAAAGCTGCCCTAAAGGGGCAGCTGAGGCTTTCCTCAGCAATGGACGAAAGTTTGGATGGTGGAAAGACGGCATCAACCGTTTTATGTTGTCTGCTTCTCCCACATCAGCAGAAGGAATGTGAATTATACTGGTGCTGGAACACAATGCACTCCACTAATTTCTAGCCAGTGGAATGGTCCCTAGTGGGCCATTCTAGTTGGCATAAGTCAGAGCAGCCATATGGTCACTCCAGCTTGTCTAGGATCAAAAGAGAAGTAAGTGGGGCTTAAAGTTACCTTTATGCTCACTACAAGCTGTTCCAACCCTGAACCCAAAAAAGGAAGAAAAATTAACTTTCAGAATCTTTAAACAGTACAGTGTAGAAATGGGCAAAGATGTGATGTGAGGGTACATGTGCACCACTAATCAACTCCCCCAAAGCAATCAAAAGTGATCTGAATTCAAGACTCACCAGAGGACAAACTGCATGGAGCAACTTGGTAGGTCAAAGGACACAGAACTGATTTTGTATTTAGCAAGAATTCTAAAAGTGCAAGTGTTCAGCTGTGGTCAGGAATACAAGAATGAATGAAAATGCCAACAGCTAACTGCAATCGTAACCAATTACAGGCTACCTCATGAGGTGGATATATTATTCTGAACAAAAGGTGGCTGCAAATCTGTTTTCTAATCCTAGCTGACTATGGGACTACGACAGGTGCCAAATGTGTTTCTCTTGGTTCATTTAGATGCAGTGCTAAAAGGCCAGACTAAGTTAAATTATTCAAGCAAGAGCTTCAGCAGTTCTGCCCCACTTCTTTATGCTTGTAAGGAAATAATTTTGTCAAATGCAAATTCTGTTTAAAGGTGCAAACTTTTTCCTGTTATTAATTTGCTATCACAGCACTGAGCTACAGAGTTTGTGTCCAACATTCCTACTCATGGTTAATCCTGCTGCATTTGGCATTTTTCAGAAATAGCCCCTCTGAAGAGCTTTTGAAAATGCTAGAAGCATAACCCCTGATAAGTCTGTATCTGCCGTCATTTTCCACAGCGAGAGTGTAATAAATACACTTCAGAAGGGAATGCACCATAATGGGGAAAGTTTAAAGCATGTCAGGTCTGTAGCTGGAAAGAAGGCAGGGCTCTGCTTTTCGTCAGTCATTAATTGCTTTTTTCCAAGCATGTCACCAGGTCTTCACGTGTCATCTGGCAGTGTGATCTGATGTAATCACCCAGCCAAAAACACAATGCAGAATGCGAGAGCTAGTCTGCTGAAAGAGTCCTTCCATGTGTCACAAGCCTGCAAGGAGTGGTTGGGCAGAGATCTCCCCCCTGTGGTAATCAAACCTCAAGTCAATCGATCCAATGTCTTTTTCCTCTTTGTTTCATTTTAATTTTCACTCCCTGTGGATGTCTCAAGTCTCTCCTTTTCTCCTCATACATAAATTTTGGCACCTCTTGGCTGTAGCAGAGGGTCTGCTTTTCAGTGGACCCTTCTGTCTACAAATAAGCCCAAACTAAAATCCCAGGCACAAACTTTCCCAAAAGGTTTTAGGGTGGGAGGAAGAGTTTCAAGAATCTGAGCCCTGATCCAACAATCCGAATGTCATGGCTAGTCTCTATTGTGGTATTAGGCTGAACGAAAACCCAAGGTCCAATTACCATCCAGACTTCAGGAGTTTTACACTGGGTTGGCAGTTGAATTTCATTTATATTGCTGCCTGCTAGGTCAAGACACCCCTGAGCACCAGAAACTGAAGAAGGGAAGCAGTGGGGAGGACAGACGTATGCCCCCAATCCCATATTCGGCAAAGGTCTATAAGTCCCCTACCCACTGCCAGATGCCTGGCTCCTTCACTGAGTTGCCAGTGCAATTGCCAGTCACAGGGATAGTGGGGAAAAGCAGCTCAGGGAGCAACAGCATCATACAGATTGCAGTAGCCTTAAAAAAATGGAGCTGAGCACAAAACTGTCTTGGGGTGAGGATCCCTACACTATGGAAGCTGTGGGCTACAGATATCCAGGAGTAAGGAGGGAGAGACAAAGAGGATGAGGGGAGAGGTGAGAGAGAGAGAAGACAGCCAGGGGTGGAGGTAGGAAAGGAAAGGTAACAAGGGAAAGGGGAGAGAACATAAATATTTACAAAAATAAAGCTTATTTTGACTGCACTCCTCTCCCCACTTCCACATTGTTGGCTGGGGACAGGATGAGGGAAACAAACTAACAAGATATGCCTCTCCTTCACAGGCCTGGTCTATACTACGCGTTTAAACCAATTTTAGGAGCGTTAAACCGATTTAACGCCGCACCCGTCCACACTAAGAGGCCCTTTATATCGATATAAATGGCTCTTTAAACCGGTTTCTGTACTCCTGAGAGGAGTAGCGCTAATATCGGTATTACCATATCGGATGAGGGTTAGTGTGGCCGCAAATCGATGGTATTGGCCTCCGGGCGGTATCCCACAGTGCACCACTGTGACCGCTCTGGACAGCAATCAGAACTCGGATGAAGTGGCCAGGTAAACAGGAAAAGCCCCGCGAACTTTTGAATATCATTTCCTGCTTGCCCAGCGTGAAGCTCCGATCAGCACGGGTGGCGATGCAGTCCCAAATCCAAAAAGAGCTCCAGCATGGACCGTACGGATTTGATCGCTGTATGGGCAGACAAATCTGTTCTATCAGAGCTCTGTTACAGAAGACGAAATTCCAAAGCATTTTTAAAAAATCTCCAGACAGAGGCCACAGCAGGGACTCAGCACACTGCTGCGTGACAAGCGTAACGGAAAGCCAAAGAAGCAAATGGACGCTCATGGAGGGAGGGAGGGGGGACTGAGGACTCAAGCTATCCAACAGTTCCTGCAGTCTCCGAAAAGTATTTGCATTCTTGGCTGAGCTCCCAATGCCTGTAGGGTCAAACACATTGTCCGCGGTGGTTCAGGGCATAGCTCGTCAATTTACCCCCCTCATCCACCCACAGAAGGAAAAGGGAAAAAATAGTCTCTTGACTCTTTTAAATGTCACCCTATGGCTACTGAATGCTGTTGGTAGACGCGATGCTGCGGCAGTGAACTGCAGCATCCTCGCCCCCCCTCCTTGGTGGCAGACGGTACAGTACAGAAGGACTGGTATCCGTCCTCATCATCAGCCCATGAGTGCTCCTGGCTGGCCTCCCGGCCATTCCCAGTAGATGGTACAGAACGGCTGGTAACCATCTTCATCATAGCAACAGGAGGCTGAGCTCCATCAGCCCCCGCCCTTCATGTGTAAAGAAAAGATTCTGTACTGCCTGGACTATCATAGCAGCGGGATGCTGGGCTCCTCTCCCCCACACTGCTTAATGTCCTGTCTGGACTATCATAGCAGCTGGAGGCTGCCTTCCCCTCATTTTATCTCACTAACAAGTCACTGTTTCTTATTCCTGCATTCTTTATTACTTCAGCACACAAATGGGGGGACACTGCAACGGTAGCCCAGGAAGGCTGGGGGAGGAGGGAAGCAACAGGTGGGGTTGTTGCAGGGGCACCCCCTGTGAATGGCATGCAGCTCATCATTTCTGCGGGATCTGACACGGAGCGGCTGTGCTCTCTGGTTCTCTGATACACTAGTTCTCTAGTACACTTGCCCCATATTCTAGGCAGGACTGATTCTATTTTTAGATACCATAAAGGAGGGATTGACTCGGGGAGTCATTCCCATTTTTGTCTTTTGTGCCCCTGGCCAACCTCAGCCAGGGGCACCCATGACAGCAGCAGACAGTACAGTACAGAAGGACTGGTAACCGTCATCTCATTGCTAATTTACAATAGCAGCAGACGGTACAGAACAGCTGATAACCGTCTCTGCTATCATGCAAAAGCAAATGAATACTGCTGTGTAGCGCTGCTGAATCGCCTCTGTCAGCGGCATCTAGTACACATAAGGTGACAGTGACAAAAGGCAAAACAGGCTCCATGGTTGCCATGCTATGGCGTCTGCCAGGGCAATCCAGGGAAAAAGGGCGCGAAATGCTTGTCTGCCGTTGCTTTCCCAGAGGAAGGAGTGACTGATGACATTTACCCAGAACCACCCGCGACAATGATTTTTGCCCCATCAGGCACTGGGATCTTAACCCAGAATTCCAAGGGGCGGGGGAGGCTGCGGGAACTATGGGATAGCTACGGAATAGCTACCCACAGTGCAACGCTCCAGAAATCGATGCTAGCCTCGGACCGTGGACACACACCACGGAATTAATGTGCTTAGTGTGGCCGCGTGCACTCGACTTTATACAATCTGTTTTACTAAACCGGTTTATGTAAAATCGGAATAATCCCGTAGTGTAGACATACCCTCAGGATACTTATATGCTGTTATCCTCTCCCCCCGCCCTTTGTCTGCTTTTGTGATTTGCAAATGGCAAGCTCTCTGGGGCCAGGTTATTGCTGGGACTATGTTTGCACTGTGCCACAGCATGGACTATAGGGGTATGAATTGCGGAGCGCACCAAGTGTTGCGCACTAACTTCTCCATGACGACGCTGCTGGTGCAAACGAAAAGGTGCCTCATTCACATTAACACAGTCCTGTTGAAAGAGGGTTATGTTAACATGAACCAAGTACCTTGTAGGTCACACCAGCAGCGCTGACACGGGACAGTTAGCACTCAACACTTTGGTGTGCGCTGCAATTCAGAGCCCTGTAGCCAGGGCTGCCCGGGTGTGTGTGTGGGGGGAGTTGGAGGGGGGCAAGTGGGGCAATTTGCCCCAGGCCCTGCAGGGGCCCCCCTGAGAATATAGTATTCTATAGTTTTGCAACTTTTTTTATGGAAGGGGCCCCCGAAATTGCTTTGCCCCAGGCCCCCTGCATCCTCTGGGCGGCATTGTTAGGGTTTCAGCCTATTTCATTCAAGGGAGGTAAAGCAAATATATATATATAGCAGGCTAGTGAGGGAGAGCAATCATTGATTATTGGATAATTTTTCCAGCAGCTTTTGGGTCTCATCCAAAGCCCCCTAAAATCAATGGGAATCTTTCAATTGATTTCATGGGCTTTGAAATCAGCACTCTGAAGAGATTAAGACAGACTATGTTAATCAAATGGAAATTGACTACAAGTGCTATTCACTGTGCAGAGTTTGTTAGATTCCCCAAATGAAATCTTTGTTTTACTGAAACTTGTATTCACTGAACTGCTCTACTGCTGGGTCTGTGTAAGGAATTTTTATCTTGACCTGCGAACCTCATTTCCTTTAGATTCAGTGTTAATAGACAGTAAAAGAAACAACTTCAAAAATAGCTGTTCCATAAACTATTCTAAGAAATGGAGTTTGAGTACATCATTTTGTATTGCTACCCTGCATATAACTGAACTACTGAACTAGAGCTCTCAGAGGTTGTGTAATTCCTCTTTTTGGGTGACCATTGCTTGGAAAAGATATTGCTCTTCATTTTTCTAACTTATCTCTCATTTTCTCTCATATATGTCTCATAAGCCTAGCAAAAAATATAAAAATTAGGGCTGTTGATTAATCGGCGTTAACTCACATGATTAACTCAAAAAAAATTAATCACAATTAATCACACTGTTAAACAATAGAATACCCATTGAAATTTAATAAATATTTGTAGATGTTTTTCTACATTTTCAAATATATTGATTTCTATTACAACACAGAATGCAAACTGTACAGTGCTCACTTTATATTATTTTTTATTACAAATATTTGCACTGTAAAAATGATAAACAAAAGAAATAGTATTTTTCAATTCACCTCCTACAAGTACTGTAGTGCAATCCCTTTATTGTGGAGGTGTAACTTAAAAATGTAGATTTCTTTGGTACATAACTGCACACAAAAACAAAGTCCACTCCGTCTTGCTTCTTGTTCAGCCAATTGCTAAGACAAACAAGTTTATTTGCATTTACAGGAGATACTGTTGTCTGCTTCTTATTTACAATGTCACCTGAAAGTGAAAACAGGCATTTGCATGGCACTTTTGTAGCCGGCCTTGCAAGGTATTTATGTGCCAGATATGCTAAACATTCATATGCCCATTCACGCTTTGGCCAGAGGACATGCTTCTATGCTGATGATGCTCATTAAAAAAAAAGTGTTAATTAAATTTGTGACTGAACTCCTTGGGGGAGAACTGTATGTCTCCTGTTCTGTTTTACCCACATTTCATGTTATAGCAGTCTTGGATGACGACCCAGCACATGTTCGTTTTAAGAACACTTTCACAGCAGTTTTGACAAAATACAAAGAAGGTACCAATGTGAGATTTCTAAAAGTAGCAACAGCACTCGACCCAAGGTTTAAGAATCTGAAGTGCCATCCAAAAGTTGAGAGGGATGAGGTATGGGTCATGCTTTCAGAAATCTTAAAAGAGGAATACTCCCATGCAGAAACTACAGAACATGAACCACCAGAAAAGAAAAACTTACTGCTGGTGGCATCTAACTCAAATGATGAAAATGAACATGCGTCGATCCTCTCTGCTTTGGATCATTATCGAGCAGAACCTGTCATCAGCATGGATGCATGTCCTCTGGAATGGTGGTTGAAGAATGAAGGGACATATGAATCTTTAGCATATCTGGCACGGAAATATCTTGCGACACTGGCTACAACTGTGCCATGTGAATGCCTGTTCTCACTTTTGGGTGACATTGCAAACAAGAAGTGGGCAGCATTATCTCCTGCAAATTGTAACCAAACTTATTTGTCTGAGTCATTGGCTGATCAAGAAGTAGGACTGAGTGGACTTGTAGGCTCTGAAGTTCTACATTGTTTTATTTTTGAATGCAGTTATTTTTTTGGACATAATTCTACATTTGTAAGTTCAACTTTCATGATAAAGAGATTGCACTATATTATTTGCATTAGGCGAATTGAAAAATACTATTTCTTTTGTTTTTTACAGTGCAAATACTTGTAATAAAAATAAATATAAAGTGAGCACTTTACACTTTGTATTCTGTGTTGTAATTGAAATCAATATATTTGAAAATGTAGAATAGACCCAAAAATATTTAAATAAATGGTATTCTATTAGTTTAACAGCATGATTAATCATGCAATTAATCACAATTATTTTTAATCATGTGATTAAGCATGATTAATTTTTTTAATTGCTTGACAGCCCTAATAAAAATACTCCAGACTTGTAGCTCTCACTGAGACCCACTTCCATCCATGCTAAACAGGATAAAAATGGAACATTAAAAATGGAATATGGCAAGAAATTCTGTAGTTCTAGTTAGTTAAATATTTATAAGTGGCACCCCCAGAACCTTGGAAACTGGACACCAGACAGCAATGAACACAAAATTCACACAAATTAATATAACCAGTGGCAACATCATCTCATGGAGAGAAAGGATAATCTGCCATAGCTCTTGGATGACCAAATCACTTAATCTTTCTGTGCCTGAGTTCTTGATCAGTAAAAGAGGAACAATAATACGTACCTTCTCCCACCATCTGTCCGCCGTCTGTGTTTGGATTGCAAGGTCTATGGAGCAGGGACTGCATCTTAATGTGTTTGTATAGGATTTAGCACAGTGTGGCCCTGTTCTAAGTAGGGGCCTTTTAGGAGCTATTGTTGATTTAGGAGCCAAATAAACATGAACAACAATTAAGTCAGGGAAGCAACTAAGCCTTGTCCTGCCTTCTAGAGCTTCCTAAATCTGGGTTTTAAGGGACAAGAGGGAGTAAGTTAGAAAGGAGGAAGCTCTCTAACAAGAACACCCTGCCACTGATCCTGCAATGTTCAAGCAGAGGAACAGCATGTGACCCAGTCATTCATAACTGCGGTGATGGGCCAGTGAGAGGGAGACAATCCCCCAGATAGTTAGCTCTTCAATCACATTATTTCTTTTAAGCAGGTACATCACAACTGGCATTCTGCCCTTCCACAGGGAAGCATTAGCAATCTCTGTCAATAATGAGCTCAAAACTTCTCTGCTGTCCTTGACCAGTGCAAAGGTCTATCTCACTGGTGGTGGACCACAATTGCCCTTCAACAGTGGTTCTCAGCCCTTTTCATACTGACCCCCCTTCCATTTAGCAAATGTGAGAAGAGCCGGGATAACCCCTAGGTTGAGAACACTTGCCTTAGTTGACCTAAGACCACACTTAACAAAAAACAGAATGAAACTCAGCAAAAGAAGGTCGTATATTTATAATCTTCAGCCCTGATACTGAATCCACAGCACTGGCCAAATCAGTCAGGAGAAGCCAGCTGTTTTTCAGTGCAGTAGATGGAAATTTCCTTATAGTGAGAAAAGGAACTCTGAAATAGAGCTAAAGCCAGTTGGAATCACCACGCTGCCTATTTTTGCTAGGGGGACCTTGCTGATACTATGGCAGATAAATAATGGAGGATTAAAATGAACTTCTCTGTGTATCTGTGTAGATAGGTCAGAACCCTCCGTGGGGTTAATGATAATTACATGGATGAGGGTAGCACCTAGAGATCTCAACCAAGCCAGGCTCCATCCATTATGCTGGGAGCTACATATTCACACAGGAAAAAGAGACAGTTCCTGTCCTGAAGAGTTTGATTTCCAGCCTGAACTGGAGCGGTAAATGCTGTAATGTAGTCAGGTTGAATGGATGCATCATGTTGCTCAGTATCGACCACTTCTACCAATTAATGAGCAGTGCTGGTGGGTTTCTAAGGACTTGCATCCAGACTTCTTTAATCAGAAAAAGGATGATGGGCACAGCATGGGCCTTGATGACATAAAGAAATGGAAACAGACATCCTCCTGGATCTAATAAGGATGCAGAGATCTCTTCTATAGAGAAAGAAAATAAATACCTCTGTTATAGTTAACTTCGTGCTCTTATCATAATGGACATTTATGACATTCCCCAAAACATGTGAACTAGTCAGCACTAAGTCAGTCTACACATCACAGCCTGCCTGCTGTGCTTGAACGAAGTTATTAGAGGATCTATTTAAAGGCAAAGGTGGTGGATTAGCATTGTATATCAATGATGAGGTAGACTGTAAAGAAATAAGAAGTGATAGAATGGATAAGACAGAGTCTCTTTGGGCAAAAATCACATTGGGGAAGAAAAGTACTAGAGCTTCCCCTGGGATAGTGCTTGGGGTGTGCTATAGCCCGCTGGGATCTGATTTAGATATGGATAGAGACCTTTTTAATGTTTTTAATGAAGTAAATACTAATGGGAATTGTGTGATCATGGGAGACTTTAACTTCCCAGATATAGACTGGAGGACAAGTGCTAATAATAATAATAGGGCTCAGATTTTCCTGGATGTGATAGTTGATGGATTCCTTCACCAAGTAGTTGCTGTACCAACAAGAGGGGATGCCATTTTAGATTTGGTTTTCATGAATAGTGAAGACCTCATGGAAGAAATGGTTGTAGGGGACAACCTTGGTTCGAGCGATCATGAGCTAATTCAGTTCAAACTAAATGGAAGGATAAACAAAAATAGATCTGGGACTAGGGTTTTTGATTTCAAAAGGGCTAACTTTAAAAAAATAAGGAAATTAGTTAGGGAAGTGGATTGGACTGAAGAACTTGTGGATCTAAAGGTAGAGGAGGCCTGAAATTACTTCAAGTTAAAGTTGCAGAAACTATTAGAAGCCTGCATCCCAAGAAAGGGGAAAAAATTCATAGGCAGGAATTGTAGACCAAGCTGGATGAGCAAGCATCTCAGAGAGGTGATTAAGAAAAAGCAGAAAGCCTACAAGGAGTGGAAGATGGGAGGGATCAGCAAGGAAAGCTACCTTATTGAGGTCAGAAAGTGTAGGGATAAATTGAGAAAGGCCAAAAGCCATGTAGAGTTGGACCTTGCAAAGGGAATTAAAACCAATAGTAAAAGGTTCTATGGCCATATGAATAAGAAGAAAACAAAGAAAGAAGAAGTGGGACCGCTAAATACTGAGCCTGGAGTGGAGGTTAAGGATAATCTAGGCATGGCCCAAGATTTAAACAAATACTTTGCCTTACTCTTTAATGAGGCTAAAGAGGAGCTTAGGGATAATGACAGGATGACAAATGGGAATGAGGATATGGAGGTAGATATTACCACATCCAAGGTAGAAGCCAAACTCGAACAGCTTAATGGGACTAAATCAGGGGGCCCAGATAATCTTCATCCAAGAATATTAAAGGAACTGGCACATGAAATTGCAAGCCCGTTAGCAAGAATTTGTAATGAATCTGTAAACTCAGGGGTTGTACCGTATGACTGGAGGATTGCTAACATAGTTCCCATTTTTAAGAAAGGGAAAAAAGTGATTCGGGTAACTACAGGACTATTAGTTTGACATCTGTAGTATGCAAGGTCTTGGAAAAAATTTTGAAGGAGAAAGTAGCTAAGGACATTGAGGTCAATGGTAATTGGGACAAAATACAGCATGGTTTTACAAAAGGTAGATCATGCCAAACCAACCTGATCTCCTTCTTTGAGAAGGTAACAGATTTTTTAGACAAAGGAAATGCAGTGGATCTAATTTAACTCAGTTTCAATAAGGCTTTTGACATGGTTCCACGTGGAGAATTATTAGTTAAATTGGAAAAGATAGGGATCAATATGAAAATTGAAAGGTGGATAAGGAACTGGTTAAAAGCGAGACTACAATGGGTCGTACTGAAAGGTAAATTGTCAGGCTGGAGGGAGGTTACTAGTGGAGTTCCTCAGGGATCGATTTTGGAACCAAACTTATTTAATCTTTTTATTACTGTCCTTGGCACAAAAAGTGGAAATGTGCTAATAAAGTTTGTGGATGACACAAAGCTGGGAGGTATTGCCAATACAGAGAAGGACTGGGATATCATACAGGAAGATCTGGATGACCTTGTAAACTGGAGTAATAGTAATAGGATGAAATTAATAGTGAAAAGTGCAAGGTCATGCATTTAGGGATTAATAACAAGAATTTTTGTTATAAACTGGGGACGCATCACTTGGAAGTAACAGAGGAGGAGAAGGACCTAGGAGTATTGGTTGATCACAGGATGACTATGAGCTGCTGTAACGGGGCGAGACTCACCCCTGCCGCGCCTCCTGTCATTCGTCCTGGGACTTAGCTCTTTTGACCCAGAGCGCCCACTTGCCCTCGTATCCCTCCCAGACCCGGTGCCCCTTGTCCTTGGGTGCTGCCCCCGGCAGTACACTCGCTCTCAGGGTCTCCCCACCCAGGGGAACCCCCACCCACTATCCCCACCTCACCTCAGTCTTGGGCTACTGCCAGTCACCATCTAGTCCCCGCTCACTGGGGCAGACTGCAGTGTAAAAGTCACTCATCATAGACAAGGGTGGTTTGGACAGGCTGCCTCTGCCTACCCTGGGCTGCACCCTTGCACGCTAGTACCTTTCTGGCCTTTGACAAGGCCGTAGCCTGGGGCTTTTCCGGGTGGGAGCTCCCCAGCCCTGTTCCCCAGCCCTGCCCCACTCAGGTACCCTGTTCAGCTCAGGGCCACCCAGAGGATTCCGGGGGCCCGGGGTCTTCGGCGGCGGGGGGCCCTTCCGTTCCAGGACCCGCCGCCGAAGTGCCCCGAAGACCCGCGGCGGGAGCCCCCCGCCGCCGAATTACCGCCGAAGCGGGACCCGCCGCCGAAGTGCAGCCCGGTGTTTGGCGGTAATTCGGCGGCGGGGGAGGGTCCCCGCCGCGGGTCTTCGGGGCACTTCGGCGGCGGGTCCCGGAACGGAAGGGCCCCCCGCCGCCGAAGACTGGGCTGCGCTTCGGCGGCGGGTCCCGCTTCCCCCCCGCCCCGGCCCCAGCCTCTTACCCCCGGCTCCCTCCTCACCCGGAGTCTCAGCGCCTCGCAGAACAGCCGCAGCGTGTGGCCGGCGGGGCGGGGCCCGAGCTCCGTCCCGCTCAGAGCCACGTGGTGAGGGGGGCGGGGCTGTGAACTCCACGCCGGAGACACGGCACTTGATGCGCTGAGGCTCCAGGAGAGGGGCGGAGGCGGGAGCGTCCGCTGTTCTCTTGAGGGCCCCTGTGGAGCCCGGGGCCCAGGGCAAATTGCCCCCTTTGCCCCCCCCTCTGGGCGGCCCTGGTTCAGCTTCCCAGCAGCCAGGCCCTTCTCCCTCTAGAGAGAAACTGACTCTGAACCTGGCCCACTGCCCTCTTATAAGGGCCAGCTGAGCCCTGATTGGGGCGTGGCCACAGCTGAGCCTGCTTTCCCAATCAGCCTGTGAACTGCATGCTCCCAGCCACAGCGCTCTCCTGGGCTGTTTTAAGCCCTTTAAGGCCGGAGTGGGTGACCACCCCGCTGCAGCCGCCAATATGATATGGCCATGAAAAAAGCTAGTGCAGTCTTGGGATGCATCAGGTGAGGTACTTCCAGTAGAGATAAGGAGGTGTTAGTACTGTTACACAAGGCACTGGTGAGACCTCATCTGGAATACTGTGTGCAGTTCTGGTCTCCCAGGTTAAAGAAAGATTAATTCAAACTGGAACCGGTACAGAGAAGGCCTACTAAGATGATCCGAGGAATGGAAAACCTATCTTATGAAAGGAGACTCAAAGAGCTTGGCTTGTTTAGCCTAACCAAAAGAAGGCTGAGGGGAGATATGATTGCTCTCTATAAATATATTATAGGGATAAATACCAGGGAGGGGGAGGAATTATTTAAGCTCAGTACCAATGTGGACACAAGAACAAATGACAGATTTCAGAGTAGCAGCCGTGTTAGTCTGTATCCGCAAAAAGAACAGGAGTACTTGTGGCACCTTAGAGACTAACAAATTTATTTCAGCATAAGCTTTCGTGGGCTACAGCTCACTTCTTCAGATGCATAGAACTGGATATAAACTGGCCATCAGGAAGTTTAGACTTGAAATTAGATGAAGGTTTCTAAGCATCAGAGGAGTGAAGCTCTGGAACAGCCTTCCAAGGGGAGAAGTGGGGGCAAAAGATATATCTGGCTTCAAGATTAATCTTGATAAGTTTATGGAGGGGATGATATGATTGGAAAGCCTAATTTTGGCAATTAATTGATCTTTGACTATGAGCAGTAAATATGCCCAATGGCCTGTGATGGGATGTTAGATGGGTTACTACAGAGAATCCTTTCCTGGGTGTCTGGCTGGTGAGTCTTGCCCACATGCTCAGGGTTTAGCTGATCACCATATTTGGGGTTAGGAAGGAATTTTTCCTCCAGGGCAGATTGGCAGAGGCCCTGGGTTTTTTTTTTTTGCCTTCCTCTGCAGCGTGGGGCACGGGTCACTTGCTGGAGGAATCTCTGCACTTGAAATCTTTAAACCATGATTTGAGGACTTCAACAGCTCAGACATAGGTTAGGGGTTTATTATAGGAGTGGGTGAGTGAGATTCTGTGGTCTGCGTTGTGCAGGTCAGACTAGACCAGGGGTCGGCAACCGGTGGCTCGCGGCTCGCCAGGGTAAGTACCCTGGCGGGCCGGCCCGGTTTGTTTATCTGCCGCGTCGGCAAGTTCGGCCGATCGCGGCTCCCACTGGCCGCGGTTTGCGGTCCCAGGCCAATGCGGGAGGCAGGAAGCGGCGCGAGCCGAGGGATGTTCTGGTCGCGGCTTCCTGCCTCCCGCATTGGCCTGGGACCGCGAACCGCGGCCAGTGGGAGCCGCGATCGGCCGAACTTGCCGACGCGGCAGATAAACAAACCGGGCCGGCCCGCCAGGGTGCTTACCCTGGTGAGCCGCGAGCCACCGGTTGCCGACCCCTGGACTAGACAATCATAATGGTCCTTTCTGACCTTAAAGTCTATGAGTCTAAATCTCAGCCTAATCCAAGCCCTCAGTATAGATTACTGATGCTACTGAAATTTGCAAAATATTAGGAAGCCATAAAGATTACTTCTCCTCACCTTATTTCAATACCTGCAGTGAAAATAAAAACTATACAACTAACACTTTTAAATTTTTGATTTATAAAAAGTGTATTTTATGTGCTTGTCAAACTGAAGATAATCATACAAAACAAGGCCTAGATAACATGTATGACATGACATGCTCGGTATCTGCAGCAAACCTACCGATTTTGAGTGGTTGGATGTTCCTGCTATATATCCTAGGGATGTTCCATAGGGAATTGATGCCAGAATACATCCACCCAGTCAGGGTTAGTGGAAAAGATAACATAATCTGATTTAGCTTCATGACTTGGGGTTCAAGGCAATAGTTCTGATGTGTGGTTACTATAGGCTCCTGCCAGGAAACTGGTGAAGCACTATGATCTAGTGATCAAAGAAGACAAGTGGTCAAGCCCATTCAAGTTTCTGCTATAGGTGGGTGAACCAGTTCACATAAATTAAGACCAGAACCATTTTGCAGATTGACCAAAAAGGTTTGGTTATTTTTAAAAACAGCATTACACATCTCTAGTTATGGCTGGAAATGAAAGTTCCTAAAAACTGTGAAAGTCTGTTCTTACAATATATCTTTCCCATCTGGATCCACGAAACTAGACATTTTGTGGAAAAGCCTGATAGTGCAAGGTTTTCAAACTAAATTAGGTTTGGATGAATGCATCTGAAGTTCTGGGTGCTTATCCAGAATGAACCTTTAAACCTTTCAAAGTTTGTTCTTATCCGTATTTGAGATCCTTGTGCCTCAAAATGGTGTTTCTCAACCCTTTTGATACAAGGGGTCAGCTTGCAACCTTCCTAAACTGTGTCAGGAAGATCTCAGGGACTGGCACTGGTTCACACAGACCAGTCATTGAGAAACACTGCCTCAAAATAATCTAGTTGAGAAACTGGGTGCAAAGGTGGGTCCTTGCTGAGGAGCAAATAGTGCTTTGGATTTCATCTTTCCTGAATAACTACAAAGAAATTAGATGAAAATAAAAGGAAAAAACTATAAAAAGGGAGGAAAATAAATTTCTGGGTCTGACAAGAGCAAGTCATTCTTCATATATCATGAACTTAAATGGGAAATCAGAACAAAAGGAAATAAAAGTGTGTTTTCAGCTAAGGAGTATTTCTGCTGCAAGAGGGAATTTGCAGACAAGTGCTTCTGCCCATCACTGCTGAACAGAGCCACATTATTGCTGGCACTGGGGCAAAACACTAGTGTGAATGACAAAGACAGCCAGATGTGCTTCTGCAGAACAGCCCACACAAACAAAGACACTCAGTGATTTGCTAATTTTGGTTTTGCACTAAACCATCATGATAATGATCATGACCATTATTTTTATGGTTATGAAAATGCAAATTTTCTTTTATCCGGCCCATTGAACTGGAAATAGCCTGCAAGAGCAGTGCAGATTCTTCCGCTGGGGTTCTCCAATTACAATTTTATTTCATAAGAAGAGCAGCAGTCTAAGCCTCTTGGGGGCTGATATGAAACATCAGACTACCTGCTGATGGCAACCTAACTGCGTTTCTTAAGTCTTGAGATGAGAAAATGTCTATTAGATGACTAGTTGAAGTCAGAAAACTTGGAGACATTATCTGCCTCATATTACATGATAAGCATCTGAAATGTAAGAACCACTACCTTTTTTCCTCTCCAGTTGGGAAACGGTGGAGAAGCAAATCATCAACAAGAATTAATGAACAAACCAGGCTAATTAATCCATGAAATGTTAACCCTTTTAGAGAAGTAACTTCTTGAGAAGATGCTCACAAAGAGCGACAAAATCTACACAAAACCTTTCACTGGAGCACAGTTCATTTCATTCCATATTCCTCTTTACATTCTTGATGCTGTGAGGAGTGGCAGTCCCCAGCAGTGCTTTATTCTAATCAGCAATCCTGTGTAGTTTGGTGAGCCCTCTGTTTTCAAAACTAATTCATTTTGCAGCATAATCTGCACAGCCGATCAAATCAGAGGCCAATGAGGGTTCCTTTACATACTCGTATCCTCCCCCCTTGGGTAATTTCACACATGAGTACATGAACTGACTGAGCTAACAGAACTAAAAACGAATTTCTCTCATTATCTTTTATATGGCAGACAGACATTTCCACTTGGGTTGATGAATTGATCGAGAGTCTGAGCTTGTTTGCGCACTGCTTTCTATTCTCACCTAAAATATACAGCAAATGAACTGCACTATAACAAAATCCAGAAGTTGCATGGAATGAGTGAGTTTTCTCTGTGGGATGCAAGTCTAATCAGTCAGAATACTTGTTACAGCCGAAGGTTCAGATATCTGGAGATTTTACATAAATGACCTAATGCCCTAATTTGCATATCTGAGTATTATGCATTACCTTATTTACATGAATGACAGCAAATGTCCTAATTAACAGCATTTAAGTGTGACAAGGCTGCAGCTTGGAATGAGCTCTAGGAACATAGCAGTGCTCAGTTCCTGGCTTTCTCTGGCATCTCCCTGGGTTCCTGTTCAGCTCCTTGAGGCTCTGCCCTGGCTGTCCCTTGCCCTGGACTGGGTGGAGGGCTGTGGTTGCGTGGCTATCCCCCAGTGCTGGCTGCTGCCGCTCTGGCCTGGGAGGAGGATCTGGCTGCTTCTAGTCATTGGCTGAGGTTGCTCTGGATGGGCTTCCAGTCCCTAGCCGCCCCTTGCCAGGGGAAAAATTTTTTTGTCCCTGCCTGCTGTTCCCTGATTTGGGAGGTGGGAAGCTATGGCTGTGGCCCCGAGCTGTGGCAGGCTCTGGTTCCTAATGTCTGGTAACTGGTCACAGACTAGAGAGTTGTTATAACCAGAGCACTCCCCAGTGTCACTCTAGCCATATCTCCAAGTCTATGACTTTGAGTTGGGTAAGGGAACATAAGAACGGCCATACTGGGTCAGACCAAAGGTCCATCTAGCCCAATAGCCTGTCTTCTGACAGTGGCCGATGCCAGGTGCCCCAGATGGAATGAACAGAACAGTTAATCATCAAGTGATCCATCCCCTGTTGCCCATTCCCAGTTTCTGGCAAACACACGCTAGGGACACTATCCCTGTCCATCCTGGCTAATAGCCATTGATGGATCAATCCTCCATGAACTTATCTAGTTCTTTTTTGAATGCTGTTATAGTCTTGGCCTTCACAACATCCTTTGGCAAGGAGTTATACAGGTTGACTGTCCATTGTGTGACAAAATACTTCCTTTTGTGTGTTTTAAACCTGCTCCTATTAATTTCATTTGGTGACCTCTAGTTCTTGTATTATGAGAAGGAGTAAATAACACTTTCTTATTTACTTTCTCCATACCAGTCGTGATTTTATAGACCTCCATCATATCCCCACTTAGTCGTCTCTTTTCCAAGCTGAAAAGTCCCAGTCTTATTAATCTCTCCTCATATGGCAGCTGTTCCATACCCCTAATCATTAGTGTTGTCCTTTTCTGAAGCTTTTCCAGTATATCTTTTTTGAGATGGGGCAACCACATCTGCACATAGTATTCAAGATGTGAGCATCCCATGTATTTATTAGAGGCAATATGTGGGCATACCATGGATTTATATAAAGGCAGTATGTATTTTCTGTCTTATCTATCCCTTTCTTAATGATTCCCAACATTCAGTTTGCTTTTTTGACTGCCGCTGCACATTGAGTGGATGTTTTCAGAGAACTATCCACAATGACTCCAAGATCTTTTTCTTGAGTGGTAACAGCTAATTTAGACCCCACCATTTTATATGTATTTAAAATGGACTAAGTTCTAGGCTATGACACAATCGAGAATCATCCCACTTGAGGCTTTATGTGTCCTCCTATGTCCTCTACAACTTTAATCACTGATATCCTGCCCAAACCAGAAAGATGCAGCCGGGGGTGTCCTCTCAACTCTGCAAGTCAGATCTCATATTTCACAGATGATGTAATTACGAAGAGCCTACTGTGCAATTTCCTTCCCAAATACTTTCCTGCTAGGACTGTGTGTTTATGTGAGAGAGCTCCACTCTCATCCTATCTTCTCTTCTTTCCTTCTTCCTTTCCTGGCAGCTGAGTAGGGGATACGGTTAAGAAGACAACTTTCTCTCTTCTGCCCCTTCTTCCACCACATCACAGGAATTGAGAGAAATGAGTCTGTGTTCAATACATCTGAGGTGGTCACCACACTGTCTAATTCAAATACATCAGGCAGAAGGCACCTGAAAACAGTGTTTTTACTCATACTGTCTAAGGGTTGTCTGCACAGGAGAGATTTTTTCTGTAAAACCTAAGATATGATTTTAAACTGGTATAGCTAAGCCAGTATAATTCCTTGAGCGGACACTCTTACTTCAGTATATGAGGGCCCTTTTCTGGTATAGCTTATGTTACTTGGGGAGGGTTTTAAGATTAATTTGAAAAAGCCACTCTTATACCAGAACTAGTGTTCACAGAGGGAAGATGTATATCTACACACACACACACACACACACACACACACACACACACACACACCTGTATAACAAAAATTGGCAAAACTTTTCCATTGTAGACAAGGCCTAAGACCAGGCAGAGTGCTCTGAATGGTTCACAGCCATTAGACACAACAGGGAAAAGCTCTTGTAAAGTTTTCTTCATTTCTTAGCAAATGGAGTGCTGATCCATGGGACCATGTGGTGGGGAAGCAGAACTCTCAGAATCAGAAGAAAAGCAGGAGGATCACCTGAATGAGCTCTAGAGATCTTAGTGTGAAAACAACTTACCGTGTAGCTAGAATACAATTTTACTGTAATATATCAAGATACCTGTAGGTGTGCAAACTCTTTTACATTGATAAGAATGGGAAAGGTACTTGCATATGTAACCCATGCTTGTCACTGTTCCTTTTAAACAGTAGTAGTCAGAGCATATTTATTTTTGCCAGAAGAGTGGATCAACTGTCTATGGACTCCAGCTAATCTGGCCCTTGCAGCATGCTCAGTAGGGTATCTCCAAGGGTGGGGGCCATTTCCACTCCCAAGTGTAAAGAAAAAAAAGGCACCCAACTCTTCAGTTGTTTCAACCAGACCCAGAGTGAGACAGCCATATCAGAGGGGAGGTGAAGATCTCTGTCCTGAGGGCTGATGCTTATAGGGCTGCTTTCACTAACTGCAGCAGGAAGACAACCACAAGGAGAAGGATACCAGCCAAGTCAAAGAAATGGATTTTTGCTGCCTGTTTGGCTCAGGATGGTGTAGGGACATTAATACCAAATCAGGGGTGCATGTTTTAAATGCATAGGGTTTGTGTATGTTTTGGTACTGAAGAAATCTATAGGTTTGATACTAATTTTTTTATTTGCTGTATTGATGTAATAAAATTGCATTTAGATTCACGAGGAGTCATAGTTAACCCTCAGAATTGACCTCTCATAAACGTGAAGATTTTTTTAAAAGTCTGAGTAGCTCTACTACATGCATTGTGGTGTTTTTGTTCCAAACTGGAGCAAATCAGGGTATGGGCATCCACGACTGTTCAAATTTGCATATTTATCTTATGGGTTATTATCCACAGGTAGAAGTTCTGCTGTCAAACAGACTGAACCAGCTCATTATTCCTACAGTAAAATGGAATTATAATGACTACTTGTGTAATCAAAGGCTAGTTGGTTACATATAAGCTCCAGGTACCTACAGTACTGACCTTCTGAGACAAAGCCCACTGAATTAAATTAGCACACATTGAAAATAAAATAGATATTTAAATGCACATAATACTATAGGAATAAGCGCCATAGAAATGCTTACGAATAACATATACTCCCCTCCCCCTACCTATTATTTTTTAATATTCTCTAGTGATTCATTTTATCAGCTGTCAGTTGTCATGAGTGCTTTTTGTTTGTGTGCCTAAGAATTTAATAAAGCACCAGCTGCCTGCAGTAATCAATTCTATATTGCTGTATTTGAGGATAATGGTGTTCAAAAGCAAGGTTACTGCAATTGATTCTTCTTGGGGCCTTTGTTTATACGTTTTCTGCTGAGTGTTACAATACTTGCATACAGCATAGCTTCATTAGAATGGCATTCTTTATCTCACCAATACAACTGGAGAACATTCCCACACTGACACAAAGAATCTGCAGCTGCAATTCATTACCTTCAGTGTAAGTTACTGTAAATCACCTGGGGGGTGGGAGGGGAGAATACAATGCCATGCTTTCTCATTAGGATTCTAAGAGTTTGGTGTGTTTGCTCCTGAGAACATGACTGAAAATGTCAAACCCTCCCATAGCCTTGAACTCAAACATATTCGGCCACTCTTGCTTGTTCCCTCTTCTTTTCTTGCCCGGAATCCTTTCCGCACCATCAAATCTCTCTTAGGGCACAAATGAGGATCTGCCACCCCTATCATAGACTACTCTTTGCATATCCTTATGTTGTTAAGTCCCATAAATTCCCCCTCTCTGAATACTGTTTGACAGAGGAATTCTTTCAGTTAGCCCTGTTTGTGTGTTCCTCAAGCTGCCCGATGAAATGCCTGCCAGGGCAAATGCTCTGGCTTCATTCTTAGTGCACATCACAGATATTTCCATCTTCTATTCTGGATAACTTTAGTGATCCAAGGGTATTGAATTCTCTGATGAATCTCAGCATTTTTGACAAATTCCATAAAAAAATACTGAATATTTTCCTAAGGCGTTTGCTTTCAAACGCATTTAGACATCAGTCTATACCCTTTGTGTATTTGCAGCTTTCACATCCATATAATAAGGCTGAAAGACCATTGAGTTGAAGATTCATAGTTTGGTCTTTAAGTGATAAATTTTTTGATGACCAAATCTTGTTTAAACTGGTGAATGCAGCTGCCTCTTGGCCAATTTGTGACATTATTTTCTCCTGGATATTCCCACTAGCTTGCATATTAATACCAAGGGGTGAGAAGTGACCCACCTTTTGTATCCCTTTGCCTTCTAATGTACTGTTAAGTCATGCAATGTTTTTGTTGTATCCGTCTACACTTTCTCTCATGAAGTCAATGGCAATGCCAAACAGGAGAGGTGAGAGACTGCATCTTTGGTTACATAGACACTGGTGACAAACATTCTCATGCATTGCTGTTTGAAATTTAGTTGACCTGCTTTCCAGAAATTGATGCAAATCTTTTTCTTTGTTTCTATTTGCATGTATTTGCATTAGCCCAACCCCTAAAATTTCCCAAATAAATCTGAAAACAAACTGAAATTGAGCAAAAAAAGTCTACTAAGCTTTGCCTCGTTTTGGGTGGAAATTGCTGAATTTCAAATGGCTTCTATCCAAAAACTGGCCCATGTATACTGGAAATTCAGCTCATGTTCACTGACACTTTTACAAACCCCACCCAGTTCCATCTGCAAGAATTAATTACTCTGAATAGGTCAAGATCCATAGAAGTGGGATGGATCTAGAAAATGCAGACAAATAGCAATGGGCTTAAGTTACAGCAAGGGAGGTTTAGGTTGTAATTTAGGGGAAAAAAAAGTTTAGGAAAAAAACTTCCTAACTGTCATGGTGATTAGCACTGGAATAAATTGCCTAGGGAGGTTGTGGAATCTCTATCATTGGAGATTTTTAAGAGCAGGTTCGACAAACACCTGTCAGGAATGGTCTAGATAATACTTAGCTCTGCCATGAGTGCAGGGGACTGGATTAGATAACCTCTTGAGGTCCCTTCCAGTCTTGTGATTCTATGATGCCAGCTAATAGCTGCATTTTCACATTCAGTAGAAACCATGAGCTGCTCTCCTCCACCTTCTACTTGACTCTTCACTTCAGTTTTCAAAATGCAGCTCATCCATTGCAATATTTCCTGGAGAATGGAAAAAGGACTGACCTTGCCTACTTCATAGTTTGTCCTTGTAATGGGGTCGGCACTCGCCTCTCCTGGGCACCCCCTTTCTCTGACCAATATGCCTGTAATCGCAGTCTTTTTTCAGAATGGCACCCACTTTTCATGGACAGCCCCCTTTTGGTTGGTCGGGTGTGAGCCTGTTTTTGATTTTAGTTCTTTCAATGGGGTGGCACCTGTCTCTTGTGGGCACCCACCCGTCGATGGTTTTCTCAGCGGGTCTTCAGCCAAGCTGCATATGCTGTTCCCCCCTTCTGAGGTATACAGTCCCAAGTTCTTTTCCTGGTATGGGGCTATAGCCTTAAGGCTTCTTCCCAGAAGCACTACCTTCTTCAACAACCCAACTGGAGCCCATCTTGGTACTCTAGGCTGGTGTCCTTTCAGCAGCCCTCCCTAGGCTCCGTCTTTAACCAGACCAGCAGGGCCCATCTCGGTACCCTTGCCTGGTCTGGCTGGGTCCTGGTTTCAGTCCCCTGGGCTCAGCCTGCCCGCACTGACCTTTTCATGGTTCTGCTGCTCTTCTATCCAGCCAGCCAGACACGAGGTCTTTGGTAGCCTTCCCTGGACTCAGTTCTGCCTCCAGTGAGCTTTCTGCAGAGAGCTATCCACGATCCTGCTGCTCAGCCAGCCAGCCAGCCAGCCAGCCAGGCACCTGGTCCACCCTCTTTGCACTCCAGGCAGGAAATGAAGTCTCTGCTCTGCTACTTGCCTTTTATCTGCCCTTCTGGCCCCTTATTGGTTGCTCTCGTAGCCCCTCTGATTGGCCGCTCCTCTGCAGCCACTTGAGGCTGGAGAACTGCTGGAGAACTGCTCTATTCTGGGGCAGGGTGATGCAGAGCCACAAGGCCTCCAGCAGGGGGCTTCCAGACCTAGTGCACCTTGCCATAGCCCTACAGCAATTTTAGTGGAGCATTGACCAACTCAGCAGATGAATTTTCTTATATCCAAGCACAAAACTGTCCAACAAAACAGAGAACTAGAAGGTTGTCATACAGAGTGACTCCAAGCCACTATGGCCAATTAGTTTTACATTTTTAATGTTAATGTTAAAAATGTAAAAATGTTAATATTTTTAAAAAGTGAGATGTCTTTCCAAAGAACTGACTGATGGTTGCACAATTGCCAACCCTAAGTTACACAGCATGGATTTTTTTCATTAGTTCCCTAAACATACTTCTCCATTTCTTGCCCCTTCTTATTGTATGCAGAGGTACTAGTGATGATGGTCTGAATATTCTGCAGGTTGTCCAACCTTGAAGTTCCATGATCCTGATGTAATGTGTTGAGTCACCTTTCAAAGATAATTCAGATATACCTCTTCTTTTATTCATCCATATCTAAATTCATCCTCCAAAGAACTAATTTGCATGAACTAGGAACAATTTTACATGCATAATCCAAATCCTCTTGAAGTCAAAGGAAAGATTCCCATTGACTTCAATGGGTTTTGGACAAGGTTGTAGAAACTGTAAAAACAATTAGTGCTTCAAACTTCAGTCTGTGAGGGCAGCAGACCCTCCTGTAAATACCAGCCTATACATCTGATTTTTGGAAAGTCTATACAAAGTCTATATTTTGCAAATGTCAAAAATCTAAATATTCATTAAAAAGTGACTGATATCGGATGGTACACTAGTTTCCATACATTAGAACAGAATTGGGTTTTATTTATATAGTGTCTTTCACCTCAAGGTAATTTACAAAGCAGTGAGTTGAATTCTGGTGGTACAGTGCCAGATCATCTTCACTGATATGCATGGGAAGCAGACTCTCATCGGATAGAACTCCACACCTCTTTGGAAGGATGGGGTGTGCCACTTCTGCAAAGAACTCCAGTGTATGGTCCTATATGGGTGCTCTACATAGTCTGGGGAAGATGCTGGAGTAGGAGGATTTGCTGCAGGGATTGGTTGTCCCTGAAGAATGTCTAGATTTCCCCATGGAAATCTGTCTGGATGTTAATACAGCTTGGATTCTTGGGTTTCTGGGTCTTCTATGAAGCTGAAAGGGACATAGCCACATGGTGCTAGAGGAGGAATGGGCAATGGATCTGTATGGAGGTTCATTCAGCCTTGCTGATAGCTTCTATTTCAGTGGAATTGAGGAATCCTTTCTTGGTGGATCCTCAGGTCTGCAGAGTGAGGGGCTTTACTCTTTCCCACCTCCACACCACACCAAATCCCTTCTGCTTTAGGTGATAGTTTACAGCTAAATCCATAAGATCAACCTCATGGAGTTTTGCTTCAGTTCTGTCTCATTTCTCCAGGCTTCTTCCTAGGATTAGGTAATCGAATGCACAGTCAAATAGAAGTAAGGTAAGTATGTAAGGTAAGAAGTAAGGTAACCTAAACTGTGAAAACCTGTTTTATGTAGAGAAAAAATATTGGCTATGATCTGGAGTTCATCTTTGTATCTTTTAAATAAATTCCATAAGACCAATAGGTTCTATTAGGACACTCGCAACCTTGGTTCAAAGTTTCACCGGAAATCAGCACCTCTTGGACTACAAAGCACATGATTTTGGCAATGTACCTTCTTTCCCAGAAGATAATTGTTTTGAGAATGTAAATCTTTCAGTTCAAGTAAATCTGAGCAAACATTTGGACAATGGACAACATAGCTTATTTAGATTTTTTCCTCTTCCCAAATTGTCCATGAACAGACTGATTTTTACATTTGTTTGCTACTTGTACCTCTTCAATTCACTTTCACTGCAAGTATTCTCTTGAAGCAGTCAATATCTGCAACGTGATATTTGAGCTGTCTGACTGTTCAGAAAAGTCACATGCTATTGCTTCTTTATCCTGACTGATAAATAGATTCACCTTCAAACTATTTCTGCTTCAATCTAAAATTAATGTTGTTTCACTACAAATTTCATTTATGATTAAATGAATTTAGATCATTCAAAATTCCCTTTCTGTAAATATCTGTATGAACAAAACCGCACTTGAACAAATGATCATGAAAAGTGTTTATTTTTAAAGGAGTGCAAATGTATTTAGGTTGAACTATTTACTATTCTCCCATCTTTCAGATAATCCACAGTCTTGCTTAAAAATTAAGATGACTAAATTACACAAATTGGACTCACCAAATAGCACTTCAGCATCTCTGGTGCTATTATATTCACTACAGTACCCTTTTGGGATAAACGCAGTTAAAGAATTCCTTCTGGTGATGGGGATATGCAGTTCAACACACACACACACACACACACACACACACACACACACACACACACACACACACACACACACACCCCTACTTCAACAAGGCAGTACTACCTCGGCAATGTGTAGGACCAGGGCATAATAAGGTTTTGTGTCCATTTTTTACATGTTGGAGAAGCAGCATCTTTCTCTCTTTCAGAGGACAGCAGGTTAAAAAAAGTTACTCTGGCCAATGATCTACTGATTCTCAAAAGTAAGGCCCATAGTAGAGACATCACTACAATTTGATATACAACTTTGGAGTATCGAAGTCCAGAACACTGCTGTCATCCTTAGTCTTTATCAATCATACGCTCAACCTAGAATAATAAGAGGTCTAAATCATGGAGTCAACATACCATTAATCTTGTATCAGAAAAAAGGCAGCTATAGTATTCTGACAAGGAAGTAGATGCAATCACAGGCTTGGTGTTGTGTTACACTACTTGTGAACAGTGTTTTTAAAACTAAAATCCCCAAATCCAAATTGAAACAATTCATTAAAACATTATTTTAGCCTATGGCAATTGATGTTTGTGAAGTAACAGCATCTGAAAAAGTGATTTATTGGAATGGAAACCTCCATATTACCTCTGTGTTACAGTTGCAGCCTGTTATGCAGTACATTTTGATGGCCAGAAAATGGCAGTTATAAATTATTTCACAATTCATTGGTTTATGATTTATGAATAATAAATTTAAATACAAGATAGCATGCAAAAGAAGGAGCAGTCCCTTGATAATGCAAGTTTCTCAGAGAACTAGCATCTCAGTGTGAAGTTGCGAACAATCTACTGTCAGACTATGAAATGTCTCATTAGGGAGCATGTTATTTTCCGTTTTGTGCCCTCCCCTGAAGTTCACTTTAGAATTTTATACTATGAGTTAGTGCTCTACAGAGTCATACCAGAGGATAACCTGAGTATGGTCCTACCAAAACTAGCTCCTGTTTCTTCCAATGAAGAGAGAGCAAAGAATGACAAGGGGCTCTCATTGCAACTAAAAACATCTCTAACTCTCTTGAATTGCAAGCCAGTTTTTCAAGATTGGAAGTCTGATTTTTCTCCATAATTGGTCTCTAATTGATTAAAAAAAAATTCAGGCATTGCTTTGGAACTCTGCCTGCTCAGATGGAAGGCACATAACCAGCACAATTTCACCGTGTTGCTTAATAGTAACTGCATTATTGAGGGTGAGTTACAGTAAGAGGGATTTCATAGGTTGGAAGAGAAAGTAAAAGTAAAATAAACTATCAGGTTGCTATATATCATCAATAGCTTGAATCACTAATAATGGTATTTGTCATTAGCATAATTATTATTAAATATTTGTAGTGGTAGTGTCCAGAGGCCCTTATCAGGATAGGGGCCCAATTGTTTTAGATTCTGTTCAAGCTCGCAGACAGACATTGTCCCTAGCTCAAAGAGCTTGCAGTATAAACTTATCTATAGAGAAAATATCCTGAAATACAGGTTCTTGACATTTGAAAAATTGGTGGATAACTGTCAACAAATGTTTTGAGTTATAATAATTCAGCCGGGCTAGAAAAGGAATTGTGAACGCTTGCCTGTTCTCAAGCAAAAGCAGCCAGCAGTAGTAACATCTGACCTGCACACCTGTATTCATTTATAATCCCATTTCTTGTCACTGCTGGCCTTTATCCCTTGCACTATCTGCTTAGGCTTCCCTGACTCCCACTCAACCTACAATAATGGACCAGCGGCAGAGCACCTGTCAGATCTTGAAATTTAGTGCTCAATCCATTGGCAATTGAAGGGAATGGAAAGACGCCCATTGACTTAAATCAGCCTTGGTCCAGGCCCTTAGTGCAGCAGAAGAAAAAGCAACATGTATATTGGTTCAAACCTTTTCTCCTACTCTGGTTTACAAAGAAAACCCCCCAAAAGCAACACCTTTTTCTGAAATTGTTCGATAACTCTCAGATGTTTAGGACATTCTTTCAAATGATCAATTTGACTGACTATTGCTAGGGGAAAAAATAGACAAAATAACCATCTTTTGTGAACAGAAGAAAAAGGGCTGTTTGAACTCTTTGTTGTAAAGTACTTTGAGGTTTCTTAGTGAAAAAGTGAAGGCTGAAGAATTCGTGTTTTTAACCATGCTGGTGCCTAACTGCTTCATTTATATTCTTCATATGTTAAAATGGAACATATGGGGGGGAGGGGTCATAAGGCAGCCTTCTATAGTCCTTAAGCTATCAAGTACTTTTAGATTTCTTTCTCAAGTATCAGATTTTGCCAATTTAGGACATGACCCGAAGTCCACTGAAGTCAGCTGAAAGACTCTTATTGACTTCATGGGCCTTGGCTCAGATATTTAGAGACTTTCTTTTTAACCAAAGCTCCTAATTCTTCTGCTGCAATTCTATGGGTTTTTTTTTCTTTTGTTTTGTTTTTTTAAATAGCTTCTTACTCGGGGCCAGATTGCTTAGTTAAGCCAGTGTATATCCAAAGCTCATTGTGGTTACTTTGGATTGACACTGGCATAAATGAGATCAGAATCTAGCACTCTGTACTTTTTTATCATGTTAGAAAAACAGCTTTTCATTGTGTTAGGTTTCTTGAACTCTCTATGAAATACCCATCCACAGTCTTCAAAGGAGAAACTCTGATATTAGAGCTAATATGAAATATGTCCTCTTCTGAACCTATAACATTTACAAGACTCTAATACTAAAAGGGTTTTGAATGTCACATATTTATTTGTACATTCTTGATTCCTTTGTAATCCCTATTTTATTAGCTTTTACAGCAGGATTTGTGACTTTTTTGGTTATCCATGTAATAGCCAAATTGTCCTGATTAATAAATTGTTGCTATGTCCAGAATATCTGAATTTTCATGGCTAAATCTTGGATAAAACAGGATTTGCCAGTTCAGAATATAATTTATTGTGTTTGGCTTGCTAGGTAATGATATAATATAGTGTGACTGGGCCTGCTGATGCAGAACATAATCAGCATGCATGGTCTAGCTAGTGGAAAATGTAAAATAAACTGCTTAGATTACTTAGTGAGAATACAATTTACTTAAAATAACTAAAGTACAACATATGCTTGAAAATGAAGGGCATGAAATTTTAAAAGCTGACATTAACATTAAGTTAAGGCTGAGACAAAAAAAAATCCCAAACAATAAAAAGCCAAACAAAAAACCAAGAGAAATAATAAACCTAGGGATATCATACATTAATTTCCTGGCATTGATGGTCCTGGTGCATCAGTAACAGCCAGAGAATACTGTATTCTACAATCGGGAAATTAATGGTTTGATGGAAATAGCCCTTGTCTAATAAAACTGATTTAATCCTTTGAGGAGATTACTAATTTTGTTGATAAAGGTAACTGTGTAGATCAGGGGTGGGCAAACTATGGCCTGTGGGCTGGATCCAGCCTGTGAGCTCTTTTAAGATGGCCCAGGAGCTCCCGCTGGGGAGCAGGCTCTGGGGCTTGCTGGCACTCCAGCTGGGGCACAGGGTTGGGGGGTCGCATCACATGGCTCCCGGAAGCAGCTGCATGTCCCCACTCCAGTGCTCCAGCTGGGGCACAGGGTCGGGGGCTGCACCATGTGGCTCCTGGAAGCTGCTGCATGGCCCTGCTTTAGTGTTCCAGCAGGGGCGCAGGGTTGGGGTCTGCACCACGTGGCTCCTGAAAGCCGCTGCATGGCCTTGCTCCATCAATCCAGCCTGTGTGCAGAGTCGGGAGCTGCACCATGTGGCTCCCGGAAGCCGCAGCCTAGCCACGCTCCAGCTCCTACACATTCCAATGGCCCCCTTCGGTGCTCCAATGGGTGGTGCCTGTGGATGGGGCAATGTGCAGAACCGGCTGGACACGCTGCCGTGTAGGAGCCGGAGAATGGACATGCCGCTGCTTCCGGGAGCCACTTGAGGTAAGCGCCACTCGGAGCCTGCACTCCTGAGCCTCTCCCTGCACCCCAACGCCCTACCCCAGAACCAACATGTAATTTCTAGTGGAGTTCCACAGGAACCTTGTGCTGTTCAACATTTTCATCAGTGAGCTGGAAGTAAATATAAAATCACTGATGATAAAATTTGCAGATGACACAAAGACTAGTGGAGTGGTAAAAAATGATAAGAACAGGGCAGTCACATAGAGCAATCCAGATTGCTTGGTAGTCTGGGCCTATTCAAACAAAACACATTTTAATAGAGCCAAACGCAGTCATACATCTATGAAGATGAAATGCAGGCCATACCTACCAAATGGGGGACTGTATCCTGGAAAGCAATAACTCTGAAAAGGATTTAGGAGTTATAGTGTACAAACAACTCTCAACGTGAGCTCCCAGTGTGATACTGTAGAAAAAGGGCTAATGCAACTCTTGGATGCAGGGCCGTTTTTGCTGCCCCAAGCGGCCGGGAGAAAAAAAAAAAAAGAAAAGAAAACCCGTGATCAGCGGCACTTCGGCAGCAGCTCTACCGCTGCTGCTTCATTTTTTGGCGATACTTCGGTGGCTGGTCTTTCCCTCCGAGAGGGACCGAGGGACCCGTTGCCGAATTGCCGCCAAAGACCCAGATGTGCCGCCCCTTTGTGTTGGCTGCCTCAAGCACCTTCTTGCTGCGCTGGTGCCTGGAGCCAGCCCTGCTTGGATGTATAAACAAGGGAACCGTGAGGCGGAGTAGGGAGGTGATTTTACCTCTGTGTGGCACTGGTGGGATGGATACTGGATTACCCTGTACAGTTCTGGTGTCCACATTTTAGAAAGGATGTTGAAACATTGGACAAAGCACTGAAAAGAGTCACAAAAATGATTCAAGGGCTGAAGAAAATGTCTTACAGTGAGTGACTCAAGGAGCTCAATCCGTTTATCTTATCAAAAAGAAGATTGAGAGGTAACTTGATTACAGCAGGGAAGTACTGTCATGGGGAGAAAGTACTGGGTGCTATAGGGCTCTTTAATCTGGCAGAGAAAGGCATAATGAGACCCAATTGCTGGAAGCTGAAGCCAGACAAATTCAAACTGGAAAAAAGGCGCAATTTTTTAACAGTGAGGGTGATAAATCACAGGAACAAACTACCGAGGGAAGTGGTAGAATCTCCATCTCTTGATCTTCTTAAATCAAGACTGGATGCCTTTCTGTATATATAGGAGGTCCCTTATGGCCTATAACTCTAGGAATCTATTAAATTATACTTTCCAGGGTCATGTCACTAAGGCTACCTTGATGTGCTTATTTCAGCCCATAGTATGCCTATGCATTGCAATACCGATATGGTATAAAAATATCTTGCATTTATTTAGCATCTTCCATTCTGGATGTTCTCAAAGCACTTTCCAAATCTGGGATATGGAAAACATCTCCAAAACAGAGCTAGCTTAGTGTGGAAGGTGAAAGCTTTTTAAGAGACTACAGCAATATGACACAATAGTTTAGGGCAAGAGATGAAGACCTGAAACTGCAAGATGAAGGCAAAATGTAATGCAAAGTAAATAACATCCCCTCTACTGGTTCTTCACACTAAAAGGCTACCTATGCTGCAGGACTTTGGTAAAATGCATGTGACCATGAGGGGCATAGCTCACTCTATTTTTGCCTTCATTGTTTCATGTCCGTACATTTTCTTTATACAGTTTAAAAAAAATAAAATCCCTTAGATATAAATTGTAGTTAGTCTGGAATATAGCAGCAACCTTGACACTATAATGAAACTAGGGGACAGAATGTGGCTGGCCCTGCACAAGTGTGAATGGCAGAAGAGAGGGCAAAAACTTTCCCTTCCCGTACACACTTGCATAGGGGACAGACACAATCCCAGTGTGAATTGCAAGAACAGGGGAAGTATTAGCTTCACAGATGTTTCCATGCAGGAAGAGACAGGTAACTTGGAATACATATGAAGAGCCAGTTAGGCTCCACTATAAGACCAGAGACCTGATTCTCTCTCTTCTCTGCTCCCATCTCTGCTCCAAGTAACTTCCATTAAAGTAAATGGGAATTACTCATATCTAAGGCCATGTTTTAGTGGTGGGTATTTTTAGTAAAAGTCATGGACAGGTCACAGGCAGTAAACAAAAACTCATGGCCCATGACCTGTCCATGACTTGTACTATATATCCCTGACTAAATCTTGGGGAGTGGGGCGGCCTGGAGGTGCCATGGGTGCTGGGGGTCGGGTGCTTGGGGGAGCGCCAGAGGTGCTCAGGGGGGGAGGTTTGTGGAGGGTGGGGTGCTGCAGGTGCTCAGGGGGGCTTGGGACCCCTGCTGGTGCTGTGGGGAGTGGGTGGCAGTGAGTTGCCTGGGACCCACGCTGGTGAGGGATGGGGGAGGGTTGGCAGGGCTGGCAGGCTCCCTACCAGGCTTCATGCCTCCCCAGAAGTGGTGACATCCCTCAGGGGAACCACAGCCAATGGGAGCTGTGGGCGCAGTGCCTGCAGGCAGAGGCAGCATACAGAGACCCCTGGCAGCACCTCCACCTAGGAGCCGAGGGATATCGCTGCTTCTGGGGAGCCTGCCCCAAGGTAAGAGCCGCCCAGAGCCCATATCCTCTCCCACGCCCAACCCTCATCCCCCCACCCAAACTCCTGTTGCTGCTGTGTGTGTGTGGAGGAAGCAGTGGCCCAAGACTGCCCAGACGTCATGGAGGTCACAGAAAATCACGGAATCCATGACTTCCGTGACCTTTGTGACAAACTTGCAGCCTTACTCATATCCTGTGGGAATGGGGAAAGGTGACAAGTTCCTGTTTTGATATCGTGTGGTTGAAGGGGAGGTGCAGCCTAGCCTGCCCTCTACTGGAAGTTCCAGCTTGGGACCTGAAAAGGAAGCAGCCACCCACTCCAAGCATCAAGCCTTCTCTGCTTCCTGACTCAGGCCACTTAGTTCCACTGCTTCCCTCTCTTCCTTGGGGTGTATGTATGTTACCCAGTCTTCGTGGCTCTCTATATCTGGCTCTCCTGTCAAATGAAGCCACCCCTACTTGGGGTACCATCCCACAGTACAACTGTCCACTTAGGCCAGATTGATCTGTTCACTCACTGAAAGAGGTCAAGTAAGCCAGGGTCATGTAACAAAAAAATCAAAAGAAACAAAGTCCAAACAAACTGCCTCCTCAGTCTCTCACCCAGGGGACTCCTTAGACTAGAGGAGAGAGGCAGGCTGTTTCCCCGCACACCCCCAAGTTGCTACCTCTTCCTGCTTAAGTATGTATTCTGATGTGCAAGCTGAGTAAAATCCACAGGTTATAATAGGACTTCTGCCTGGCTCTGTTTGGTGGGAATTAACCCTTTCCCTGGCTGGGCTAGCATGGAATTTGCCCACCACATCACATCCCATATAGAACTCATTTTCCCTGCCACCACAAATGTATTTCACAGAAGCTAAAAAACAAGAGAGAGACCTAGACAGAGATTGGGAGAGTGTGTGGCCTGATTCAATATGATAGAAATAAGAAAACCAAACAACTCCTTTAATTCCTTATCTTATTTCAGTTTTAGGATCCTGATGGATCTTATTTTTCAAGTAGGGAGATAGCTAGATCACTCTTGAGAGACAGGTCAAAGGGTTGTACCTGGGCCAGAAGGTTCAGAAGGCAGGGGGATAAATGGGATGAAAATGTGTAATGTGGTGCTTACGCTGTTAATTCAGTAATGAGAATTATGCAGCTACTGGACAAAGCATTGATAAACATCTTTCTCTCACAAGCAGAACATTTGGACTCAGTTACTGATTTAAAAAAAATGACTGCATTAGTTGGCAGAATTCAAATAATTTGATTAGTTTTTAAAAAAAGAACTGCAATTTGCATACTCAGAAATCTATCTCAATATATAAAATTCACTTATTACATTATTAATCCTCCATTAAAGTTGACTCTTAGATACATGCTATATTTTTGGTTTACTACAGACTAACATTTGGGGACTGGCCAATATAATACAGAGACACTAGCATATGGGGTGCATATAATACATATAGATTTTGGTTTATTTATAAGCATACTGTCCTGTATATCAAGATAGCATAAGTCCTTGTGGTAAGAAGCTGAAATATTAACAAATCAAAACACTTCAAATATAATCTCTTCTTCAGTTTGGTTTCTGAGGCTGTCAGCCCAGTAAAACTCATTTCCTGTATTTTCCATAGACTTTCATAGATTTACTGCTGTAGGTGCAATAAAGCTGTCAGGTGATAAAAGTAGTGGCACAGGGAAAAATCATAACTGTTTCTTGAAAGCCTCATAAAATTATATTCTGTAAGGGGCACTAAACCACTCAGGTGATTCTAATTTAGCATAAAGCCATTTGCTGTGAAGTGGGGCTTCACCCATTGGTCAGCACAGCAATAAATAGAAAGAACAGTGCATCAGAAGAAGAGGTATAGCTGGGCTGGGAACAGAACAGCTTTTCTGAAACTAGAAAACATGCCGTCCTAGAAGGGGAATTCATTTAGGTCATTTAATGCATATGTATTAGACTTCATTATTTCATGCAAGGAGCCCACTTTATAGCTCTTCTTCATATAAAAATCATAACTGATAGTAAACCAGAGAAAAAGATTAGATTAAGGATCAGAACAAGAGAAATTAATTTGATATATAAAAATGTTCAGACAGCTAGAGCCGGAATTTTAATCCAGCTCTTTTACCAACCCCTTTTCCTCTTTTTAAATTTTTCTCCCCAACGACCATGAAGATTGTGAAAGGAGACAGATTGACAGCACTGAGATTGGTACTGCATTGGTGTAGAGGCAGGACAAGCTTCTTCACACTTCCCAACTGGGCTTCCAACTGGAGGGATCATGATACTATTGTTATTAATTATATCTCTCATGGTAGCAATCACCATCTTTGAGTGGAGACCAAGGCCCCATTGTGCTAGGCACTGCACACATGCATATAACAGAAAATTCATGCCCACAAGAGCTTATGAATGTGGGTCAATCTTCATGATAATTCAGTCCTCATGGGCTGGGACTCCTGGCAATGGTATCAATTGATTATTTTTTTAAAATATATTTTATAGAAATGAAACAAAACTGGAACCATTTATCCATCCCCTGTACTTTAGGGTTCAGGTAAAACTGGACTAAGATCCAGCACCAGGGTTTGTTTTGCAAAACCAAAATCTCACACATCTTGTTGTCCATCTCTATCTGGAGCATACATGGACCAAAACTAAAATCACGTATCCAACCCCCCAGAATTATAATGATTTGGAGAAAATGGGACCTGGATCTGACTCTCCTGTTGTGGAATATGGACGGCTTTGTTAAGGCAAAATGACCAATGACATTGCGAAACGAAATCCACCCTGGGTTTGCCCATCTCTGTTTTTTGTGATGTGGCCACTTGTCTACAAGAAACTGGACTGACACCACTAAGCACATTTCACTATAAGACTCCAAGCAGCCATCAGATAGTAACACATTTCCGTCACTAGTGATTTGAACTGGTGATCTAGAAGTCAGGGATTCCATATCTCTTAATCAGTCCCGTGGTCCAGCAAGTGCCCTCTCCAGTGTGTTTTTATTTTAGTTTTGGATTCCATATGCATCTTTATTTGGTATCTGCAATGCCCCTGAAGAGTCATTAGCATAAAATAATAGGCAAATAAGAATTTTTGTTCTTGGGTTGGGCCCTGAAAGTTTTGCATGTGGACATTTCCTCACCATTCAGATACATTAAACCCTGACTCTGGATTGTTTGCCAGGTCGGCATCATCATTTTTCATTTTCCTCCACTAGTTTCCAGGCCACCATTTTCCCCATTAAGTCACCTTCCTTTTCTGAATAAATCATGTCTACATAGCAATCACCTCCAAGAGCATCATGCCGTTTTTAAGATGGCCATCCAGGGAGGGTTGTGAATAGTGTGACATAATCCTTTGCAACTGGAGGCCTGGAGTGTGGCCTATGCCATGTTCTAAATATCAGATGGCTTGAGAGCTAGAGGTTTGACTTTAACATAAGTTTCCTTCACATTCTGATACACTAACAGGACATTTTTGCAGCTATATTTTGGACAGCCAAGAGGCATTATGCAAAAATAATTCAACGTTAAAACTATTTCAGATACAGTGTGAAACACAAAACAAGCTCATCACCTTGCAAAAATATGTTAAGGGATTTATTAATGGTTTATAAATTGACTTTCCTCTCATACACCAGTTTGGATCTGGTCAAGGACGGGGGGTGAGGGATCAAGTAGGCATGGAGACTGAATTAGGTTCTCCCTCAGAGGTGGTAATTTCAGAACAAGGGAGAAGCACACAAAACGTGGTTTACATTGGGGGAAAGGAGAGTATGGGGAAGACTGCACTTTTAATAAGTAATAACAGATACATCAAAAGTTCTCCACTTCAATGCATAGAGCCATCAAAAACCCAGCAGTTCTCGTTGTGGTCCTTAGACTGATTCATTTCTCTGCACTGACACTACTTCAGACAGAGTCATCATTCAAATACATAATCTATTAAATTTACCTTGTAGTTAAAGAGGAATAATCCACAGAATAGGCTGTACAGGTCTGCTGTGAGCAGGGAGAGGTTGACTGCAGTAGCACTGGTTTTCTTAATGACCACTGGCATGAAGCTGTAGAGGCCAAACATACAGGCACTAAAGCCAACATACAGCAACCCTGGGGGAAGAGGAACAAGATAAAATGATCTACCACAGATAATCCAAAGGTCCCATATTGCCTGAATTTGTGTTGTGAGAAAGAAGAAAAAGCCACACTGTTTAAAAAAGAATTAAGAATATTTTTTTCAAAGAGCATTTATTTAAATTATTAACCTGTGTATATATTTATAGACATACTTGGAGCATTAATAGAAATATGTACTATACAGTGGAAATGTAAAATCCTCTAATAAATCACGTAATCGCTACAAATGTCTAAATCACACAGGACCAGATCCCCAGCTGATGTAAGCTGTTATGGCTCCATTGAAGTCAGTGAGCTACATCAATTTAAATCAACTGCGAATATGGCTGATTAAATATAAGAAATGTGTTCCGAAACCTGTGTACTAATAACCATTTTGCAGATATCTTGCCTGGTGTGGTATAAATAGCGTAAGTGATGGGACCCGGCAGACTACAGGTTTGTCATTCATTAATCACACAATCAATGGAATCACACAATCAATAGAACTTGGTGTCTAATTCATAATGAATTATTTATCGAACAAATTACACCTGTTCTGTTTTTGAATTGTCTGTGAGCTCATCACAATTTATTCAAATGTGCTGGATATTCAAAATTATTCAAATAATAAATTCTGTGAATAATTTTTGGCCTGTAGCTTGTTTGACAGGGGTTTGCTGTGAATATTCTAAATTAGACATTCATGCTGTTTTGACTGGGCACATAGTTTGTATGCTGCCCGCTGGGTGCCCGTGTTTTTGTGCCCTGACTGGATGAATGCAATTCTTCAATGCTGCTTCACCTTGACATCAGATGCTATGGTTGGATAGTCCATCTGGATTGTTGTCAGGCAGTCTGCATTGAGACACTGAAGTTTCTCCATGACATTTAGAGTATCAGTCACTCAAGCAGGTTTTCATCAAAACTCTCTTTACTCATTCAGAAGATCACCAGGTGACTGTGTGTGGCTGGCTTCATTTTTACATGATAGAATATTTTCATCCCCTCTTAGACATATTAAGCAGCTATGCTGTGAGTCTTGCAGATGCCCCTGCCGTCGAGCAGGAAGCAAGCTAACTACCCATCCCTGTGCAAATATTGCCTTTTCAACAGTTTTGGACTAGTCCAATAACACAAAGTGTTCTGTACTTCCCATGAGAATAGCTTTACTATTAAAACCGTATCTTCTATTAATTGTGAATTCCTCTTAATGGGAAATGAAACAGTGTGTTCTGGGGCATCCTCCAAACTGGACCTAATCCTCTAAGGTTCTGAACATGCTCAGTTCCCACTGAATTCAACAGGGGTTGAGGGCACTCAGCACATTGCAGGATTAGGCCCATAAAATGGATTATACTGCACTTGCAGATGAAGTACTGTCCATGGACAGGGCACTGGGCTGGGAATAAAGAGATCCCGAGTCTGTTCCTGGCTCTGCCACTGATCTTTCATGTGACCCTGGGCAAATCATTGTATGTCTCTGTGCCTCTATTTACTCTCCCATCCTTCGTCTGACTTGTCTATTTAAATTGCATGCTTTTCAGGACAAGGAGTGTCTTTTACTATGTGTCTGTACAGTTCCTAACACAGTGGGACATCTAGGCACTGATGTAATATAAATAATACATTCTATTAAAAAAGTAATTTAACTTAAAAAAAAACCATCTGAAGCTCTACCAGGGAATAATTCACAGCAGTAATTATTTGGTGGTAAATCCCAAAGCAAGTTTAAAAAACAAAACAAAAAAAAAACACTCAACTTCTCCACTCATCTGCACTCAAGCAAATGATAATTCCCCTGCTACTGGATGTTGCGATGTGTGCATGAACTAAATTTAGACTCATGCTAGCCCTTCAGAGGCATTAACTTAAAACTGCAGAGAATCTGATACCCAGAGACTTGAAAGTACAAAATAGGGAATTAACTGATAATAACAATGAATAAAGTCCTGCTGATTTTGTATCTTTTTTTAAAAAAAAGGCTACCCAGCAGACAAATACTGCCATAATACTCCTGGTTTGGATCTCATAGAAGCAGTTCAACTGAAGTATAGCTTTGTATAAAACATATATAGCGGTCATCCTAAGAGATCAGCAAATGCCCATAGATACCACACACTGATATCACAGTTTCAATCTAGACTTAGAATATGAAATCACTGTCGTGAATGTTGTATCTGTTAGCAAATAGTGACATTTTAATGGTTAGCACTGTACATGGGTATTCATGGGATTCTCCCACATACAGTACTTAAAGAAGTGCTTTATGCCAGCTCTGACATTCTGTGTTGGGACAATGATTCCACAAAAGGGAGTATAATTTGGTCTAATGACAAATTTTCAGCATATTGCACTACTTCAGCTTCTTTCTTCCTGGCTTCAGACCAGATCAGGTAAAGAAGTTATTCCAGCCTTTAGGTGAGCAGTTCTCAAACAGTAGTCATCACATCAATGGTGCTTCATGAAACACTCTGCAAACCACCAGAGAGCTGGCAGGGCACAGGTGCAAATACTCATTGCAAAGAGCAGTCTGAATGCCTGTAACAGCAACTGGAGATGAAGAATATATCACTGAGCTGTCTTCAATGGGATTTAAGTACATGCTTAAAGTTAAGTGCTTTGATGAATTGGGGTCTCTATGAACAATAGCATTTTACATTATTTTCTTCATATTAAGATACTCTGTCAGGGAATTAACTGCATTTTCATAGAGTCACTTTTTCAAACTATGTTCTGGTTCCAGCAGAAGAATGCTTACACTGTGATTGTACTCTGAAGGTTGAGTGTAAAAAATGGCATCTTATTTGCCCCTTAATGATACCTATAATCCACCTCAGTTGGGTGACAGTTCTTGGTGACTGTGTGTGAGCCAGAAAGAATGCCATTTGACTTTCACAGCCCAAGTTACAAGGCTAGCAGCTCCAGAAAAAAAATACTTATTTTACTTGTAAACTGATCAAATTTGATCTGGAAGTGACCGAGAGACCATAAAGTTGGAACCCCCAATGTGATTTTTACAGAGAGTCAGTTTTCAGAGTAGAAATGCCTCAGCATGTTAGATGGCTCTTATCAGCTTGTTTTAGCCTTGACCATTGTACTAGGAAATCCAGAGTTCCACTGGTATTTGACAGTCAGAGACCATTTCACACAAAGATTTCTTAAACTTGCTTCTTAGAACAAACAACAAAGGATGCTAGAGAAAAAAATCATACCTCTCATTGCGAGGGATGTGCCTCTTTGAGACCCAAATTTACTTCTGTCTCACATCAAATTACTGTTTTCATGTTTGTTACTGTTTCATTATTCACCTCACAAATGAATTATAGTGCTCCACTTGATTCGTACAGTCAAATCCTTTCCTTTTGGGGAAGATCTTCAGCTGATAGAAGTTGGCATAGCTCCATTGATTAAAATGGAGCTATGCTGGTTTACAGCAGTTGAGGATTTGGTCCTGTGTGTGAAGGAACCTTGCAGGAGAAAAACTAAATAGCTAAGAGGGCTACATCTATGTTAAATGTGTTATATGCTAGGATGGATTTGGACCTTGCTAACACAAAAGCATTTCCATTTTACATCAGCTGAATGTTAGTTCCTACATTCTTAATGACATAATTATGGTAGATGGCAAGAGGCCATCTTTAGTTATTTATTAGGTTGCCTGCTATGACTTTATCACTACCATTCAAAGGGCTGAAGATTTAACCGTGCTAGGCCACAGGTTTAAATCTGCTGCACAAGATAACTATTTAGGACAAGCAAGGTTGTGTCCTCCTTGATGTAGTCTTGTCAATCACTACTTGACAAATTTACAATGCTGCCAACGCAATGGGAAATGCACCAAGTACAGTGGAACCCAGGGAAGAATTCAAAACTATACAATGTTATCATCATTTTATCCATATTCTTTGGCAACTCAACCACATTTCAAATTATTGCACTCACAAAACAAATACAGCTGTACACCATTCTTGGCAGGTTGATTTCCTCCTTCTACTCTTATAAATTGTGACTAACTTGGGAAGACATTTTCATGGCAGTGGAGACCACCTAGTGTGACTTTATTTTAAGGGCACATTTAACTAATCCTGAATTACAACAGAATTCTTGTGGAGCTACAAATGACATCCAAATAACTAGGAGATGAATTCACTATGATGACTGCTAGTACCATCAGTACCAAATTAATTCATGATCATAGGCTTCTTAACATGAAGTGTTACCAAGCTCTGCTAGAGCTTTGTTAAGGATCTCAGATGAATGAAGGCAAATGAATCTACAATCTGCAGTAGGGTTTGTTCCTCAGCTGATACTTTAACTGATTTGTCATTTAGTTTTCAATCTCGTGTAAAATTTCCAAGACTTGTAGTGACGATGCTTCATGACAGATGCATTGCTCTATTATGGTTTAGGATAATTAGAGGAAATAGTGAATAAAGTGGTAAAGAAAGCAACAAACTACTATGTTACTTATCACTTCACGTCACAGAGATTCCCTGTATAGCCAGCTGATTTCCATATTTCTAAGGCCAACCTGCTGTTGGGACCTTGCCGTCCCTCCTCCTCGAATGAGGGTTGGATGGGGCTACAAAGGAGGGGCAGTTGGCTCCCTGCTGTGCAGGCATAAGAGCCCTGAACCCCCCATTTTTCTGCTCCTTTAACAAATACCTCCTTTAAATCCTTTACCAATCCATTTTATCCGGTCCAAATAAAAGAGGGTTTTTTCTGACTGGCATGGACCTCTATAGTACCCCTTCTCTTCTGGTCACCTGTGGGGAGGGATGGGTCAGTGTTCCCACACTGACCTGCTCCGCAGCATCTGTAAAAGTCGCTCCATGCCTCTCTAGCCCTTTAATGAGGTACATGCCTTCCTCCAACAAGCCAGACAATGGTGCCCCCACCCTCCGCTTAATATGCAGTATAGTCATTGTGCATGATGCTACCAAAAACTTACTTGAAGTACATATCTGCTATAACTCACCAAGTTCGCTTGGAGAGCAATTAACTATTTGCATGCAGAAATGCTCCCCTCAGAAAAGGTTTTATGGACCTGCAAAATCCAGTGCAGGCAATTTTCTTTTATAGTTTTTTGTTAAGCTCTGTTTTCTTTCCTTTACACTGAGTGTAAAATGCTGGTTTTTAACAACCACTCCGGTTATTTGTCTCAGTGCTGCACTGAATCTTGGAACGAGATGCCTGTTATTGGTTAAGTCACTCTGTCACCAGAATGATCTACCCATGACATTCACATGCTTCTTCTCTGCCTAACCTAATTGTGCAGGGAATATATAAAATGGCAGTAGGAGGAGTGGGGGTATAGATCATTTCAAAAGGTTCTGAGGCATGCAGTTCCAACCTTTGACAGTAGCATGCATGAACATAGCAAACCTTGCCTCCTTTAACCCTCCTACACTCCTCCCTAAGCATTATTCCTCTTGTTGCTTTCTTTAGCAACAGTTTTCAATGAAGTGAATTATCTTCTTACCTATTTGCCAATCCCAGGGAACTTTTAATAACTCCTTGTGTTCCATTATTGCACTGGAAAAGAAAAGAAGGCAAAGTTTGATGGGAAGGAACAGAACTTAAATTACTTCCACTCATGCAATTCATATGGTGGACAACACAAAGTGAATAGCCTTATAACAACAGACTCTGGAAAAAGCTATACAGACCAAATGCAGTCAGATCTAGTTAACCCAATTTGGTTTTATTCCTATATCTGTGTGTTGGAAAGATCTTTGGTGCAGTAATAAGATTTGATAGCATGTGATTTGCCCTGGTTTATCTTCAGATCTCTGGCTGTTAATCCAGAGCTGCCCACCCCCCTCACTTTCATACTGGCCTGCCCTTTGGGACTTAATATTCCTAAAGCTCTTGAACTTTAAGGATTGATAATGTATCTGCATGAGTTATACACCCTTCAAAGCTCCTCTGCACTGTAGAATAAATACAATGATGAGTAAATCACAGACTTGAGGTAGCAGATTTCATAGCATAGTCTTGGGGAAAACATCCAGCGCTATGATTTGTCAAACATTAAGAGAGAAACCAAGTAATCATAGCAATAAAACTCAAGAAACAAAACTAAGGGTGGGCCAAACTGAAGGAGTCCAGTTCAGGATTTAGTTTCAAGATTAACTGAATGTTAAAAGCCCATTAACACTAAGACCCTTATTGTTTGTGTTATTGTAGTGCATAGGAGTCCCTGCTATGGACCAAGACCCACTTGGTGCAAACACGGAACAAAAAAACAGTCCCTGCCCCAAAGAACTTATAAAGTCAAAAGACAAGAGATGGATACGGACAGATGGGGGAGTATAAGGAAACAGTGAGGTGCCAATAAGGCCCCCCCATGCTCTAAGGATGGGATCCTACAGGTCAGGATTCCTCCTAGCTAGTTCTCCACTCAACTAGCCTTCTCTGGTCTGTGATTTGGGGATAAAACCCTGCTGTGCAGGACTCTTATGAGTTTGTGCCTCTTAAAGTGAAGATCCCCATTTCCTGTCATTTACAGAGAGACTTAAAATAATTCTGAAACGATTTTCAAAAAGCATAATATGCTGCTACCACTTTTCTTTATTATTATTATTAGTTTCCAGCTGCACCCACCAGGCACAAGACAAAAGGACGCACAGTTCCTGTCCCAAAGAACTTGCACTCCAAAAATACAAAACAAATAGAGAGATGCATGGGAAAGAAAAGGGGACCCACAGACAAATGACAGGACACACTATGTATGCTTCAGAGTTTTCATGACAATACTTTTGCTTAGCTTTTTAATATATAAATATTTAAGAATATAAGAATGCCCATACTGGGTCAGACCAATTGTGCATCTAGCCCAGTGTCCTATCTTCTGATAGTGGCCAATGCCAGATTCTTCAAGAGGGCATGAACAGAATAGGGCAATTTTGGGTGATCCATTCCCTGTCATCCAGTCCCAGTTTCTGGCAGTTGGAGGTTTAGGGACAACCACAGCATGGGGTTGCGTCTCTGACCATCTTGGCTAATCGGCATTGTTGGACCTATCCTCCATGAACTTATTTATTTTTTTAACCCAATTATACTTTTGGCCTTAAGAACATCCCCTGGAAATGAGGTCTACAGGATGACTGGGCATTGTGTGAAGAAGTATTTCTCTTTGTTTGTTTTAAAACTGCTGACTATTAATTTCATTGGGTGACCCCTAGTTCTTGTGTTACATGAAGGGGTAAATAACATTCTTTCTATACCATTCATGATTTTATACACCTCATCAGACCTCCCTTAGTTGTCCCTTTGTTAAGCTGAACAGTTCCACTCTTTTTAACCTCTCCTTGTATGGAAGGTGTGGGGGTACCATGGATTTATATAGTGGAATTAAGTTATTTTCTGACTTATTATCAAGCCTTTTCCTAATGGTTCCTAACATTCTGTTTTTTGTTGGTTTTGTTTTGTTTTTTACTGCTGCTGCACACTGAACAGATGTTTTCAGAGAACTATTCACATTAACTCCAAAATCTTTCTTGAGTGGTAACAGTAAATTTAGACCCCATCATTTTGTAGGTATAGTTGGGATTTATGTTTTCCAATGTGCATAACTTTACACTTATCAACAGTGAATTTCATCTGCCACTTTGTTGCCCAGTTTAGTGAGATCCCTTTGTAACTCTTCACAGTCACCTTCAAACTTAACTACTGAATCTTGAGTAATTTTGTATTGCCTGCAAATTTTGCCACCTCATTGTTAACCCACTTTCCCAGATCATTTATGAATATGGTGAACAGTTCAGATCCTTGGGATCTATTTATTTACCTCCATCTGAAAACTGACCATTTATTTTTATCCTTTGTTTCCCATCTTTTAACCACTTACTAATCCATGACAGGACCTTACCTCTTATCCCATGACTGCTTAGTTTTCTTAAGAGCCTTTGGTGAGGTACCTTGTCAAAGGCTTTCTGAAAGTCCAAGTTCACTATATCTACTGGATCACCCTGGTCCACATATTTGTTGATACCCACAAAGAATTCTAATAGATTGGTGAAGCATGATTTCTCTTTTTAAAAGCTGTGTTGGCTCCACCCCAACATATGTTTATCTATGTGTTTGATAATTTTGTTCTTTACTATAATATCAGCCACTTTCCCTAGTAATGAAGTTAGGCTTACTGGCCAGAATCACCTCTGGAAGCTTTTTAAAAAATGGGTGTTACAATAGCTACCCTCCAATCATTCACAAAGGCTGATTTAAGTTAGTAGTTCTGCAATTTCGTATTTGAGTTTCTTCAGAACTCTTGGGTGAATACCAGCTGGTCCTGGTGACACACTACTGTTTAATTTATCAGTTTGTGCCAAAACCTCCTCTACTGACACCTCAATGTGGGACAGTCCCTCAGATTTGTCACCCCCCCCCAAAAATAAAAAAAACAGCTCAAGTGCAGGAATTTCTCTCATCCTCTGCAGTGAAGACTGATGCAAAGAATTTGCTTAGTTTCTCCTCAATGGCCTTGTCTTCCTTGAGTGCTCCATTAACAGCACCTCGATAGTCCAATGGGCCCACAGACTGTTTGGCAGCTTCCTGCTTCTTATGTACTTAAAAAAAATTGCTGTTCGTTTTTGTGTCTTTTGGTATTTGCTCTTTCAAATTCTTTCTTGGTCTGGTTTATTACACTTTTATACCTGACATGCCAGAGTTATTATGGTGTTTTTACAGAGTTTCTGTGCAGTTTGCAGGCATTTCACTCTTGTGACTGTTGCTTTTACTTTCTGTTTAGCTAGCTTCCTCATTTTTGCACAATTCTCCTTTTTAAAGTTAAAAGCTACAGTGGTGTGTGTCTTTTGCATTTCCCCCCCTGCAAGAATATTCAATTTAATTACACCATGGTCGCTATTATTGAACCATTCAGCTATATTCACCTCTTGGATCAAATCGTGTGCTCCGCTCAGGACTAAATCAAAAATTGCCTCTCCCATTGTGGGTTCTAGGACAAGCTGCTCCAAGAAGCAGTCATTAATGTTGTCCAAAAGTTTTATCTCTACATCCCTTCCTGAGGTGACATATACCAGCCAATATGAGGATAGTTGAAATCCATCATTATTATTGTGTTTTCTGTCTGTAATCTCCTTGAGCATTTCACAGTTACTGTCACCATCCTGGTCAGGTGGTCAGTAGTATATTCCTACTGCAATAGTCTTATTGTTCAAGTATGGAATTTCTATCCACAGAGATTCTATAGTACGGTTTGAGTCATTTATGATTTTTACTTTATTTGACTCCATGCTTTCTTTCACAACAGTGCCACTTCCTCACCAGTGCAACCTACTCTATCACTCCTATATATTTTGATCCCTGATATTACCATATCCTGTTGATTATCATCATTCTAACAAGTTTCTGCTGTGCCTTATTATATTAATATCCTCATTTAATGCCAGGCACTACTGTTCATCCATCTTCGTATTTAGACTTCTAGCATTTGTATATAAACACTTGTATGTTTTGCCAGTAATCAGTTGCTTGCCTTTGTGTGTTATATTTAATGGGACTCCTATGTTTGACTGTTCCTCACTAGTTCCTACCTGTATTTTATCCAGGGGCGGCTTTATCAACTTCTTTCTTATCCTCTTTAATAGGATATAGAGTTTCCCCTTTAATAAACTCTTCCCTAAGGGATGTCTCCACCTGAATTGTGTGCTCCATCATACCTGTGAGCTTTTCTCCAGCCCTTAATTTTAAAAAACCTTCTACAATCATTTTATTTTACATGCCAACAGGCTAGTTCTATTTTGGTTTAGGTGGAGCCCATCTTTCCTGTATAGGCTCCCACTTTCCCAAAAGGTTCCCCAGTTCCTAATAAACCTAAAACCCTCCTCTCAACACAATTATATCATCCACACTTTGAGACTCTGCAGTTTCACCTGTCTTTTTGGCCCTGTGCATGGAACTGGAGTATTCCAGAGAACACTACCATGGAGGTCTTAGATTTTAATCTCTAACCTAGCAGCCCAAATTTGGCCTCTAGGAGCTCTCTTTTACTTTTCCGTATGTCACTGGTACTTACATGAACCATGACCATCAGCTACTCCCCAGCATTGCACATAAATATGCCTAGATGCCTCATGAGATCTGCAACCTTTGCATTCAGAAGGCAATTCACCATGCGGTTCTCCTGATCATCATAAACCCAACTATTTATATTTCTAATAAGCAAATCTCCCATCATTATTACCAGGCTCTTCCTAATAACTGGGGTTCTCTCCCCAGAAGGAAATCATGATGTCCTCTAGAAGGACATTCCAACTATAGAAACATTTCCCTATGCTCCAGTTTGATGTTCTCCCTTTCCTGAGATTTTCATCCTCCTCAACAGCACAGACGCTATCAAACTGGGGATGGGATGCTCTACTGTGTTTGCTGAAAGTCCCTTCTATGTACCTCTCTGTCTCCCTTAGCTCCTTCAGTTCCGCCACTCTAGCCTCAAGAGCTCATACTGTGTCTCTTTGGCCATGAATTTCTCGCATCAAATGCACATATACACCACCTGCCCATGCTGCATTCAGTGCAATAAACTGGAGAACCCCCACCCTGCATTCTTTTTACTTTTGCAGGAGTGGTTTGGGGGGTTTATTTTTGGGTTTTTTTGGGTGGAGTTATTGGCCTAAGTTTAGAGTATGTTTGCTAGGTGCCCTCCCCCCCGTTCTCTCATACTCATTCCCCTTTCCCCCTTACCTCCTGTGTTTTTTTTTCTAGAGGGCTTTTCTGGAGCTCTTTAGTAGTTATATTATAGCCACCTCTCCCTGCTGCTGAACTCTGTCTTATGCTCTCTCACTCTGTCATGGAACTCTCTCTGCTTGAGAGCTGGACCTGGAAGGAATGTCTTTCAAACTCCCTCACAAAACTTCCCTGTTCGCTAGCTTCTCTGGTTGCTGTGGAGGTGGCTTTTTAAACCCTTGTTCTATGTAAATTAGCCCTGTCCCCTAGTCAAGGCATCCTAAAGAGGTTAGGCATCAAGAGATCACAGGCTAGAGCCTCATTAGTAAGCTCTCAGCCTAGCCTAGCAAGCCACTTGGCACAGCACAGAGCCCCCCAAAACAGACCATATTATAATCTTCAAGCAAGCAAGCAATATGTAAAGAAAGAGAGACAAATTAGTCTACTTTTAGCCACTGCAGTAGAGGTGTGTCTCCAGGAGAGGTTTCAATAAGGAGAAGACTGTGGTTTTGTGGACTAGCTCAGGAAGGGCATCCCATGTACAGAGGGCAGCATACATAGAATAAGGCAAGCTAATGATTGTTGAAGAAGCAAACGGTGCCTCAAAGCTGCAGAGCAAACAAGGAGGTGAGGGTAGGGAGACAAGAGGCTAAGTGGTCCAGTACTCTGGAAGTTGAAGTGTAGAGGATGAGGCTGGGAGACAATGAAGAGAGGAAGAGGGAGAGCTTGGTGTCAAAATCAGAAGAGGAAGTTAGCTGGTGAGGAGAGGACTGTTCATGATCTATAACAACTACATGGTAAATGAGGGGGACATACAACATAATGGAGTGCTGTTCCACAGAACATAATTTACTGTCATATACTTCTTCTGTATTGCCTTTTCCTGACCTGGGGCCTTGCAGCAAAGTTCTTATATTTAACTTCATTTAACATTTTGCTCAGCAGGGTAACCTCATGAACTGCAACATTTTGTTTTCAAGACAATCCTGGGGGACAGCCCATAAACAGAGACATAAGTCTCATGCATATAAAGGCACATATAATTCCATTATTTTACAGACAAAATGATCTCATTATTTTATGTACAGCATTAGATTTATAATATATCAACAGCAAACAAATACCATTTCTTCCTCCTTCCCCTGCCCCCCTCCTCAGGATGCAACTCTCCAGACAAGAGTAAGCTAAAAGATAATGAAATATTGCAGTTTTACTATCAAACTCATTCTTCCTCACACTAGGTTTTGTAGTAGATGCTTCATTTTTCAATCTATGTTTTATGGTTCCTGACTATAATGCCCAGATTAGCACCCATTAATTTCTATCCCAGCACCCATGAATGCCACCAAAATAGGTGCTGCTGCTGACATGCTGGGCAACTGTCTGATTTCCAAGGCAGATTCCTTCTCCAGACTGTTCCCATCTATTTTAGATCCTCATTGCACTGAAATAGCTAATAATCACACACAGCTTTTCAAGCTATGCTTCTATAAATTCAATGCAGAAAACTCAAATGGTAAATTGTATTATTATTTTAATATAATATATAGTGTTTTTCATCCATAGGTTTTAAAGCAATTTATAAAGGCCACAGTATCAGTACCCCCATTTTCCAAATGGGAAAACTGAGGTACAGGTGTAAAGTAAGCTCCCAAAGGCCAGCAGCAGAGCTGGGATTAGAACCCTGCTCTCCTGAGTCACAGCCCTGTACTGTCTCCTTCAGGCAACACTGCCTCCTAGATGTGTCTAAGCTGACATACATTTAGTAAGACTCCACAATGACTGTCATCTGTATCATTACCTATTGTTGACCATGTATACCTATACCAAGGCAATAAAAATGATTCTCCCCAAGCAAATCAGACAGTTTTACCAGTTCTTATTTCCTTTATGCAGTTTACTTGTGCAGCGAGTAGTTAATTTAAAATACTTAAGTCATGTGCCCAGACGCCACAACAATGGGTATACAAAAATAATAAACTAATCTACTAAACAAATGTAGTGGGTTCAGTGGGACTCAATAGAGATTTATCGCTGATCATTCTCCATTCTTGGAGGCTGAGCAGATCAGCTGTGCAGATAAACCACCAGTTTTGATTACTAATTACAAGTTATTTTGGGCACCACAATAATCAGATCTGCATAAAATTTAGCAATATTACCTAATGATGGTTTGGAATGGTATTTTCCTTTACCAGCCACATTTTCAAAGGCTGGAGCCTACTCTCCCGCTACAAAGCCTGCCTCTGGAGTGCAAAATGGACACTTGCGCACATCACTACCCATTTGTGTGAATATATGTGGGCTTTATGGGTGCAATGGGTGTGCCTGCAATTCATGAGCTAAGCTTTTGAACCTTTGTCCCTTTCCGTGTTATCACTGCAAAGTAACTGTTTCCGTGTTTTCTTTCATATCTTTCTAAATATCATAAACTATTTACATGGAGTAAAACTATTAATGAAATATCTTCTGGCAGAGTCAGTGTTTCCATCTGCTTATAAATTCTAGGTGACTTTTTATAATCATGAATCACAATTAGAGATAGGTCTGGCCTGTATCATTCCTAATACAGCTCAAGATGTTAAACTGCCATTTGTCCTGAAATAGCAAATAGGTGGACACAATTTTACATCTATCAGTCTACATTTGGTACTTATAGAACACAATCCACTGTAGTGTCTCAGTGCAAATTTAGGTAATTATTTAGATCATTGCTGAAATGTTACTGACCTGACAGGAAATATTAAAACTGACCAGGTAAAGACTTAAAACACAAGAATTTAAACAGTCTACTCTCCACAGAAAATGTCTGGCTAAGAAGAAAGGAGAACGAAACCAAGAAAAAGCTAACTGGTGAATTAGTTTCAATAGGCTCAAACCGCAAACCCTCTCACTTACAGCTGAATTCCACTGAAGAAGGAGCCAAACAGCCCAATCATGCCCAAGAACTCCACCCGACTCATGTTTCGGACAATGTACTCCTCACAAACATTGGAGATGCCGTAGAGTGTTGCTCCACCTAGTACTAAGAGATCCCCTATCAGCTTATTTTCACCTAGGAATAAATGGAGAAAAAACATAGGAGGCTTCAAAATAGTGATCATTTGCCTAGAACTATTGCAAGCCCTTCCCCACAGACTCGAGACCTAGCAAAATAGCCCATGTCTTTGTAAACAACCTGCATGCAAATATACTGTTGCTTGCCTATTTGCATTCAAAATGTAAAGCAAACTTAGCAGAGACAGAGGGAGAGATTTAATTGTTTTGTGAAGGAGATAAACTGGAGGAGAAGATGACTTTGTAAAGCCTAGAAAAAATTAGCACATTCCAGAGACTAACCTTTTTTGTTTTTTGGTGTGAAGTATAGAGCAGTGATGACTGAGATTTTTACACTGTATTTAATGACTGTAGTGCTGTCTAATGTACCAGACACAGGGAAAAACATACCTGCCTGATGTGCATTGCCGCTGAAGTACCGGCAGTCTCAAAGAGCGTTCAAAACCTCCTTAAATCTTGGAAGCTTTTATTGTTATTTTAGCAGAGAGCTTTCAGGTAGGTTTATTCAAGTTCCAACTATTCCAGAAAACTTAGGCACTGATCCTGCAAAGACTTATGAGTGCGATTAACTTTAAGCATGTGACTAATCCCAGTTATTTCATTAGGACTATTGACTAGACCAAGTTGAAGAGATTTCAAAAGAACCGTGTTCCATGAAAATATGCAGTTCTGTCAACAATGAAATGCTTTGCAAAATAGGGTAGATTTTGCCAGAATTTCATTTTGGAAGAAAATGGAGAGGCAAACAGTTCCAACAATGTCAAAACATCCCATTTCCACTCTTTTTGGAACACCACATTTTGATTTTTCATTTGGAATGACTTTTCATTTTGAAATATTTTTAATTAGTATTATATTATGAAACAGCTCTATGCTATAGTGCACTAAGGAACTTCTAATTCATGCCAGTGGAGTCTATATGGACCAACTAACATGCAACACTTAGAACGCTTTAGAAATCACACATCTGTAGAGTGCATTACCCACCTGGGTAACTTTACTCACGTGAGTTCAATGACCCAGAAGTGCCTAAGTCTTTGTAGGATCAAGCCCTATGTTGTTATATACACAATTTCTCATTCAGCTGATGCCTAGCACATTTTGGGGGACTGTTAACATAATAAATAATATCTTTATGAGAGACTATGCTACAGTGATATCAGGTATGTCCTGTAAATGTATAAGTTCACTGCCCTTGAACATAAACAGTTTGTGCACAGGAGGAGAAGGGATTTATTGAGAAATAATAAAAGTGTACTTGTTTCTGGTTCAGACCCTTCTTATGTCAGCCTAGCCAGGGAAAATATCCTATAAACAGTGCAGCACTTTTTAATGAAGAGCCTCCTGAAGCCTTTTATTTCACCGCCAGCATTTATTTATTTAGAGTCCGTCTTGACCACATTACATAAATAGAACCAGCTCAGACATTTTACTTCATTAAAGGGGACACGTAACATAAAAGTCATTCCCTGAATTTTAATAAAGTCATTTTACAATTTTAAAAGAGCTGTGATACTTGGCATGAAAGGTAGATGCTTGTGGTTGAATTTCTTCTCCTTGCATACCAATAAACACAGATACAGACAGTCCTTCAGGTCCAGGTCTACATTAGAAGCAGTGGTGGCTCCAGGCACCAGCGCTCCAAGCACGTGCCTGGGGCGGCAAGCTGCGGGGGGCGCCCTGTCGGTCCCTGCGAGGGTGGCAGTCAGGCAGCCTTCCGTGGCTTGCCTGTGGGAGGTCCCCGGTCCCACGGATTCGGCTGCAATTCGGCGGTGGGTACGCTGAAGCTGTGGGACCAGGGACCTCCCGCAGGCGCACCACCGAATCCCCAGGACCAGGGACCTCCCGCAGGTGCACCGCCGAGTGCTGCCTGACTGCTGTGCTTGGGGCAGCAAAAAGGCTAGAGCCACCCCGCTCAGAAGTGGTAATGCGGGTACAGAATGTTCTGGGATCAAAATACCTAGTAGCCTTATCTGTATAGTACCAATGAATATGACAAATACTACTTGCTTCTTGCCAGTAAACTGCCAAGTGACCACCTCAATCTAATGATTTACTCTAGTTAGTATGGGATTGTCTCTTAACTTTTTCTTTCCCTAAATAGAACAAGTGAAGTCAAGTGAACTAATTAAAGTTGCTAGGGAGGAAGGGCACATGATGGATTCCACACAAATCTAGTTTCAATTTCCAAGTTTCCTCACATTCCTCCAGGCTTCTGTCTCCAAGTTTCCTGAACAGCAATCTCTATAGCTGTAAACTTGCTAAGGAACAAAGGATAGAACCTCCTGGTCCCTGGCTCCTTTACCTAAGAGGCAGATCTTTTAGTACATTCCTAAGTGGCTTAGAACTCCACTGGACAGACTCCTTTTGTGTATGGTTCTCCCTCCTCCCCACCATTTCTCACAGCTGCTTCACTGGCCCCTGAATCTCTGCATGCCCTCTCCACCCTGATCCACAGCCCTGCAAGTTCCTAGTGAGCCACAGTGCATCCACCCAGTGAGGAGCAGGTGAATGGGTAGCCAGGATGTTTCCTTTGGTGCCTGAGGGTGAAATCCTGACCTTGCTGATGTCAGCGGGTGTTTTGCCATAGACTTCAATGGGTCCGGGATTGCATCCCAAAATGTACAGCAGCTGAGGACTAACTCTTGAGAAATTTTTAAGGAGCACAGAGGGGAGCCCTGCTCTGGTGCATCTGAGCCAAAATATTTAAATCATTAATGAAAACTGCTTAAGTAAAAGGAATGGAAAAAATTGCAAGACACTATAGGTGTTTCTGTAAGGCTGTAGAAGCACTGTATGATATTGTATTGTATTAACTGAGAAATAGGCTATGATCTTGTAACTAAAATTACAATGCATTACACAGATGCCCATGCAACCTTAACTTTGGCCTTTCCTGACTTTTGAGTGTAGGCAATGCTGCTGTTTTCTGAATGTAGCTTTATTTTTTGTGTAGACTTTTTCTTAATGCAGCTCTGATTTGCTGATTCATGGGACAGAGCAGATCTTCTCCTTTGTAACTGAAACAGAGTTACTTCTTGGGTAGGGAGATGAAGTGAAAGTCTTCAGGACAGGAAAAGAGAAAGTGATGGGACAACACAGGCAGATCTGCTCTCTATAAACCTGCTCAGTTTTTGTTCTGTAGCATCTTGGCAAGTGCAGTTTTCTCTGCACTTACATTTGTATTCAGAACACTGACTTTAAAATCCCAGTGCATTATGCTCAGCTCAAAATTCAATACTTATAATTTAGAATGAAAACGGCATCCAACTGCCAATTTTTGAAAAGAACTTGTTCTCTTCCCACATCAGTTGGGCTGGCACTAGAAAAATCAATGTGGCAGAAGATATTGATTGATGAAATGTAGCCCCTTCCATACTGCCCATCAGTGTGCTGTAATTGTGGCTAAACACACATTATTCATATAAGCCAAAAAAAGCATGTTTTACATATAAACAAGTTATTTCAGGTATGATGCAGGCATCTCCACAATTAACCTTTATTTCAGATTTGGTGCAGCACACGATGGAGATTGTTAATTTGTGGGTTGGATGTGTCCGAGTATGTGACCAGTGAAGTAGACTGTGTGCAGAAAGTGAGCAAAAGGGAACAGAAGTGAGAAAACAGACTGGAGGGGCTGAGAGAGAATAGGGGGCTGTCGCTCAAAGATGCAGCCAAAAGCTGAGCAAGATTGCTGCTGAGGCTTGAAGTAAAAGGGTTTCAAGTCATCTCCCTAAGTGGCACTGACCCTTATTACTTGGGGTCATTTTATTCTATGGCTCCTTCCCTCAATGAATGGATGTTGAGGCATGGAGATGGTTGAAAACTCAGGAACACATTTAAACCCACACATGATCTCCTGGGGCCTTTCCCTTCTTTGCCCCCTTCCTACCCTCTTGGATCACCTCAGAGTTACATAGCTTTCCCCGAATGAAATCACACAAATGTATCCAAAGACTCACCTGCTCCTTGTTGTCTCCCGACAAGGACATCTGCTCCTGCCATACAGCCCATGCCCAGAATGCAGACCACAATTCCAATGAAATGAACTGCCTTGTATCGGACCAGCAGGAAGAACCAGGACAGTAATATCACCACTGGGATAACAAAACAATCTAGGAGCTGTCAAGGAGGAGGAGAACAACAACAAAAAAGCATTGCTGCACAGGTTACTCTAAAAACACTAACCTAGTAACAATTAAAGGAGCAGAACAGAGGACTATTTACTGATAGTTTTCCTTACCAGAAACAGTGTGACCTAGTGGTTAAAACACAAGACAGGGAGCCAGGAATTCTGCATTTGATTCCTGGCTGTGCCACTGACTCACCATGTGACCTTGGTTAGATCATCCAAGGCCAGATTGTCGGTAGTGTTCATCATCCACAATTTGGGGCACATTTTGAAAATCTGGGCACAAGTGTCACAATGAGAGCTGAGCACTTTTGAAAATCTCACCCTTATTATGGATGATGAGCACTTGAAAAATCAAGCTCTGAGCTCATCTAAAGAAAAAAAAATCAGACCATTAATGCATTTCAGTTTTCTCATCCATAAAATCTGGATAGTACCTCTTTCAAAGGGGTCTTGTAAGAATTAATCATGAATTGGCCTGATTTTCAGAGAGACCTACCAGCTAAGAAAATCAGATCAAATATTTGTAAAAGAGCTAACCAGCATGCCACTGAAAGCCAAAGACTTTGAGCAAAATATTTGAAAGTGCCTAAGTAACTTAGAAGCCTAAGTCCCATTTTCAAGGGCCAGATCCTCAAAGGGACTCAGGTGCTTAACTCCCATTGAAAATAATGGGAGTTATGTATCCAAATCCCTTTGAGAATCTGGGCCTTAGTCATTTAGAAGCTTAAATGCCATTAATTTACTCCTTTATGCTTAAGTAACTTTTGAAATTGGGACTTAGGCTCCTAAGTCACTTAGCTGCTTTTGAATATTTTTAGGAGAAAGTATAATGGACTTTACATGAAACTGGTTGTCTGACTTACATGATGGGTTTTCTGCTTCCATAAAAACAGTGGTTCACAGTACAGTTAATCAGTAAAATGAAAAGGTAAAAGGTATGTCTACACTATGGAGACCATACCAGCATAGCTATGCCAGCACAGTTCCATAGTGTAGACTTAGTCTACACTAACAGAAGTTCCCCGGCCCCCATCAGAGGAACACCATCCCTGAACAATGTTAGCTATGTTGATGGAAGGATTCTTTCAGTGACCTGGCTGTGTCTACACTGGGGGTTGGGGTGGGATCTGTTGGCATTGCAACGTTGATGTGGGGTATAGTTTTAACCCATACCTCACCAACATAGCAATGCAGATCCAACTTTCAAGTGTCAGCAAAACCAAACATTTTGAAAGACATGAAGTGAAGTTTGGCACCCATGTGCCATTAAACTTCAGTGGGAGCTGGTGCTGAATCCCACTTTGTGCCTTTCAGAATCTCTTCCTGAGTGTTTAATTGCAAGTTATATGGCTAGTAAGGCAAGGTATTTCACTATCTTGCTTATCCTTAAAGAAATTATTACTTAGGGCTCCAGTGTATGCAGACTGTCTGTGAAACACTGGGAAGTTTTATTCTGTGTATTTCTCTGGATGTTATTCCCTTAATTTTTGAAATTTTGGGGGATGCAGGGTGGCTTTTTTTTCCATTGGAGCAATGGCCTAGCATCTGTATGTGTCTGCACTCTATTCTCTCAGTGTTGGTAACCATTATACTTAGAAAATATTACTGAATAATGACTATATCCCATTAAACTTGTGCTTACACACGTCTATTACAAACGTATATTAGGTGTAATACACAGCTACAACTGGATCAATTAAAGTCAGAATTTCAGCCTAAAAACATTGACTAAAAAGCAAAATAAAATGCCAAGATGTGTTTCCATTGCTCGGCCGCACTTGCTATTTGTATTATGCTACTGAATTCAAGTAATAGGATGAATAGTAGCACAAGCACAAGCTTAACAATTCAAAATGGTATGTGAATATGACACTTGTGGATTTTATTGATCTCCTTACTTACAGTTTCAAAATGGAAAGTAAGCTTAAAAGAACGTGCGGCTGTTTCTCTAAGTACCATGTGCCATCAGGATTCAGATTTACACAAGAGAACAGGCATTTCCTCATCTGTCACATTAGAAATGACCAAAGGGGAACTGCCAATTAGAAGAGGAGAGGTGGGGGCAGAGAAATCCCTCTCCACATTCTACAGTACCTCAGGGCCAGTCACTGACAGGTGGCAGCTGTGAGGGGAAGCTCTCACCACACGATTTGCTTGAGGGAAGTGCTAATGAGGAGCCCTAACACAAGGAAGGGGAGTGTGTAATTGGAAGAAAATTCAATGAATGTTTGGAAAGGAAGAATCAGCTCAGCTGTTTCTTGCTGTTCTCCACTGGAAGTTTGCTGACCAGCACTTTTTCCTTTTGATATTGATACAGATCAGCAATTACTCCTGCACATTAGTGACCTTATTTCTAAAGCTCTCTCTCTCCCCTTTTCCAGAGACTTACGATACATTCCAGTTACATCCTTGCATGCACACTCTGTTTGCACAGATTGGAGAATAGATGTCACTGTCAGCAAGAGGGTAACATGTTTGCAAATCACAAATATGATAAAACATAGTAATTGTTAAAAATGTTATCACCAGTGGGGGGAAAAAATCTCTCAGATGTCTGTTATCAACCCTGGCTCAGAGGCAGTGCAATGTCTTTTAATTATCAACCACCTAGAGAAGTTTTGTCTGGCATATTAACATAAGAATATAAGAATTGCCACACCAGAACAGATCAGTGGATTGGTTAGTCTCATACCCTGTCTCCCAAAATGATTTAAATCAGAATTGTCACTAGAGGAATCCACAGAAGGGGATAGCAGGATATAGGTAAATTGAACCCACCCTCTACCTCAGCATCACGTGCAAGGAATGTTTAAATTGTGTATGACGACAAGTTTACCATCTTCCCATGACAAAAAGAGAGAATTTATCTGATGACGTCTGACCTGATTCTACCCTGGGTTTGGGTAGAATCAGGTCACTTTAACTTGGAAATATGGTATGTACAGGAACTTCTTTATAACATTTTAAATTAATTTTCCCATTGTATGCACATTTAAAAATAATAATAAAAAATCAATTGCATCCTGGAAATGGAAAAATTAGCATGACAAGATACATGCTTGTCAAATATCAACCCAGAACCAACTTCACATATTTCACGATAATCATTTGTTTAAAAAAAGCATACGGTGATTAGAACTTCCTGAAGATAATGACAATAATGTGTCCCTTTGGATTAATTTTGATCATGTAGAGACATTTCACTGGCAACAAAGAGACAAAATGTAGAAATTATACCAAATGGGATATACTGTAGTCAGTCAAATTGCTGTCTCATGACTGACTCTTATTTACTAATAATAAGTTAAATACCAGAACTGAAACATGAGTGAGGCATAAGTCAACTTATCACAATAAATACTTCATATTCAGGAAAGCAACAATTCTGCTTTTATAGATACACAATTTTCTTAATGATTGGAGTAAACAACTATTCCGCTCTGTAAATCAATCATAATGATTTATTTTATAGTGACAAATCTTGATATTGAAAGAAAGGGAGATTTTAGGGAAGTATGATGACTGGGTGAGAACCGTTCAGTATAATCAACATAATTTGTGCGTTCTCTTTTGCATGACAGTTAATTGAACAACAAAAAGAGCCAGGCAGCAAGCAATGCACAGCTTCACAGTGTATTTTATCTGCAGGAATTGGGAATTATGTTCATTTTTCTCTTCTACCAAATAGGGAAAAAGGACAGAGAAAGTGCCATTAGCACTCCCTTCCCTATGTAAAAATAAACCTGAACATGCACTAATCGCATGCTAAATTAATTAATCGCGATCTGTTCTGCCCTCTAATGACAGATGTAAAATCAGCATAATTCATGGAAAAATATGCAATGCAAGGAATATTACATGCATTGACTATGTGCTGACTGATGCTGCTGTACTGTAATTAAGACTGCTGGGTTGCACTGTTCTAGTTAATAATTTATGGGTCAGATCCTGAACTACTGATGTCAGAGTTTTGCTATTGATTTCAGTGGCATCAGTATCAGACTTTATGGGTGAGATCCATCAATAGACTTAGGCACTGCAAGACAGAGCATTACAGGGCTGGTCTACACTGGGGGGATCGATCTAAGATATGCAATTTCAGCTATGCTATTCGCGCAGCTGAAGTCAAAGTATCTTAGTTCGACTTACCTGGCCATCTTCACAGCAGCAAGTTGACCGCTGCAGCTCCCCCGTCGACTCCGCTTACTCCTCCTGCTGAGGTGGAGTACGGGCATTGATTCGGATATCGATTTATCGCGTCTAGATGAGACGCGATAAATCGATCCCCGATAGATTGATTACTACCCACCGATCCGGCGGGTAGTGTAGACGTGGCCACAGAGCTTAACTTTTTGGTGCCTGGAAGAATTGCAGAAACAAAACTGCGATCCACAAAGCCGAGATAGGCATTTAGATTCCTTATACAATGAATGGGAGAGAGAGGTGTCTAAGAGTGTGATCTACAAAAGCCAGCATGCTAGGCAGGGAGCCACCTAACCTAGCCTATGGGAGATGCTGAGGAGAGCAGCGTCCTAAACCCTGCCCCTCTTTTGGAGATAGGTGCCTAAGTCAGGGCTGCAGGGAGGCACCTATCTCTGCTTAGTGAGTCACAAATGGGAACTACAGAGTAATTCCCTCTCTCTCGCCCTATGACTGTTCCACTGTGGATAAATACTTACATAGTCATTGGGCCAGAGAAAGAGAAAAAGAATGATTCTGTAGTCCAGTGGTTAGGGCACCCACCTGGGAGGTGGGAGACCTCAGGTATCATACTCCTGCTCCAATGACTCTTTATTTATACACAGTGGAACAGCTTCACCAGGAGAGACTGAGGGAGCCCACAACAGAATATCTCAAAGCTCAGTAGTTGGAGGATTCTCATGAGACCTCCTATTCAAATCCTTTCTTCCCCTCTGCTAGAGATAGGGGGATTGAACCTGGGTAACCCACATCCCAGGTGAGTGCTCTCACCAATGGGCTAAAAGTTATAAGGTGTGCACCACCTGCTCCTCTAGCCACATTTTTTGAATGGGAACCAATCTAGTAGGTGTGCTCAGAGGCTATGGGATTGGACTCTGCACACGAGATAAGTGGACAAATGCCCATAATCTCCTGGTTCATGATTCATTCTGGGTCTTCGGCAGCAGTTAGGCATCCAGAAGCATGATCGGGGCAGAAACATAGACACAGAGGGAACTTAGGCACCGAGTAGGGTGACCAGACAGCAAGTGTGAAAAATCGGGACGGGGGTGGAGGGTAATAGGCGCCTATATAAGAAAAAGCCCCAAATATCGGGACTGTCCCTATAAAATTGGGACATCTGGTCACCCTAGCACCGAGTAAGTTTAGGCCCTACAGGGTTAGGCAGAAATTTTGTGGGTTACAGAGGAGCCAAAACAGGGACATAGGTGTGTATACCCAAGACGTAGACCCCTAAGGTTTAGGCATCTAAACACCTTTGTGGATCCTACCCTATGTGCCGACTGTAATGTAACAAGAATCTATCCTGTTTCTACTGTTTTAACGCTGAAAGGAGGCATATGTTGTACACAACAGCACAGACATGCTTAAATATATACAGAATTTCAGCCTAAAAAGTGGCTTGTTATGCTTTTCATTACCATCTCCACTTCAGTTTGCACATCTCTCCTCATAAAAACACATATACTCAATTTAACTATATATCACACACACAAATGGATACTGAAAGCATCTCTTAAGAAATTACGACTGTGTCCCATCCTCTTCTTCCTCCCACCCCCGCCTCAAGCAGAACCATCAGCACTTCACATTGGATGGAACTGGGAAGAGATCTGCATCCATGTAGTCCAAGGTAAGACAAATCTTTTGAAGTTCTCATTGTTCAGCTCCCACTTGTGCTCCTGGTTAGAAGTGTCTTCTCAGAGAATCTGCTACTTTGTTCTGCAATTCTGGTAGGTAATCCACTGAGATCTCTATGTGTGAGATATGCACCAATTCCATAGTTGTATGGATTCTGCACATAAGATCATAGAATCATAGGGTTAGAAGGGACCGCAAGGGTCATCTAGTATAACCCCCTACCAAGATGCAGGATTTATTGTGTCTAAACCATCCAGGACAGGTGACTATCCAGCCTCCTTTTGAAAACTTCCAGTGAAGGAGCTTCCACAACCTCCCCAGGCAGTCTGTTGCATTGTCCTGCTGTTCTTACAGTTAGGATGTTTTTCCTGAGATTTAATCTAAAATCTGCTGCGATGTAGTTTGAACCTATTGCCTCTCGTCCTGCCTCTGAGGCAAGAGAGAACAACTTTTCTCCATCTTATTCCTCCTTGATGATTTATATAATACATTGCTGCAGCTGTTGTTCAGGATTGCTCTGATCAAGTGGCCCCGATGTGGGGTAAGAAATGATGCCAGGCATAATGGATTGCCCTGATATGGAGGGTGGTCTCATGTTGGGTCCATTTGCCTTGAGCTCTGAAGTCCTGAAAATGTGCACCCCAGAATAGCAGGAAGGCATTTTTCACAGAAGGGTGGGGATGCAGGAATGGAAGTCCCACATAGACCTTTTGGGGATTCTTCTACCAATTGAAACAGTTGAGGACCCTTTGAGGTATTGACACCTGCTTGGATAGACTTTATTTGTTGGATGCCTAGACTGTTCTCAGCCAAGTCTGAAGATAGCAGGAGTGTAGTCTTGCCAAAAATATATTACAAACGTATAGGCTGCCATGTGGTCCAGGAGTTGAAGGCAAGCCCTCACTGTGGCTTGTGAGCTCTACTGTATTGTGGAAATAAGGCTGGACATTGTAACAAACCTGTGTGTGGGTAAGTATGCTCTGGTGGTGGTGAAGGCCACAGTAGGCCCAGTTAAGGTAATTCGTTGTGTAAGTGTGAGAGCTGACATTTCCAAGCTGAAGCTGAGGCCCAAGTAGAAGAATAGGGGTAGGATCTTGTTGGTTGCTGAGAACTGAGTGACCCTTTACAAGCCAGTCATCCAGATAGGGAAATATAATTATTTCCATCTGGCAGAGATGGGCTGCTGTGGCTGAGAGGATCTTGGTAAAGATCTTGGGGTAGTGGAGAGACCTAAAAGTAGGACACCGTATTGGTAGTGGTCTCTGCCGATGACGAAGCATAGAAAATGTCTGTGGGACAGGTGTATGGCTATAAAAAACAAACCAGGCATCCTGAACATCAAAGGAGACAAACCAATCTCCAATGAGGAAAGTATCTGTGGTAGGGTTACCATTCTGAACTGTTGAAAGAGGATGAAAGTGTTCAAACTCCTGGGGTCCAGAATTGGTCTCCAACTCCAGGACACAGCCCCAAGATCAGAGCTGCCAGACCTCCACACCCTGCCAATGACACTGTGCAGAAGATGGAGTCCCCCAGATGACCTGATCCTGACTATTCATCAAGAAAAGTTCATCTGCCTTATTGGGAGTGGTGAGCATTGTATGCTTAGCGTGTGCATTCTGTTTTGGTGATTGTTAATAAATAGAGGTTAAGTAGGATATTACTGTGTAAGGCTCTCTCATTGGTAAAAGATCCGTAAACCTGCAAAAGATTAAGCCTTCAGTCCACAAGGAATCGGTGTTTGCTCTGAGCCCACGGAGGAGCAGTGCCCAGAGCCCACAGAGGGGTAAAATTAGGTGCCTTTTGCCTGGAGCCCTACAAACTGGGAAAGGGTGGAGGGTGCCTAAATCAGCTGGGTTATGCCTTGAGCCTTAGGAACTAGGTAGAGGTGGAAGCATTGAGCCCTAGGAACTGGGTAGAGGTGGGATGTCCTAGAGTGTGTGGGCAACAAATTTAGGTTAAAATTGAGTGCCTTAGAGTGTGTGTAACAGAGAATTTTGTGTGGGTAACACTTCAGAGGCACTGAGTCTGGTACTGACAGTAATACTACTTGAGGTTGCTTACTAGAAGGCTTCTCAGTATTTGGCATGGTCTTTTTAGTCAGTGCCGGATCTCGGTAGTAGAGGAGATAGAAGCATCAGTGGTACACATGCCAGGCTGTTTAGTCTCCTTGGTTCCAGTTTGAGAGGTGACTTAGCTCTTCTCTTGGTTTCTTCCTCTGGAGAACTGGGTCTCTTTTTTAAAACGTCTGGACAACTCTGAAGGATCCCCAGGGTCTTTGCTTACCAGAGCAAAAATATTCACAAATATTCACTGCACTGGGCAGTGAAGCCAAAATGCGGGGGTGGAGAGATTTGGACCCTGTGGGTCTCAGAAAATGCTCTATAAGATGGAATTTTAGTCGGTCCTCCCTCCATTTTCTGCATCTGCTTTTGAATCCAGAGCAGACCTTACATTTGGAAGGGATGTGAGTCTCTCTGAGACAGTGGAGGCAGATAGAATGCCTGTTGCTGCAGGGCAAATACCTGGGGCAGGTGTGACAGGGTTTGAAGCCCAGACTTTTGGGCATAACATTTTAGGAAGGCTAGAGGAGGATGAATCAGAATGCTGGTCCCAACTAGGCAAAAAAAGAGGAAAGGGGGATCCCCCCCCCAAAAAACCCACACATTTTTGCTAAATAACCAAAAATAAAGAAAAGTTAAGGAAAAAAGAAAGAACAATTAAGAGAAGAAAACAGCAAGCTGCATGGAGCTAAAATGGACATCGTGACATTCCATATCAAGCCACAGGAAATTGAGAAGGAATGGGAGCCACAGTGTGCCTGCCCTTCCTATATTTGTATCCTTGCTCTGGAGCACAAGAATGTGCAGGGCACAGTGGCAGACTAATGGACACTGCTGACAAAATCTCTGACCAACAATGCACGGAGGCACGCACATCCTGAAGTGGAAGCAACTACAGGGAAAATAACTCAAAGAACATACTTTTATTGTTGGTCTCCAGATGTCTATAAATCTGAGGTTTTACTATCTTCGTTTTTATCATGCCAGTCAAAGGCTTGCGTGCCCAAGGAATAAATTACCAGATAAATCACCATTTAGAAAAATGGCTCTCCCTTCTGCAATGGTCTTTTTTTTGGTGGCTCCGTATGCATACACTATAGTACTGTGGCAGAGAGCTTTGAAGAAGCAGCCTAAAGAGTTGTTTGATGTAGAATAAGGAAAACAATTAATACCAGATAATACAACAGAACAACATATACTGCACTGCATGTAGCTGAGGGCTTGGCTACACTTGAGAGTTGCAGCGCTGGTGGAGGCTTTCCAGCGCTGCAACTTAGTAATTGTCCACACCTGCAAGGCACATCCAGCGCTGCAACTCCCTGGCTGCAGCGCTGGCTGAACACCTGGTCTGCTTGGGGAATAACGAGTGCAGCGCTAGTGATGCAGCGCTGCTCATCAGGTGTGGCCACACACCAGCGCTGTTATTGGCCTCCAGGGTATTAGGAGATATCCCAGAATGCTTTTAACTAAATTACTCTCTTTGTTTTGTTATGCAGCCTCTCTTTGTTTTGTTGTGAACTCGGGGCTCTGGGGCTCCCGGAGCTGCTTATCTAAAAAACAAACACAGCTCCTGTTTGCTGTGATCAATCTGTAACTGACCGTGAACAATCAAATGAGATAAACCCCTGCCTGCCTCATTCACAGGGGTTGAGTGTTTGCTTGACGAGAGAAAGGGGGGGGGAGGGGGAGAAAGGGAGTCCGTGCTGCTTATCTGGTCTGCAGACTGTTTGCAGTTAAGACTAAGTGGTCAGGAAAATTTTCTGATTTTGCATGGCAGGGAGCTAGTGTTGGCTCCAAAAATCCACTCTCTCTCTCTCTCTCTCCCCCGCTCCCTGTCACACTACACCCCACCCCCCTCTTTTGAAAAGCACGTTGCTGCCACTTGAACGCTGGGATAGCTGCCCATAATGCATCACTCCCAACAGCGCTGCAAATGCTGCAAATGTGGCCACACTGCAGTGCTGGTAAGCTGTGAGTGTGGCCACACACCAGTGCTTTCCCTACACAGCTGTATGACCAGCGCTGTAACTCCCAGCGCTGCAACTCTCAAGTGTAGCCAAGCCCTGAGACTCAGGGACTAATTAGGGCTGGCCTAAGTGATGAGATGGTATTTGGCTGCTGTGCTGAAGACCTGGATTTTGGAAATGAATGTGAAATTCTCAGTCTTTAGACATTTGGGACCAGATTTTCAAAAGAGCTCAAAGCCAGACTTTCAAATGTTCAGCACCCATGTATTCAAAGTTTGTTTCCTGCCAGCATCATAAAGCACATAAACATTTAAAGAGATCGAATCTACCATCTTGGAGAAAGATAGTTGTTATTATGAGGCCAATCAGATTGGAAAGGGTATTTCATCTAATGAAATAGAGCCAGATCCCTTACTCATGATGAACTACACCAAACTCTGAAAGCAATCTCATTGAAATGAATGGGACTGCTTGCTGGGGGAAAAAGCACTACTACTGAATGTGAGTAAACGGGGAGAGGGAGCAGAATCTGTCTCATAATGCTGTATGATAAAATGGGGAAGAACTGAGCTGGAAGGCAAGTTAGATATGTTTGTATCACACACAATATGTTTAACAGAAAACTTTATAACACAGGTAAGATGAGCATGATGTAATATCTTGTAAATACAGTACCAGGAAAATGAAGTTCAAAAAAATATACTTTATGTGAATACTGAGTCTAGACCTAAACAAAGAAATTCAGAACTTCTTATTACCTTGGGGAAAAGAGTTTTATCTGAAGTGGAAAGTGGTATCTTAAAACATCTCTTGAATAGTTACTAAACCTTCCATAGAACTACACCAGGGACATGTAAAAACAGCAAAGATAAATAGGGAAAGTAATACCTCATACAGTCTTAGAAGTTACTGTATAATCTTAAAGTCAGCCCTCAGGGAGCTGGTTCGAATGTACACAGGACTATTAGATATGCTCTATACACCCGATACAGCTGAAATGCGAGAGGACTGCATCACTCAATGCAGGTTAGGTTAATTTATCACAAAATAGATAGGCAAAATAGAAAATATTTTACAAGTTCATAGCCATTCGGGAGTCAGGACTCAGCTGTCTGAGACAATTAAATGTGATCTGTCTATAGACTATAGTACATTGGTGCATCTTGAATGGCCAGTTTCTGGTGTGTTCAAATTTATCTATTGGGTGAATTACTCTGCTCCAAACCATACTGCCCTTTCTCTTGGTTCGCTGCAGGAATTTTTAAATGAAAGAACATGTTATGAGACATATCAGCTGGGAAGGAACGGCTTTTCTGTAAGGTAGCATCTGCTGCCCTCCGGCCATTCCTCAGTGGCCATGATGTAGATGCACAAAGGACAGACTGAAACCATAAGAGGGCCAGACTGATTTTATGACCATTATGCCACAGTGCCAAGATGCCAGATGCACAATGGAAATACTGCATTATACTACAGTAACTGCCATATTGGGTGAGTCCAATGGTCATTCTAGTCCCATATCCTTTGCTCTAATCTTGGCCAATACCAGATGTTTAAAGGAAGATAGAAATGGAAAATTACATAATAATCTGCCCTGGTGGAAATTTCTTCCTAACTCCAGGCAGTTAGTGATTGGCTTATACCCTGACATGTAAAATATGAAATTCAGAGTGGCTTTAAACCAAACTGTTATACACAACCTACTCTACAGTATGAGTCTCCTGACATTTATATTATTAAAAAAGAGAGAATATTGTGGTACTAGACATAATGCTGCTTTGTTTTCATCTCACAATGGTGCATCCGGGAGCCAATTGAACTGAACAACTCACTGTCAGACAGTGACTGTGGAAGAACTTTGAAATATTTAACCAGAAGCACATCCAGAAGTTAATGATATGGCCCACATTCTGCTCTCATTTATGCCAGTGTAACCCCATTAGCTTGAACAACTGGCAGTTTTGAACAGATATTATGAAACGTATATGAAAAACTCACTAGAAACCCCTTTCTATTCTAGCCCAAAGGACCAAAGTCTATAAGGGGATGTTTTAGGGGATGTGTGGGCGTTGGGCAGCGGGGAAAGAGGGGTGGCATTTTATGTCTTTCTCACAGACACTGTGGGATAACATGCATAGAAACAAGATTGAGTTCCTGTTTACATTGGAAAATCTGACAATCCTAAAAAGCATAATGCTGTTTGGCAAACACTACCAGAGGGTTTGCAGTTGTAAACTGAAACTAAAACAGGAAATCGGTTTTATTAAAAGTTTAATTTTCTAATTAAACTTTGGATTTTTGCTGGGAGCTGCCTAATGTTTCTTTCCTAAAAGCACCCCAAGCTCAGTACATTTACACGTTAGTTTTGCATGATGGAGCAGAGACTCCATGTGATAAAGGGTGTATGTTGTAAAGCTGATTTTCTACTGAAATGGTCCATATACCACTGCTATAAAAATAGTGAAAGATTTCTCATTCATTGAAGTGTCATTGTTAAGCTGTTAAAGAAGTGCAACAATACACTTATTCTCCGCATGTCAGAGAAGACTTAGTGTAAAATCCGTCCAGAATAAGATTCTTATTAAACACAGTCAAAGGGCTAGATTCTCAGCTGCTGCACATCAGCATAGTTCTACTGGCTTCTCATGAAGCTGTAATGATTTACACTGAAAGTCTGACCCAGGTTTCTTAGGGCCATTTCTGAAAAGGATTGAATGCCTCCCACTCTGTGTTGATGGCATGCAGCATCTCATAGGAGATGCTCTGAAGAGAATAGTTCTGTTCCCTTTCTAATAAATGAGTTCCTTGGAACAGCTTGATTTCATCAATCTTTTTACCAACTTCCCTTCTTCCATCTTCTTTCCCTGTCAGCAACCAGGGAACTTTTGTTCAAGTTTAATGATGCACTATTTTTATGATATTTCCTGGGTATAGTAAAACTTGGGCCACAATTCATGAAATGTGTTATTTGGTTCATTCCTCATCTCAACCCATTGATTTATGCTCATCTCAGTCTGCCTGCTTTTAGGGCTCATCTACACTTGAAAGTTAATTTGGATTAAGTTAGGGTGTGAATTTAAAGCACAAATCAATATTTCTGAATAACTCCATGTTTGGACAAGCCCTAAGACAATCCAGGACAGCTATGGGAATGGGAGACACTACAGTGCCATTTTCTTGGCAAAAGGCCGCATGGCATTTGAACTTCCAGCTCTTCTCTCCTCCAAGCCGTGTAGGAAGGAGAATAGAACCCCTTTACCACCTCTGTGTGCAAGAGGACTAAAGGGCCAGCAGTCTCTCTCCTATGGCATTTCTCCTATTTCCACCTGCCTCTGCATGGACAGAGTGAGGATCCTAGCTCTACCCTCTTTCTCTGTTCTCCATAAGATCCATCATGGCAGAAATTAAGTGTTAATGAAACAACAGTAGCTTAATGAAATGCATAGATGAGACCTTCTTGTGAGGAGCTCTGAACACCAGTGAGGATAAATGATGCAAAGGAGCATAGAGAAACTAGAAAGATGGGCAATAAACAACAAAAGAAGATTCAGTTTAGGAAAATGCAAGCTCAAAAATATTCAGTGAGACGTACAAATGTGGAAATGTTGGGGTCTCAGTAGGCAGCAAATTGGATGGGAGATCACAATACAATGTGGCAGCAAAAAATAAGCTTTTACAAAAATTGATTGTATCACTAAATCTATCACAGAGCTGGTCAAATAATTCCATCAAGTATTTAATTTGACAATGTTCACGATATTTCAATTAATTATTTTAGTTACTTACCCAGTTTTTAGAACTGGCCAAATAATTCACAAACCAGGCTGCTGAAGCACATTTATATGGGTGAATGAGAAAGGCAGATACATAGACAGATACAAAGACCTATAAAGACCAAGTACAGGGGGTTGTGTGCCCGTATAAGTAGTGTAGAACCTTGCTCAGGGAGATCGATACAAAAATAGTAGTATTGATTTTGGTTTTATGATGATAGATTTTTCCATTCCACTAGGTATAAAATAACAGAGTTATTTGTGTGTTGTGGGGGGGTAGGATTGTTATTAAGTTCTCAATAATTTCCTTTGAAAAGGTGCTACAGGTAATTTTAAAGACGTATTTGTGTTTCAAAGAAGTCTGAAAGCCAAATTCTGGAAGCAGAATCACTTATAGTTGCTCACATTGATTTGAAATGTTTCATATAATCCTTAAAACTGCAAAGTTTCCCCTCATTCTTGCATCTTATTCAGGCACAATTCGGTTTTTAGTACCAACACTGCTCACTCAAGCATGGAAGAGATATGTTCTTAATTATCTCTGCTTTTTCAGGACATTAACTGCTGCTTATTTATTTTAACTGGCTTTATAGCAAGTTTCAAGCAAGTAAGGTATAAATACGATCAGACTATCTAAGGGTGCCATGCTATTTAGACATTATATAGAGTGGAAATGTTTTATTTCAGAATGATCAACATCAATTTGTGTAGCTATGTCCAGAGATATACATTTTCCATTATGAATTTCTATTACTTTTTCTCCGTTATAATGGAAAAAACCTAAGTCTTTAAAATTTACAGGCTATACCTTTAAATAGACTGTTCCTATTGTGTTTGTGTGTTGGGGGAGGAGGGTTATGGGGTTTTGTTTTGGGAGTTTTTGGTGATTTTTGGAGAGGGCAAACTGTGCCTGAAATAAATGCACGTGATTACTTGATTTAGGACAGTGAAAAATGTGGTTGTAATTTTCCAATTACAAACTGAGTCTACACAAATGGGTGTTTACTCTTTAAAATATATTATTAAAGGACCAAGCCAAGTAGCTTAGCCCCAAACATCTGAGAGTGAGTAATTTACACAACATTTTCTTTTTCTACAGATTGCAGAATGGTCAGCATTAAAATTAGCAAAAGATGAAAACAAACAAAAAAAAAGACATCATTTTATGAGTGTGAGACATTATAAAGAGGAAGACAAAGAAGGAATTGGGTTTCTGATCCTGCCCTGTTGAAGTGAATGGGGACTTTACCATTGACTTGGTGCAGAATCAAACCCTGAGAGAGGAAATCATCTGAGTACTTACCTGTACACTAGTAAGAGTGGTGTATTGGTAAGCTTTGACTACCAGGTAATTGGCTTCTATATCTATTATCCCCAGGATCATGTACTTCCACCATCTCCGTTTCAAAATTGCCAACAAGTTTTCTTCTCCTGTGTTGGTAGATAAAAACAAACATACAATTACATATAAAGAGTTAGAAACACACCCACAACAAACTATGTCTCATGAGAGATTATACTATAGAATCTTATGCAATCCAATTAGTGGATAGATTCAATTGAACATAAATCCAGATTGTGACTTAAATATAGTTAAAACTGAAATATTTACAAGGTATTTTAGGTAGGTAAAAACTAACACCTTATTTGTCTTTCAATTCAACACCACAAAGCAAGCTGGTTGTCTGGGTTTTCAGTTCACTTGGGTTTTAAAAACTTGCCATGAAAAATGATTTGAACTTAAACAATTTTTGGTAATATTTCCTAAGAATATTTTGTTGTTCAGTTTATGAATGTCCTGACTACAGAATAATAAATATGATGTAAAACATGATGCAAAAGGTTCTCATTTAAAGTAGGACAGCAACAGTATGTAAGGGTATCAGAGTAACCAAGCAGAACAGTAACAGAATAATCAGGCTTATTATAAAGTTTAAAGGAAAGTTATTGTGATCTTAGGTGCAGATTCAAAAATGTAGGACTAGTTTAGAGAAAGGTTGCACAGAGACAAACAGATCTTGCATGACTGGTAGCTCTGCTTCCAGAGTCAATTGTTGAGCAACTAGATTTGTTCTTCAATGCCCTGGCAATGGAATCCTGCCAGTCACACAATACTTAATTTCTACTACATGAAGACTGTCAGCACAACATGGCTTGCACATCAAATCCATAACTTCGGAAAGGTCAGACAGTTCTAATTCTGGGCCAAGATTATTACTGTTCTCAGTTCAAAGGAAACCAAACACACATTCACCAGGGACAGATAACCCTATTATTTATGTGCATTGTGGTGGCACCTGCAGGGCCCCAATCCTTGTGTGAGGAGTTGTACAAACCCATCGTAAGTGACAGCCACTGCCCTAAAGAGCTTATAGTCTAAATATGGACATTAGAGCTGACCTGAACCACTGTAATAAAGCTTGACCTGAATGGGAACCATTTGGGAAGTTAGAAAAAGTTCCATCAATTTAATATTTTTGTGTGTCTCCACAAATCCTTTTAGTGTCAGCTGTAACCACAATTACCAATGGGCAAAATAGGATAAAAAAATAAACTGAACATTATTCCAAATAGACACCAAAACCTTTAAAAGGTTTGAAAAAATTTCATCAGCTTTCCCAACTGCACCCCTATTATTCTTCATTGTCATGTGAGCCCATGTATTTCTAGGTTCCAGCTGAAATGGGTAACAGATGTGCTACCATCTCCTAGGAAAAGGTGGCCTCTTGGCATTTCTGGAACAACCTGGAGGAGGACTGTCTGAAATCTCATGAGAATTCTAACCTACTGTTGCAGATGAAAGCAGCAAATACTTCAGATACTCGTCCAAAAGCTTGGACGTGAAAAACTGGCTTAACTGGAATATATAGGAGTGGTGCCATTGACTTCAATGGGGCCAGGATTTAATCCTGAGCATTTTCCCCAACCAAAACTGTGATTCATAGGACATTTGTTCATTAAGAAATACACTCACATGCACTCTTTGCAATGGGGGTATCATGAGGCAGCATCCTAATTATTTGCTGTACTGGCCGTGACATTGAGAATATAACTTTTGGTAGGTTAAGACCAGACTTTGTTTACTTGCAGAAAGAAGCACAGAAACAGCAGGAGTCAGGAATGTGATTACTTTGCTCAGATGACATCCAATAAGTAATTTAAGAATCTGGATTCGAATGAGTTGGTCTCTTCTACCACATCAGACATTTCCATTAACCTTTATGCTTTAAGTGATTTTGGCTGCAAAAACACTCTGGTTTATGATGTTGCACAGCACAATATATTTGAAACATGCTATAACTTTATGCCTCTGTGTTGATTTGAGGATGCAAAACAGAGAAACTTTTTCCTTTGAGTCTGCTTATTTTTTGAACATGAAAGTGATGAATTTTCAAAGCAGCACTTGGGGATTTAGCCACGTGATTAACATCAGTGCAAGTCACACAGGTAAATCCTTTCCAGGGATTTTGAAAATGTATCCCAAAAAGTTACAGTGCCAAAATGATTTGACATACCCTTAAAACACCGCATTGAAAAGTGCCAGTGTAATGAAAAGGCATATTAAAGCTTTGAAGTGATATTTTTCCTTACTTTTAAAGAGAGATTAAAAATAATGAAATCAAGTTCTGGAACATTGCAGGGTTCATTGAGTCATATAGTGTGCTACAGTATTAGTGGGGGAATTAATGCTGATACTTGTCAATATTAAAGTTCTGTTTCAGCAAAGCACTTAAGCACCTGCAAGGCCAACCCCAGATTTGGTACTCCTGGAAGTTGGCACCCAGGACAACCATCCTCCTTTGCCTGCTCTTAAGGGTGTCCCTGAACACCTGCTTAAATCCATGCCTATTCAAGGGAGCACATAAGCATGAAGTTAACTTTGAGAAGCTGTTGAAATCTCATTGCACATGCTTCAACTGTTTTCTGAATTGGGGCTTAATTCCTGTGCTCCAGAGATATGGGGTGCTTGGAATAGAATGAAAGAAAAGACCAAGGCGGAAAAAAAGTGGTGTTGATTGAAAGATCAAGACTCTCTTAAAATATGAAGTGCTTAAGTAACTTTAGATTGCTAAATTCAGAGCAAAGTTATTTACAATTACATTAGGGCCCTCTTTCTGTTTTATAAATAGTACTATTGGGAAGTGAGTTGAGCACCAGTGGAGTTGAAGGGGTCTATTGCCTTATAAATGCAGTGGGGAGGAAAGTTTACACAGCTGAGTACTATCAATGCTACTGGGAGTTCAGTCATAGATCTCCCCGCACCAACTGGGAGAACTTGTGAAATTAATGGAAAATTACAATAAAGGCTGAAATAAAGAATCTTAAGAAATAAAAAAAAGCATTAGCTTGCACTGGTAAGTCATGAACAGCAAATCATTTGCTCTGAAACAAACCAAAGTGGGGCAGGTATGGTGAAATAGATTACCATGGCTTTAAATAATTATATTTACATATCAGATAAAATGGATGCACATAATCTGACCAGGATGGCTTAAATTACAGTACAACACAATATAGAGTGTCTTTACCAAATTGACCCCCAATGGACCAATGGTAACATGTTTTCTCCTTTCTCCTTTTTTTTTTTTGGATGTAATGTGTATTGTCTTGATTTAGTATCACAAACTGAGAAAAGGAAGTTAAACAGAGGATAATCTATAATACAAGATTTTGTATCTATAATCCTGCATGTAACATATACAATCATTTTGAAAAAAAGGAAACACATTAAGGAAACAATGAAAGAATAGCAAAGGTCACCACAGAACCCAAGTTCAAGAAAAGCAGAAATAAGACAGATGATTAAATGAGTAAATAGACTAGAAATAGCTAAACCATTGCTGGGTAACAAAAGGTGTAGTTCAACAATACTGTAAACTGTATTTCATATTACTTGTGTAACCCTTCTGCCCCTCTGAGTTGGCAGCAACAAGGGGTGGGTTCAGTATCCAGGGGTTCCGTTTCAATAACGCAATGCAAAACCGGCTTGAGCCCCCACCCAGTGACCTGGGATAATTACATACCACCCCCGGGTGCCTCTAGGAGGCAATACTTCCCCTCTCGCAAGTACAGAGTCTGAGTGTAGCAAAATCCTTTTAATAAAGGAGGGAAACAATGTGGCATCATATTGGGGAAACACCACAAACAGGATTCATAACATAAACCATGAGCAAAAGACCCACCAAGTAAGTTTTGGCAATGTCCTTTTCCTCTTAGGGTCTTAAGTCCAATCACCCCGAAGTCCAACAACCCAAAAGTCTCTGTCCCTGGTCAGTGCCGCCCCAGAGTTCAAAAGTTTATCTGCAGAGTTTTACCCCCCCAGCCTGGGTGGAAATGGATGGGGGGCACACAGGGTGTTAAGGGGCACCTTACATGGGCCGGGGCCGACTGCCCCGCCTCTCCATGGAGTTCTGCTGCAGCCTTCACCACGAACGGCTCCACTCCACCAGCTGTGCCGCTCCTCCAGCCGATCCATGAACCGCTTCAGCCGTCCCCACAAACCGCTCCACTCCGCTCACTGTTCCATGGGCCGCTTCAACCGTCCCACAAACTGCTCAGCTCGGCTCTGCTCCTCTCACTGTTATGTGGGCTGCTCCAACCGTGCTGCAAACTGCTCCGCTCTGCCAGCTGCTTAGCGGTAGATCTTCAGGCTCCCCCACTAGTTAACACAGCACTCAGTGATCTCAGCTCAGTAAGTTTAGCTCTTTTAGTGATTTCAGCTCTTAGTGATTTCAGCTTGTAGTAGGGGAGCCCCAGTGCTGGTGCACCATTGGCCCAAAGTGATTTCAGCTCAGCAGCCTCTAGATGGACTCCTAATGGAATCAAAATTAGCTCTGCTCTTCAACAGTGGAGAGAGGAGAAGGTGCAATTGGTGTTTCCAGGCCCTCAAAAGGGGCCCATACCATCAGGTACACACACCAATCCCCAACCTCTCTCAATTCACTGGGTTTTGGCACCCATGTCCCTTGTCTAGCGAGTGCGACTTAGTTGATGGTGAGATCCTCTGTCATAAAACAGGTTCATAGTCCCTCATTCACATAATCAGGGTAACAACACTTTATTCCTCCTGCCCCAATAACAGAGAAATTGGGGATCCCACAGCTGTCAAAGTGACCATTTTAGGCTGCCGTGGGCTATGCTAGGCGGGGTGGGTATGCCTATGCAAACAAGATCAGCTCCTGAAATTTTTTTCCACACTCGCCATAATTCACCACCAGATGTCAGAGTAGAGCTCATCCTGACTCTGCTTACATCTGCAACTCTACTATCAATCGTTAACATAATAAATGGCGACCACAGGAGTCCGAAGGCTCACTTCTCTTTCAAATGCCAGAGGTTAATGAGGTGCCAGTTCTGACGGACTATATTACCAATTCTCAGTTTGCTCCCTGGCTAGACCTCCAACTTTTGAGAGACAATCTGGCCATGAGGTCAGTCCACAGAAACAGGTTCTGGTGTTTACTCAGCTGTCTGTTAAAACTAAGGATTGCTGGTAGGAATATTTCTGGTTTTCACTCCAAGTCTTATATCTAAAATAAAGCTTCTCCTTGTGCACACATTATTCCAAAAGACTCTCTTTTTAGGGAATTCTACACCAAGGTAATAGAGATGTTGGTGTGCCTCCGCATTGCCAACAGTTCTCATTATTACTTAAAAAATAGCTAAGAGGGCCCCAATGCATGTAAAGGATAAATTGTGCTACATAGTCAATATATGTAAATTCAAAAGGTGATTTTTTCCATATTGTGCCTTCCACTCTGCACTTAAGCACATCAACAGAAATTTCCAAATCTACATCCCAGTCAGCCCCCAGACTGTCCAAACTCACTTCTGAAACTGTAGGGCTTTTGTTATTACTTTAGCATGCCCTCGTCTCAAACATTGTGAGTCCATATGTGAACTCCCCACGTAGAAATGCAACCTTTGACAGCTCCAAGCCTGGATGTTAACCTCTGCAAAGTGTTCCCTACATGAGACGGACTGGTAGTAATTTTAATCTCAGTAACATCCTCTGACATGCATTTTTTCAAGGCCAGGACTGATGGACATCTGCTTGTCATTCATATTCTACACTTGCTGAGGGTTATCTAAGAGTTTTAGTTTTTTAGTCAACCTTTTGGGGAAGAAATTTAGCTACCCTTCCGAAACCTCGCTGAAGTGGAAGATGAGGAAGTTAACTAAGATTTTCCCCCAAAATCATTCTGTAATCCACAAGAATGGCAATCCATAGTGGGACCTCCTCTTAGAGCACCACTCTTCTTCATTGTCTCCCCTGGAAGTCTGTATTTTCCTCCTCATTGTATTCATCCTGGCCTGGGAAAAATAATTGCCTTACTTTGAGACTTCCTAAGACTATATTCTTCTCTGTGTTGAGCAGAGTCCATTCCTTGACTGGGTATGCCCAGACAGAAATTGTGGGGACCCCAGCTGGTGATAGGAGGCACATCAGGTTGTTTTAGCTAGTCTGGGAATTCCAGAATTTTAGAGACTCATCTCAGTTAATGCTCAGTGGGCTAAGACTTGATCTCTCTTGTGTTCCAATTAGGCCTGAGACTGAAAACATCTTCCTTCTCCAGTCAGTGCATTACAAGCAGAGATGTCCAATCAAGATCAGGATGTTACTACTGAAAGTTTTACTAGAAACCAGAGCAGAAAAATGGGAATACTGCTAGTTTTTCAGCATTTGGAGTTCAGACTTCATTGGAGGGTCGATCTAATTTAATTAGCTCTGTACTCCAAGATTTCTGAGTATGTTAGTGAGCATGAGAACTTGCGGGTCCCTAACAATAGGATACGCTATGACAATATGCAACTTGTTTACCTTTTGGGGTGGAAGAGGTACAAAAGTTATTGGCGACATCTATATTTTCCCTTTCTCATTTTTTCTTTAAGAAACTTTAAGCAGTTTAAAATCCAGAAGACCGAAACATTTTGCAAAGGACTTCAGTAACACAGATAGACTTCATAACCAATTATGAGATGGGCAGATTGATTAAATAATGGAGTGATAGATCCATAGCCCAAGATGAATAGATATATCCATCCTCTGTTTGTAACCAAACACATAATTTTTGATCAAGTTGGCATTGACTGAAGAAATGCCTGTCATGCCCAGAATCAGCTGCATCAATTGCTAAAGACATGTGTTTGCAATTATAAGAATGTCCAAGACCAATTACTAGGTTTTCTTCATGGAATATTGATCATTGAGAATCAGCAGCACAGAATCTTTCATCATGTCTAAAGACTTTATAAATGGACTAGAGACATCGCTTAAGGAATCCCCTTGCCAGCGAGGCTTTGGTGATGTGTTTGTTACCAGCTTCAGCTTCCAACCATAAATCACTCTGTCTGTGGTGCTCAATCAAACCTAGTCAGAGTACGTTCCCTTTAAAAACAGATCTACTGACATGACATCTGACTGAACAGCATACAGACAAAGCAATGTTTGGATGGAAATGAAACCAGCTACACTTCAACTGATATTCTCAGTTGTTGTGTATTCTCTCTGTTTCTTTTGCTTTTACATCCTTTCTGGACTAATGACAAAACTTAACACAAAAGAAAACAAAAGAAAAATGCGTATTTTGAGAGTGGTGTTTAACGTCAAATACAAGCTCTGTCTTTTCCTGAGATATTCCAAACTGCAAAACACCAGGTTCAAAAGGGAAGACTCTGAGCAGTGAACAGCAGTAACGAAAGGAATTTATGAAGCAAGTGTACAGCAGGGCTGGAGCTTGGTTTGGATTCACTGTGGGTGTCAGTCTCACCCCTGACAACCTGGGCAGTGTACACAGATTCAGCAGGACTGAAATACTGAATTTATTCCTGACAAAAATCTCCTGATTAAACCGCATTTTCCTTCATGCAACACTTTTTTGCTTTCATTCACATGCTGCATACATACTAAGGCAGTCAAATTTAGCATTTGTCTTAATTTCATGATTTGTGTTTAATTTCCCCTGCACCCCAGTATGATCATCTATTTTACTAACATTTCCTTGATGCGCTAGTTCTTTACACATGTTTACCTATCTAAATTGATCACCAAGAAAGAAATCTTCTCTCAGTATATGTGAGATAGCTATTTTCTACAAGTATTTTCATGAGATAGCACCTGAGCTGGCCAAGCACATGGGGTGGTGAGCTGCATCCCCTGATGGAGTGTAGCAGCATACCTGCTTCCCCCTCTGCTGCCCCTTCCATGCATGCCAAGGAGTGCCAGGAGGAATGGGGGGTGAATTCAATTCTACATGCACCCTAGTGAGGGCCTGTGTATCAGTGGTACTGTGACAGGCACTAATAGTAGCACCCTGGTCACTGATGTGGCTGCAGCCTGCGGAAGGCTGCAGGCTCAGCTATAACCAATTGAACACTTTCTGTTGGGAGATTATGAGAACCTGGGTGGTAATCACTGGTCTAATGATGTAATTGGGAGGATATAAGTGGAAAGAACTGGAAGCTAGGGGGAGTTTAGAAGGTGAAACTGGCTGAGGAGTGAAGGCTGTGGGGAAAGCACCTCTTGCTGTAATCTGGCAGTACACTATTATACTTTGCAAGAAAGCAATAAATACACACACACACACAATGAGCAGGGTAACAACTGGATGTGTGTTTGTGACCATGAGACCACATGAACTGGCTAGACAGTGAAGTAGTGACCAAGGGGCCCTGTGACACGTTCGGGCTTATCCGGGATCATTAACTATCTCAGCTGAGAGAAGGAGACTTGAGGGGTGACCTGCACGAAGGCAGGGGTTCCGGGCACAATGGGCGAGATGCTGCGCTGGCTAGTGGAACAACAAAAGGAGATGCAGCTGGCGGAGAGGCAAACACTTCTAGGTTGGCAGGCAGAGCAGTAATGAACATTACAAGAACTCCTCAAGGAGCAGGCCCAGGTACAGCAACAGCCCCTGCAGAGGCTGATGAGTTCCAGTTAGGGGACTGGAAATCTAACAGTGGGCCTGGGGCTCTGTAAGATGGTTTCAGGGGATGGCCCCGTTGCCTTTTTACTAACCTTTGAGTCGGTGGCCATTAGCACTGGATGGGACAAGGGTGCATGGGCACTTTGCCTAGCCTCTTATCTGGCCGGTGAGGCTCAGGTGCTTTCTATGCTGTGAGTTGTTGTCACAGTGAAGTCAGGAAGCAGATGCAAGGGGCAAACAAGGGTGCGCCAGCTGCCCACACACCAGCTTGCTATCAGTGCAGGGGAAAAGGGCACATGAAGAGAGACTGCCCCTACATGGACTGTGGGTTTTCAGAGTTCTGTGGGTGGACAGGCATAAAACGGGAGTGGGAGAGGCTGGGATAAGGACGATCCCTGTCAAAGTCGAACAAAGAATGACAGTGGCATTGTAGATTCAGCAGCAGCATGTTCCCTCATGCAGAGCAACCTGGTTAGGCTGCAGAGGTGACAAGAGGGGGCAAAAGAAACTATGCATACTGTGACAAAGTTCCTCCTCTACCTTGGTGGGTCCCTGCACTTACTGGCAGATTTGCTCACCTTAGTGATCTTCCCCTCTGGTGGAACCCACAGTCTGAGTCAACTCCTCCGGTGTCTGATCAGGAGTTGGGAGGTTTGGGGGGAACCCGGGCCCGCCCTCTACTCCAGGTTCCAGCGCAGGGCCCTGCGGATTGCAGCTGTCTATAGTGCCTCCTGTAACAGCTGCATGACAGCTACAACTCCCTGGGCTACTTCCCCATGGCCTCCTCCAAACACCTTCTTTATCCTCACCACAGGACCTTCCTCCTGGTGTCTGATAACGCTTGTACTCCTTAGTCCTCCAGCAGCACTCCCTCTCAGCTCCTTGCACCTCTCGCTCCCAGCTCCTCACATGCACACCACAAACTGAAGTGAGCTCCTTTTTAAACCCAGGTGCCCTGATTAGCCTGCCTTGATTGGCTGCAGGTGTTCTAATCAGCCTGGCTGCCTTAATTGGTTCTAGCAGGTTCCTGATTACTCTAGTGCAGCCCCTGCTCTGGTCACTCAGGGAACAGCAAACTACTCATCCAGTGACCAGTATACTTGCCCTCTACCAGACTCCTTACCCCACTGGCCTGGGTCTGTCACAATACATGGGGAAAAGTGCATTTATCCAGTGGCAGCTATCCCCTTGGCAGTAGAAGAAAAGTTTAGATGGCCTGGAGTAGGGATAATAAAGTCATTGCCTTACTTGGTAATGTTAGGAACAGACTGGCCCTCATTCTCCTTATGTAAAAAGGGCAGACAATGGGGGAAAAGTATCCTAACTGGTGGGTCCACCTAAAAGCTTCACAAGTGTAGAACCTCCAGGGAGTCCTCCAGGCCCAGTGTGTGATGCCCCTAGACATATGGCAACAAGCTCAGAAAAATGCAACACACTGGAGGACTTTTGGGGGTGTGGGGGAGGAAACCCGAGAAGAGCGCGGTGACACAGGAAGTATTAGCTCAGGGACATCTAGAGGAGAAGGCGGGCAGAGACTGGGCTGACTCCCAGAAGGAGCAAGCCTGGGGCAAGCCACAGGATGAAGAACAAGCCAAAGAGAGATGGGGGGAGGGTCCTGACAAGGAAGCCTTGGTGGGTGAACTTACACCACTAGTTCTGAACCAGGGCAAGGTAAATCGGGGAAGAGAGATCCCAAGACAGTGGCTCAAGAGAGACAATTCATGTGGATAGATATAGGCCTGGGGCCAAGTAAACTGGAGGAAAGGTCTGTGGGATGTGATTGGTGCGATGACCAGTGGACTGAGAAGGAGCTCTCGGGGAAATCTCCAACCTCTCAGTGTACCTTTTGTGGGTGGAAGGCAGGAGACCCTCATTGGTGGTCTGAGGACCATCCCCACAGGAACCCACAGTAGAATCCCAATTCTGTAAAGAGGGTGTGGCATGGACAGCAAAGACTACCTCTTCCGGAGGCAAGAAAAGGCTTTGGGTGCAATAAGGTGGGGGGAGGTGTGTCACAGGGCACAAATAGTAGCACCCTGATAGCTGATGTAGCTACAGCATGAGGAAGGCTGCAGGCTCAGCTATGACTAATTAAACACTTTCTGTTGGGGGATTATGAGCACCTGGGTGGTAATCACTGGGCTAATGATGTAATTGGGAGGCTATAAGTGGATGGAACAGGAAGCAAGGAGGAGCTCAGAAGGAAAGCTCAGAGGGTGAGACTGGGCTGATGAGTGAAGGCCGGTGGGAAACCCCTCCTTGGCATGAGCCTGCATTATGCTGTTATACTTTGCAAAGAAGGAATAAATACACACATGGTGAATAGGATAACAACCACATATGCATTTGTGACTGAGAGACCACATGAACTGGCCAGGCAGTGAAAAACACTGGATAGCAACCGAGGTGCCCTTTGACAGGTACCACTAAGTCCTAATTAAGAAATGAAGTGATTTTTGACAAAGTGTGCTTAAAATGTTGTGTTGGGTTTTGTTAGCAGCTATTTAATGCAAATGTTTTGTAAACAGATGTAAGAAAATGTATTCTTATTAATGATTCAACAACACCACTCCTAAGGATGCAGACAGCTCCCAATCCACTTTTCTGGACCTACAACAGAAACAGGGAAGGTAAGACATTGTGACGTTTCCAGGTAAAACAAAGAAGAAAAAAATTGGTTGCTTCTTTGCGGAGTGGGAATGTTTCATGCTCTCTATTCAATATAAACAAAAAAAAAAGAGGCACAAATCTACTTTGTTCCTATGCATGTTGCCTTTAGAATGAAAATCTAGAATTTCATTATATAAATATATTTAGATTGTATGATCTTGGGTGGGGGCCCATCTGTTTTTTGTTCTGTGTCTGTACAGCACCTACGACTACTGGGTCCTGGTCCATGACTAGGGGTCCTAGGCACAAATAATAATAATTTGAAAACCAGAAGATGCAAAGTCTAGTTTGATAAGAGCAACATTTTCAAAGACTCCATGGGACACGCAGTGGTTCTTGTGAGGATGTACTTGTGTGAGAGCACAGAATAATGCCTACTTTTGCACGCTCTTGGGGGGACCACCTATTCCCCCCTCCTCTTTTCATAAGTGATTTACCTACAGTTTTTCAGTGTTCCCCAGACACATACTCTGAGGCCTATATGCAGAAGATCTCCTAGAGTATGAAAGCTGCACTCTTGCCACTGCTGGCTTCAATTCAACAAGTAGGCTGCTTTGTAAGAGAAATGATTTTTACATCACAAAGAAGGATTCACCCCCAGGAGATTACAAAATTAAGAAAGAGAAAAAGAAAATTAAGAGGCCTTATCTGTGCAATGCCTACCAAAACCACACATGCACAGGTAGAAACCTTCTCACATTCATTTCCACAGCTGCAGAGGAGCCTTTGACAAAAAACAGATTTAATTCTTTGTGCATGGATTTGGTATCTGGGTAGAATAATGGATCTGATAGGCTTCAGAGTTTAAACATATTGCCCTTCCTCTTCTCATCTGCCATAGCCATCCAATTTATTTCACTGCAATCTGGATAACAGCTTGCTATTTAAGTGAAGGTCACCAGAAGCCCTATGCTGCCCTTTTGCTATACAGCATGGAATACAGCAGAAGGGACCTCAATGCACAGAAGAGGATTGATTGGAGGAGTATGGCTACATAATGAGTCTCCCCTGTCCCCACCTGCTGCGTGGGAACTGAGCATCATGTGGATGAGAGAGTAGCCACAGGAGATGGTGGTTGGAACCAGGATCATCCAGTCAAAATGGCAGGTTTCTTTATAAGGCAATCTCAGTCACAGGGTACTATCACTCAGAGTAGTGACTTTCTTTCAATTGCTTTCACATATTTCAGAGAGTTTGGACACATACCTGTCTGGGGATTTAGCCAATCATAGAATAACATCTTTGTTAGCTAAGCTGCAATTCCAGCTGGTGGGGAGATGAGGGAGGGACAGTGTAGCAGCTATGTGGAACTTCACCCCCATATTATAACCTGAACTCTAAAAGGTCTGGGTCATTTCTGTGTATTCCTATGGCTATCGTACATGAAAAAAATGCTGGCGTGGTTCCTGCCAGCCCACTGGACCCAACGGGATGATGCAGCAGGCTTGTAGCTCTTCAAAAGCTGCACAGCTATGGAGGTCTGCGGTCTTATTCTGAGAGGTTTTTTAATATGGTCCCATGATGCTTGTTTACTCCTTCATACTTATATGTATTATTGATGGGTCAACAACAACTTCTTTTTTTTTATTGGACTAAAGATAACACACTGTCACCAAATTATTCATGCTCATAGAGGACAAATTCATCTCCTTACAGGGCTGTTCTGTTCTTGCTTGTGTATTCTGTTTAATGTATTCATGAGGTTTTTGTGTGTGGGGAATTTTTTTTTTTTAATTCTGTTCTGCTTTCATTATGTACCACACTTTCTTTAAGCCTTTTGGGAGAGCAGAGAACTTCTCAACTTGTTTTCACATTTCACTTGCTGCCTCCACTGCAGAAACAAGGTAGACTTAGGTTGAACTTTTGTGTGTGTGGCTTTTCTCAGTTATTGTGACACACACACACACACACACACACACACACACACACACACACACACACACACGTTATGTATTGCACAATGAAATTTGTTTTTCTGCAATATCATGCTCCTGAAGCCAAGGTTTTTACAGTATACAAACCTAGCTCTGGGAAAGGGCTACATACTGGGGATGTATTCTGAGATCCTTGTTTATCGGTTATCAAAGTAGGTTTTTTTCAGTGTTTGGGGGATTTTGGTGTATTTCTAATAATTGATACTGTTTATGATTCTTGCATCCAGAATTCTTATCCTATTTAGTGTCTAGCCAGGTAACAATGCCTGCTTCAACTCTTCGGAATTTCAATAACTAAATGTACCTAACTATTCCCACTAACTCTTAAGTATTCATTTAGCTAGCAGCTTAGGAAATGCTAGTTCATATAGCCCTTGATCTACTGACATCAGGAGGAGTTATTCACAAAGCAAAAATGGTATGTACCCTTTGCATCCGTTACCTCTGACTTAGTCTCATTCTTCTCTACAACGTTCATAGCCCAGTATGTGTGAAATCCTTCGTTACTAAACTGAAAGTCATCTCAAATATTCAGATCAGCTATTCCCTCCTAAAATGTGATGAGGAGTTGTTCTCATGATGTTTTGCTGCCTCAGAAACAGACCTAGAAAACTGATCCTTTGTTAGGGCTTTGAACCAGAAATACAAGAGATGACATCAGATCTGGGAATTTAAATCTGACTCTTCCCAAAATATAAAGGGTTCAATCTCTGAGGCTTTGGTTTTGGTCCATCACAAAGTCTGTTGCTGGAACCAGCAACCGTTTTCAGATTGTAAACTCTTCAGAACAGGGACCATCTACTAATCTAGTTGTGTACAGTGCCTAGCACAATGGGACCCAATTCTTGGTTGGCCCTTAAGCAATACCATAACAGACATGATTAACAACCTTTAGACACCATCTTGTTTCTAGAGACTGCTGATCATGTCTTTTTTTTAAGTACAAATATGACTACTACCATAAAATGGTCAAGGATTTGCTGATGACAAGTTCTCATCAGGACTTTCTATCTAGTGACATCCATCTTTTTTCCTTGGTGGCAGACAGTGCTATGTGTTATTGCTATGTGCTATCTCAGGGAACAGCCAGTGACAAGAACTGTATAATATTTGCTTGATATTAACCCTTTCAAATTATTAGAGTTTGGTTTTAAAAAAAAAATCTCCAAACTCACCTTTAAAGTTCTAGTGTAAATAACTTTCTGAAGTTCTTCTAGTCCAAAAGGTTTTCCATGTAAACGGTTTGTCTTAGAAAGTCAATGTGAATAATGATAGTTACCTACCATTTGTACAGTGCTTTGAGATCTTCAGACAAAAGGCACAGTATCATTGTTTATTAATCAGAAGCAGCTCAAGCAGATCCAACAAATTATTCATTGTTATTGGAAAGTGTTGGCATGAAATATCAGGCAAGGAGTGTACATGACATGCATTCAGAACCAACAGATAAACTATGAAACAGAAAAGATACTTCTGTTAGAAAACAAGTCTGGTTGGTAACAGGTACAAGGTAGAGAGTGCTATTTTTTTTTCTACAACAGCAGCTCCTGGGGCTATGTCCACATAAGTACTTAGATGCCTACCAGCACCTTTAGGGCCTGAATCCACCAATGACATTCTCAAACCTACTGCTCAGCTGCTGCCTACAATCCTCAAGGCATCTAGGTTTCTACTGGTGGGCACATGTAAAACTGCTTAAGGACTGACACTGCCCCACAGCTAATGAGCTGCTCATAGCCTTAAGCCCTGGTGACCATACTGGTCATACTAGGTGACCGCCTGCCTATCTCCCTAGCAGGCCCCAATCACATTGGCAAGCATTGAGCATCCCTATTGGATTGGACCTGGCACAAAAGACAGCCAGCGATGAGCAGGCTGGGAATTTTGCAGGCTTGGATGGGCATGAGTGGGGATGTTCCCAGAATACACAGTAGCCTAGCAGTTAATACATTCACCTGGCATGTGGGAGACCTAGATTCAAACCTCTTCTCTGCCTAATTTGGAGCAGGGATTGTACCCAGGTTTCTTACATTGCAGGTGATATTTTGGGGTGGTTCTCTCAGTGTCTCCAGCTGAGGCTGCTCCATTTAGTATAAATAAATATTTCCTGGAACAGAGACTGTGATCTGACTCTCTCACATCCCAGTGGGTACCTTGGCCACTAGGCTATACAGTCTTTTTCTCTCTGGCCTGATTAGTACTTATAAAGTGGAACAGCTCCAGTGGGAGAGAGCCCCATCCCAGGTTACCATATAGCCTGGTGGGTAGATTCAACCCCCTTCTCTGTTAGAGATTTGAACCCAGGTCTCCCACAACCCAGCTGAGTGCCCCAACCAGTCTACAGGCTATAATTGGGGACACACAGACACAGACATACCTTACCTACCTACCTCTCTCCCACCCGGCTTAGGCATCTAATTTCGGATGGAAGTTCAAGGCTGAGAATCCTGAACGGAAATGGGTGTGTCCCTCTGGCTTGTCAGGTGCCTAAGGCTCAGATCAGTGGGGGTTAGGAACGTATGGCCCCACCCCTGCCCCTTTCCTATGCATTTTTACTCCTGGCTACCTTAGGCAGCTCCCTATTCCACTTGCTGGCTTCTGAGGAGTCTTTCCTTAGGCATCTAACTCTTCCCATTCATTAGGTGTCCAGGCTGTCCATATAACTTGGGGCTGAAGATTCCACAGATGGCAGGGCATCCAGGAATTAGGCATTGCAATGCCCAAGCCCCTTTATGGATCTAGCCCCTGGTGCCTAAATAAAAATAGGCTGTTTGGAGTCTGAAGAATAAGCAGAAGGGATATATATATATATAACCGGTATTGTGATTGTTCTTGCTAGTTTGACAATAGTGTCAGAGCAGAATGTTTCAGAGGAGAAAGAAAAGCATCAGGTTTATGTCAGAGAGAAAGTGGCAGAAATAAAGATGTTTCTGGAGTCTACCAAAAGTGTAGGGAAAATAAGCTGAAAATGCACAGGATGCTAATAGCTGCACTATGTCCTGTTATGGTCCCAGGCAACCTGGGTGGTAAACCAATGCAGAATACCTAAGGACCGGATTGCTTCAGGATGCCTACATCTGCACAGAAGCTGTAACTATATGTAGACTTGTTCAGTTATCCATCTATGTTAAAAGGTTGCACTCAGCTCTGCTGGAAATGCCTGCTTGAAGGATCATCGGGAGCAGGGCCAGTAGAAGAATGCTTGATCCGGGGGCGTTCTATGAAAAGCTGGTTCTCCTTCATGCTAGTGACATTGCCAGTGAAAATTAGGGAAGACACTGAAATGGGCTCTACTAAAGCCACATAAAATATTAGGCTCTGCTGCATTGCAGAGGGTACGCAGATCCCCAGGAAACATGCTTGTGTCATTATTATGGGCTAAAGCAGGGATTGGTAACCTTTGGCACGCAGCCCGCCAGGGTAAGCACCCTAGTGGGCTGGGCCAGTTTGTTTACCTGCCGCATCCGCAGGTTCAGCCGATCACGGCTCCCATTGGCCGCGGTTCGCCACTCCAGGCCAATGGGGACTGCAGGAAGCAACGTGGGCCGAGGGATGTACTGGCTGCTGCTTCCTGCCACCTCCATTGGCCTGGAGTAGCGAACCGTGGCCAGTGGGAGCCGCGATCGGCTGAACCTGCAGACGCGGCAGATAAACAAACCGGCCCAGCCCGCCAGGGGGCTTACTCTGGCGGGCCGCAGGCCAAAGGTTGCTGATCCCTGGGCTAAAGGTTCACCAAGGGCAGTATCAGGCACACATTAGGATCAGCCCAAGTTACTTTAGATGTAAAAAAAACAAGTGCTCAGTGGTAAGGTTGTCAAAAGAAGGAAAGTCCTGTGTATGAATTTAGCTCTGCACACCCACTGTCGCAAATGTTCCTTTAGATACTTGTGGACCACAAGATGTCATTAACCTTGATGGTAGTTTATGCATGAGCATGAAAAGCCTGATAAAGTCATAGTACAGGCATACCCACATACAAGCTGCTGGAAGAGTGACATCCATTTAAAGATGGCCAAAGGGGCTCCAAAAATCATGCTTTCTATGTGAAGAGTGAACACAGTCAGACAGACGTGAGGTGCCAAAAGCATACCCTCTCAGTCAGCTATGAAGAAAACAGCTATAAAGCTTATCAAAATATCATAACGCAGCACACAGCTACCTGGCCCACTAGGGGTACATATGTAATGCAAAAGTACTTATCTAACGTGGATTATTACAACTACCTCATAGACTTTAAGGCCCAAAGGACCATTGTGATAATCTAGTCTGACCTCCTGCACATTGTAGGTCACAGAACCTCACCCACCCACTCCTGTAATAAACTCTAAACTCCAGCTGAGTTACTGAAGTCCTCAAATTATGATTTAAAGATTTCAAGTTACAGAGAATTCACCATTTACTTGAATTTACCGGTTCGCTGCTCCAGGCCAATGGGGGTGGCGGGAAGTGACGGCCAGCACATCCCTCGGCCCGCGCCGCTTCCCCCAGCCCCCATTGGCTTCGGACGGTGAACTGTGGCCAGTGGGAGCTGCGATTGGCTGAACCTGCGGACGTGGCAGGTAAACAAACTGACCCGGCCCTCCAGGGTGCTTACCCTGGCGGACTGCGTGCCAAAGGTTACCGATCCCTGCTCTGCAGAGGAAGGCAAAAAAAAAAAAATACAAAAAAACCCCAAACAAACCCCCCAATTCTGCAAATCTGACCAGGGGAAAATTCCTTCCTGACCCTAAATATGGTGATCAGTTGGACCCTTAGCATGTGGGCAAGACCACCCAGCCAAACACTGGGAAATAATTCTCTGTAGTAACTCAGCCCTCCCCATCCAGTGTCTTGTCTTCAGCCGTTGGGGATATTTGCTACTAGCACTTGCAGAGCAGCTACATGCCATTGTAGGCAGTCTCATCACACCAGCCTCTCCATAAACTTACTAAGATCAGTCTTGAAGCCAGTTAGGTTTTTTGCCTCCACTGCTCCCTTTAGATGGTTAGAAACCATCATCTCATTTCAAATCTAAACTTGTTGAGGGTCAGTTTATACCTGAGTGCCAAATGCCCACTTTTGCTGCCTAGGCACATATATTGTCTCTTAACTCTGTCTTAGTGCTTCCTCCAGATCACTCTTCTCTGACTGCATTGCAATGTTGTTGGGTGTTTTTGTTTTTTTTTTGCTTATGTAGCATGCAGGCACATGTATGCACATCCTCTGTGCCTTCCCCAGGAACATTAATACAGTGTTGCCTTAATTATGCAGGTACTAAAAGTGCATTTTTAAGGTGCTACAAGTACACTTTATGGTTCTTCCTGCGGGCATTATTGTATGCCACTTCTGTGGAAGAATCTGGCCACCTACGTGGCATGAGAAGGTATTGAAGAAATGAATTATCCAGAATGGACTATAAGAAAGACTGTAGGCCAGATGCTTTTTAGACTTTAATGACAGAAATGTACTTGTAGTGCACTTAAAAAATAGAGCCCATATCTTGATTGGGACCTCTGGAAGTTACAGTAATATTAGTATTAAATAACCAGATAGCAGCAGCAGCCTCCCCCCTGCATATGTTCATCATGGGGAAGCACAACTTGGGCAACAGGGGACTGGCCTTCCACTACCTTCTATCACATGTACACCTGTGCAGCGTGGTTGTAAAATGCTCCTGTCATAAACAGATAGTTAAAGGTTAATGCCTCTTTTACCTGTAAAGGGTTAAGAAGTTCACCTAGCCTAGCTGACACCTGACCAGAGGAACCAATGGGGGAACAAGATGTTTCAAAAGGAAGGAGGGAAGTTTCCTTTGTTTAGTCAGTTTTCAGTTTCAGCCGGAGTGAAAAAGATCAAGGAACCAGCCTCTTATCAGAGTAGTAAGTTTTAGAAAGGAATAAATAGGTTTATGTTTATTTTCTTTTGTAACTTGTCTTGGTGCAATTAGGGGAATTATCAAATTGGGTATTCTTGTGTGTATTAAGGGTTTTGCCCAGGGGAACATCCTGTGTTTTCTATCTATTGTCTGTGAAATTAGCTGGTATGCTGTCTCCCAGGGTTTTTTTTTTCTTTTACCTTTCTTTTCTTTAATTAAAAGCCTTCTTTTTAAGAACCTGATTGATTTTTTCCTTGTTTTGGAGATCCAAGGGAATTGGATCTGGACTCACCAGGGAATAGGTGGAGGAGTCTCTCAAGGCTACCCAGGGAGGGGAAGGTTTTGGGGGGAAAGAGAGGTTAAAAAAAAAAACCCGGTACAGGGCAGGCCGGGGCTGGCTCTGACCCCCCCCCATCCCCGCCCCTTATGCCTGAGGCCCTGCCCCTTCCAGGGGCCAGAGCCAGCCCCAACCCAGCTGCCTACCAGTAAGTCCCTATTTCTACTTTCACCCCTGGCTCCTTGTACAATGTGGGAAATCGAATTAAATACTCAGTGTGGATTAGCTTAATTTTATTACATTGGTAAAACCAGCTTGGTACTAGGGACTGACACATGCCTTGCCTACCTCTAGCAACCTACAGCAAGAATTCTTGTAACTGGTATAGTGACACATGTCTTCTCTTGCCTATAGAAGGTTTTGCTATCTTCCTAGATCTTGTCTGCAGGCTGGGTGCAAGCAGATCACAAAGAACTATTATCTTCCAATCCTGAAATAGTCAATACACTAAGTATCTGTCATCTCCAAAAACCTAAAATGTCTTCTGTAAATTCTCACAATGAATGTGATACTGCAGCTGTACCATGTCACCTTGCATAGGGGGGCACGGATATAAAGTATTTCCCATCCCCACTACAAGAATCAAGAAAGCACGAGTCTTAACATACATAACATCTAAGGACACCTAGAAGTAGAATCCTTTCAAAGGTAAAGCACATTTATACCTTCCCCTTTTCCACCTAGTCTCCATGAGACCTAAAAATAGGGGGCCACAAATAAGCAGTGATACTAGCAGTGAGCAATCTCATTAAAAAAAACGTAGTTAAAAGAAACTTGCAGGATGCCTCCTTGTTGTTTATCATATCATGTTTTCTGTTTCTCAACAGGAATTAACCACAGTATCCTTTCCACGATGCTGATGATTTCTCACTTACTTAGAAATATACACCAACCCTTATAAGAACAGAAAATACAGCGCCATTACAAAATCTATTTGACTGACAACTGCAGGAGAGAGCCCTATGATATGGAACTGTAGAGTTAGAGTAGTAGGAGTTCACATCATGTAACGAAGATGAAAGAAAGCGCAGGTCTGCTACTTAGCAGGGAAGGCGAGCTAATAACAGATGACACCAAGAAGGCTGAGGTGTTTAATGTATATTTTGCTCCAGTCTTTACTAAAAAGGTTAATTGTGACCACATGGTTAACACAATATTAACAAGGGGGAAATAATATGTTAACAAATATTTAAATAAGTTAGATGTATTCAAGTTGTCAGGACCTGATTAAATTCACCATAGGGTACTTAAGGAACTAGCTTTGTAAACACCTAGAGGACAGCAGTGATAAGCAATAACCAACACGGATTTCTCAAGAATAAATAGTCAAACCAACCTAATTTCCTTCTTTGCCTCGTGGGTAGTAGTTATCAATGTTTCACTGTCAAATTAGGAGGAGGTATCTTGTGGAGTTGTGCAGGAGTCTGTCCTGAATCAGGTACTATTCAATATTTTCATTAATGACTTGGATAACTGAGAGTATGCTTATAAAATTTGCAGATGACACCAAGTTGGGAGAGGATGAAAGTACTTTGAAGGACAGAATTAGAATTCAAAATGACCTTGACAAGTTGGATCAACAAGGTAGAATTCAATAAAGGCAAGTGCAAAGTATTACACTCAAGAAGGAAAAAAATTAAAGGCACAGCTACAAAATAGGGACTAATTGGCTACATGGTAATACTACTGAAAAGGATCTGGGGATCTTAATGGATCGCAAATTGAATATGAGTTCACAATGAGATGCAGCTGCTAAAAAAGGCTAATATTCTGGAGTGTATTAACAAGAGTGTCATATGTAAGACACAGGTGGTAATTGTCCTGCTCTGCTTGACCCTGGTGAGGCATCACCTGGAATACTGTGTCCAGCTCTGGGCGTCACATTCAGGAATGATGTGGAAAATTGGAGAGAGTCCAGAAGAGAACAATAATTATCAAAGGTTTAGAAAACCTGACCTATGAGGAAAGGTTAAAAAAACTAGGCATGTTTACTCTTGAGACAAGAAGACTAAATGGAGACCTGTAAACAGTCTCCAAATATGTTAAGGGTTGTTATAATTAGTACAGTGATCAATTGTTCTCTGTGTCCACTGAAGGTGGCATAGCTGGGACAGAGGGATGCTCAGGCATAGTCTGTATAACTACTACACCCCCCTGCTTCCTGCACCTCAGCTTAACTCTTTGCTGAAGCACAGGTCAGAATTCTGTCTTTTCAGAAAACAATACACAGTGTTAAACCTTGGCTATGGTATGTAAATACCTGATGTTAATAGTTCCCAGTCAGTTTCAGCGACAGAGTTCCATAGACTTTCTCAGTAAAAACTAACAAACAATGCACACAGAACATATTGTAAAAAGTATAAAACATTGTAAGCAGTACTGGGAATACTATGAATAAACTTTAGACGGTAAATCTTCTGGTGTTCCTTATACAGACTTTCCCTCCTTTTGTTTCTGTTATAAGTATTCAAATATGAGGTTTCAATATAACATTTTCTGTACTTTAGCACATGCATCAAAACACATTCCCCTCTGATACTCTCTGAGATGACTTTCAGTCTTTACAATCTGACCGTAGAATGCAGTGGGTGTCATCTGGACTCTTCAGAGCTTGTGGAATGGCAGCATCTTAAGGTATGTTTACATTGTAGCTGGGAGTGAACCTCCGAGCCAGGTAGACAGACTCCTGCTAGCTTGGCTCGAGCTAGCACTAAAAATAGAATTGTGGACAGTATGACTCTGGTGGAGGTTTGGGCTACCCACCCAAGCTCAGACCCAGGGGTTGGGTGCCCAAGCTGCAGCAACGTCTATACTGCTATTTTTAGTGTATTAGCTCAAGCCAAGCTAGCAGGAGTCTGTCTACCTGGGCCGTGAAGCTCACTCCCAGCTGCAGTTCAGCAAACAAACAGTCTGGGACTCTCCACAACTAGCAGCTTTCCAGTCCTTGGGTTAATCATTGACTGGTCCTCCCTGTAGCTGGTGAAATAGAAACCTGTAGCCTGTGTCCAGAGTGGTACAGGGAATGGGACCCAGCCCTTACAGCAGTAACTAAACTTAGTTCTGCATCTATCAGTTGCTGATTGGGTCCACAAGGCTCTTCTGAACTCTACTTAAAACCTTTCCCACCCCTTGCTTTCTGATTTGTTCAGCACTTAAAAGGTGATGAGCAAATGATCTACCAGGTGGGTTGCCCAGAATTAGGGTGACCAGACAGCAAATATGAAAAATCGGGACAGAGGGTGAGGGGTAATAGCCTATATAAGAAAAAGACCCAAAAATCGGTACTGTCCCTATAAAATCGGGACATCTGGTCACCCTATCCAGAATGGAAACTTCCTATGTAGTTTTAGAACAGCTACTTAAAATATCTAGCAATTACCATACTCTGTTCTGTAAGTTTCTGGGTCTTTTTGAGTTGCCCTGTTCTGCTCTTTGCACATGTGTGAAGACAGTATCCAGCTAAGATCTATGTCTCCTCCCCTGAAGAAATAAAGTCAAATAATGCAGTTTAAGGTATGTGAGTTTATATTAGGACAAGTATCAGAGGGGTAGCCATGTTAGTCTGGTTCTGTAGAAGCAGCAAAGAATCCTGTGGCACCTTATAGACTAACAGACGTTTTGCAGCATGAGCTTTCGTGGGTGAATACCCAGAAGTGGGTATTCACCCACGAAAGCTCATGCTGCAAAACGTCTGTTAGTCTATAAGGTGCCACAGGATTCTTTGCTGCTATATTAGGACAAGAAGTCATAGGCCTAATCTGCAGCAACGGAGGTTTAGGTTATAGTTAGAAAGTTGTTTTCTAACATCTAAGGACACTTAAGCTCTGGAATAGGCTTCCAAGGGAGGTTGTGGAATCCCCATCAGGGGAGATTTTTAAGAACAGTTTATATGAAAGCCTGTGATCAGGGATGATCTATGTTTATTTGATCCTGCCTAAGCGAGGGGGGTGAACTAGATGATATGTCGAGGTCCCTTCCAACCCCACATTTCTATCATTCTGTGGGCACTTCAATATTAAAAGAGTAGAGATCAATCATCTGATGAGGTAGTCAAGCATTATTTAGTGAATTATAAGCATACACAATCATTACAGGCTCCCCTTTTAAGCATCCAGATTGCCCTGGTTACTCTAGCATCGCCAACAAAGACTTTACTGTTTAACCATCCATCAGTTTGCTCAGTAGAACATTTTGTTATGGTCACTAACATATGTCCAGTTCAGTCACTGCAGAGATTTCATAATTGTTTCATTATTTCACTCAATATTCACACCTGCGAATTTATCCTCATCTGCTTACCCATCTATATCATGGTCAAAGCCTTGAATTAGATCAGTCATGCACCCATTTCTCAGCAAATAAAAAACACAGTGCACCTTCCTTTAACATGCAGCTGCTCAAAGGGACTGATATTAAGTAGACTAAAAAAAAAGGAAAGAGCATTTTCATTATTTTATAAAGCAGGTAGTTATATTGGTATGTCTCACTCTAAGCACCACTTCAATACAATGCCTAAGGCAACTGAAAGCCATTCTAGATGATCCAATAGAATCCACCCTGCCCATTTCAGTAAAGCAGGGTACACCTTGCTTACACAAGCCAACTCATCAACAGAGCAGAGTCTCAGGCAGAGTGAAGCTACATCATGCAGGATCAGGCAGTAAAAAAAATAAGGATGCTGTTGACCTCTCACAGAGGAGGCATCATCTCAATTTGAGTGCTGAGGAATCAATCGTCATGGTAGACACAGTGCTGGAAAATTGTGAAATCCTGTTTGCCAAGGACAATAAAGCAGCCCCACAGGCTGTGAGCTGAGCTGAAAAGTGAACTATTAGGAATGCAGTAGAGACCATTTCCATAGATCACTGCATGACATTTAACATCACTGCAGGAAAAAAAGCTTCCTGATGTGAAGAAAAACTACGTCGCAATTATATGGCTGCGAAAGCCCAGATGATGAACCTCCACGTGAATTGATGCTCCCTTGATGGGAGGAGATGGCAACAGATGTTGACCATAGTACTATCCAGGGGAAAGCCCAAGGAACTGAAATCCCATCTAATAAGTATTAAGGTACAGTTGTATATTCAGTGTTTGTTCATGTTCTTGTATCTGCTATAGAAAACCTCACTTATACTTTTAAAACATCTCATCATGTTTCTCTGCTGCCTTGCACCCTGTGAGTGCAAACTGGGTGTAAAACTATCAGGTCTGAATGGCAGAGATTGACATCTGCTTTGCACATGTGTGAACAATTACACAAGGTGCAAGTCAGAGGAGACTCAAGCCTTCTGTGGTCATTTAGTGACATGGCCAATACTAGACCAGGCCACCCCACATCACTTTGCGTCTTTAAGAGTAGATTTTTAACATGAAGTGCCCACCTGCTGTAAAGGCTCAGCACCTTCAGCCAACTTTTATTACCACTGGCAGTAAGACAATTACTTCAGTGTGCATACAAACCACAGTTGGACCCAGGTCTGCTTGGAAGTCCATTCAAACAATACCAGCAGCACAATCCTGACCTGTATCAGTGGCTGAATAAATGATTGTGGTTAGCACTTTTATAATCTTCACTCTCACCCTTCAAACTATTTAAAGTACCTGGGTATTTCTCTCAATAGCAGTATGAGTAGTGGGTGGGTTTTCAATTCCAAGCATCTGCTTAGGCTTTTGTGTCTCTCAACTTGGATTCAGTGTGAAAGTCACTGTGCTGAAATGGAATCTGATCATTGCACTGCTCATCTGTGGTGTGGTCAGAAGCCATCTGGATAAGTAATTATTACTGGAGCCATATTCCATCCAGCACCGTCACTATTCTGCTCACGCCTTCTCATCTCCCCGCACCTAGGGAACAGCATACATTCACTAATTTAAGCCCCAAAGCAATGATAGATATATTATTTCAATGGTGGGACTGTGTTTCTCTCCACCTGCTAAGGGTGGCACTTAGTTTAGGCAAAAGCTAAAAGCCAGAGTATGCTGTTCTGTGAATTTATGAGATTAACAGAACTCCCAGCATGATCTAAACTACCTAGAGCAGTGGTTCTCAAAGCGGCCGGTCCGCCACTTGTTCAGGGAAAGCCCCTGGCAGGCCGGGCCAGTTTGTTTACCTGCTGCATCTGCAGGTTCGGCTGATCATGGCTCCCACTGGCTGCGGTTTGCTGCTCCAGGCCAATGGGAGCTGCGGGAACTGACGCGGGCTGAAGGATGTGCTGGCCACCGCTTCTTGCCTCCCACGTTGGCCTGGAGCGGTGAATCCACGGCCAGTGGGAGCCGCGATCAGACGAACTTGCAGACGCAGCAAGTAAACAAACTGGCCCGGCCTGCCAGGGGTTTTCCCTGAACAAGTGGCAGACCGGACTTGAGAACCACTGAATTAGAGATCAACAGGGGAGGTGATTGTAAACCAATTACAGCCACAGACAGACGTGTGGGAGAGTCAATAAACTCTTTCCCTGCAATCATTACATGATTCTATTTTTCTTTCCCTGTCCCACAGCCTTTTTGTGCAATGGCCTAGTGGTCCTTCTGTGGCCTTGACACATCCCCCCAAATTGCACAACCACAGCCCCCTTTCTACATGAAGCAGTAGCTGTCCTGTATCACGTACACTTCTTCTGCAACTTTACCTTGGAAACATGCAGCATTAGTACTTCTTTCTACTTTGCTCCTGAGGGCTTGTCTACACTGCAAAGTTGTCAACAAAACTTTTGTCTTTCACGGGTACTTAAAAAAGCCCCCCCATGAAAGACAAAAGTTTTGCCGACGCAAGTTGCAGTGTGAACGCGGCTTTATCAGCAGGAGCGCTCTCCTGCCAACAAAGCTAACGCCGCTCAGTGGGCTGGAAGTACCAACAAAAGTGCTGACAAAGTACCGAAAAAGAGCATTTACACACACTGACTTTTAGTGACAAGGTTGTGTCGACACAGCCTTGTCACTAAAAGCTGTGTGGTGTAGACAAGCCCGGAGTGAATTCTGAGTCCCCTCACTTTCTACACTACGTTTTACTTGGAATGATCTGGTCCTTAATTATGAGTTTAATAATTAATTTATTCCATTTTGAGGTACATAAGGGTTTCTTTGAAGGCAGGAATAAGTAACAAATTGTTCTTAGTTCAAGAAAAGGGACCCACCAGTTCTGAACCTCATGTTGTGACAGCACATGAATGCAGTGCTATCATGATAACCTCCTCTTCTATTTTTATGTCCTTGTTATACCTTGGTCTGTTTTATGTAACTGATGTGGAATTTGTAATATTTATGCATAAAAACATACAAAACCTCCCAGAGGATATGAAATATTACCTCAGATGGACTGTCATAATGTGGTTACTTACCTCTAAGGCCTTGATCTCAAACAAAGATACATGTATGATATTTACCTTGCTCCCCTCCCCCATTATGGAGTTTATGCCAGTGAAACAGGAAAAAGAATGTGTTGGACTAGAGAAGGAATCCATGATGGGTAAGTAGGCTCTCAACAAATCAATGTTAGAAGTGGAGTAGCCCCTGCCACACTGAGCAGCCAGCTTATGCACTGGAAGTGATACACAAATGGTCTGCTAACATGTTATTTTATTTACTATTACTAGTACAGTTTCAATTTATATGCATGGTGATACATGTATTGCAAGTGGAGGTAACTTGCATGGAGGGGCTTCAGAACACCAGCAGGTAGAGTCCATCACAGGCAGACAGTTTAGTTCACCCATGAGGTGAGCAGTCATTCTCCTTACGCAGTTACAAACTCAGGGCATGTAACATTCCTGACTTCAAACTGAAGGAGATAATAGTCAAACCATTAGGTATAAACTTCACTACCTCAGTTGCCAACCCAGTGCAATACAAGATGCAAACAGTGTCCACTCACAAGTACTGAGTGAGAAAACAACTGGGATAGGTCCATGGTTGCCATTGTGGCCATAAAATCTTTGGAAAACACTGAGAAACTATCATCCGCAAGGATGCTGAATTGACCTAAAATAAGAAGCCCAGATAAGGATTAGATTAGGGAAAAATGTGGTGGCACAATTTCAAGCTCCACCCACAAATAAGAGCTTGTCTACATAAGGAGTTATTCTGGAATAGCTGTTCCTGATAATCTACACATGAAAATTAATCTTGAATAAGGTAGGGTATGCATTTAAAGTGGATTAACTATTCTTAATTCTATGTGTAGACACTTTTCTGTGTTCGTTTAATCCACTTCCAAAATGGACTACAATAATTCAGAATAAGGCACTCATTCTCGAATAAGAGCATCTGCACAGAGACTTAATCAGGAATAGTTAATTTGCTTTAAAATTCACACCCTACCTTATTTCAGATTACATTTTCATGTGGGATGGAGATTAAAGATAATCTAGGCATGGCTCAACACCTAAAGAAATACTTTGCCTCAGTTTTTAATAGGGATAATGAGGATCATAGGGGTAGAGGCAGGGTGGCTAATGGAAATGCAGATATAGAAATAGAAATGACCATATCAGAGGAAATCAAACACACACAGTTCAATGGGACTAAATCAGGGGACCTGGATAATCTCCATCCAAGAATATTAAAGGAACTAATATATGAAATTGCAAGCCCAATAGCAAGGATTTTTAATGAATCTGTAAACTCAGGGGTCATACCCTATGAATGGAGAATTGCTAAAATAGCTCCTATTTTAAAGAAAGGGGGGGAAAGTGACCTGGGAAACTACAGGCCTGTTAGTTTGACCTCAATTGTATGCAAAGTCTTGGAACAAATTTTGAAAGAGAAAGTTAAAGGCTTAGAGGTAAATAGTAATTGGGATAAAATACAATATGGTTTTACAAACAGTAGATCATGCCAGACCAACCTGATCTCCTTCTTTGAGAAGATAAATGATTTTGTAGACTAAGGAAATGCAGTAGATCTAATCTATCTGGATTTCAGTAAGGCATTTGATACAGTTCCACATGGGAAATGATTAGTTAAATTGAAGAAGATAGGGCTTAATATGAGAATTGAAAAATGGATAAGGAACTGGTTAAAGGGGAGACTACAATGGATCATAATGAAAGGTGAACTGTCAGGCTGGAGGGAGGTTACCAATGGAGTTCCTCAGGGATCAGTCTTCAGACCAATCTTATTTAACATTTTTATTAAAGACCTTGGCACATAAAGTGGAAGTGTGCTAATAAAATTTCTGGATGACACAAAGTTGGGAGATATTACCAATATGGAGGAGGACCAGAATATCATACAAGATGACATTGTAAACTGGAGTAATAGAAATGGGATGAAATTTAATAGTGCAAAGTGCAAGATCATGCACTTAAAGACTGACAAGAATTTTTGCTATAAATTGGGGATGTATCAGTTGGAAGTGACAGAGGAGGAGAAAGACCTGGGTATATTGGTGATCACAGGATGACTATGAGCTGCCAATATGATGTGGCTGTGAAAAAGGCTAATACATCCTAGAATGCATCAGGTAACGTATTTCCAATGGAGATAGAGAAGTGTTAGTATTATTATACAAGGAACTGGTGAAACCTCATCTGGAATACTGTGTGCAATTCTGGTGTCCCATGTTTAAGAAAGATGAATTCAAAGTGGAAGAGGTGCAGAGAAGGGCTGCTAGGATAATCAGAGGAAAGGAAAAAAGTACCTTCCAAGCGAAGACTCCAAGAGCTTGGCTTGTTTAGCCTAACAAAAGAAGGCTGAGGGGAGATATGATTGCGCTCTATAAATACATCTGAGGGATAAATACCAGGGAAGGAGAGGTGTTATTTAAGCTAAGTAACAATGTGGACACAAGAACAATGGATATAAACTGGCCATCAACAAGTTTAGGCTTGAAATTAGATGAAGGTTTCTAACCATCAGAGGAGTGAACTTCTGAAACAGCCTTCCAGCAGGATCAGTGGGGGCACAAAACGTAACTGGCTTCAAAACAGATTCTGATAAGTTTATGGAGGGGATGGTATGATGAGACTGCCTACAATGGCCGGTGATGGGACACTAGATGGGGAGGGCTTTGAGTTACTACAGAGAATTCTTTCCCACGTGTTTCACTGGTATGTCTTGCCCACATGCTCAGGGTCTAACTGGGGGCAGGAAGGAATTTTCCCCTAGGTCAGATTGGCAGCATGGGGCACAGGTCACTTGCAAGTTTAAACTAATGTAAATGGTGGATTCTCTGTAACTTGAAGTCTTTAAATCATGATTTGAGGACTTCAGTAACTCACCCAGAGGTTATAGGTCTATTACAGGAGTGGGAGGGTGAGGTTCTGTGGCCTGCAATGTGCAGGTCAGGCTAGATGATCATGATGGTACCTTCTGACCATACAATCTATGAGTGAGAGACTGATCTGGTGGCAATTCCTATGGCACTGGGTTTTAAAATGCATGAGATCTTTAATGCTCATGCAGATTAGGCATAATGTGAGATTTGAAAGTCTTCTCTGAAAGATATGTACACACAGTAAACTGCACAGAAACAGTTTATCTACCTTGAAAATAGGAAGGATTGAAACAATCCTAGTAGAACTCAAGCCTCTGGTTATAGGGAGTAGGTGGATTAAACGAAACCTGATGCCTACACCACCATGGTGTTCCTTAGTATGTGCTATAGTTTTTTTTTACAGTGTTATTTTCTGATACTTATTTTGTGCTGTTGCACAAGCTGTTATGATAGGTAAAATTTGAGCCAAGATATCAGAAAAGATTCTGTTGTCCTTCATCCCAGGTTTGTTGCAGACAGGGGACTGATCCCAATAGATGCTCAACCGCTCTTTGGATTAGGACATGAATAGATTAGCCCCTTGGAACTTGAAAATATACATGCACATCTTCCCAAGTGTCAATTTGGCTGGCAGTACGGAAAATGCCAGTATTTAAATAGTTAAACACAGTTGCTGTAGTACATAGAAGGGGGGAAAAATCAACAGCTATAAACAAAACACTCTGTTCCATTTGCATTTCCTTTCTATGGTACAGTGCAGCTCAGCCTTGTCTGACTAACCTGTTGTGCTGGGTGTGACTTACGGGTGGGTACTAAGATGGATGCCTTGTGTCAGGCCTTGGGGTCAGCCTGCAGCAATTCAGGATGGGACCTTTTGTCATACCTTTGACTGTGCTCATCAAGTGGTAAGAGTCCTGAGGCAATCCTTAACTAATGACACAAAATGTATCGCCCAGCTCTGTGCTCAAACTCACAACATTGACATATTCATCTGCTGCAGTCAGGAAACATCAGGTCCAATTACTGGCAACTTCTGAGCGACAAGCACAGTCACTCCTCACTTATATGGGAGGGAAAAGAGGCAATTGTTCTATGTCATTAAAAAGAACAAATACAATTTTCTCCAGGCTAGTTTACCCTATACAGAGAGAAAGTTTAATACAGTACAAATATATTTTTCTTTCTACTCCCCTTTAAACCATTTTGAATCAGACTGTTTTGCCCTTAACTTAGCACACAATTGCAATTATGCTGTAAATAGGTTGATATTAATGATATCACCAAATTTGATTAGGTTTTTTTGTCCATTTCACCCTACACAGACACATTCAAAGTAATACACTCACACATACATACAGACAAAATATCCTGCTCCTTTTCACCACTCTGCTGTGATCCTAGTTGGATTTAGATGGTACAATACATACCTTTTCTCACTCTATCTATTCTATCAAGGTATTTGTAATACTGCAGTCTCCTCCCAGGCAGGCCTGGTATTCCTCCTCTTAGGGCTTGTTTAAATGAACAAATGCATAGTGCACTTTTGAACTACCTTGCTTTGAAACGGAAGTAGATTAAAGGGCACAAGGCTTCAGCCGATTTACTCTGGATGTATACCTGTGTATACGGGATTGGGCCATTATTCTTTCCCCACTGAGTGTGTGTTTCTCTTTCCCTCCAGGAAGAAAATCTAAGAAGACAAAGAAATCACAGGATTTTCAGTTCATAGCTGGGACTGGTGTGTCCAACAGTCAAGAGAATAAAGGATTCCTGTACTAAACCAAAAGAGAATTCAAACTCTAATCCACTGAGCTGCCGTTAACATTTTTCTCCTTCACATTTTTACTTTAGGGAAAGAAAAAGACCTTTCTTTTCACTTGAATACTCTGTTTCAAAGACTGGCTTGTAATCCTGGAACATAGTTTGGTTTCAGGTCTGAATTTTATTGAGATGGCAGTGACTGGGGGTGAAGGATAACACCAGAGATCTGAAAGGTGCTTGGAGTGAGGGCTTACTCATTATGCTGATGGTAGAGACAGGTATCTCCCACTACACAGAGAAACAACATTTCAAACTGCTTTGCATATTAACACTTTGCTTTGAGAGCCTCAGCTGAAAGGCCCTAAGCACGTGACAAACTTTATCTATGAAAGGATGAATTCATTAAGTATCCCCATTTCACAGATGGGGAAACTAAGACAACAGGGTCTTGCCCAAGGTCATCCATCAGACACTTGGAAAGCCAGAAGTCGTGACTTCCAGGTTTGTGTCTTAACCCCTAAGACCCTTCTCTTTTGGTAAACTTTTGGATATCAACATGTGAATGGCCAGTCCCCACTAAAAGGAAATGCACATTGTCAAGTCTCCCTTAACAGTGAGTTACACTGTGGTCACCTGAGAGTGTTATATATGAATAAACTCATTATAGTTGTTTCCGAGCCCTGGACTGACTGCGTGTTCATTTCCATTCTGACACAACAGCTGCCCTTGTGGAAATCTATCCCTACCACGCATAAAGGAAAAGTGGTTGGTGCAAAAACATCAACCTAGAGTCTCAGTCATGTAAGGTTTGCTAGTTAATGTGATAGGCAGAATTCTGACACAAGATTGCCAACAGGTTCTTAACATGAGAAGAATTTATTCAGAAAGTCTCTCACTATTCCTCTTTCATGGCCCACTACTGCCTGTATGTCTTTGTTGCCTAGCAATATGCCTCATCTTTGCTGTGCAAGCAAATAACCTTTCATGTGTATTCTCTCTGGTGTTTTTATTATTACAAATTCAAAAAATGCCTGTTTCTCATATGCATGTTTAATTTCTCCCTCTTTGAGACATTCCAGACAGCCCAGTAACATTCAGATTGCTGTATTCTGAACTTTCATACCTCATCTACCTCAATGATAGGCAGTCCAGCAAAATATAGATAGCCTAGAAAGGGAACAAGTGCTTTGCCAAATAATGCATTGCCTCCTTTAATTTTATTTTAACTTTAATTGACCACTTCTGACCATCAACCTGTGCCTCAAAGCACAGTTTTGATACATTGTTGGCACTTACATACTACTTCCCAGTATCACTTAGCTACTTGTGAAAGAAAGAACGAACGAACGAACAAAACAGCCAGCTGTAACCATAGGATCAAAGTCATACTTACAAGAGGAAGAAGGGAAAGATTATGATGAATGTTAGCTGGCAAAGGGGTCTTTTCTAAATAACTGTAAACATTGTGAATATTGATCTTACAGAAACAGTGTTTTGGACTTCTAAATTCTCACCAAGGATATTACTGAACAGGTGTGTTTGCAAAGTTCAGTAGTTCATAGTATGTCTAATTCTCTTTCAAGGTGGAAGGAAAAAGTATTTAATAAGGGATCATCCACTGCTACTTTGCTTTTGACTCAGTACTTTTACGAGGGGCCTACATCTTCATAACAGTATAGAATTTTTTTCTCAGTTGCCTTTTTTCCTTCAGTGCACAGCAGCAATGATATGTGCAACTATTGTAGCTGTAAAAACATTGATCTTCTTTAAGATATTAGACTATCTGCTCCAGCTGTCTTGATCAATCATCTACCCATCCACAGACAGCATGAAAGCTGCTGCAAATGTGCATAACATACTGGATCCCAGTCATCAATAGCATTTTAATATTTGGTCCATTATATCCTCATGTGAAAGTGTGCGCGTCTGCAGACATCTGGCAGCTGGGCTGGAATACAACTCTTGGTGATGTTTTCCCACTGGGATTGACACCCATGTTTGGTTTATCAGCACAGACCTCAGAGTTATACATAAAAAGAACAGGAGTACTTGTGGCACCTTATTTGAGCATAAGCTTTCATGGGCTAAAACCCACTTCATCGGATCCACGCAGTGGAAAATACAGTAGGAAGGTATATATACCCAGAGGACATGAAAAAATGGGTCTTGCCATACTAACTATAACAAGACTAATCAGTTAAGGTGGGCTATTAACAGCTGAAATCTTGGAAACATTCATGATCTGCTTGCTGCCTACCAGCAGCCAGGACAATGCAGGGGGCTCAAGCTTCCCGCAGTAGTGTTCATTGGTACTGAGGACAGTTGTTTAAGCAGTGCAAATTAAATCAGTAGGAGAGGACCACTTTGTAGACAGATGCTTGATGTTTGCCTCCCAACCCAAGAGAAATAATCGGATACTACGCTGAAGATAATTAACAGCTTCACTTTGAGTTTTATGGAAAACAAATTAATCTTGTGAAATTATTACAAAAGCACACACTTTAATATTTGTAATGAAGATTGAGTGAAGAACATGGGACATTTATCTAGTTAATTCGAGAGAATTAGCTGCCAGATTGTAATAAATAAATATGTACACAAACACTGAGCTCAAGTTTCCCTGGGTAGTGTGAATTTATTATTACTACTACTAGTCTACAATGGCATGTGTGTGATTGGCAGGGATTTCCAGCCTTTTTGGGCAGTTTATATGACTAGCTTGGCAATGCTAGCTACAGGGGTGGCTCTAGAGATTTCGCCGCCCCAAGCACGGCGTCATGCCGCCAGGGGTGCTCTGCTGGTCGCCGGTCCTGCGGCTCCGGTGGACCTCCTGCAGGTGTGCCTGCGGAGGGTCCGCTGGTCCCGTGGCTTCAGTGGAGCCGCGGGACCAGCGGACCCTCCACAGCCACGCCTGTGGGAGGTCCACCGAAGCCGCGGGACCAGCAGACCCTCCGCAGGCATGTCGCCTGCCTGCCGCCCCCCCAGCGGCCGGCAGAGCGCCCCCCGCGACATGCCACCCCAAGCACGCGCTTGGCGTGCTGGGGCCTGGAGCCGCCCCTGGCTAGCTAGTGCCCACCCACATTTCTTTCAGCAGTGAGAGCTCTAATCTCCATTGGTGTTTGGAGCAAGCCACACTGCTCTGTAGATTAAGGCACATGCATCTGATAGGAAGGCCAGTAGTTGCAGTGCAATATGATTTAACAGAGGCTCATCATGAAGAAAAGCGTGGGGGCGATCAAGTGACAACCAGTCACATATTCTCAAATATCAGTATAGCTACACATATAAATGGCTGGAAGCCACATACTAGAGAATATACTAAATTAACTATAATAGTGTCATCTCAGGACCCTACAAGCTGAAGAGTGGTGCCTGTCTTCCACATTACAGCACCTTTTACAAACTAGCTTTCCCAATACTCTTAGCAATTATCACAAAGCATCGAATTAGTGGTACTTATGCCATTATAAAAATACTTCTAAAAATGTATTTAGGCAGAAATGGTACCTTTCTTAAAGAGCTATTTACACTGATGCCATACAAGAGAATTTGGCTCTCAACAAAGTAGACACGAACCCTTTAAAGCACAGTAGGGTGCTTGAATGTGCAGCACTATGGCAATGTGTATTACACAACAGTGTGTGATAACCTTGATTAACTTCTAATTACCACCCTGAATTTACTATAGCATTTGTAAAAATCCTGCCTTTATTTGGCTGTACTGCTTTGGGGCTGGGAATGGTGCCATTGAGTGCTGGGTCCCAGAACAATATGCTAGTGTATCACAAGATAACTCAGGGCTTCCTGGAGAACAGGGGTGGAACATGCAGTAGGATGCACTTTACTACTGCTCTGGTAAGGATAATCATGTACCCTGGACTAACACACAGTAACATACATGTTGGGGGTCTGATCATACCCCCTGACCAATGAACGCCACCTTATGGATGTTGTGTGGTTCCAAGGAAGCCCCCGCCCCTTCGTACATTCAACTGCTAGATTAAAATCCTGCCTTGTGCTGCATAAGACTCCAGGCACACCCTTTATTCCACCCCTTCTAAGCACTCACATGCACAAATCAGGAACTGACCCTATGCTGGATCCATACTAGGAATTAAGTAAACTGAAACATGAAAAATGTATCTGATGATTTGTCTGTGAATTTCATTACTACTGTCAGGAGTTTTTAAATCTTTTCTATTTTTTCACATTTAAAAAGGGAGGCAAATATGTCAAACTTTTTACATCTATCAGGGCAAACTCTCCTTTCCACAAAACTAACAACCTGGCTGCCAGGTTTCTCACAGAAGGCAAAACATATGTTAAACTCCCACCCAGCAGTCACTCACTTCTGCGGCATCTGAATGGCTAAATCCCTAGAACTGCCTTTTTGCCAGATTTTGGTACTGTCCTGCTGCTACTCTCCTTTAGGAAAATGCAGAGGTTGTCTAGCTGCTAGTGCAACTATGGCCCCTCTTTAGACCTTATCTGGCCAAATCTCAACATGAAAAGTTTTATAGCTGATTTATTTCCAAAGGACAAGTAAGAAAAAGATCAAACAAAGCAAAAAGAAAGACAGAGGTACAGAATATGGGTTATTTCAAGGAAACAAAAACGCAGCTGGCTCCTTGTTTATTTTTGATTTGCTTCTTCACAGTTTGCATTTCCAGGTCTGCAGGATGCTCAACAAACTGCAGCGCGCTAAAGCATCATGAACTTCTCCCACGTATAATTAATTACTCCGGCTAATAAAAACTGAAGTTCTGAGGAACGCCCAACAGATTGGTAATGGATACAGTGTTTTTCATCTATGCCACAAGTTCATAGCTAGCCCAGGTGAGTAGTGATAAAAATATAATTACCATCTGTCAGGTTTTCAGTAGCCCTGTATGGAATGAGTTTCAGTTCAGTTCTTAGCAGGACTGGGGTCCACCTCAGAAAAAAAACTATCACCACCACCACAGGCAGCAAGTAAAGCTGGTCTCATATTTAAGACACTGAAGAGAGACCCAAGAGATGAGAGTTCATTTCCTGGCTTTACCACAAACTCCATGTGGGACTTTGGACAAGTCTTAATCTCGCCGTACCTCAGTTCCCCATCTATAAAAACAGGGATAATTCTTCCTTGCTTTCATCTTTTGCATGTCTTGTCTCTGCGGACTGAGACAGATAGTGTCCCTTATACTGTGTATGTATAGCTTCTAGGCAGTTGGGGTCTCCAGATGCCACTATAATACAAATAATTATTAATAATAAATAGTTTCAGGATGCCCAAGAATGAATGGAATGGGAATTAAACTGTCCACCAACCCCTCCAGATGGTCTCTCCAAATCAGGATTGAGGCATATTTGTTAGATGGGGAGATGTCAGTGTAAGGAATCTGTGTCAACCTGGCACCTTTCACTTGCACTGAAGTCACTTAAGAAAGAAAATGTATTTATCCTCACAGCACTTCTGTGAGGTAGGGAAGTGTTATACTTGATTTTCAGATAGGGAACTGTGTCACAAAGAGACTAAAAGACTTTCCCAAAGTCATACAGAAAATATGTGGTGGATCAGGGACTTAAACGTGGGTCTCTCAAGTCCTAACCATTGAACCATCTTTCCTCAATGATTAGGAGCTAAGCAGTGGTTATTGGAGTGTAATGTAATTTTTTATATAGTGTGCACTCAAACGCCTAGTGCATATGAACTTCTGGATCCAGTCCTGGTCCATCAAAATCACTGCGTCTCACTGACTCTAATAGTGCAAGATCAGGACCCTTATGAGATATATTTTAAATAAGCTAAAAATAAAATAATCGTATGCTTCTGCGAGTCCTGGCTTTGGCTGGGGTACACAGTGAAAATGTCATGAAGCAAGTGCTTTAGTAATTTTGGTGGTGACCTGATTGAATGCAGACAATCCTAGAAGTCTTGAAAGAAAATCTGTTATCTCAGAGAGCAACTTCCATCCCCAAAGAGAGTCATTTCAGATCTGAACTCAACCACCATAGATGTGCAACTCTTGGTCATGCTGCTTTTTATACTACTGCATTGTCAGGCTTATAGCTGGGAATTCCAATACTTATAGAAAATATTCCTTTTCAGCCTTGAATAGGGACTTAAGGATTGGATCCTCAGAGCTGGTGAAGTCTCTCTCTTTCTTTCACACAGTATCATACACAAAATCTATTTCAAGTAGATATGACTGAGCTGATCATAAAATTTTCAAATGAAAAAAGTTTGCTTGGGATGGTCAGGGAGAAAGTCTTTTCAGCCTAATTATTTGCAAATAAAAAGGAGGAAAACCTGAACCAGATCTCACTGTAAATTGGCAATGGATTCTTGCTGTATCCCTGTTACCGTGATTTTTTATCAACTACAAGCCTGGATTCTGTAACACCAGGCAGTGTTTAGAGCGAAACCTTTCTGCAATGTTTCACACATCTTGGTTTAACTTACTTTCCAGTCTAGTTGTCTTGTCATTACCAGATACAGCAGCCTGTCAATATAAGTGCTGGAAGGCCTTACAATCCAAGATTTATGCCAACAATGTTATTGGTATAATGATTCAAATTGCCTCAGGAGCTGTCTTGTTGGTGATCAATATGAAAAGATGTGTCATCTTTTGTGAGTGAACTCATCTGGGAAAGGCACATCAGAAAAAGGCCAGTTGTGTGTTGCTATAAAGACCTATAGCTATTTATTCTCACCCAATCCTACCAGTCCCATATCTTCGTGCATTGGTTTGGTGCACATTTTGGGTGTTGAACAAAGTGTTGGCAGCTACAGCATGTCACTTCTTGCAGATAAGGTAATACATGCAAATTATGCATAGGAAAACAGCTTAAACATTGTGAGGTGCTCAGATACTATGGTAATGGGGAACACAAAAACCTTGGTTAGACTTGTGATGAAAGAAGTGCCTTAGAATTTGAACTTGCTGCACAGCTAAGCCAATGGCTCTCAAGCCTGATTTGTATACCCCAACTACTCAACTCTCAGCCTGTTTCTGGACCAAGTCCTGTAGACCTTACTCAGGTAAAGCTCCCAATGAAACCAGCAGTGTAGAATTTGGTCCTGTAGTAGTTTTATGTTGTGTCCCCATTTTGCCAATGAGCAGATATGGGCACAGAGAGGTTACACAACTTGCCAAACAAAACAGACATTTAGATATTGTGGTAGTGGTGGAGGGGGCATGTAAACACCTCAATAGAGACAAGGGAGCCATGTAAACACCTCGAGAGAGACAATGGCAAATCTTCAGGATTTCACCCAATAAGTTTGTGTTTCCCTTTTTATGGGTCTTGTGCTTTAACCATAAGTCTGTCCCTTCTTCCACTGTTGAAGTAATAAGTTAGAGAAGAAACAAAATAATCCAGAAGTGAAAAATGATAAAACTCTACAATTGTTTATCTTACATAAATCTCAGGAAGGATGATCTCAGATCATGTAAAATTTGCTGAGTAAGGGACTTGTCCTTCAAATAGTTTCTCCAAGCCTATTATTCAGTGGAAATACACACAGTATTAGGTGTGTGCATCAGAGTAACTCTCACCAAGACTGGGCCATTAGCTAATGAAACTGAACAGTTATTAAATGAATGCCTGTACAATCCCTATAATTATAATTATGACTGCATTACCTGGCCTTGTCTGTTCTAGGCCCTGAACATTAATACAGGGATTCTAATTAAGAGTTAAGTGAACAAAATGGCTCAGAACTGATAAGCAATACAATTCCGGGAAAAGGACTGGTGCACCCCATATGAATATCTGAACAAAAAGAACTCTTCACTCTATCTGTTTAACTTAATCAAATTATCTCTCTTTTTTAAGATCCTTGTCAGAGGAGCCAATTTGAAATAATTAATTCTGGACTGACTTCAAGACAATAGATAATGTAAGTATATAGTCATCTGCACATGAACAGAAAGAAGAGAGGCTCAAAATAGTGAAGAAGAGGAAAATGGGCTATTGGGTAAAAGTTAATAAGGACAATAGGAAAGGGTTACACAAACTGAGGACAATAGAAATAGAAGTAAAAAAAGGAAAACCAGGAAATGCTTAATAAAAAAGGCTATATGGTCCAATTCAGGATCGGGATCTTAGTTTTCAAACTTGTAGTGTGTAGGTGGACTGTTCCACATGCCACACAACATAGGATCGGAGACCCTGGTTGTAGTTTGTTTGGGGCACAGACTTTGTTTTCTTGTGTGTACATAGCCTATTGCCTAGTAGGTAAATAATCATAATAAATCTAAGATATAATAAGAATCTGCAAGATACCAAAGATGGAGCAGTTCCTTTTTACAATTGATGGAAGGTCTCCCATGCATTTTCAAACAGCAAAGTGAAGCATTCAGCAAGACATTTTTATTATAATCCTGACTTTGTCTCTGTTTTAAATACACCTCTGACCTGATATAACATGAATTCGGATATAACACGGTAAAGCAGCGCTCCGGGGGGGTCGGGGCTGCGCACTCCGGTGGATCAAAGCAAGTTCGATATAATGCAGTTTCACCTATAACGCAGTAAGATTTTTTGGCTCCCGAGGACAGCACTATATCGAGGTAGAGGTGTACATAGAAATAAACAAAACCAGACAATACTCTAAGGAAAAAGCATTGAGCAGATATGCGCTAATAGTACATCTTTTCCAGCTCTAAATGATCTTATTCTATTATTAGATGAAAAATAAGCTTTTCTTTACTCCACTGGCCATCACATACAGTCCCCAGCTAAAGCCCCTCCAACGCATCATCAGGGATCTACAACCCATCCTGGACAATGATCCCACACTTTCACAGGCCTTGGGTGGCAGGCCAGTCCTCACCCACAGACAACCTGCCAACCTGAAGCATATTCTCACCAGTAACTGCACACCGCACCATAGTAACTCTAGCTCAGGAACCAATCCATGCAACAAACCTCGATGCCAACTCTGCCCACATATCTACACCAGCAACACCATCACAGGACCTAACCAAATCAGCCACACCATCACCGGTTCATTCACCTGCACATCCACCAATGTAATATATGCCATCATATGCCAGCAATGCCCTTCTGCTATGTACATTGGCCAAACTGGACAGTCTCTAAGGAAAAGGATAAATGGACACAAATCAGATATTAGGAATGGCAATATACAAAAACCTGTAGGAGAACACTTCAACCTTCCTGGCCACACAATAGCAGATCTTAAGGTGGCCATCCTCCAGCAAAAAAACTTTAGGACCAGACTTCTAAGAGAAACTGCTGAGCTTCAGTTCATTTGCAAATTTGACACCATCAGTTTAGGATTAAACAAAGACTGTGAATGGCTTGCCAACTACAGAACCAGTTTCTCCTCCCTTGGTTTTCACACCTCAACTGCTAGAACAGGGCCTCATCCTCCCTGATTGATCTAACCTTGTTATCTCTAGCTTGCTTCTTGCTTGCTTATATTTACCTGCCCCTGGAAATTTCCACTCTTGCATCCGACGAAGTGGGCATTCACCCACGAAAGCTCATGCTGCAAAACGTCTGTTAGTCTATAAGGTGCCACAGGATTCTTTGCTGCTTTTACAGAACCAGACTAACACGGCTACCTCTCTGAAGCTTTTCTTTACATTTGCTAACAGATAAACCATTCTGAGTTTATTTGCAGTTTCCTATTCAATATTTACTCCCTTTTTAAGATTGCTTTAGTTCTGCTGGCAGGTTTATGTGTATTTGTTACACTGTATGCTATCGGGCTGGTAGTTGAATAACTCCCTCCTGGGGATGGTGATTGACACAAATCAAGAGGCAGAGGGGAAGGTCAGCCTGCAGTAGAAACCATAGACACAAAAAACCTCCATGGTGGGAAGCGACAGAGCTGCCCAGGAGGAGGAGAACTCACACAAATGGACTTCCTGTTGCACAATAACAATGGCTGTTTGGGAGATATTTATAGGTCTCTGGGAGAAAGAGAGATCTTGTGCTTTCTAAGATTTTGTGAGCTCATGGTGCATTCTAAGGCATAAATTATACAGGGAAGACCTGTACTAGGAAGGAATGGGAACAGTGGGCTCTGCTGATAGGTTGTCAAGTCTTTCTTTGGCCTAGGCAACTCAGTTGACCCCTCAAATGGAGACTTAATACTGAATAGGCATAAATGAACTGCCCTCTGCAGATACAATAAGGACCAACTTTGCATCCCTTCTGGACTTCATAAATCCACACATAGGAGTCTAAAGTAATGAAGAATTACATCATCTTCTTTAACATGAGCAGTTCAATGGCTAATTATTTTCTAATGTCTGTTATCATAACCGTCACATTCCACAATAATTACAACACTCTGCAGTTCTTCAGAGGATCTAAAAAACTTAACACACGATTTAAGCCTCACAACAATTATGATTTCAATTTTCTCCTCTGAGGAGCAGAGAGGTTAAAGGCAAAATTCTCAGAAGTGGCCACAGATTTCAGGTGTCTCTATTTTTCAGGAGTAAGCATGAATATGTTCAGGTAAATAGGAGGAATTTTTTGACATAACTATGAGGGGTTGAAACTGAGGCTTAGAATGGGACCTTGATGTAAACATTAACTATGGAACCACTACTAAGTAACTCAATAAGATACAGGGTCAGATTGTGCCTGCTGCTCAGGGGGCTAGGCCAGGCAGTCACTGCAAGTGCCTCATGCCTGAGGAGGAAACTGTTTTCTCTTGAGTAGTACTGGGTGGTATGTAGGAAGGACACCCTTCTCCTAAGCTGCAGCTCTTTGGAGAGCAACTAGGAAGAGGAGTTAGCTGTGACATACTCAGGGTACGAACCAGACTAACATGTAGCTGTGTCACCCCTGCCCTCTTACCTGGGGTTTTCTTTACAGTGCTTTGTTGCTGTAACCTCCAGCCTGGACTGCTCACAAACAGCCTCCAGCATGCAAGTCACTCCCAGCTCTGTGTGTGTTTGTGTCTGTGCGTGTACGCTAAAGCCAGTCAGCCACACCTTGGCTCTTACCAGCCTTGGTTATACTGCATAGTGACCCCCAAAACACTCCCAGTCTTAGATTTTACTCCAGAAATGTATATCCTGTCCTGCCCAGCTCTATCCTGGTCAAGAGCAGTTCATATAAAGCCTGTATTTCTTTAACCTGGGAATGGGCGACAGGGGCTGGATCACTTGATGATGTTATTTTCATTCCCTCTCAAGCAGCTGGCATTGGCCAGTGTTGGAAGACAGGATACTGGGCAGATGGACCATTGGTCTGACCCAATATGGCGGTTCGTATGTAATAAAAATAATATGAACACATCTTGTTACCCCAAATGGAGTTTCACAGACTTTTCAGTTTAAACACACTGGATTAGATAAAACAAGTAACAACTACAAAAGGGATAGATTCTAAGTGAGTACAAGTAATGAGGTATAGAAATCAGAAATGGTTACAAGACAAATAAAGATGAAATGTAACTGGTGCCTAATTTAACAAGCTATATTAAATTCAAACCAAAGTTTTTCTCATCACATCCTCTCAGAAGTGTTACTGACCAAATTTCTTCGGCCAAGATCCCTTCTCCAGTTCAATAGCTGCTTCCTTTGTCCCTTTTAGTGCACTGAATCGATGGACAGAGAGAGAGGGAGGAGGGGGTGCCTTGGAGTGTTTGTCCCTCTTTTTTATAGCGTCAGTCCCCCTCTTGGAAAACATTTCCAGCTAAGATTCTGGAGACAAAAAAGTCTATGGAGAAGGATGTTCCCTTCTGCTTTTCATCACCCGTTTGATGTTTCTTTGCCTACCCTTCCTGCTTGATGACCCTGTTTACTGCTTAAATGCAAATAAAGCAGAGCACACATTCCTTTGTTTGAGACAGACCTATTAATATAACCATACAGTGGAGTCATATAACTTCACATACAACATTGCCACACATATTTTATCAGGATAATATTGACCAGCAAATTATGAGTTTACAAATGATATCTTACAAGGCATACTTTGTACAAAGATTATTACAACAGTTTTTAGGCTGTGGACCTGGGTACATTCTGTCAGTAGTATATTGTCATTAGTATAAATAGCCCTGTTTCAGAGCTCCAGTAAGCGTCCATGCTGATTCTACTACATCTATCAGTGGCTGGAAGGTAGTGCTGGGGAAGAGTAAACAGGGAGCAACTCCTCTAAAGTTAATGGAGTTAGATCAGTGAGATCAGAATTGGTCCGATATTTCTACAATTGACAATGCTCCTATCCACAGCTCAGGTTGCTTATTAGATGCATTTACACATACTGATCTAGCCTTTCAGCTATCACTGTAGGTCCTACAAGGTTACGTCAATTAAATAAAATTCTCTTTATGATGAATGACAGGCTTCTCTCTGCTCACATTATGATAATGAAAACATGAGGCAATATAATCAAACTGCAGGAGGATTTCTCCACAAAGAGTGACCTGCTCTACCCAATCTGTTGTTCCAGACAAACAAACAGACTCAGAAACTGTTTTCATGACTAATGCAATTACTCTGTGGGATCTTTTGTTTGTGTAGTGTAACGGTTCTTTCATCTGTATTAAAAATAAATTACCAGTACTCTTGGTCCGCATTCTGCCAAGTCAGTAATGACAATGTATCATCAATTCTCTTATCATGCAATGAGACAAAACTGTTTGGAATTAGAGACCACATTAGAAACATAGTGCATTAAAAAACAAGCATGAGACGATTCTCTGTCAGTATTTCCTTTCATCTTCTCCTTACCATCCCAATCGCCTTCTGTTTATGGACAAAATGCAAACTGGAACACTATGAATGGCAATAATAGAGTTGAAGTCTCATGTGTGGCCATCAAAATTTAATTTGGAATGCTGCTGATTTCTTTGAGTTTGTTTTGTCAGGGTACAAAGTCCCAGTTGAACACATGCCTCCTCTGAGTGAGCCAGAAAGAAAGTTTAGCCAGGCCAAGTACAATAGCCTTAATCAGCCAGATGCATACTATTCAAAGAGATATTTTCCCTGCACAGCCAGGTGGGAATCTGACTGGCATTCAGACTTTGCAGCACCTCACAGTGGGAGAGAGGTCTTCTGCAGTCATTACTCTGCTATGGTGTCTGTTACTGACAGCACTTTCTACTGGCTCTGGTATTGAATCAAAATGTCTCTCTCTGTAGCATCATTCACTTCCCCCTTTGCTGCACATGATTTCTGTTCTTCATCCAATGCACATGTGCCATCAACACAAAGCAATCATGCAGAGGATTGCTAAAAGTTAGTGGCCTCTTCTAGGGTGACCAGACAGCAAGTGTGAAAAATCAGGATAGGAGGTGGGGGGTAATAGGAGTCTATATAACAAAAAGACCCCAAAATGGTTACCCTAGCCTCTTCTGAATATGCAATAGATGTTCAGAGTGTTGGTTTTACTTTGTTGCCATGGAATAGGGGAGGGAAGTGGCTCAGTGAAACACTGGCTTGATCAGCATTTTGCTCATGAGAGGCTTGTGATCTGTTAGTCCACAGATGGTCAACTTCTGACTGGCATATAGAACTGATATTTAGTCACATGAGTGATTTTGATAGCAGAGAATTAAAACTAATGAGACAGTGCTGCTCAAATAATGTGCACCTGCGCTTAGCTTGAGATAATGACTGAGTATCTTCCAATCCAAGGTGCACTATAGTATTTAGCTCATGTGTAATGGAGTTAAATGTTATCCATCACATTTTTAGAGTTTAACCCTTTCAGGTATGTCAGTTGTGATTTCTCATGGCTGAGGTGCTCCAAACACCAGCTGAGGGCATCCTGGAGATCCAGATTTCTGGCATTAGGAGGCAAATATTTTGGATGTTTTGTTTTTGAGTACAGTTATGTAAGAAAATAATAATTCTACATTTGTAAGTTGCACTTCCATGATAAAGAGATTGCAGTACAGTACTTGTATGAGGGGAATTTAAAAATACTATTTCTTTTGTTTCTTTTTTACAGTGCAAATATTTGTAATAAAAAATAATATAAAGTGAGCACAGTACACTTTATATTCTGTGCTACAATTGAAATATATTTGAAAATGTAGAAAATATCCAAAATTTATAATAAATGCAAATTGGTATTCTATTATTGTTTAACAGTGCAATTAAAACTCTGAATAATCATGACCTTTTTTTAAGTCGTTAATTTATTTTGCATTAATCACATGCATTAACGGCAATTCATTGACAGCCTTAGAAAATACCACATATCACAAGACTCGTGATAACATTCTGAGAGTTGGCAACACTGCAGGATATGGATGGAGAACACAGATTGGTTATGGCCCCTTGTGTGCTCTTGTGCGTGGTGGTGCATGGGTTTGGGATGAAGAATGGGTGATGCCAATGGATCTGCTTTTACATACATCTCCCAACCATTATCCTCTGCGTATCCTCTGCCACTGGAGCTACTGTAGGGAGGATTCTTTTCTCCACTAGCCCTACAAAGACCTGAATAAACAATGCAATAACCTGGGCTATGTGTTTGGGGAAGGATTTGCTTCTAGGGTGTAAGATCACAGATAAAAACTCAATGAGTAGCAGACCATATTTTATAAGGAAGCCAACATGCCAGTTAAATATTTGAGAAGATGATATTTTCATATTCAAGAATCATGCTGTCTTCCTTCTTGTGGGGGTCTAGTGGCTTCTGACCTCATTTTTATACTTTCATTTATCCCTACATATTTTTAGGGGCATTCACATGTTTTATTAGGTAGCTCTCATTTATATACACATTTTGCTTAACAAATACACATTCTTTGTTGACCATCAGTCTTTTAGCTGTTCTGTCTCCAGGAGTATTTTCAGAACACTACAATCATCATCATCATCATGTGCCTCGGATAAGCAGCGCTATAAAGACTTCACTCAACCTTTTGGAATTGTGCTGCTGATGACATGAAACATGAAGCTTTAAACACAAAGGTCCAGGTTCTCAACTGGTGTAAATCAATCAATGTAGCTCTAATGAAGTCCCCGGGGCTATGCTGATTTATGCTACCTAACTATATGGTCCTAAAATCATAAATATGAATTCTTCTATAATCTTCCAGAATAACAGAAAACTACCACATTGTGCAAGCCTTCAGAAGCCTTCAAAAATTATCCATGTTTCCATTACAACTTGCAGGTAGTTATTGCTGAATCAGGACCTCAGAGCTTTTGTAAAGACGGTGCATTAAAACTGAATAAGACTGGCAAAGCAAATCATAGCACAAAGGGGTAAAGCTAGAGAGTATGATGCTGGGGCAGCACTTAGCAATGCTTGCAGGGGCTCGGTGGGAGAGGCTCTGTTGAGGAAAGGAAAGAGAAAGAGGAAAGGATAGTGGTGCCTGGGACAGATATAGTGTATGAATGGTTTATGTATCACTGCGGGCTAGGGATTGTATGTAACTTCAGGGGGCAGGGAGTGGTGCCATACCTCTGGCAGGAACTAAGAACAGTAGGAGGTGGTACAGGTGAATCACTCAGGTTGTAAACACCTCCAACAGGTACCCCTCCTGGGGAGGCTTGTACATAGAGGTTCAAACTGGATTTTTCCAGAGACCAACAGACAAAAAGTGTATTTAGCATAAAAAGGCTATGTTTAAACTGACTCACAGTCACCCTTTTGATTCAGCAAATGGACAGGAACTCTAGAGCATAGGTCACTTGCAGGTTTAAACTAGTGTAAATGGTGGATTCTCTGTAACTTGAAGTATTTAAATCAGGATTTGAGGACTTCAGTAACTCAGCCAGAGGTTAGGGGTCTATTACAGGAGTCAGTGGTGAGGTTCTGTGGCTGCAATATGCAGGAGGTCAGACTAGATTATCATGATGGTCCCTTCTGATCTTAAGGTCTATGAATCTATGACCTCTGTCCAAGGCGCCCCAACCCTTGCAGAAGGGTAGGAAAATCTTTGGCCTTCTAGGGCCCCGTAAGACTGGTGGGTGACATCTGATAAGCTTTCAACATGTATACAGAAACTTTAATTGGATTTTTACATGTTTTCTCTATAACGTGTTATCTTTAAGAATAAAGGTGCTTGCTTAGAAAGAGCTGTGTGGTGACTTGTAACTTCTGGCCAGACACTGGTCATAACCTTCTGAGAGAAAATACTGGTGCTGGCTGTTAGGCAAACTGGCTTGCTATGATATCACAGCATAAGACAGAGAGCAGTGCAGCCTTAATACCCCAGTCAGGAGAGAGATGCAAGTCTCTGCCCAAGCAGAGCCGTCCTTAGGATTTATGGGGTCCTATGAAGTATTATTAAACTGGTGCCCCTATGCCTGACGGCAGTCCAAGCTCACGTGTGTATTTCAGATAAGGGTGGTCCTTTGAAGGATTTATTTAAAAAACTATATGTCTGCAGCATTTAAGGCTGAAGACTCAGATTGCGTATCTAAAAATCTATGCAAGGATTTTTTAGAGAGGTGATTTTATACTCTTCAGCAACATATTAATGAAATATTTTTAAAGCAAATTTTAAACTAAAGTCCTGTAGACATGTTCTGAGTAAATATTACAGTAATGCACAACTGTTTTGTCAGTAAATTCAGAAACTGACAGTATATACCTGGGGGTTGGCAAATGCCTGTTAAATGGCTTCATTATCACTTGGATGGCTCTTTAACAGTTTCAGTGTTGTGCTAATAGGTCTGGAAGGCTTTTTCAGTTTTAAGTACTAGATCCCCTCCAGAGGAAGACTCACCAGGCTGCAGCAGCCAGCTGTAGTGGGAGCCTGCAGGAAGGGTTAAAACAGGGTTAGGAAGAGGCAGAAAGGTGGACACTAAGACCCAGGGCTGCCCCAAATTTTTGGGTGCCCTACGCAGCTGCGTATGCCTAAGGACAGCCCTGTGCCCAGGAGAGGTGATGTTGGCTAGGAGCCAGAAACCTTAAGTGTGTGGTCCCTTGAGGGCACTTAGGAGGAACACAGGTGCAGTTACCTTGTGAGAGTGCCCACATTCTCTCCTGCTCACTTTTGTGCAAGTCTCCTCCTGCAAGGCCACCTGGGCAGTGATGTCTGAGTGTGTCAGGAAATGAGAGCAGAGGCAGCGAGAAGCAGTGAGATTTTAGAGGGTCAGACAGCTATAAGCCATCTGGCCATCAACCCACCAACAGTTTCTTCCTGCCTATCCTGATTAATTGGACCCAACCTATGAAGAGGGCAGTAGGGGGTGAAGGGGAAGGACGCTCAGCCACAGATCCCATGCTCTTGGCCCCCTTGGAAGAAAAAAGGACTTGCCCCTCTAATTCTGTACCTCCACACCCAGATAAGAGAAAGTGTTTCACTACTGATGACTCTGATCCAGGCCGTGGGAGAAGGCAGAAAGTGATTTGCTTCTATACCAGCCCTGCTTTGGGCCTCGGGAGAAGAAAAATTCCCTGCTGCAAACCCTTCCTTCCTCACATTGCTGTGTGAAGGAGAGAGAATCATTGTTTAGAATACCTGGGACAGCCTAGTTTGTGAGAGGACTAGGTTTAGGAGGTGGGGCCGTAGAGAAGCCTGCAAGGCAGAAATTGGGAGTTGCTGGGGAGGACAGTGTTTTGAAGGGCAAGTCCCTCCATTGCAAAATGTCAGGTCAGCGACAGTCTACTAATACAGTCAATCACCAACAACTATAGGTCAAATTTTGAAACATGGCCTCTAATACTCCCCCTACAAAATGAAATGGCTACTTGAAATGGCTAAAACTGCATTTGTCAGGACAGCAGATGCAGATAAGCTCAGTATTAGAAGCTATTGTTGAAAGACACTGGAGTTTTGGGGTGAGGGAACCAAAACAAATAAATACAGACTTTGTAGACTGTTCATAGAACTCCTGTAAGTTCATCCAAATAAGAATATTGAGAAAAATCTTAAACTTTTAATAGAGTTCTGAGTACATTTTAAGCATTACAAATTATACTGGCTTAGAAACTGTTGTGACATTATAGCCAGGGGTGAGCTGGAGCTGGTTCGCACCGGTTCGCACGAACCTGTTGTTAAATTTAGAAGCGGTTTTAGAACCGCTTGTTAACTAGCTTCCCTGCGAGGGAAGCTAAGACGGGCTCTGCCTGGGAAGCCTGTAATTCATCCTCCCGGCCGCCGGGGGGCGCTGCGCTGCGCTGCGAGAGCCATGTGAGCTGCCTCCTGGCCCTGTTGCTGCTCCTGCTCTTTGGACCTCTGGCCCTGGTGAGTCCCCGGCTGCGTCCTGCGGCTCCCAGCCCCCCCCCCCGTGTGAGTGTCTGCGCCCCTCCCCCGCCTTCCCTGCCCCCAGCCAGCTCCTGCCCCCCCTGCCCCCAGCCACCCCCAGCCACCCCCTTCCCCCTGCCTACAGCCACCCCCTGCCCCACCCCCTGCCCGCAGCCACCCCCTGCCCACAGCCACCCGCAGCCCGCCCGTCTGCATCACCTGCCCACAGCCAGCCCGTGTCACTCCCTGCCTCCAGCTAGCCCTGCCCCACGCCCCTATCTGCAGCCAGCCCCACATCCACTGGTGCCCTGCAGTTCCCAGGGCAGTAACCCTGCACACCTGCTTTAATGAGGGGGGGGCAGGGAGCAGCTGGGACCCACACATGTGCACACCCTAGAGTGACCAGACAGCAAGTGTGAAAAATCGGGATGGGGGTGAGGGGTAATAGGAGCCTATATAAGAAAAAGACCCAAAAATTGAGACTGTCCCTGATCACCACCCACACATGTGAAACGGAGCTCATTTCTAGTTCAGCCCCATCTTTTTAAAAAAGAACTTTAGGTAGGGTTAAAATACATCTGTATTTTCCTGGACATGTCAGGCTTTTCGGTTCTTAATCACCTCCTGGGAAAATATGGACGTATGGTAACCCTATTGGTACAAAAAATACATGCTGTCGCACATCCCTTAAATCAGAACTTTTTATAGGGAACCCGTTGTTAAATCAGAACTTTTTATAGGGAACCCGTTGTTAAGATTTTGGCAGCTCATCACTGATTATAGCCATGTTCCATTTTTATTTTGCTTTGTATTGGCACTGGTTTGTTAGTTCTGAATTCTGTAAGCAATCACTGAGACATGAGAAGGAATGAAATAATGCATGCCTCAGTGCATTATTAGACATGAGATTGAAAAGTAAGTGATGTCACAATATGCATGATTATAGAGCACACAGTATGAAGATGTAGGCTTGCAATTTATGATTAGTTAAAAATAAACTTATTACAATGAAATAAAAACTTTTAAAACAATTATTTCCCTCTGACACACTTTACTGCACTTAGGGTTGCCACCTCTGGAGGTATAAAAAACGCAGGATATCCAGGATGATTCTGAGCCCATAAATTTGTACTGAGCATCCTCACTGACTTTCCAGGATAGCTATCTAAAAAAAATGATCCTAGGAAAACCTGGCCAGGTGACAACCCTAATTGCAGTGCTGCCAACTCTTGCGATTTTGTCATAAGTCTTGTGATACAAATATTCCTCTTAAAGCCCCAGTTCATGGAGTCAAGTGATTACATGAAAATCTCAGCTTTCATTTAAAAAACAAGTCCTCAAGGTTGTGGAGAAAAGCTAAAAACTAAAACGCAAAACCAGAGGCAACCAAAATAACTAGTTACTTTGGAAAATGGAGGACTTGTTGTTTCTAAACTACAACAGAGGTTTGGAACAGATGCTAAGGCCTGGTCTACACTGGGGGCAGGGGGAATCGATCTAAGTTACGCAAATTCAGCTATGTGAATAATGTAGCTGAAATCGACGTACTTAGATCTACTTACCGTGGTGTCTTCACTGTGGTAAGTTGATGGCTGACGCTCTCCCGTCGATTCCGCCTGTGCCTCTCTCGCGCCAGTGGAGTACTGGAGTCAATGGGAGAGTGCTTGGTGGTCGATTTATCGTGTCTAGACTAGACACGATAAGTTGACCCCCACTGGATCAATCGCTGCCCATTGATCCAGTGTGTAATGTAGACAAGCCCTCAGTTAGGCTTGTTGGTCTATGAACAACATGGCCAAAACTCAGCTTAAGTATGTTCACTTTTTATATCTTATAAATACTATCTATAGCTGGTGATGGTATGGCAGTTCTGACCTCCTTGTTGTTTTTGTACACTTCAAGCAGCTCTATTGAAAATAGTAAATAACCAAAAACATACTAGCAAAGGAACCACTTGACCAGATAAAACTTGATAGCTACTGAAGCAGCCGGATAACACAAAAGGATAGTCATTTAAATAATCAGTTTACACAGGCATTATTAAAGCTAATGTGGTTCCCTTCCCCAGTTTACAGCTCCAATATGTTATTTCAAGCCAGATCAATCCTAATTCCATCTTTATTGTTTTAAATAAAAGGTGCTGGTTGACTGTGATCTGGAAATGGATAAATTGCTGCTTTGAGGGCACCGGGGAAGACTCTTGTGTATGGTTCCTTTGATCCAGTAGCAAATATTGATGAAATTAACAAGGCCTCAGTTTCCACTTCTTATTGTCATCTAGGAGATAAGTAAAATACTCATAATAACCCCTTATACGGTATTTTTCCACCTGTAAACCTCAGAGTACTTTACACAGGTAGATAAACATTATTAACCCTATTTTACTGTTGCAGAAATTGAAGCAAAGAGAAGGTATGTGAATTGTCCAAGGTCGAACAGCAGTGTAATAGCAGCCCTGGGGATAGAACCTAGACTTGATTCTCAGTCAGTGCCCTGTCTACTGAACCGTGCTGGCTTCCACAAGGAAAGACACATAGTCTCTTTTATTCATGGCCCCGTTTTTTGGTAACAAGCAAGTGGAGAAAATTCTTCCCCAAGCCGTAGGGGAGGTTTGAAAAAATGTCATTCCCAATTGGTGTTTATGTTGTCATCGCTGGCTCTCTTTAGTTTTAAACATCCAATAATATTGATGTAATTGACTGTTTTTTGTTTAGTTAAGAGACCATCACTTTCTTTCATCTGGCGTGTTCCTTGCCATTGGGAGTTCACATACATTGCTCTCCTAGCATATGTTTTATGAGAGCATGTTTCATAGCAACTGCCTTTGGGATGCCTCCTCCATAAATTCCTTCTTTTCAAAGAAATATTTGTGGGGATCATCAAAAATTTGAGACAGAACTAGAAAAGATTAAGTGCTTTAGGCCAGAACCACAATCTACAGTGCCTTCTTCATCAGCAAAGAAAAGTCATGTCAATACAGGACAATAGCAGTATTTCTTTACATTTCTGTAATTTATCACAAAGCTTCCAATCTCAAGAATCTAAGGCAATCAAGAATGCAGTCTATCTAATTAACTGACCAATTCAAAGACTGGTTAGCTTGGAAGAAAAAAAAAACTCATCCTAGGAAGCTTATTATACCTAACTGGGAAAAAGAAGCCAAATGAGCCACTGGACTGAGGAACAGAAAACACGGTTTCATGGTATCAGTCTAATAGGACCTTCCCCTATTTAGGCCTACCAAGCATTAGTAGTTGCATTAACTAGTTATTTTGGAGTTGGACTCCAAAAAGAATGGGCAGAGTGTAAACTCAAGAGTTTGGCAGCAGAAGTTCTCAGATTTTTTCCACAGTGTGGGCCATATCTTTATGGAGATTGTCTTATGGAACATTGCCCTTCACATTTGCAATTGGGAGCATCTCTCTTTCCAGTCATGATTGCATCACATCCCTGTGTCAACTGCAGTAATTGCTTCCACAGGAAAGTAATTGTGTATTGTTAGTTGCCTGTAATGAGATGGGCATTTTGTAATTTTTTACTAAAAAGAAGTTAATCATATTGTCCAGTTTTGCTCTTCATTTCACCTCCCCTGCTTGATCTGTTCAATTCCTCTCAGCCGCATAGAGGAGTGCTTATACCATGTGAACAGCCAACTCTGTACTAGAGGACATGAAGAATCTCTGCCAGAACTGGCTCAAAACACTGAACAATTAGGACGTCAGCTAAGTCAAGAGGCCCCTGAGGAACTACACGGTAGCTTAATGTAAGACCAATTTATAAATGCTTAACTTTGTAATGAACCATAAATTGAAGATAAAACAAATCTAGTATATTTCCTAAAGAACAAAGTAGTTATGATTAAAAAAACTTGTTTCACCAAGAACTCTATAAATTGTTATAGAATTAAATGTTGCCATTGTGAGCAAGAAAGTCACTAATCAGGACGAGAACAAAGCACTTCATCTCCATTCAAGAACAACCAGCATTTCACTAAGGCAGAAGACTCTAATCAACTAAGTTTGAGGAGCATAGTTTGGTGGTTTTGGTGGCTCCAACTGCATAACAAAAACTTGTAAAATCTACAACATTGAAGGAACCTCAACTGGAGATTGTAAAACAGAAGCTATACAATACACTTCTATAGTGGAGACAGGAACGAACATCAAACAAATATGTTTAAACCAAAAGATTTCTGTTTCACTCATACAAGCTATTAAAAAAATTAAATACTGAAGAAACTACTTTACTGCTATGATAGAAACTGGTTGTGATGTTTGGGTGGCCAATATCATATGGATCAATGTATTTTGGAATTTTACTTTCTACTTGTGTGATACAAGTAGCAACTCATGATCTGAAGAGATGTACTTCCAACAAATACTAGTTTTAGTTCTGCATATCCAAGCGATGGATGTTGTTGGCGGTTCACATCTATAGGAGTCAAAAAGAGAAGCAATACTATCAGTAGAATTTGTTACACAAACTACATTACAGGAGAATCAGGGAATCCTGGAACCTCTTCAAGAACCAAATATTAGTTGATGGAATCTGTTTGTAAAGAGCATTAGTAAAATTAAAATAATAACTGTTACCCAGCGCGTCATGAATCTAACAGAAAGATGAACACCTATTGAGTTCCCTGATCTTAAAATGTATCACCATCATATGCAAAGCCCTGTAACAAATGGTGGTTAAAATGTAATAGAAGTTGAGCTTCAGCATAGATCTCTCTATGCACTGGATCTAATATTTTTAGAGGAGATTTAAAAGTAACCCAAAGGGCCTATGGCAGAGACTGTTAAATGAGTGGCTCTGTATAAAAGACTGCTTGCTTGTTTCTTCAGAGATCTACACTTGTCTAAACTTCCTTTAAATAAGACTTTCTTAATAGTTTTTGCCTTTGCAGTTTCCAGTTGAGCTAATAAGAACAGTTGAGAAGTTCAGTGACAATATTCAAATGCACTTTTAGCTTTAAATAGATTAAACAGAGAAAATAATTAGAGACCATTCACATTTTCAAGACAGTATGCTCAAACAGAGATAAAATTAGGTCTTCAAGGTAACCTGATTTGTTGAATAAATTTGAGTTCTGTATGAAATATTGTCTTACCCCAAGTTTTTAGTTAAAAACAGTAAAATAACCTGGTTGTTTAGAGAGTTCTGAATGAGGTTGTGATCTCTCTCCGGGGTATTTTTTACATTTTCAACCAGAGGAAAGCTCAGAATGGACTAGGCTGTGCCTTGTAAACACAGCTCTGAGTTGGGGGCAATTCAAAGGCAGTGAGCTCCCTTATGCACAGTAAAGAATGCAAACTGATACCGCCTTTTAAAGCATGCAACATATGCCACGATGGCCACTAGCTGCACTCTTCAGTGCATAGGGTGGCAATGGAGCTATCACTCCACCTACTCTTTTCCCTTTGATGTCCCCTTTAGGATGGTGGCTTCCTTGGAGAATTAATGAGAGCAGTCCCTTGAGCACAGGGACTGCTATTCTGTCCAGCCCTTAACTAAACTATGCAAGGGAAAGCTCCTTACTTCCTAACCCTCACGGCTCCCCATCAGTGTGTATCTGCAGAACGGCATGGCAGAATCCAGCCTCCATAAGACCTTTATATAAAACGGGCCTTTTAATTTTCCTCTTAAATGGAAACTGTCAGCTTAAAAAACACATTTAAAAAAATTCCTTACCTGTTCTACAAATTGTACTTTAAATTATTAACACAGAAAGAATGTTTAAAATTGATTTACAGTTCCACTCTGTGCTATTTGTTTAATTATCACATTTTACATTCTGGTTGGTCAATGAAAACACATTAGTCAGTATCACCATTTATAGTTAGCTTCTAGTCTATTACACTGCTCTCAAGTTTTCATGCACTAGTACAGTGCTGCAGCTTTGGGTTACTCCAAGAATATATATTTTAAAAACAAACCCAAGCCACCAATTGGTAAACCTGTGTTCCAAGGTTAATTGGACTGTACTTTCTCAAACCTAAGTGCATGGCACTTCTCTACAGTCACAAGATACTATACATGAAAAAACAAAACAACACACACCCCAAAACAAAAAGACACCCCCCAAGACCCATAAGAACACACTGGGCTCAGTTCTCCTCTTGCAAATTCTGGTATAAACCAGAAATAACAGCACTGAAATAAATGGATTTGCACAGATGTAAGATTGATGTAAGCAAAAGAAGAATCAGACCTGATCTTTTTTTCTGTTCGGAAAAAATCAGTAAGGAAAGCAACTAAGTAGGTGTCACCCACAGGAGCGTGTGTATGTGTGTGTGTGTGGGAGAGGGGGCTCCAGGGCCCCCTGTTTTTCTCCACAGGGAGTCTGCTTAAGCTCTAGCTCAACTGACTGAAATACCTTGGCTTACAGGGTGCCCTTAAGCATTATTACTGATGTCATTTGTGTGATTACAAGCTGTGTTCACAGCAATAAAATAAAGCTAAGCTTGGGTAGTATTAACGGCCCTACTAATTACACTGCTATAAAAGGTTTATGGTTGATATAAATTTCAATATTATTACTATCACACTATGGTACTGGCTTTAACTATAGGAAAACTGCTACAAAGCTGATCTCCATTTGCTCTCTCCATTTGCACTAATCCACAGGACTGAATGAAGACTAAGTGGAGGGAGTGGATGGCAGTTGTAACTCTGCAGCAGTAGATCATGTACCATAGTGATGTCTCAATAGTAGGGGATAATCTTGGCTAGCTGGGAGGGCAAGACAGCCCACCTCACTTCTCAGTGGACCAGTAGGCAAACTATGATGCCTGAGTTAGTCACCACTGAGATGGGCTTAGTCAGCAGCATTAGTCAAACTGCTATTTCCCAGAGTCTGCCACCACTTTCTCCTGTTCCACTAGGGCCAGGTAAAGCACATTTCCCCTTCTTTGGAGCAGCAACAAGGCAAGCTGCTGGGCACATTGCTCCCCTATGCCATCCTATTCTCATTATAGCTGCTGAGCAGATTGATCTTCTATGTCCTCCTACTCACTATTGCCACCCATAAACATTGAAAAATCAGGAATCAGACCTCAACATTCGTGAGAAATTCGTGAGATTAGTTTAAAAATCATGAGTGCTAAAAATACTAAAAATTCAGATTCTTTTTATTTGCCTTTGGCATTTGAGCCTTTAGGTTTCATGTTTACAAGCTTTTCTCTACAACCATGCCAGAAATATACTTCTTTTTAAAATAAATGAAAGCTGAGATCCTCACATGACTCCAAGATCTGGGACTTTTAAAAAAACACCAAATATAATAAGATGCATGATAAAACTGTAGATTTGGAAATGCTGTGCTCTACACCAGTAGATAATTCCTTGGCCCTAGTCTTCACCATGCCTGCTCTGTTCCCCCAGTTGCCCAGGATAGAAGATACAGATGAAAAATTTGCGCTAAATGACTTGTCCAGTGTTACAAGTGAGTTGGCAACAGAGAATAGTAGCCTTGGGATCTGAAATGTGCTACTTTATAAATTAGAACATACAAAATCTAAACAGGATGCCAGATAAAGGACTATAAACAGGATCCTAAGGACTCCCTTGCCTTCAGATGAAAAGGCCTGGAAATGCACTCAGCTACCATGAGGGGGATGCATACTTGTGATGTAACTTGCTGTCAGTATGGAACTATCATTCTACAACACTGAAACCAAAATCTGTGAGAAACTCTTTACCAGAACTTCCTATCCACAGGGGGTTATTCTTTCAAAGAAAAAAATATCGGCTTTGTTTCCATGGCACCAGCCAGGAAAATGTTATCCCACCTGGAGAAACTATACCAGTGTTCAAGGTGAAATATTTAATGCATCAAAGCTATATATATTATTATTTCCTTACTTATATTTTAATTCCAAAGGATGAGCTATAACTTCCATTTGCTTTGGTAGAGCACAAGGACTCAAAAGCGAATCATAATTTTCCACATTAATGAATTTCCTGACTGAAAAAGGGTATTTTCCCCTCAAACTTTAAATTTATGAAATTCTTATTATAGCTTATGCATAAATCAAAGCTTGTGCTGCTGGAATAATTTCATTTGTGATACAGAGATCACTTCTTGCTGATGCAGTGAAAAGGCAATTTCATAACAGAAATAATGCACTCGTCTAAAATACAGCACAGCATTCTTTCTCTCTCTCGCTCCCCCCTCGTCCTCCTGCCCAAGACAAATATTTGACCCCAGTCCTGATGTTCTTAGTCAGGCAAAACTCCCACTGATTCATTCAGTCAAAGGACGAAGTGACAACATCAGGATTGGGCATTATGGCACTATTGCTGTTAGTTTACAAAAGTTCTCTGGTGTGGTGCTGTCCTTCACCATATCATTCCTTCCGGAGGATTTTAACTGTTCCTCCTAGAAATAAAAAGCAAACTGTGGGGGGTGGGGTTGAGGGGGATATTACAATGCACATTTTTGCTGACATGGCAGAGGTGGAACAAATAGGGAAGGAACTATGGTCTAACTCAAAAGCAGAAGCAGCACTTGAGGAAGGATTCAAAAGGAGCATCGCTCTGGTCAGGTAGGAAGGGTTTCCATAGGGGACTGCATGGAAGAAAGTGCACAGATAGTTATGGATAAAGCAGTCAAACATGAGGTTGAAGCTGACATTACTGGAGGGTCAGAGGGAAAGGGGTCTGAGTAAGAAACAAAACCAGAGAAGTAGGAACGGGCAGAGTTGTGAAGGGTCTTGGCAGTGAGGACAAGAAGCATAAACTTGAAGTGATGGAAACAAGTGGAGTCAGTGGAAGGATTCATTGATCCTAGATTTAAATTAACACCTTAAAATTAAGCAGGGGAAAGGAGAGCTGTGATATGATCATGCTGCTAGCTTGTTCAGTATTTTACCTATTTGATGGTCCAGTTTCCACATCACACTGAGAACCGTAGCTTTGCTCCAGCTGACGTTGAGGTCTTAGTCTCACTTGCTATTGCTCCTAGTCTCAATTTATTATTCTTTACTTTATTTGTTCTGTTTGTCTGTCTGTCCATGCAAACCAACTCAATGGGTTTAGGGAGGAAAAGCCTTAATTAGTGTGCCTGCAAAGTTATGCAGTGGGGACAGTGCAAATCACATTCTAATATGTACCACTGATTGACACGGGTACAAAAAATGAAATAATTTTCAGTTCCACTTCACTTTTTGGAAGATATACTCAACTTAAAGCACAATTCTAAATTCCTTCAACATACCAGGCCACTTTTGTGTGCCCCTTAATTAGAATGGAAAGACACTTGTGCCTACATTTCCACCATGTCCTCAGATAAGAGTAGATACTGCCAGTGCAGGAGGAAGCTCAGTTTCTCTGCTGAGCAGAACGATGTCTTAGTGGCGAGGGAGGTAATACTACAGTAGTTCTCTGAAGGAGAAGACATAAGCCTTGTCTTTAAGATGTGTTACAGAGGTAGTACATCACATATTTGTGATATTGCTAGGGACAATCTGCCTTTATAATAATGGTGAAGCCACACTACATACCCAGCAACCATGCAAGTATCTAGATTCTATGTCTTCTACAAGCCCAGACTTCTTGAGAACGAAGGAGTCAAGATATATCCCTAGCTGGTTTGCCAATGCGTCTGTGATTAGGTGATTTTGCATCATGGACAACCTGCAGATTGATGGAATGGAACCGCTTCTTGTTCCTGTAGGCCACTGTGATGGTATACATCTCTGTATTCACACCCTGCGCACCACTGTAATAATCTTTGTACAAAGTATGCCATGTAAGGTATCATTTCAAAACTCTTAATTTGCTGGTCAGTATTGTCCTGGTAAAATATGTGTGGTTATACTGTATATGAAGTTGTAAGATTCCCCTGTATGAGGTTATTAACACATGTTTAAAACCTCACAGCCCTGCCCAGGCAGAAGTCAGGTCTGTCCTAAACAAAGGTAGGAATGTGTGCTTGCCTTATTTTGCATTTAAGCAGTAAGCAGAGTCATAAAGCAGGAAGACAAAACAAAGGAAGTTCAAACAGGTGAAGGAAAAAGCAGCAGGGAATATCCTTCCACATAAACTGTCTCGTGGGTCTCAGCTGGAAATGTTTTTCAGGAGGGGGACTAAAATTACATAAAGAAGGGACAAACACCCCAAGGCACCCTCCTTTCTCTCTCTGTCTGTCTCTGGCATTGCACCTAAAAAGACAAAGGAAAACTGCTATTTGACTTTTAGGGTGGGGAGGGTTTCCTTACCTGAGAGTTTGGTTAGTAATCTGCAGAAACATGTGGTAAGAAAAACTTTGCTCGATTCTTATATAGTTTGTTAAATTAGGCACTAGTAAGCATTTTATCTTTATTTTTCTTGTAACCATTTCTAACTTTTATGCCTCATTAGTTGTACTCATTTAAAATCTCTTTGTAGTTAATAAACTTGTTTTACTGTTTTATCTAATTCAGCTTGTTTAAATTGGAGTATCTGGGTACTCTATTTAACATAAACTGGCATATTATTCCCTTAAAGGAATAGCAGACTTAATATATTTGTACTGTCCAGGAAAAGGCTGAGTAGTACAGTACATACAGTGGGGGGGGGGGGGGTGGAATCTGGTACTGAAGGTGTGTTGGGGTCACTCTGCAGCATAACCGGGGGGGAGGGATAGCTCAGTGGTTTGAGCATTGGCCTGCTAAACCCAGGGTTGTGAGTTCAATCCTTGAGGAGGCCACTTAGGGATCTGGGGCAAAAATTGGTCCTGCTAGTGAAGGCAGGGGGCTGGACTTGATGACCTTTCAAGGTCCCTTCCAGTTCTAGGAGATTGGTATATCTCCAATTATTATTATTATTATAACCAAAGCTGCCAAGAGCCAAGGTGTTGCTGGCAGTTACACACAGACACTCTGGGTGTGATTTGCATGCTGGAAGGCTGTTTGTAAGCAGCCCAGGTGGGAGCTAGTACAGCAAGGCATTGTCAAGCATTCAGTGTTGCAGGGCTTGGGTAACAGCTCCCCACTAGTCTGGACTGTGCCCCAGTATGTCACAGCCACCTCATTGCCTGGGGAGACTGGCCTGAAGGGAACAAGTGCACTTCGTAGCACTCAGAACTGGACATGAGAACTATATGGAGTCATGAAACTCTCTCATGACCTTGATGCTGTCCAGACTCAGAGGAAGTTATTAAAATAAACCCTCCTGAGAATGGCACTCAGAAAGAACAGAAGTAGCCGACTGGCTTTCTGAGTTTTCCCCAATGATTCCCTACTTATGTGAGCTACTTTGAGAATTTATTTGCAGGATCATTTTCTGGCCATGCCCTCCAGAAGTTTCCCTTCCCAGACTTAACATTTTGGGCCCACATTCTAATTATACTTAGGGCTTTCTTGGACATAACCTCTTTTTGGTCCTCTGATCTCCATCTGGGTGGATTTTTAAAATATGAACAAATGTCCATGATTTTTCCTTGCTCATCCTTTTCCCCTCTCCTCCCCCCCAACATCGATTCTTGTAGAACTTCAATTCCCAGTGTTCCCTAATAGCAGTGTGCGTGTTTATTGGATTTGCCACCTTACTTCTGCGCTGCTGCTGGTGGCGCTGCCTTCAGAGCTGGGTGGCTGGAGAGTGGCAGCTGCTGGCTGGGTGCCCAGCTCTGAAAGCAGCACCACCGCTGCCAGCAGCAGCACAGAAGTAAGGGTGGCATGGCATGGTATTGCCATGGAAACTGTAATCCCCTCCCCCTCCCTCTGGCAGTGTCCTCTATTTGGGAACTTGAAATATGGTAGCCCTAAATATACCCAACTGGCACCTTCCTTTGAAAAAGTGATATGGGTACAAACACCACTTGTTCCTGGTTACTGCTATTGCAATGGTTCAATTTGGTGGCACAGTGTTTGAAAGTTGAGCTCAAGAGGTCTTCTTAATTTCTATGATAGTACAATTGTCCCAATCATAAGCAATTCAGGAAGAGGAAATCCTTTCTCAGTTCTCAATCATTTGAGGCACTGAAGTGTACACTATTAAGAAATGTATAATCTCTACTTTTAAAAGGACAATATTAATACATAATAGAAATAATTCTTACTGAAGGAATTAATTTAGCATGTTCCTTACATGGAAATAGTATATTCAAAAATACAAATTTTCTGTTTTCCTGCTCATACTGGATGAGTTTTCATTTCAAAATTTACAATCAATATCCAGCTTAAAAGCCTGCAATAAAGACGCTCAGTTTAGTTTCCATAGCTAGACAATTCTACCCTAACAAATGTGAAGACCACTAAGCAAAACGCACTGCAGATATCTAGAACCTGCTACTTCAGATATGGTTTCCTCACAAGTAGTCAATACAGTTTGATGCTGGTTTGTTCTTCCTATGGAGTGATGACTGCAGAGAAGTAGTATTGTAACTTAGTGCACCACATAACAACATTGCTTTTTCATCTTATTGATCTGGTAGAGACAACATGCAGGTAATTATTTCTGTTGTTTTGCAATTCCACACCTTTCTAGTGGTACCAATCACTCCTCTCCTTGTTCCCAATTTTTGATTGAAAACAACTTTTTTGTGGCTTCTCAAACTGCTGTTTTCTTGTGTATCCATGATTCTAACAATCCCACTAAACAATGCTCAGTCCACCACAGGCTAATCCCTGAAAAACTAGCATGCAGCATTCAGAGAAACCAAGAACAAAAACAAAAGTAATACATTGCTGCAGAGTCTGTCAGAGAAGCTTCACTCTAGGAGACTACCTTTCAACAGTGAAATTCACAGGACACAAGCAGTCCCTCAAATACACAACTTGTGATCACAAAGTGGAAATAGAAACAGAGAGACACAGGGAAACACAAGGCACATTGAAAATCCAGAGAGAAATTACTCTAATGAATGTGACAGAAGAGACTGAAAATGAATAATTATTTCTACTTCACTGTTCAAAATATTAAGAAATATGGAAAAGACACTTCCTCAGATTATTGATAAAATGAAATCTATTAAAAAGTATGAAAGAAAAACTGAGCATTTTGAGAGAAGTGAGAGACAGCCGATAGAGTATTACTGAGCCAGAACCATTAATGTAAGCCTTTCTGCGTTCACTATAATTTTAAAAACAGCACCATTTACTTCTTAGAGTTCTATGCCTATTTCCACCTTGAGGATTACCCCGACTTCCCTTACAGAAATAAGACACAGTTATCCTGATAATTGGTGGTGATTCATTGTTTTTTAATCTAGAGAATACTGATTCTCAAATAATTCCATCACAAAAAGACAACACTCTCTATACAGACTTGCACACGGGCACAATCCCCATAAAACAAAACTGAAAGATACATAGGCATTAAAGTACAACATATGTTATCTAAGTCAGTCTACCTGGCATGTATTTCTGTGGTCAAAGCTAAGTGATTCTTCTATAGGGTCTATGGGAGCCATTTTCTCCTTTACAATTACAGACTATTTCTATTGATGTTAATGGGAATAGTGGTGCACACCATGGAAAAGTTGTGGATAAGCACTCTAACTTTCGGAGATTCAACTAAGCCTAACTGTTAGCATCATGATGCTGTAATGTGGAAAGCACCTGATAAGTGAGATCTCTATTTTGAAAGAAAAATAATCATTCATTGGCAAAAATACTATAGTTCATGCCATGGTTATCTGTGTATCTTTGAGAATGCCGAAGGCGATATTGTTCTGAGAGCCTGACTTGAATTCTTATCTTGAAACAATCATACATTATTTTTCTTTGGTGTGTCATTTTCCTTTAAAGAATCATGTATGTGCTATTTTCTTTTTCTCTGTCAGTTTTGTCTTACTCCACTGTCATACGGTAGAGAAATCTCCTGATAAGTACAGATCACTGTTTTCTAGAAATAAAAATAAACCCCCAAACCCATAGCTGTACAAAATCCCCACTAAATCAACCATGACTAGATTCCAATTTTTTTTATTTGCAATTAAAAAATGTCAAATACAAGGGGGGAAAAGTAGGCATTTCTCAGAGTGCTGATGATCTCAGCCCATCACATGCTGCCTGTCAATATCCATGCACAAGTATTGCCAGTCACATAAAGGAAGCACACAGTAACCATTGACATTTTAGCAAGTCTGATGCTGCAGCTGTAATGTCGGGCAGGAAGTTTTCTAATGCTGCTTTTGTTTAGTTACTTTCAGTCAGATATATAGCTGGCCTAACTGAAGATAATGGCAAAACTCCCATAGGTTTCAGTGAGGTCAGGATTTTACTCAGACTGAACAATTATCACTTTGGGATAGGTAAAGAGTACCACTCTCAAAAACTGTACATAAGTACTTGGTTTTCTATAATTATCAAAAGCAACGCAATTACATTAGTAATGGTAAAAACCATTACTGCTCGTAGTATAGTTTTTTTTCCCTTGCCACTAAATATTTATCAAAATACAACAAACTGATGCAAGGAGAAAAGGTGTGACTCACATCCCAGTGGGACAAGGCGGCTATTGTGATTGCAAGCCACCTTTCTGCCCTTCAGCTCACGGGCTGCTCCAGGGATCGGAGAGGCCCTTGGCATAACTTAAACCGGCTCTCAGGACTTTTAGGGCAGCCTGGGGAGGCAGCTCTAACTTAAAGCTGCAGCACTGCCTGGAGTCTCAGTAGGGCTGCATGCTACAGCCCTGTCCTTGGCGTGCTCTGCCCACGCCCCACTCCACCCCCAGCTAGCCCTTTACCAGGACTTGTGAAGGGCTCCTCGGAGGGCAGCTTTATGGCTGTCTCCTACTGAGCCTCCTTGCTTGGTGAATCCTCCCCTAGCCAAAAATGGGGGCCCGTTATGTCACTCCTGTCCTTTTACCTGGTGTAAAAGGGTGGGAGTGGATGGGAGGATCTCACCCAAAAGGTCTTTGGGGCAAAAACCTGTCTCCTAGTATGTGCTTATACAGGGCCTAGCACAATAGACTATGATGTCTATTGGGGTTTCTAGGTGCTACAGTAACACATATTAATAATAAATACTACTAATACTTATTTACTGAAGTTACCTATGCATCAAGGGAAAGCATCCTAGGGCCAGATCCTCCGCTGTGGTAAACCACTGTAGCTCCACTGAAATAAACAGAGTTACACCAATTTACACCAGCTAAGTATCTGGCCTCTATGTTAAGGAAGGAAATATTCAGAACATCCCATTCTTTATATTTGCTCATTTTCTCTCTAGCTAGCCACGAAGAATGACAGCACTGCACATTCTGTCATTTCAAGCCATGGAGAATGAGCAGTCTAACCCATACTGTGACACTCAAGCAAAAAAGAACCAAACACCAATGAAAAACAAATAAACAAAAGAAACACACACTGTCCTACACACACAGATACACCAGCGGAGGCTGAATAAGTCACTAGAGCTATGCCAATATACATCTACTGGGGGTCTGGCTCTGATTTTAAAATCTCCCTTAAAAACAGATAATCAGTTTGTTAGATGAAGAATCATCAACACATGCACCACTTTTATTTTGTAAAAATTCTATTACCTCACCTAGATCATTAGGTTGAACAATATTTCCTATTTAACTTTAAAATAGTACCACTGTAGTTTGATTTCAACCTCTATTTGCTGTATTACTGGAATCAGTACCAAAAATGCATTTCGGACAAGTGATGGTCACCTGCATTAGGTGTGGAAAAGCTAAGGACCCAGTTGTTTCCCCTAGATTTGCACACATTCTCCCTCTCCTGCATTGCCATGGGGTGCTAAGGCCCTCACTTGGGTTCTTCTCTTCCCCATGGAGGGCTCTCCACTGGTCTGTGGATCTCTGCACAGGGACAAATAGGCTGGGGAGAGAGGGGGATTTGCATGGTACTTCTGCTGGCCCTGTCATGCTAAGGCTGGAAAGATAATACACTGCTAGAGGCTGTATTACTTTTCTTTGGCCTCTTCTCCATTGCTGGGAACCCACCTCCCCCACAGTAGGGATCTTGGGGGTAGTTGCTAGAAGCAGAAGCCTTGACAATTATGGATTCACACTACAGAGACCCAGGCTGGCACAGAGCATCCACACTGAGGGTCCTACCTCCTCCCCTGTCAATATATACTAGGATCTGCATGGATCCCAAGGGATCTGTGAAGTTTGTGAAAACAGCCCGCGCGCTGTTTGACAGGGCAATCCCATCACCCAACAGAACAAGTTGGGAGAAATCTTTGAGAACACTCTTTTTCCTCTTCAGCTTCCTACCACAGGTCTTCCTACAGACTATCACTTCAGAATTATGAGGTAAAATCAGTTGTCTTGCATAACCCTACTGGATAAAACCACACCACCTTTTTCTTTACGAGTCTGATCCAGTTCTCATTGAAGTCAATGGAAGGACTCCACTTGACTGCAGTGATCAGGCCCTACAAGAAAAGCTAGATGTGAGCAAAGAGCTAGGCCCTAATCGCCTAATTGCCAAAATTGGGATAATAGTTATTTATTTCACTCACAGGTATTTTGTAAGTATGAGGCTTAAATGTTTATAAACATTTTAAAGATGAAAAGCTTAATTATTATCATAGCACTGGCATCCAGAAATGTGACAGGAATATAAAGGGATCACGCTTTAATGGCTCACAGAAAAGCAAAAAAAGAAAGGAAGAAAAATAAATGTCTCTATAAAAAGACTGAAAAACTCTTAACCCACCAATTGACAGAATATTTGTAAGTTTCTGCCCTGAAGATGCATTTACTGTATAATTGTTGTTACAAGATCATGCTGATAATAATGCAGATAAAGGAGGAGGAAATTGCCATTTGTGTTATTGCTTGGCAGAAAATGTGTCATTACAATAAATGGGAAATTGTGAAATAAATCTAAGCCCTTATCAGCTGCCACAGCTTTCTCTTCCCTTGTTTCATATAATCTTTTATGGTCCTTTTTCTAGATGAGAGGGTAAAGTACTTTGCTTTGCATTGAGCAAAGTTACTACCAGTAGCACCACAAGTAGTCTTTATACCACTAGAATCTTGTCAACAGAAGCCAATGAAATAATAAGAAGAAAAGAGGCAAGTAGGCTGTTTCCCATGTAAGATAAACATATTGCACTTCCAAGCCTGCACAAAAAAATATGATCTGCATAGGGGCTCTACTGTGGGTCTTGTGTACTACCTGCAACTGGGTTCTGCAAAACTGGATGCTGCTGAGTCTTTGATTTAATGAAAACGTAGGGAGGCAATTCAATTCACTGCAGGGACCGCTTTGTTCTTTCATTATGATTCTTTTTTAATGAGAAAGACGATTGCAAAGATAAACTCTATTCCTCTGAATTTTTACACTAATTATATACAAAGCACCATTCTGGCAGAGCGGGACTTATCTCCTTCAGGCAATACAGTTATCATCTTGTAACCACACTTCAAATCTCCCGTATGAACACTAAAGCTACGTGCAGGGAATGTGCATTGCACTATACTTGCTAGCAGCTTGAATTGATGAATATTTAAATATTTCCATAAATCGCAGGCAAAGACTGATGCTGGATAAAATGGGAGGCAACCCTGGCCTTGCATTTAGCTTACAGCAATAGAATCAGAGGTGCATTATTTTAGCAAAACCATTAACTATCCTCAATAGGGTGGGAAAGGATGGTCTGTGCTGTAAACAACAGCACTTGAAATGTTTATGTAGCAGAAGAAAAAGAGATGGAGCCATATACTAACTCTATAAAGGACAGTTATCCTTTAATTGCCAAGGAGACATACTGTGTGGAGTTGTACTATATTTGTGATTGAGCCTCCACCTCTGATAAACAAACAGTTTATTGTAGGATACAGTAGGGCAGTCTTGCAAAGCTAGTGAACCACTTTATCCTCAAATGGAATCAGAGAGAGCCACAAAATCATCTCAGCACAATTTTCTATTCTGTTCGTGTCCTTATACTGTACCCATCAATGGGGTACCCAGGTTTTTTCCACACATGCCTTAGGTGACAAGCATCTGGCTTGTAGCATTTTCAAAAGTGTGGCCTCTTTGACCTGCAAAATCTGTGACTACCTGCCTGAGACCATAAATCCTGTAGTTAGTGGCACAAGCGTTCGGACTGCACCCACAATGTGAACTGCAGGCTCAGTCTAACCACTGAGGATGTGTGTCCTCAACCAGGTTCTCACTGAGGATTTGTGACCTCAGTTAGGCAGTCACGGAATCAAGTATTGAGATTTTCCCCACAATTCAAAGGCTGGCACATTTTACAGGTTGGCTGAAAACCTGGGCCTATCTGATCATGTTTGCACCAGGATGTAGCACCGTCATCACAAGTTGAGCTAGCATCAGGACAAAAACATGACAGCACAGTGTTATGCCAGGATTATATTTTGGTTCTCTGCAACTCCATCAGATACATTAGAATCTCCCCCTTCCTCCTAACTTACATCAATAGATGGCAGAGGCAAGTGGGAGGGTGTCTTAGTCCTTCCTCCCACTCCTCTTCTTTTCCTGACTGCTGAGATGGAAGGATGGACCTTGGTAGTGCCTCTCCACTTGTTCAGCTCTTTCCTACAGCCTCCCTTGCATCAGACAGTGCTCCTTTCAGCTGCATCCTACTCACCCTGACAGAGATCAAGTGAAACAAGAGCTCTGTTCTCCATGTGACCTATATGCAGGACCTCACAGAAAAAGCGTCACTGATGCAGGGAAAACACCAGCATGGTCAGATCTCGGCTCTATTTCTTGGGGATCAACATGGGTATTTGAGCATTTGTACCATTATTGCATGGCACACAGCATTCAGACATACTTAACTGTTCATACTTAACTGCTGCCACCAGAATCAAAGAGGAGGAGTCCTTTCAATATTTACTACTATCTGTGTCACATGATGTTTGTTACACCAATGATTTACTCAAATAATATGATGCAACAGGATGGAAATGCTATGGTGTGCCGCCATCTCTAGGATCAAAAGAAAAAAACACTTTTTTAAAAAAAAAGATAGGATGCAGGCCATGGATTTAGACAGCAGGTGTGTGTAAGCTAAGACTCAGGGGCAGGGCTGGCTTACTGTTTTTGCCGCCCCACGCAGCACGATGAATTGCCGCCGCGGATGGCGGGGGAAGTCCGTGTGCTATTAGGGCAGCATGCGCGTTTCCACGGCGGTGGCAATTCAGCGGCAGCTTCTGTCTTCAGCTGGAAGACAGAAGCTGCACTGCTGCAGACAGCTGAACATAGAAGCTGCCACCGAATTGCCGCCGCTGCAGAAACGCGCGTGCCGCCCTAATGGCGCACGGACTGCCCCCGCTGTCTGCGGCGGCAATTCGGTGTGCTGCTTGGGGGCAAAAACACACGGACTGCAGCCCCTTGCAGATTGCTGCCCCAAGCACCTGCTTGGGAAGCTGGTGCCTGGAGCCGGCCCTGCTCGGGGGACACCACCTTCAAATCAAAGTGATAAAAAGAAGGTAGGTAAAGCAGCTCAAAATCATCAACACCTAGGCCTAATGTCTAGGGCCAGTATTCATCTCTGTAAGTGCATATTTATAATCTACTAAATCTGCTAGCAAAGCAAAAGGCACCTGATGAAAACTGACTCGAGCCCTAAGATGTTTGGTCCCTCGTATGGGTGAAAAGGATGCAGAGGCCTATGTAGTCCTAGTTTGTGTATCTTGGTAGAATAAAGGCAGTTGACAAATGACAAGCCCTCAGGGTAAAAGAAAACTCCCAACTGAGAGGAGGCAAAAATAAAAGACACTCAAAAAACCAACCAGTCAAAATAAAACAGGAGAAAGGTCAGGGCTAATGTTTTTACCCGCTCCTCTCACATATGGTGTGGAATAAATCTTGTTCCATTGAAATCACATCAGCTTCAGTCTATGGCTGAAGAAAATAAATAAAAGATATCTTTCCATTTATGGGAAGGGAAATTTTCTACGGTAATTAGAAAAGTATCTCAAAGGAATAGAATCTGCAAGTCCTTTACAAATTATACATACAGGAATCATTTCATCTACCACTGAACTGCAGCCACTGCTTGAGGGGAACAGAATTTTTTTTATACAACACACAGCAACATTATCCAACAACTTAAGGTGGGAAATGAAAAAAAAAAGTACCTTATTCAATTGAAACTACAGGGAAAATTTAAGCAGGCACAATGTAATTATCCAAACTGGATTGGATAGGAAACTGGATCTATTATTACTATTGTTTAGATTGCAGAAGTGCTTACAGCATTCCAGACAGACAAAGACAGTTCTTGTCCCCCCAAAAGAGTATAAACTAAAATGACAACTCTGACTCCTGGCAAAATGATCCATGGAACTTTAAACTACAAGTTGTCCGGAATCAGAATTGCAGTTTTATTTCTCATCCACTAACTGAATTTTATCTGAATAAGATCAGGGATCTTCAACTTACAGCCAAAGAGACTGCCAACTGGCAGACTGGATAAATGTATCCCATACAATTTGGCATTCATGGTTGAAAGACTAGTGAAGTTAAAGGAAGTGCACTATCCACTGACAGCTACAAAGTAACACACAGTAGGGGGAACATGAAATATTGTTATGAGAATTCCAAATGCTAAAATGTCATTTTGGTGCTGACCCCAAGTGGTAATGCATGCATAGGCTGTTTATTTTTCAAAATAAAGGGCTAGACTGTGATTTTAAGCACATAGCCCTGCACTGGGGTAGGTGAAAGGGACCCTCTGCAGTGGGAGCTCCAGAAAGAATCCTGGGCCTCGAGGGCAGTGCTTGGTGCCATGGGAGCTCTGCTGACCTTTAAAAAGTCTGCAACATGTTCTGCTGGCCTGTGTGAGATCTGGGTCATGGCTCCACCCTCCCCTCCCCCTCAGGGAGGTCAGTACTGTTACTCTCACAGGTAGAGTGGTTTGGAGAACCAAAACTCCATTTTGTAACAACTTTTGAGGTTTCACAATTCGTTTGCCTTCTGCACTGGAATCAAATCAATACCTTTTGAATATTTTGTGCAAAATCGACGTGCATTGAAACCAGGGCTGGCTCTAGGTTTTTTGCCTCCCCAAGCAAAAACAAACAAACAAACAAACAAACAAACAAAGCCTTCACTGGAATGCCGCCCCTGGAACTGTGCCGCCTCAAGCACATGCTTGGTTTGCTGGGGCCTAAAGCCAGTCCTGATTGAAACGTTCGTTTCCCAACTGAAAACCAGACTTCTTCAATTTGGATCTCTTCAATTTGGATCTCCCTTCAGAAGTGACTAGAAAGTCCTGGACTGAAGAAACCTTCCCATTGAAAACTTTAGCCAAATCAACATGCGTCCGCAAAATATTTTGGCTTTGACAAAAACAGCCTATTTAAACAAAACCACATTTTATTGAAAATGTTCCTGCATGTCCCAGCCACATTATTATGTGTGACCCAAACACAGAGGTGCCAACTGTGGGGAAAGCTCCTTGGGTATCTAGTGGGGTAGCCTATGCGATCTGAGCTATCGGATCTGGCCCTTAATTAATGAAAAGATCAATGCAGTATTACTACTAGAATGAAATCGACCAACAGAAGACATAAGTTGTTTTGACTGTTCACCAAAGGGCAGATGTGCAGTACAGTGAAATAGAGCAAATCCTGCAAAGGTCGTCTTTTCATTCAAACACACTGTTTGTTCAAGTGGAAGAACCCATTTGAGTAGCTGGTAAATTAGGAATGCACATATTAAGATACTGAGGTCATAGGTCTAATCCAAGAAGGAAATTGATGCAAAATAAATCTTCCAATAACATGTGGCACGACTTCAGCTGCTAATAGTCTCACAGGAGGTTATAACTCATCTTTCATGGCACAGGTCAAATCTGGTTATATGCCAAATCTTATAACATACTTGGTGGCTTTTAGAAAGGATTAATTTTTGCCTATAAGCTGCTGATGCTTCCACCACAATGTTGACTGCTGACAATTAACACCTCTTGGGCCACTATGCAACAGCAGCAACTTCCTAGAGAGATTTCCTAAGGATTGACATGCCCAGAGATCAACATTCAGCAGTTCTGAACATTTTTAATAGATACCAGGTTTTAGAACACTCCAAAACTTTCCAACTCACAATCTAGACCTAAATGAGTGTATATGAAACAGGAAGAAAGGAGCAAGGAGAATGTTCACATGGGAATAATCAGGCAGAAGGGATACAGATTTTTCTTTCACACAACACTACTGTATTGGTTATTTATTAAAATAGTCCTTTCTAATGAAAGTTGCTTTTTCCTTTCATCCAGAAAGTATATAATTTTTAATGTGTTGTGGAAAAAAGGATCAGTTAATACACACAGAAATGTCATTAGATGCTTTTGGAAATTTTACACTTTAGCCATTCAAGAGCCTAAGTTCCATTTTTAGGAGCCCAAATGCTCATTTAAAAAAAGGATTTAGGCTGAAAATAGCTTTGGGCTCCTAAATCATTTAGGTGTTGCAATACTAAACACAGCAGTGCCTAATACCTTTAAAAAAATCTGGGCCTAAGTTGAATTGAATGAAAGGCAATGGAACTTAGGCTCTTGAGTGACTTAGATGCTTTTAATAAACAAGATTTGAGTGCTTTGGAAAATTTTGTCCATAGTGACTAGATCAGAGGTCCCCAACCTGTAGGGTGCGCCCCCCTAGAGGGGCATGGAGGAATGTTTGGTAGGGCACGGCTGGGGCCCAGGCCAGCCCCATGGGGGGGTAGGGAGGGAGTGCCACCCAGCTCTGCTCCTGGCCCTGGCCCCCGGGGCACCAGCAGCCAGCTCCAGCCCCCAGGGGAGGCTCCGCTTCTGCCCCCACCTCCAGCTATGGCCCTAACCTTGGCCACCTTACCTCTGTCTGTGTCCCTATCTCCCAGAGCTGTGGCCCCGCTCCTGGCTCTGGCTCCAGGGAGCAGGGCTGAGGGGGGGAGGTAAAAAGTTTGGGGACCACTGGACTACATTCTACAAAATAGCTTACAGAAGCTACCTCCCTTGCAAAGAATGGTACTTACCTTGTCTGACAGCTAGTGTAGTGGTGTAGACCAAAAACAGGAGGATGTAATTGAGGAAGCTCTGAAAAACAGGAGTGTTGGCATGGAAATCCTCTGACAAATACTTGCTGGTCAGGCCAATACCACAGATAAGAAGGGACAAAACCTGGCCAAGAGCCACAGACAGCAAGAGCTCCCTAAAAGAAACAAGAGAAAACACAGAACATAAAACACTCAACCTCTCAGCCAACAAGGAAATTCTTATCCTCCTCTGAGGAGCATAAATCCAAATGAAAGTGTTAAAACATGGGAAGAAACATGATGGCCTTGATCTCTAATGTACCTGGTAGGAGTTGTCCAATAAGTATTACCATCTCTTTCCTCAGCATTTACTGAAATACTTCCCAAACACTTCCCTGCCCCACAGGGTGACTGGGCTGAAAAACACCCTGTGGGAGAAGTCAACACTCCGGTGTTGAAAAACAAAACGAAAGCCAAACCTCCGGGTTCGCAGCAAACTGCCCTCCATTGCATTGAGAATTGCGGGGTTCTTTTGAACTACCACCTACACCAACCATGTCACTCCAGGATTGGAGGCGGCAGTCGCTTTTCGAATGTAAAGATCTGGAACCGGGAGACTCCAGACCTTGAAAAGATCAGCCTTAGACACTGTTGCTTAAGAAGGTTCTGATGAACACCGTTCCATAAGATTCTTTCCCTCGTGTGATGTCTTTCTTTATTTTCCTACTATTCTTTTCCACTCTATCTACCCTCCCTTATTCATGGGATTCTTGTAATGATTATATTACTCATGCTCGACGTCACCTGAGTTAACAGATCCAGACTAACACGGCTACCTCTCTGATACTTCCCAAACACACTGGCTTTTGTTCATGTATTATAAAAACCTCTGATTATGAAAAGAACAACAGTGAAATGTCACGCACACCACACAAGGGAAAGATTTGGTGGATATGGGCCCATTTAGCCTTAAGACTTCTTCACCCCTTTCCCCCGTTTGCTTGTGTGTGTCTCAAAGGAGAGACCCAGGAGTATAAATTCACATTTTCAATACAATGAAAGTGTATAGCTGTCCCAGTATTTCGTATGTGTCTCTCTGTATACACGACCAAATAGAGAAAAAAAAACATGCGATTTTGTCATGTTTCTAGATCTACATTTTTATAAAATAAAATGTATGAATGTACTGTCTTCCTTCATTTGTTCTCTCATCTCATTTCCATTTTGCTTTCATTTCTTTCCTTCTACTGTGTATCTTTTCTTTAATCTTTTTCACCATCTTGTTTCTCTCCTCCACTCTTTAGTGCAGAGGTGGGCAAACTACGGCCCACGGGCCACTTCCGGCCCATGGGACTGTCCTGCAGGTCCCCCGAGCTCCTGGCCCGGGAGGCTGGCTCCCGGCCCCTCCCCTGTTGTCCCCCCTCCCCCCTCAGCCTCAGCTTGCTCTCTCTGTCGCCGGCGCAATGCTCTGGATGGCGGGGCTGTGAGCTCCTGGGGCAGCACAGCTGCAGAATCCAGCCTGACCCAGTCTCTGTGCTGCATGGTGGTGGCAGAGGTGGCATGGCCCATCTCCAGCTGGGCGGCGCGGCTGTACCACTACCAGCTACCAGTGCTCCGGACAGTGCAGAAAGGCGGCAGCGAGTGGGGGGCAGGGGGGTTGGATAGAGGGCAGGGGAGTTCGGGGTGGTGGTCAGGGAGCAGGGGTGTGGATAGAGGTCAGGGCAGTCGGGGGAGGAATAGGGGGTTGAATGGGGGCAGAGGAAGGAGGGGGTTTGGATGGAGTGGCAGGGGGCAGTCAGGGGCAGGGGTTCTGGGGGCAGTCAGGGGACAGGGAGAAGGGATGGTTGGATGGGGCAGGGGTTCCAGAGGGGCCATCAGGAATGAAAGGAGGGGTTGGATGGGGGTGGCGGGGGTCTGGGGACTGTCAGGGGACAGGGAGCGGGGTTTGTGTGAATGGGGCAGGGGTTCTGGGGGGGCCATCAGGGAACAGAGGGGGTTGGATGGGGCAGGAGTCCCGGGGAGGTGGGGGTTGGGCCACGACACCCTCCCCTAACCAGCCCTCTATACAATTTACGAAACCCAATGTGGCTCTCAGGCCAAAAAGTTTGCCCGCCCCTGCTTTAGTGGATTTTTTCTCTTTGAAAACTTTCTTTTCATCACTCCTTTTACTCCAAGAAACTTCCTTATCTGAACTGGCCTCTTGCTTCAGTTTATCTTTCCGTTCCTCATCCCCACCCCCCACCATTTGACTTTTTCTTCCTCCATGTTCCTCCTTTCTTCTGCCTCTCCAATACCCTGCTCTCTTTCCCTGCCCCCACCCCCCATATTCTCCCTCAGCATCCTCATCATTTTCTCCTTCCTGCCCATCCAGTCCTGGTTCGTTGTTATCTCTTTACACCACAGTTCACTTCAACCCAGATAAAGAACATTCAAGTGTTACTTGCTCGTGCTTCCAGCTTTGTTACAAGATAATCTACACGTGCAACATAGACATCATTTTTTGAAAAATTTACCCTCGAGATGACTTTACTGAAAACATACCCAGACACTATTTTGTCTCTATGGTTGTGCCGATGCCAAGTCTATTCCATGTCTGTGTCCTGCTTCAGGGGAGCGGAGGACACAGGGAAGGCAGTATGTCAGTGTGGAACACTGTTCAGGTAGGATGAAAATCTTTTTTATACACAACCATCTCCAAATATTAAAAATCTTTCAATGTTGCTTCTCTCTTCCTGCCATATCTCCCTCAAAGTGGCTGAATATTTGGCAGCTGTGAAGATCTAGGCTACAAATACCCCTTTCTTAGTAACCTCGGGTGTCAGATTTGTTTCCCCCTTTCTCAAGCAATCCTCCTCCTACTGTGTCCTGGTGCCAGCCATGGTATGAAACAACCAAACAGGCCCAGGGAAGCACAAGTATAGCACCTTCTCCCCCTTTCCCCTGCTAACCTCCCCCTCCCAAACCACCCCCCCCAACAACAAAAAAACCCAAAACCAAAATAAGCAGTCTGACAGAGAGAGAACAATCTTCACTGTGCTAGATACTGCATGCTTACAGGAGGTTTTTGGATTAGTGGAATCTAAGATCTTGTTGTGCCGTTGCACTCCATATGCTTTATGAAAATATGCTTATGAATGTGAATACAATGCAACTGGAATATGCTTTATGTAAGGTATCATTACAAAGCTTATAATCTACTAGGTGTGTTCATCCTGTTTGTTTGCATGTATTATTTCTATGTCCGGAGTTAGAAGAATAAGATATAAACTTGTATCACTGATGTAAACATATTAAGTGGAGGCCATTAAGGGTGCTCCAGAAACAATCAGTCGTAAATGGCCTTAGTTACTTGAAAGCCTTCCTGTGTATATGTGGGCCTGCCCATGGGGAATGGAGACTAGGGGTCTTACAGTGACATGTGACCATGTCACCTGATAATGAAATCCATCTTAAATCTAGTACTTTTTCATTTAGAAGGATGAGTGGGGACTCAGAGAGACAAAGGATTCTCGCCTTGTGCCAAAGCTATAAAAGGGGGTGAAGCAGGACAAAGGGGGCTGCCAGTCATGAGAAAACCCCTTCTTACCACCTGAGATATCTGCTGGAACTAACAAGGACTGTAGCAGGGAAAGGATTGGGCACAGACTAGGAAGGCATCTAGTCTGTAAAAGAAGTTATTGGAACATCTCTGAGGATGAGATATTTCCCGTAATCAGTTTCTTAATGTATTAGGCTTAGACTTGCGTGCTTTGTTTTATTTTGCTTTGTGACTTACTTTGTTCTGTCTGTTATTACTTGAAACCACTTTTTATACTTAATAAAATCACTTCTGTTTATTAATAAACCCAAAGTAAGTGATTAATACCGGGGGGGAGCAAACAGCTGTGCATATCTCTCTATCAGTGTTACAGAGGGTGGACAATTTATGAATTTACCCTGTATAAGCTTTATACAGAGTAAAACGGATTTATTTGGGGTTTGGATCCCATTGGGAACTGGGGTGTCTGGGTGCTGGAGCAGTAACCTGCTGAGCTGTTTTTGGTTAAAGTCTGTAGCTTTGGGGGCATGGCCCAGACCCTGAGTCTGTGTTGCAGCAGACTAGCATGTCTGGCTCAACAAGGCAGGGTTCTGGAGTCCCAAGCTGGTGGGGAAAACGGGCTCAGAGGTAATTTCAGCACGTCAGGTGACAGTCCCAAGGGGGTCTCTGTGACCAAACCTGTCACACATGTAACCACTCCTTCCACCCTTACATCGGTCACTGAGATACAAAACATGCCTCTGTGAAATAAAGATTCCAACTGGGATGGTTTCACAGGATGGCTGGGCCTTGTGATTAAAAACAGATCCAGCTCCCCTGTTCTAGAGCAGGTGCTCACAGTTGAGCCAGTTAAGGGGACAGGGCTGCATCTGGACTATAGCAGTCAGAGAGGGCTCATTGAAGACAGAGCTACAAGGAACTGTGCAGTAAAGATGCAGGGAGAGAAGAAGGGACTGGGGCTGGTTAAGAAGACCCAGATGGAAGGTGTGTTTATCCTTTGGAGAAGGCAGGCCGGGCTTTGCATCTTCTCCAGCTGCTTACACAGCAGAAAGAGACAGTTTCTTGTGGGCTTTCCCCAGTTTAAGACTGGGTTGAAGATTTTTTTGTTAAGGTTTTTTTATTATTAATACAAAACTCCAGACCCAAGAATGGTTGCAAGTGGATGAGCAGGCAGTTCCATTTAAGGAACCCTGAAGAAGGGGAAACTGAGGCAGACACCGTAGAGGCACTCCTGGCCATGAGAGAGTCCTTGGGTGGTGGCCACCATGTTAAAGATGGCAACAGAAGAGACTAACATTAGTGCTAAAGGAACCACATATCTATAATTCTTGCCACGGCTGCCCATTGATGAGATACTGTAAAATTTGAAGTCTCACCGAAATTTAGGCAGATCCATCTCCTAGACACTTGTAGTCCTTTTTTATCCATTTAGATGCGGCTTCAATTACTGTTTTTTTTCTCTAAAATGGAGGTTCATGCAGTAGCATCCTCTCACTACTCTATGCTAGTGGCCTTTATAGGTGGTGCTTGAATTCAAGTCTGCATGCATATATACTTGATTGATTTCACACAGGCTGTAGAATGGTTGCTTGCCTTCTCTAACCTTGACATATTCCATATATGACCATCAGCAAACACCACATAGATACATAACACATCTACAATAGAACTATTGTGGAGGCAAGTGCCTCAGTTTTTATTCTCATACTCAGAAAAGTGGACACACTAATTTTATCACTCATGGAAGGAGGTTAGCAATAGTGGCTTTTGCTCCACATGGTGGGCCACTGCTGGACACCACTAATTTTGGCAGATCCTTCTTTTAGTGTGAGGCATGATGATGTGGCCCTCATGAGCAGCGTGTGCATAAACTCAGACCTTCGTTTTCTACCTCTCCAATCTGTGTCCCCTTGGACTGACAGGCTATCCCAAATCGCACATAGAAAGTAACTGGTTAATTTGGCAGGGCTTTATGTCAGCATCATTGCCATCCACAGGATAAGCTTCAGTTCTGCCAACAGTCATTTCTGTCTATGTAGAACTAAGTGAAATATTTTCCAACAGCTGGTTCATTAACATTTCATCCTGCATGATACCGAATTCACAAGTGAGAATTCTTCTCTTAAGACACCTCTACAACTGCCTACAGTCCTATTTATAGGATGTCCTCTACTTCTGAATGTAACGTTTGGTAACAATATTAATGGCTACTTAGCAGTTCTGCTGATGTTTTCAGTGCAACTGCACATTCTGTGTTGGTCTTTGTAGCTACAGATGGGTCAGTGTTCAGTTAATTCTTTGTCCTCAGCCCCTAGGTGATGCAGTAGAATAGCTTTTCATCTCTGCTAAGTATTCAACTCTTGCATTTGCTATTAATAGGGATGCCAACGCTCCAGGATTGGCCAGGAGTCTCCAGGAATTACAGATTAATCTTTAATTAAAGATTGTCATGTGATGAAATCTCCAGAAATACATCTAACCAAAATTGGCAACCCTTGCTATTAAACATCCTTAAATCAACTCTTACTATTGCCTCCACCGCATAGCTGGAATTCCCATTGGAGACAGAAAAGCAGTTACAAGTGCAATGGAATTAGAGAGGGGCAAGAATCAAGACTCCTCCTCTGAAAGTACACAAACGTTGGGAACAGTTTGGATGTGGATCAGAATATTATCTCTAAACAGAATTTACCTTTTGAATATAACCAATGTAAATAAAACCCGCGTACCTAGAGTCACTGAATCCCTTAAAGCACTTTAACAAAAAAGTCTGTTATAATTAGTGCTATAGAGCAACAGGAAGTTCTTATCTAACCTAGGAAATGAAGACTAAAATCATATATATCATGCACTCAGAAACAACATGGTCAAGCCCTACTGTTTTTGCTTCCCTCTCCCCTGGCATATTCCACCTCCAAAGTAAGAGTACTACTGAGTAGGGTGGCTCAAGGGAGAAAGGCTGAAGTCTGTTAGCCTCCTACTTGCCATTGATCCTCTTTATAGTCCAGCTTCCTTTTTTGCTTCCCACCTTTCTTTTGTATGAGTCTTGCTTCTGAGCCTGACCACACAGCTTTCTGACTATTCAGTACTGCACTGGTTGGAAGGTGGGGGAAGGTGTCCTACAAGGTCTTTTCCATCTCTCATTTCTATTATTTTCTATTTAGAGTGTCAGCTTTTCTGTGCAGGGACTCTCTTCTACAGTAATGAACATAGTGTTAACATTTAACAAAGTATTATTAATCATTAAATGGTCATGCCTTTATTGAACATAGAAAAAAAAATCATGTAGCCCTTAAATTGCATCAGCACTCAAAATACTGGACTGTACAAACAAGATTGAAGGGTTACGGATAGCTAGTCTGTCCATGACTTCCATATCCACTTTGTCTTCTTAATTGCTAGTGCTGCAAACTCAAGCTGGGATTAGAAAGTTATATTGTGTTCTTCCTCCAGTCAGAACTTGGTTTATCATTTTGTGGATGGCATGTGAGGCAGAATAGAACTCAGCCTGCTCTTTGATAGCTGCTCTGGCTCTGCAGCATAAACATTAATCAATACTTATATTTAATAATGTGCAGAAATGGCTCAAATGAACACGGAATGCAGATCTCCTGAGTAGGGAGGGCCATTCTATTAACTGTAGTTTCTTCTAAGACTCTTCAAAATCTCTTACCCCAAATACAGAAATGTTTGCTTGAATCATAAGTGGAAGGCTTTACTCTACCAGTTCCACTCCTCACCAGTGAATCACCAATGAACCCTGACAGAGGGCTGGTTTCAGGGAGCGAACTGAATAAGAGAAATTAAAAGTGTGAACAACATAACAGGCTGCTGGCATGGTGAACACCTTCAAATGAAGATGTGTTATTCTGCTTGTTTGGCTGGGCCGGCATATGGAAACTTTTCCTGACCCTTTAACACAGGGACAACACAAATCTCTTTTTTTTTTTAATTGGTGGAAATGTCAGCCACTATCCAGAAGCAACACAACACACAATGATATGGAATGATGCACAGATTGGTTGGCCCCAGTAGCAAAGTTAAACACCTTCATTGTGCAGAAAATGCTTTATGGGACAACTTTTCCAATTCATTTTTATTCTTCCTACCAACAGTGATTTAATACAAAGTACTTAGCTCCAGGATTTGGACAGACTCAGTAACCTCTCTTTCAGTTTTAGGGTAATACTTAAACTGTGGGAAACTGGGAAATATTTTTATAAATGTCATATGCCCCTCAGTGTGTGTGTGATATTACCTTGCCTGAAAGCATAATTAGATCAATAATTAGATTTGCCAGAAGCTGGGAATGGGTGACAGGAGATGGATCACTTGATGAATACCTGTTCCGTTCACTCCCTCTAGGGCACCTGGCATTGGCCACTGTCGGAAGACAGGATACTGGGCTGGATGGACCTTTGGTCTGACCCAATATGGCCGTTCTTATGTTCTCAAAAGGTTAAAGAAACCAGGCAGAAAAGGTAAAAGCACAGTGACCTAGATAAGGTGTGTCCCCTCAAACACAATAGCCAGGTTCACAGCTGTGAGGAGTCCTCAGCCCCAACCCTGGCAACAGGGCTGTTTGCCAAGGCTGAGAATCTGAAGAGATCAAAAGACACTGGTCACTGAAAGGACCCACCCTACAGAAAAGGAGGAAGTTGTCTCTGGCTGCAGACTGACACAGAAACACTGACTGTGAATTAGAGGTTTGCAGTGGGGAAGCTGTAACTGGTCACCAAGAGAAAGGCGTAAACAAAGTCTAAGTCAGCCTGACCCAGGGGCCTGAAGGGGGCACCAAGTGTAGGAAACCGTTTTTATTTATTTTACATCCATTTACTGAGGGCTGTGTACTTTTTGCATATAAATCATACTTTGTTTTGAAGAATCTGCTTCTGTGCTCCTTCATACTGTTACTGTCCACGGGTTCCTGAAGAGAACTCATGCAGGTGCCAAGTCCATTGGGCCTGCTTTATCACATGGTTGGTAACTAGTGTGGCGTAACCAAATGTCCAGTTGGATCACAGGGTCCCACCCCAAAGAGAAGTAGAAGCATGGGCCTGCCACTTGAAAGGGGACTGAAAAGTGTCTCTGAAGGGGCAGCCTACCCAAAGACTGTGGCACAACCATTGAAAAGAAATTAGTTCTTTGTCAGTGGAAAACCTACTGCTTTCTTTAGAAAAAGCACCACCAAACAAATCCAACAATTACTTAATACTTTCTCTGGGTACTGTGATATGCAATATTTCAGAACCCCTGTGTTTTAACTGCAATATTTTTCTAAGTTCTTTTTGATGCTTCCAGACATACATACAGAGTATGTCACAAAGAGAACAGCTTCTTCTGTTAGCCGTCAGTAGTATACATCCATTAAGCAAGTGCTACTCATTCGTAAGATGAAGAAAAGTAGTAGGTTTTGATTGGGGGGTGGGCTCAGTATGCAGCATCAGAGGGTACGTCTACACTACGGGACTATTCCGAATTTGCATAAACCGGTTTTGTAAAACAGATTTTATAAAATCGAGTGTGCGCGGCCACACTAAACACATTAAATCGGTGGTGTGCGTCCATGGTCCGAGGCTAGCGTCGATTTCTGGAGCGTTGCACTGTGGGTAGCTATCCCGTAGCTATCCCATAGTTCCCGCAGCCTCCCCCGCCCCTTGGCATTTCCGGGTTGAGATCCCAGTGCCTGATGGGGCAAAAATCATTTTCGCGGGTGGTTCTGGGTACAGCCTCACCCCTCCCTCCCTCCCTGACAGCGGCAGACAACCGTTTCGCGCCTTTTTTGCTTGGTGAACCGTGCAGACGCCATAGCACAGCAAGCATGGACCCTGCTCAGCTCCATACCGCAATCGTGGATGTTTTAAACACCTCGCGCACTCTCGTGCAGTATATGCTGAACCAGGACCTTCGAACCGAGGCGAGTAAGAGGCGGATACGGCAGCGCGGCGATGACAGTGATGAGGACGTGGACACAGAATTATCTCAAACCGCGGGCCCCGGCGCTTTGGAGATCCTGATGGTAATGGGGCAGATTCTATCCATTGAACGCCGATTTTGGGCCCGGGAAACAAGCACTGACTGGTGGGACCGCATTGTGTTGCAGGTGTGGGACGATTCCCAGTGGCTGCGAAACTTTCGCATGCGTAAGGGCACTTTCATGGAACTTTGTGACTTGCTTGCCCCTGCCCTGAAACGCCATAATACCAAGATGAGAGCAGCCCTCACAGTAGAGAAGCGAGTGGCGATAGCCCTGTGGAAGCTTGCAACGCCAGACAGCTACCGGTCAGTCGGGAATCAATTTGGAGTTGGAAAATCTACTGTGGGGGCTGCTGTGATGCAAGTAGCCAAAGCAATCACTAAGCTGCTGCTACGAAAGGTTGTGACTCTGGGAAACGTGCAGGCCATAGTGGATGGCTTTGCTGCAATGGGATTCCCTAACTGTGGGGGGGCGATAGATGGAACCCATATCCCTATCTTGGCACCGCAGCACCAGGGCACCCAGTACGTAAACCGGAAGGGGTACTTTTCAATGGTGCTGCAAGCACTGGTGGATCACAAGGGACGTTTCACAAACATCCACGCGGGATGGCCAGGGAGGGTTCATGACGCTCGCGTATTCAGAAGCACTACTCTGTTTAAACGGCTGCAACAAGGGACTTACTTCCCAGACCAGAAAATAACAGTTGGGGATGTTGAAATGCCTGTCGTTATCCTGGGGGACCCAGCCTACCCCTTGATGCCATGGCTCATGAAGCCATACACAGGCAGCCTGGACAGTGGTCAGGATCTGTTCAATTACAGGCTGAGCAAGTGCAGAATGGTGGTGGAATGTGCATTTGGCCGTTTAAAGGCGCGCTGGCGCACATTACTGACTCGCTCAGACCTCAGCCAAACCAATGTCCCCTATGTTATTGCTGCTTGCTGTATTCTCCACAATCTCTGTGAGAGTAAGGGGGAGACCTTTATGGCGGGGTGGGAGGCTGAGGCAAATCACCTGGCCGCTGATTACGCGCAGCCAGACACCAGGGAGATTAGAAGAGCACACCAGGAAGCGGTGCGCATCAGAGAAGCTTTGAAAACGAGCTTCATCAATGGCCAGGGTACAGTGTGACTGCTGTGTTTGTTGATGAACACCCAACCCCCTTGATTGACTCAGTCCCTGTAAGCAACTCCCCCTCCCCCTTCGAGTACAGCTTACTTATGCAAATAAAGTCACTCATTTAAAAAGCATGAATTCTTTATTGATTCATTATAAAAAGAGGGAGAGAAGTAAGGGTGTGCTTTGGGAGGAGGAAAGGAGGGATGGAGAAGGCCATTAAAAAAATAAAATTCAGAGTAACGACATCCTTCTGGTTGGGCTGTCCACGGGGGTGGAGTGGGCGGGTGCACGGAGCCTCCCCCCACGCGTTCTTACACGTCTGGGTGAGGAGGCTAAGGAACATGGTGAGGGGGGAGGGTGGTTATACAGGGGCTGCAGCGGCACTCTGTGATCCTGCTGCCGTTCCTGAAGCTCCACAAGACGCCGGAGCATGTCAGTTTGATCACGCAGCAGCCCCAGAGTTGCATCCCGCCACCGCTGATCTTCCTGCCGCCACCGCTGATTTTCCTGCCGGTCTTCCTGCCGCCACCTCTCATCTCGGTTGTCCCTCCTGTCCTCACGTTCATCCCTCCTGTCCTCACGTTCACTGGCCTCTTTCCTGTAATTTGAAACCACGTCCTTCCACTCATTCAGATGAGCTCTTTCATTGCGTGTAACTTCCATAATATCCGAGAACATCTCATCTCGCGTCTTCTTTTTCCTCCGCCTTATCTGTGCTAGCCTTTGGGATGGAGGAGGGACGCTTGAAATATTTGCAGCTGCATGAGGGAGATAAATATTTAGAAAGATACATTTTACAGAACAATGGTTATACTCTTTCACAGTGAAAAGCACTATTCACCTTACATAGCACATGTGATTTCCCTACAAGGTCGCATTTTTCATCTTAATAGTGCCTGCTTGCAACTCTTGGGTTACAGATCTCAGACACAGGTCCAGGCATCAGGATTCAGCTTGCATGCGGCCATGGTAAGCCACTGTCTCAGTGATTTACCCCTCCCCCCCCAACGCATGGCTAATACCACGCTAGCTCCCTGCTAATCAACAACCTTCCCCCTCCCCCCACCCACTGCTTGTCCGGTAGCTTGGGGAAGATCGCCTCGCCGGTGACCAAACAGAAAAGATCATCGGCATTTCACTCCTCCCCTCCCCCCGCTTCGCTACGTGCAGGAAAGTGTTTTTTTTAAGCTGCTGCATTCCACGAACCCAGTAGAAAAATGGCCACCCCCCCTTACTTAAATTCCTGATTTCTAACCAGGTTATCCTGAACGATATCACTTTGCTGAGGATAACAGAACAAGATAAAGAGCGCATGCTTCTTGAATGCCAGCAGTCACCGGGACCATACGCCGCTATGCTTTGCCACGCAATGATACCTGATTACTTGCTACATGCATGGCATGGTAAAGTGTCCTACCATGGTGGGCGGAACAAGGATGCTTTGCCCAGAAACCTTCTGCAAAGGCTTCTGGAGTACCTACAGGAGCGCTTCATCGAGATGTCCCTGGAGGATTTCCTCTCAATCCCCGGACATGTTAACAAACTTTTCTAAGTAACTATACTGTCTGCGAATGCGTCCCAAGTCCTCAGGGCAAATCAATCATTAAAAAAGGCTTGCTTAAAAAACACTGTTTGCTATTTGCAAAGGTACACTCACCAGAGCTCCCTTCCATGGCGTCATTCTCTGGAATAGTTGCTTGTGAGGGCTGGGAGCAGGGTAATTCCGTCAGGGTGATAAAAAGCTCCTGGCTGCTGGGGGTCACGGAGTGCTGTGTGCTCTCTGCGAGGTCTTCCTCCTCTTCTTCATCTTCATCTTCCCCGTCTGACATGGCAGAGATTACAACCCCCACCTCGGAATCCACGGTCAGGGGTGGGGTACTTGTGGCGCAGCCCCCTAAAATTGCATGCAGCTCAGCATAGAAGCGGCATGTTTTTCGACCTGCCCCGGACCTTCCGTTTGCTTCTTTGGTTTTCTGGTAGGCTTGTCTGAGCTCCTTAACTTTCACTCTGCACTGCACGGAGTCCCTGCTGTGGCCTTTATCCGTCATAGACTTAGAAATTCTTTCAAATACTTTTTCATTTCGTCTTTTGGAACGCAGTTCTGTTAGCACTGAATCCTCTCCCCATATAGCGATCAGATCCATTACCTCCCGAGCGGTCCATGCTGGGGCTCTTTTTCGATTCTCAGGAGACTGCATTGTTAACTGTGCTGATGAGCTGTGCGTGGTCACCTGTGATGATGAGCTCTCCACGCTGGGGAAGCAGGAAATGAATTTCAAAAGTTCGCGGGGCTTTTCCTGTCTACCTGGCCAGTGCATCCGAGTTGAGAATGCTGTCCAGAGCGGTCAGTGGTGCACTGTGGGATAGCTCCCGGAGGCCAATACCGTCGATTGCGGCCACACTAACCCTATTCCGATATGTTAATACCGATATTAGCGCTACTCCTCTCGTCGGGCAGGAGTACAGAAACCGATTTAAAGAGCCATTAAAATCGATATAAGGTGCCTCCTAGTGTGGACGGTTGTGGCGTTAAATCGGTTTTAGGCTCCTAAAACCGATTTAAACGCCTAGTGTAGACCAGGCCAGAGACTCACTACAAAAACATTAAAGAAGGAAAGGGAGCTTTAGGCATGTTTCCCCAGTTTTGGAGCCTACTCTTACTATTCGTGTATTCTATTTCTCTACCCATTATCCCATTTAAAAGTCGTAATAGAGCAAATCACCATAAGCTCTTCCTACTCAGGCAAAGGGGGGCACCTCATTCTCCACTGGTCCACATTAAGACTTTAGAATTTAAAATAATTTGAAGATTTTCTACTCTCCTGCTGAATAGCTCACAATGATGATTCTCCTCCAATGATGCTTGGAAGAGGCAAGTTAGGACCTACTTCTTTGATATCTTGCTGCCAATTGAATTCAGTGCTGTATTATAATCATAACTCCCTCTAGAAACAGCATAAATCCATTTCAATCTAACCAACACTGGCAATTTATTGGTACCAGTTTTACTCATGATATGGCAGCAATATCTTGAATAGTGGGATAGAAAGCCAGAATCACACCCAAGCCATCTAGTGGAGGCAGCTACCCATAAATATGCTGAGTTTGATTTATGGTGTTTTGAAAGAGATACAAGCAAATAATTCTTTATAAACTCTATCTTCATCCCAGGATAATCTCAATATCCTGCCATTCTGCAATTTTAGTACAATCACAGCTCAGCATCGTCTCATCCTCTAAACTCTAAGCACTGCACTACCATTTGGAAAGCTTAAAAAGCCACACACTGTGTTAGAACTCCCAGAAGAAAATGAAAGCTGCGAGACAATATCAGAATGGCTTATAAATTAGAATAATTCACAAGGGGCCTGATTCTGATCTCATTTACACCAGTGTAAAGGAGTTAATGCTACTAAAGTCAAGGGAGTTACATCAGTGTAAAACCAGTGAGAGGAGCGAAGGCAGCCCAAGCCTGGCACAGGAAGCCATTTTATTCTGCTTAAAACTTCTGTGCTTGCAGTTGGTATGCGCTGTTTTTTTTTCTTTGCTACTTTGACATACTGTGTTTCTATAATTGTTCCTCCTCCCTCCACCCCCCAGTTATCAGTCATGTGGACATTGGAAACCCTAAAGGCAGAAAATCCAATATCAAACCACTCTAAGGTTAACTTCTCAGCCCCTGGCACGTACATCCATACATGACATATAGTTGTTAGATTTCCTCAGGTTCTCATGCAATTCAAATTTTCATATTGTTACAGTTTCCCAGTTTATTCTGCTTTGTGTGGCTTGTTTGGCAGAAGAATTTTGCAGCAGTACATTTGGTGTGCCAGACCCTGTGCCCTGTAGCTGCGGTACCCCGCAGGCAAGACAATAGATGGACACCCCACATCAGTGACTGGATCCCCAGAGACCACAAGCAACTGCTCGGCAGAACAAAAACACATTGGGCTGATCCCATGACAAAACTTTGGCCAGAAATGGAAAGAATGTGCTCGCAACAAAACGGAATGGTGTTGTGTTGACTTGCGTTCGTGGAGGGACAGATGAGGACAAGCCAGACAAAGGTGATATCGTTACAGCATTCACTTTGAACACCAGACCAGTACAACTCTCCTCCATAATAGTCAAATGCCTTTTATGACCCAACATCAAAGTGGGATTACATTCTGAACTGCATATAGGGGCAGCATACTGTGCTAGTGATATCTGACCCTTTTTTGCTGAACCAATGACCTACAAAAGTGGCTGAAGGGTTTGAATACTCAACCCTGATTATTTGTTTTGGGAAATGTTTACTTCCATTGAGTTATTGACAATTCTGTTTTGAGAACCATGCAGGTCAATTTCCTTCTTACCAGATTCCCCCCTTCTCTTTTTTACTTGGTCCCATTTTATTTCTAGGTCCCCATTGCATCTCTTACAGCATACCTTAGAAGGTGAAAACTCCTGGTACTTTTAATCTCCAGAGATTTGAAAAGTATCAGTCCCTCAACATAACTCAATATCTGCCAGCCAGGGTCTGAGCCTGGCAGATTCTCTCCTGACCTGAGTCTTTACCAGGTTAGCAGCAGTCTATATAATAGTTTCATAGTATGGTGGAAGAACAGGCACTGAGGTAGTAATATACTTCAGAGACTGAGTTATTTATCAAAATATTATAAGGATGTATTTTTAAAGGAAAGAAGGATCTCATTTGGAGACTGGTTACTGTTAACACAGATTAAAATTGATGAGGGCATGTATTTCATTTGAGTGCAAGGTTTTATCAAGCTGCTTTACTTGAGGGCACTTTAATGTATTAATATAAACAGCAGAAGAAAAGAGACCACTATCTTAAAAATTCTAGTCTGAGTTCATTAGGAATTTCATGTTCTCCTGTGACTATCAGACCAGCTTTATTTGAAGTGTTTGAATATGGACGTAGCACCCTAACTTTAGGCACCCATCTTTAATTTTGACTTTTCTGTCACTCTGTCACAGAAAGAAAGGCAAAGTAGTATGGTTTGAAAACCCAAATGTCAACATGAAAATAGGATGCTGCTGCTGCAGTATGGAAGAGCTCTTAGGTCTCAGTGTTACACCAGACCTAAATAGGGACATATCAGGAAAATAGACATTTCTACAATATATTGCCACATTCACCTTATATGCATATGCGGCACCTGAGAAGTTTAATTAATAGGATGCTTCTAAAACCTTCTTTATGCCAACTAAAGCAACTGGCCAGTTATCTTTGAAAGCTGGGGCTACATATTTCTAATAATTTTCAGTCTGGCACACATGAAAGCCTCTCAGCTGTTCTGTTTGATTTGATACTGGCTATACCTAAAGGGAGAAAGAGAGAGAGAGATTTTGCATCTATTTAGTAAGTGTTTTCCCCTATGCATTCTTACTTTTACCCCATTCTTATGTGTGCACTACACAGGGGAGAAATCCTGCAAGATGGCACATACAAACCTCTCAACCTCCACATCTCTCCCAGCAACACAAATTTTATAGCAGAAATCTTCTGTTAATACATTAAAGCATCTGTATCAGCTTATGATAATTTACATAAGTGATCACGACTTCCAAGAATAAAACATTGAAAGCAATGAAGAGCAAGCAGATTTATGTGTTTAAGTGCTGTTAACAGTTAATGGAGTTGGCACCTATAATATATTTATTATATTAATCAACTATTCTCATCATGTTAATTCTCAATGATTACATTAGGCAATACCCTGTGTAACTGTAACTGTTATAAGGTTAATATTTAAAGACCTCTTTTACTTCTGACAGTGGCACAAATAAACCTTTCAGAGCTGCAGAATCATAGGTAATAGCCATCACTGGACAGTGAAATAGCAAAGCTTGGATCCTACCTAACACCGTAAGAATTTTACTCAAATATTTACATAAAACTCAATTAGTGAAGTTCACCTCTGAGGAGAAGGTCAATATAAGCCTCTCTATCACTTAAGTCCTAACTGAATCCTTATTTTGAGGTCTACAATGTTATACTTATAAGAAGCATATGGGATCTTTATAGGGGAGGAGGCAAAAAAGCCAAATGTATTGAGAATACAACAGTTAGAATATGCTTTTCAATCACACACCATGCACACAGTCCTGCCAGCTGATGCTTATAGTTACCAGTCCAGAGTCTGGATCAATCTAGTGGCCAGCCAGATTGGTTGCAGAGGGAAGCCAGGCTCTGTCGGTCACGATCCGATGTGCCTGGAGTAGTGGCAAGACAAACCCAAAGTACCATGGCAAAGCACCCTGTTCTTATAATCTTTTTTCTCTGTTGAAGTCTATGGATTTTGCTGTGTCAGTTTCTGACTGGTTACTTGTGTAATCTTTTGATGTAAACATTCCAATACACCTCTGAGAGGGTCATCCTGTCCTGGAATGGAGAATCTTGTAGGAGAACCCTTCAATCTCCCTGGACACACAATAGCAGATTTAAAGGTAGCCATCCTGCAACAAAAAAACTTCAGGACCAGACTCCAAAGAGAAACTGCTGAGCTGCAGTTCATCTGCAAATTTGACACCATCAGCTCAGGATTAAATAAAGACTGTGAATGGCTAGCCAACTACAAAAGCAGTTTCTCCTCCCTTGGGGCAGGTCTACACTAAGGGCGGGGGTCGAACTAGGGTATGCAAGTTCAGCTACGTGAATAGCGTAGCTGAACTCGAAGTACCTTAGTTCGAACTACTTACCCGTCCAGACGCCTCGGGATCGAAGTCCGCAGCTCCAAGGTCGACTCCGCCACCGCCGTTTGCAGTGGTGGAGCACCGGAGTCGACTGGAGCGCGCGGGGAGTTCGAACTATCGCGTCTAGATTAGACGCGATAGTTCGAACTCCGAGAAGTCGAACTCACCGCGTCGACCCGGCAGGTAAGTGTAGACTAGCCCTTGGTGTTCACACCTCAACTGCTAGAAGAGGGCCTCATCCTCCCTGATTGAGCTAATCTTGTTATCTTCAGCCTGATTCTTGCTTGCATATATATACCTGCCTCTGGAAATTTCCACTACATGCATCCGACGAAGTGGGTTTTCACCCACGAAAGCTCATGCGCCAATACATCTGTTAGTCTATAAGGTGCCACAGGACTCTTTGCTGTTCTGGCACTTTGATCACCAAGATGACCTGAAAAACTTTAGGCCTTGAATCACAGACTAAAGTTTAAGGAAAAGCAACAAAGTTACAGTGGGAAATTGCTATTAGAATAAAGCATTAGCCAAGAGGTTTTAGTCTTCTGTTTTCTACTATTATCTAAATTAGGAAGGACTTTTTCCAACTGGTTTGAGCTCTTCTGTGAAGGTCAGAGGTGGGTCAGCAATTTCCTTTTCACTGCACTGGTTGTTCTGTCCCCTCCTGCCACTACTTTTTCCAAGTCATCCTCTTCTCCTTCCTGTCACCTTAGCTTTGGACAATGAGAACTGAGTCTTAGAAACACTTCATTCCTTCATCAGTGCACTGAAACCTATCTTTAATGGCCACCGAAGGGGCTGACCAAAAAAAAAAATTAACTGCTTAACAGAGGTGACCTTGTAATGGAGATGGAACAGAAATGTGTACTTCAATATGCTTGGGGCATCTTTAGGACAATCTCTGAAGACAGGAGATTTCCTAAATGTTTCCTTTCTCTTGTATGTTTCACTGTGCTGTAATTCTTATAAATGGACTTCCACTAGTGAGCTTGTATCTAAACAAGTTTGTGTTTTTTCTCTCTTTCACACACACAAGTAAATGGTGTAAGGCTGTTCCCTGAAAACATAGATCTTTCTCCTCCCCTTACATACAGTTGCAGTGCATTTCCACGGCACTGGAGAATCTGCTGCTATGACTGCAAACACAAACAGCACTTTTCATCATTATGTTTTTTTAAACAAGAAGCATGTTGAAAAACAGTAAAAAAAAGTGCAAGGAGAAGCCCGTAGGGCTCTTATTTAGAGTGCCCCTGAATTCAGTCTATTCTAGGCAGAATCAGACATTTTTTGAAGTAACTTGTCAACAGACATCCTACCAAGGAGCTCTTCACGGGAAAAGGTAGGTTATTTCTAAAATCCATAATACTTTCAGTTTTAAAATTGACAGTTGTCTGTCAACTCGAGACTTTCTGTAGATTAGGCTATCTAGAGACCAGAGCAGGACTATTTCCAAAGCCTGTGATTTAGTGGAGGTGTATTTACATATGGTTCTTATAGGGTGACCAGATCAGGGCAGTCCTGATTTTGGGGTCTTTTTCTTATATAGGCTCCAATTACCCTCAACCCCCTGTCCCGATTTTTTTACATTTGCTGTCTGGTCACCCTAGGTTCTTGGTAGTTTATCTGGTAGTGCATGATGCAAAGTCATAGACCCTTTGTCCAGCACAATGATAATTTTCTTTTTTGGAGGTCAATTAGTCTCCTAGATCTAAATGCAACTCAAAAATCTATGGTTCAGCCTTCAACTGTCCTTGTAGTATTGATGTAGAAGTCTGTCCCATTGAAACTATAGATTCCACATCAAAATCTCCATCTTAACGGGAATAACTAACATTATCATTTGCTTTTCCAGTCATGGATCTTGAAATGCTTTCTAATCAGTAAAGAATACATATTTGAAATAGGTAACATTCATTTTACAGATGGGTCAGCAGAGGGATGGAAAGGTTACATGACTTCCCTAATTTGTAGTTTCTCCATTCCGAAGATGAGAGCAGCTGAAATTTTATCAAAAATAGGCACACCCTTGGGCTTCAGACAATACACTACCAGCCCCCTTAGATGGGCAAAGTTTAAGCACCCCGGTATTACAATTAAAAAAAGAAAGCACACAGACTTATGTGAGGTTGTTAACATCAGCTTTTACTCTATTGTAAATGAACTAGTTTGAGCTGTTAGCTCTGAAAGGAAAATAGCGTGTAAAGTAACTGATGGCTATCTGCCTCTTAGAGGAAATAAAGCTCTGTCATTTTCCATTGGTTCATCTCACTGCCAGCAACTTTTATGCCTGAAGCTCAGGACATTATAAATACAGCAAAGTGGTAAAACTGGATTCCACTAAGTGATGAATGTCTTTGGATAAAATGAGCAATAGTTTTAAAAGTTTCCAATCAGCTAAGATCGACAGCTACCATTTTTCTAGGAGGTATACAGCATGTAGTAACAAGTGTGGGTAATTCCCAGAGGTGGGGTGGGGGGAAGCTCACCAGTGCCCTTACAAGTACATCTCTTGCTAGTTCCCCTTTGCCACAACTGCATAATGGGCTAGTGCAGTTTAAAATTGTGGAGGAGCAGGTCCACAGATTTATTCCTACAAATATTAAGGGACAGCAAATAGTGAAGAAGGCAAGCAGCATCACAGCTACTGAGACACTCATCACCTATAAAAACAATTCCAATTTAGGACTCAGATGGGAAGCAAGCTGAAATGTGACTGATTAATCAGGCAGAGAAGGTACATGTGACCTAATTTATTGTGGTCCTAGCTACCAGCTGTGGTCCTGGAAAATTACATAGAAAAAGAATACTCCTGCTGGAATTCTGCGCCATTGTGTAATGCAGAATTTCTGCAGAATTAATGTATCCTGCAAAATTTTATTTTTTCAGACAGAATTTGTGATTTCCACCAAAATGCTCACTTTTCCGGTTTTGCATGTTTCAAATGTATTAGTTATGTATACACGCAATGTCTTTGCCCACACATGAGCCTGAACCCACCCTCTGCCCTTCGCTCCCACCCCAGCACTCCCATCCACACCTGGCAAGGGGCATGCATGCCACCTCTGGAGATGGAGGGGTGTTGACTGGCGAACCATGTACATGACCCAACCTCCCCTCCCCCCACACATACTTACCCAAACACATACTACGCTGGATCTCCCTTCCTCATGCTAAGCACCCTCTATCCTACAACTAAACTACCACTAACCCTCTCCAACCCTCCTCTCTCTACAATGGCGTGACCTAAAAATCTTACAATACACACAGAAGTTTGAACAAGACATGACAGATAGACACAAAAGTAACCTTAAGAATGCTACTGCCCTTTTAGGCTAGGTTGTTACAATACTTTTATATAACATGACTTTGTTTAAATGAAATATTTAATGTCACTGAAACAGAAGATAACTGTAAACAAAGATACATCAAGTTCTGTGTTAATATGCCTAGAAAGGAATCTAGTGTCAAAAAACATTTCCTGAATCTTTATTGTCTGTATTGTTAGACATACATATTTTGAAATATATTACAAAATTATTGAAACTGGTGTGATTATATTGTGTTATTTTGACAAATAAAATACACAGAATTTTAAAATATTATGCACAAAATTTTAATTTTTTTTGGCACAGAATTCTACCCCCACACACACACAGTAAAAGAAACATCACAGTGATTATGTGTAATTTCAGATCTCAATAAAAAAGTTTTGTAGTGACTCTTCCCAGCTCTAAGAACTATCTTTCACATCTCCCCAAATACTTCCCCAAATATGAGTGAGTCAGAATATTTTGACCTTACACATACCATTCTCTCATAAATTAAAAGAAATAGGAGATGTCACCCTCTCAGAAAGGGAAAAGATCAAAAGCACTGCAAGGAGGTGTGTGTATATGCCAAGGAGAAAGAAATTACATTAAGTAGCTAGTCATGGAACCGAGAGAAAATTTCACTTAATTACATAAGCTGCATACCAACATAGTGAAAGAAATTTTCAGATGTGCTGAGCCCTGGTCATAATCTTTGCTGGTGCAACTTGCAGTTGCAAATGTTGTGCTTGAATTTTCTTAAAATGTAAAATATATTGCATGCATAACTCTAAGTACAAGCACTTCAAATGACCTGACGCTTACCCACAACCAAGTAGCTGAAGGGGCATGTAAAGGACTGGGGTCTATTTTACAGCACCCTCTTCCATTCCTGTTGGACCCAGGTTTGCCCTTGCTGAGCCAGCTCCCTCACTGGGGAAATTCTGTCTGGAACCCTCTCACAGAATCCAGGGATCCATTAATTCCTCCTCCCTTTTATTTCAAGCCTTCTTAAGAAAACAAGATCAAAGCTTCACAGACTCTTCCCTCAGAGTCTGTACAGGGTAAGCAATCCCTTCCCCAAATCTGTCCTTCACCCCTCTAAGACATCAACCCAAAATTTCCTGGCTCTTGCCTCAGAGCCTTAGTAATAACAAGACTTCCCCCAGTCTCCCTTCTGCCCATTTGTTTCTTGGAGCAGTTCCTTGTTGTGATTGCTCTAGCCACAGCCCTTTGGGCCCACAGCTTTCTAGCAGGTATTCCAGCTCCCCCCTCTGTTTCCCGCTGCCTTCTTTTATGAGGATCAGCCAATTAAGTTGCAGGTCTTTTTCCCAGGTGCAGTTGCAGGGCTCATCAGCCAGCCAGCTGCTGGCCTCTGACCCCAGAGGAATGGTATCCTTTATACCTTCCCAGGGCTACTGCTCAGATTATTGTGTGGGACAAAGCCACAGGTTCAAAAAGTGACAGATACAAATTGTATAGATGCAAGTTTTCACTTAATAAAGAAGTGGCTGATTTTTAGAAAATTAGAGCTAATAAGTACATTAAAAAGAGGGATTTTTATATGAACAAATACACTGTGTTTGGTGTTTTTGTTATTAATTATTATTTTATTATTAGTTTGCAGTAAAATAGCACCAAAGGACCACTGAACTGGAAGGTATAATTTCCTGCTTAAGGATAGGGCTGGCTCCAGGCACCAGCGAAGAAAGCAGGTGCTTGGGGCGGCCAATGGAAAGGGGCGGCATGTCCAGGTCTTCGGCGGCAATTTGGTGGCGGTACCTCAGTCCCTCTCTTCCTCTTTGAGCTGCCGCTGAAGGGGAAGAGAGGGAGCAAAGGACCCGCCACCGAATTGCCGCAGAAGAATGAAGTGACGTGATTGAGCTGCCGCCGAAAAAAGTATTTTTTTTCCGCTTCACCGCTTCACCGCTTAGGGTGGCAAAAAAGCTGGAGCCGGCCCTGCTTAAGGAAACATGCCTGTGGTCGCTCTGATGAGCTGTAGCACCAAAAATAGAAGTGTAGCTGTGGTGGGAGGGGCCAGCGGCCTCAAATCTGATCCCATCCAAGACACTAGGTATGTACTTTGGGTGGCTAGCCTCTCCGGCTGGTCCTTCTGCCCTGTAGCTATACTATTTTTAGCACAGTAGCTCAATCAGAATTTATACCTTCCAGCTCCAGTACAGACATACCCTAAGAGATTATTCTTGTCCCAAAGAGTTCACAATCTAAATAGACAAAATAACATAAGGAATAGGGGGAAGGATATAATGTATAAGTAGAGTGACCAGTATGATGGTTTGCAAATATCCATCTAATTTAATGATCTGATTGTTGTTACATCTAAGTCTTTTGCCTGACTAGTGGAAAGTATTTTTAGTGTTTATGATAATTATTACACTCTTTTGGGAAGTTACTGATAGTGTTTTTATTTATATTTATTTGAAATCAATACCCAATGGAGTCAAAATCCAAGATAGGCATATGCAATTTACACTGGCTTCAAACTTCTTTCCAGCAGATTTCTGCCACCAGCCATATGCAAAAAATAGGTAAAAACCTGGGGGGCGGAAATCCTTAAATTGCACCCTGAAAGTTTGTCCTTTAGCTATAACACTGCACACTGAAAAACCTAAGAGGTTTACCATTTCACTGAAGTCTGCTCTACAGAGGGTCCCAGTTTGGTAATAAGCAGCTTTTGCTACTTTATCTTTCCCCAGTCAGTAACCACTTCAAAGGAGATATTTGTATGCCTGTGGCTAATTCTGACCTAGCCTCTTCAGGGCCCTGCTTCCATGTCTCCCTTCACGATTTTCTACTTTTGGCTGCTATTCCAGAAGGTTCATTTCTCTGCAGCCTCTCAGAAGGGAATAATCCTCAAAGTTGTTGCCTCATGAAGCTTGTGGGGAACACAATTTATCAAGTGTAGATTGATTACAACTTTCAGATGTTTGGATGCCTAAAGTGTATCCAAATGATCTGAATCTTTAAGGCCTGTTACTGCTCAGGTTTGTTCCCTGGGGGAAATTCTTGTTTCTCAGGGTCTTCTTGGATCTCCTGCTGTTCTGAACACTCAGATGACAGAAGTGGCCAACAGTCTATCTGCACTGGGCAAGAAAAACATATCTTTCCCTTTCAGATGGGAACCTCACCAGTTACTCCTACCCTTTTCACATCAAGACTGGATTACTACAACCTGAAGATACCTGAAGACAAATTAAAAACCTCAGCTAGTACGGAACATGGCTTCTTGCTTTGCCTAGTGGTGTTACTCTCAGGGAGCACATTACGCTTAAGCTTTTAAATCTGTACTGGCTTTGAGTTTGTTTTCATGTGCAATTCAATTATTTTCATGATTTTGATCATGGAACCCCTAAATGGTTTGGGTGTCTGTTACCTTAGAGACCTCAGCCAATGTTTAAAAATAATGACTAGTGATTTTGGGTATCCAACTTGAGGCACCGTAAAGGAGCCTTATTTTCACAGAGTGGGTGCCCAGCCCCTTCAAAGTGGTCTCAAGTTGGGCACACAAAATCACTAGCTGCTGTGGAAAATTGTGGTCGTCCTTTCTGCTTCTCTGACACTGTGCATAGTGAGCCTTCAAGTGCAGCATATAAACGGATCCTATGTTTCTAAAAAAAGGACTGCTAGACTACATGTTTTTACTGTTTGCACCACAGGATCAGCATGTCCTCTCCTCACAACACATACTAAAGATAGTAATTTTATTGCAGAAATCATTAACGAGAGTATAATAACGGGAAGTCCACAGTCAGGATTTTGTGTTTAAATTCCTATTTTATGCAAAAATTGAAAAAAGTATCGTGAGCAGGAACCTAAATTATAGATAATTTGTCTATTACTAAAAATAAGTTCTGCTCTCTTAGTAAGGAGAGACCTTCAATTTTAGGTACAAGTTAAGAATGAAACAGGTCTGGGTTTATTGCTTTCCCCTTCAGCGCCAAGATAAATGTCTCCCTTCCTCCCTGCCTTTCAATAAAGTGAGACAGCATGACACCTTCTGACAGCTTTGAAAATGTATTACAGACTTGACACACGTTGATGGAACACACATTAAAAAAAATTAGGGCACTGATCTCATTTTGCTGCTTTTAATAGAGTTTAAAATTGCAATGTGTCTAAAAGGGTTTATTCTTAGTATACACACAAAGTTTAAAGGTGACAGAGGAAGGTGTCAGCTGCAGATTTCTGGAGAGTCAACTCAGGGTAACTCCTGGCCTGTGGGACAGTGCTGTGTTGATAATCACACCAAAGAACTTGATGACCCAAGAGATGATCATGATGACTCACTTAAAGTAAAATGAAACCTCTGAAGAAATAAGATGTATATGGTCTTCATGTAGGAGATAAATCAAGTCTGACCTTCTGATAGAGTATTTATTTATCTACATTCACTACTTTCCAGCTGGTTTTACTGAAATTCCTCCACAATCTCAGGATCTACATTTTGGTTGCAACAACTTGAGTTGTTGTCAATCATGTAATGACGACTTATTGAGAACAGAAGTCCTCCCACCTGGGACACTGGAGTGACACAAAATGTGCTTTAAAGTGGCAGCCAAGGATTCCCCCAGGTGGATGAATCTTTGAGTTGTGTAAAAATGCTTTACATTTCTCACTTCCTCTGTGGTGTAGATGGCATGATGAGGACGGGTGGTGGGCCAGAGGCCAATATCCTCTTAGGATCCTGGAACAGTAGAATGGATCATAAAGAAGATGTTTCTATTGGTGTAAATTTGAACAGCCCTTAGGCTGCACTAATTTATCATGGGAGCTGAATCAGGCTCATGGTGATCCTGGGATTATGGTGGACAGAGAGGTGTCATTACATCATCTTTGCTTCCTTACACTTCAGGTGTGCCAACCTCCACTATAGAGAACCTGAGGACTGAGTGTATATATTGTCCAGGCCCCACTGTGACAGTATATAGGCACTTCACAAACCCAGAGGTAGACATGGCCCTGCCCAAAGAGTTTACAAAGCCTTCGTCTGTGGTGTCTGAGCGTGGGCCAGTGGTATAAATCAGAGTAATATAAAGAATTATCTTAAATTCCACTACAAGATACCTGCTTTAAATTGCTCAAAATTGTTTGTGGTACATCTCCAAAACCTAATAAAAGCTCACTAAAAAACAGAGATGCGTCCTGGTCACTAAACACATTTCTCTCAAGCAAAGCTTCTTTTGCCTCTGTCACACACACAGACACATACAGATGCTTTCATTGGCATCAGCATCATCTGTAGTTTGCTTTTTCCCTCCTAGCTTCTCATACTGAGCCCGAATCCATGTTCTGTGGTGGAGAGAGCAGAAGGAAGGCACGTTAGCCCAGCAACAGCAGAGCAGGTTGTCAGCTGGAAAGAGGAGAAAATGGGAGGAAAGAAATGGAGGTGAAATTGGGGAGTGCAAGCCAGGGGAAAAGGGAGAAAATGCCCCTAACATCACCATTTTCCTTGTATGTTGCTTGTCTATGAGTGGTTGTATGTCTTGCCTATTTAGACTGTAAGCTCTTACGGGTAGGGACTGTGTCATCAGCTGTGTTTGTACAGTGCCTAGCACACTTTAGTCACCAGCATAACAAAATAATAATAATTATTATCATTGTTATTATTATTATAGCATCAACACTTTGTAATACCTACGGGTAGTATCTTTTTAAAAAGAAACAGGAACTCAATATTATTCAATAGTGTTTACCCTGCATTCAAGGACATTTGCAAGAGGGACTTGAAAACTTTTAACACTGACACTGCAGCAAGCAACAGGACACACCGGAGGGCTGCATTGCAGGAGTCGAAGAGGCTGAAGGGAGGTGGTTGAGAGAGAGGAAATGAAGAGAGCGAAGAGGAAAGTGCAGCAGGCCTCAAGTACTAGTAGTGTGCTGGCTTCATCCTCTGGCCCTTCACCTTACGCCTGTGGCAAAGGCTGTCACTCAGGAATTTGAGAGAGAACACGGGTGAGATAATATATTTTATTGGATCAACTTCTGTTATTGTTCTTTTGAGCCACACAGAGCTCTTCTTCAGGTCTGCAAGATGAACTGGACTTTTTTAGCTACTCATGAATGACACACAGTAACTGAACTGCTTTGGCCCTTACACCATCATCCTTCAAGATGAACGTCTGCCATTATTATCCTGCAGGACAGGAATTTAAAGGCTCTACTTATAACCAAAGGATGGAACTTCTGCCTTAACTCTGAATTTCCTTGCCTTTCTGAGTTTGTCAGACCACTAAATGTGATTTGAATATTATATGTTTAGTTTCCTATTGATTTAATCTTTCATAGTTTAAGAGAGACAAGAAAATAAAGAAGGGAAGAAACACTCCTCTGAGAGGTGAGAGAATTAAATGATATCACTTATCATGTGCAGCACACACATGCTTAAGAGATTATGTTCAATAGGTTATATTTGCTATGTGTTGGTATGCACCCTACATTTTGTTCTTTACTCCAATAGATTGGTTAGTTAATGCATGAAATAGATTATCTTGGAATGAGCATACAGGGCTGTAGAACAACTTAATTGCGTTTTATAAAATCGGTGAAGCACATTAGCTTTGCATATTGTGCCATGCTTTACTTGTGAATTATGCTGATATTTAATTGAACTGTAATTAAATTACTCTACCACAAATAGTTTTGTTCAAGTTTTGAGACAAACTTTTGTTCAATCAGTTTTGTCTGGCGCAGTCTTCTTGTACAGATTTTTTTGGGGGAAGGCAGGGGAGCAGAGGGAGAAGGAGGGTTAAAAGCAAGAGGGTTTGCAGATGCAACTCAGATATGAAAACCATCTGACATGGCAAAAGTGAGATCCAAATAAATCAAATGTTTAGTTTTTTCAAGACACAAGTGCAACATAACCTTTTTCCAGTTTTGTCAGTAGTGACAGGTTTTCCCCCTATAGACCTCTCTCCTTTGGGTCAAATTCTCTTCTTTTCACCTGTGCAACCCTGTTAATGCCAGTAGGGTTGCATAGGGGTAAGGATCTGATCCAAAGCTGACTGAAATTGGTGGGCATCTTTTGCTATCTTTGAACATCAGATCAGACCCTAATTGAGAAGTGAATTTCCACTGTGTCTCCTTTTTGGAACACAAAAGATTATACAGTATATAATTCTATATATACACATCATGCACACAACTGAGCATGCAAAAATGGAAGTCAAGTTGAAGCCTGGATAAAAATTGGACCCTAAATATTATAACACAGGTTAGTTGATTTCTATTACATATTCAAGGGAAATATCAGACTTCACCAAAGTGTGCAATAGAATCATCTGATGTGCAGAATATGATCAGTGCTGTGTTATGGTACTTAAAAATGTTTACTTCTTTTGCTAATACTTGTTATGTACATTCAAGGATGTTTGAGAGATATCAACAGAGGAGATGAGAGACATTAATCTTATAACTAACTGAGTGCTTGTGTTTAATTTATAAGATTTTATTATTTAGTATCTAAGTCAATCACTTAATTTGCCTACAAATCATTTTCTCATACAATTTTAATGAAAGATGCTATAGAGAAAATCATCAAATTATTGAAATTAGAGCTGGGAAAGGCCCATTTTATCATCTATTCCATCCTCTAGTAGTTTAAAATAGACTCCACCACTTCCCTAAAGAGATTGTCCCAGCATGCTCATCTAGAGAGAATAGGGCACTACACTGGGAAGCAGGAGACCTCTGGACAGATCCTCAGCTTATGTACATTGTCATAGCTGAGGATCTGCCGCTGCATTCTATTTCCACCTCCGCCACTAACCTTATGTGTGACCTCAGACTACCTCAGCTCTCTGTGCCCCTCTTTACTCTCCAGTCTCTGGCTGTTTTGTCTATTTAGGCTGTAAACTATTTGAGGCAGGAACCATCTTATTATGTGTCTGTGTAGTACTTTGTATGTTGGGGCTTCTAGGCATGAATCTGATACATATAATACTAAAACTCACTGTCCAGAAACCTCTCCTGATATTTAGTCTACATTTTCTTTTGTAATTTAACTTTATGTCCCCTCTCAGTTATCACTTAGCTTCATTTTGTGTTAAGAATTATTTTTCTTCACATATAATTGCTGATGTTTTCACCAAGAGAAATCTAACTTTCTTATTTCCCGTCTGTATTCCTAATCTTTCATGGTCCTTTTGCAATATTTCAGTGTCCTGCCAACACGTGCCATCACAAATATTTTTAATTTATATGTAAATTACACAACTAGAGCTGGGTAAAGCCCTTACTTAAGGCATGTGATTTGGGATGCCCATGCTAAAAGAACATACAGGCTACATTCTATTTTAACCCTCTTATGTTCCTAATAAAGGATCATCTTGTTCCCTCTACCTCTGCAGATGTAGTGACAGGAAAAGCAATTTGATCCAGGGCCTGGGGGCACAGACAGGGGAAGCACTTTTATTACAAAAAGACAAAAATCTCAGAACAACCAAAAGGTTAATTGAAAGTGGAAGGAGTAGAAGGGAAAGTTAAAAGAAAAGGCGTTAATAAATTAAGGAAAATCATCACAATGCAAAGTATATGTCCTTACACAGAAGGAGGAGGGGAGAGGAGAGAGAGAGAAACTATAACCATTCTTTCATAAGAGGGTAAGAGGGGGTTTCCCCTTTCACTCATAGTGGTAGTGGGGACTCAGCCACCAGAAGCAGTGAATGCCAGAGTTGTTCATGCAGAGGCCTTCTACCTTACCTGCCAGTCACCACACTGCCTCGGGAGCTGTGTAGTTTGGGGTCCACCATTGCCAACCAGTGCCCATGGAATTCTCTCTCAGGAGGCATTTCACAGTAATTGCTGGGCAGCCAATTACAATGAGAGTTCTCCTATCCCACTAGGGTTGCCAACTCTGACTGAAGATATTCTGGGAGATTTTTTTTCCTCAACATGATGTAATGTCATTTTCTTAAAATATCCTATTAAAATCTCCTGGATTGCTTTCAATGCTGATTCTGGGAGACTCCAGGCCAATCTTGGAGGGTTGGCAACCCTATATCCCACTGCTGTGCCTCCAGCCCTACCCTCTTTCTACCCCCAAAATCTGATCCCCACGGAGGGGCTTCTGCCAAGGCAGGGAAAGGAGCACTTCCATTGCCCTGATTTTCAGTTTGATACAACTTTGTGCTTTCTCTCTTTTAATGCTTCACAGGCACAGCTTATGCCAAGCCTCACACTCCATTCTCTCTGCTGCTGAGAAAACAACTGTAATGGGATACGATCTCATCAGGCATTTGAAAATTATGTCCATTTATCATAGATCTCTTCCTTTTTGTCCATTCTTTTCAGCTTTCCAACCCTCCTTCTGGCCTTTCGGGCAAATTCCTGAATATCCTTCAGAAAATGTGTGTTAAAAGAAAACATTCACTTTAATAAACTTGTCCTGCAGATACAGTTATGTGGCTATAGTTGTGATCTATCTGCATGGGGCTTTCCCAGTATTATTAATATACACATGAACCCCTAGGTCCTGAGATCAAAATATACCACACAGGACAAATTTACATTACAAGAAATCAATGGAGTTGTGCCTAATTATGGCACCAGTGAAACTGACCCTATGTCTCCATTTCCAAACACTGTCTTCAGCCAACTGAAAGGGCTCTGACTGAATAATAACACAGGACAAAAAGGGACCAGGATTTTTTTTTTAAATGAATTCTATGCTAAGGACTTCATGTGATGGAGAACCCACACATTCCTAGGTAAGTTATTCCAATGGTTAATTAATTTTCTTGTTAAAAGTTTGCACCTTATTTCTAGTCTGAACATGTGTAACATCAACTTCTAGTCACTGGACTTTGTCAACTAGATTAAAAGGCCCTCTATTATTTAGAAGAAAAAAAAGAAAAAGAAAGAAAAATCCCTTTATTAACTTGCAGAATAACCGGAAAAATGAAAAAAAGCAGTTCACAGTTACCATGCAAGGAAATCGGCTTTTCACTAAAACTCATAATCCACTGAGGATATGTAGCCTGATGACACCATAACAAATTGTGCTCAGTGATATCTGGAGACAGCTTAACAAGAATGCCAATCAGGAAAGCACTCAGAAAACCTCTTTGCTGAAAGAGGTTTTTCCTGTGAAGCTGTATGTTAACACTATAGCTAACATGTAGTAAAAGAAAATGGAAGTGAAAAGAATCACTCTAAGTACTTATTCTAAATTTTTTTTCTTTGAACTAGTTTGTGCTCCTTGGCATTTCAATTAAGAAAGCATAGATCCATAGATTATATAAAACCAGAATGGACCACTGCAATCATTTTGTCTGATGTCCTGTACAACACGTCATAGGATGTCCCTGAATTAATTCCTGTTTGAAATGGAGCATATCTTTTAGAAAAGCATCTAATATTGCTTTACAAATTTCCTGGTATGGAGAATTTACCACAACCTTTGGTAAGTTGTTGTAATGCATAATTACCCTCACTGTTATATAATTTTACCTTATTTCTACTTTGAATTTGTTTAGCTTTAACCTCAAGCCATTAGATCTTGTTATACCTTTGTCTGCTAATTGAAGAGCCTTTGATTATCAGATTTCTATTCCCCATGTAGGTACTTACAGACTGTGATCAAGTCAGCACTTAACGTTTTCTTTGTTAAACTAAACAGATATAAGCTCCTCCAGGGTTTCACTGTAAGGTATGTTTTCCAATCCTTAATCATTCTTGTGGCTCTTCTCTGTGCCCTCTCCAATTTATCAACATCCTTATTCAATTGTGGACACCAGAACTGGACACAGTATTCCAGTGGCCAGATACAGTGTCTTAATATAACCTTTCTATTCCTACTCAATAGTCACTAGTTTATACATCCAAGGATTGCATTAGCCCTTCTGGCCACGATGTCGCACTGGGAGCTCATGTTCAGCTGATTGTCCACCATGATCCCCAGGTTCTTTTTAGAGGCCTGCATTCTTTGTTCCTAGATGTATAACTTAACATTTGGCCATATTAAAAGGCATATTATTTGTTTGTGCCCAGCTCACCAAATGCTCAGTATCAGTGACCTGTCCTCTTCATTATTTACCACTCCCCCAATCTTTGTGTCCTCTGCAAACTTTATCAGTAATGTTTTCTACCAGGTCATTGATAAAAATATTAAATAGTGTAGGGCCAAGGAGTAATCCCTGTGGGACCACAGCAGAAACACACTAGCTCAGTGATAATGCCCTGTTTACATTTACATTTTGAGACCTATCAGAGTTAGCCAGCTTTTAGTCCATTAAATGTGAACCATGTTGATTTTGATTAAAAAACTAGAAAGATACAAAATATCATGTGGCACCAAGTCAAATGTCTTACAAAAATCTAAGTATATCCTATCAACTCTATAAACTTTGTCAACCAAACTTGCAATCTCATTAAAAAAAGATATCAAATTAGTATGACAGGATCTATTTAAAAAAATATGTGAGTGGCGTCCTTTATATTCTTCTTCTTTAACTCTTTATTAATTAAGTCCCTAATCAGTTGTTCCATTATTTTGGCTGGGATCGATGTCAAGCTGACAGGCCTATAATTATCCAGGTTTACCCTTTTTAAATATTGACACAACATTAGCTTTCTTCCAGTCCTCTGGAATTTCCACAATGTTCCATGACTTACAGAAAATCATCATTAATGGTTGAGAGAGCTCGTCAACCAGCTCTTTTAAAACTCTTGGATGCAAGTTATCTGGACCTGCTGATTTTAAAATGTCTATCTACAGTAGTTGTTGTTTATCATCATCCTTAGTTACCGTTAGCATGGAAAGTATTCCATCATCATAATATAACTATATCTGGCTTTTCCCCAACAAAACAGAAATTTGTATTGAACTCTTCTGCTTTTTCTGCATTATTATTGACAGTTTTACCATATCCATCTAGTAATATGCCAATACCGTTGTTAGTGTTACTTTTTATCCTAATATACTTGAAAAAAATCCTTCTTATTACCCATAACTCTGCTGGCCACTGATTTCTTGTGTCTTTTTGTTTTCCCTTATCAATTTTCTACAATTCTTAGTCTCTGCTTTATATTCATCACTATCAACTTCCCCTTTTGTTTCCATTTGTTACAAATGGTCAAACTTTGAGGCTCTTTTCTAATACACAAGTCTTGAAAACATGGCTGACTGCAAGGTAGAAGATTTTAGGTGTTCTTCTGGAAATGTTAAGAAACCTCTTTTTAAGAAATCATATTGTTAAATACCAAAAAGAGAAACTCACCAGTGTGCCAGAGAAATGTGCAAATAACATTTAAGCTTAATGCAGTGAACTCCACTGAAGATGAAAAAATGTTGGGATCTACATTATTTCTTCAAATGTCAATAAACTTCCATTCCTAAGGAGATATGGCTTTCCGATAGTATAATGGAACTTTGGTTTTACTGTTATCTGCCTGTAGTGATCTTTCAGCTATGTGGAGCAAATATTGCTTTCCAAAAGTCAATTCTCATGTGTGGTGATGCTTTGCTTATATTGATCGATAGGGATTTTGCTTCTCAGAGTGGAAATTTATATTTTCATTGTTTTCCAGGATAGGAAAGAATATCACATCACATTTTAATGTTTCTTGATTGCAGGTTAAGAATGTTACCAGTGTATGAAAGTTTATTAGAGATACAGATAATCTGAGGTATCTCCAAAGGTAATAACAAAATGTTTTTTAAGTACATCAGAAGCAGGAAGCCTGCTAAACAACCCGTGGGGCCCCTTGATGATCAAAATACAAAAGGAGCGCTTAAAGACGATAAAGTCATTGCGGAGAAACTAAATGGATTCTTTGCTTCAGTCTTCACGGCTGAGGATGTTAGGGAGATTCCCAAACCTGAGCTGGCTTTTGTAGGTGACAAATCTGAGGAACTGTCACAGATTGAAGTGTCACTAGAGGAGGTTTTGGAATTAATTGATAAACTCAACATTAACAAGTCACCAGGACCAGATGGCATTCACCCAAGAGTTCTGAAAGAACTCAAATGTGAAGTTGCGGAACTATTAACTAAGGTTTGTAACCTGTCCTTTAAATCGGCTTCGGTACCCAATGACTGGAAGTTAGCTAATGTAACGCCAATATTTAAAAAGGGCTCTAGGGGTGATCCCGGCAATTACAGACCAGTAAGTCTAACGTCGGTACCGGGCAAATTAGTTGAAACAATAGTAAAGAATAAAATTGTCAGACACATAGAAAAACATAAACTCTTGAGCAATAGTCAACATGGTTTCTGTAAAGGGAAATCGTGTCTTACTAATCTATTAGAGTTCTTTGAAGGGGTCAACAAACATGTGGACAAGGGGGATCCGGTGGACATAGTGTACTTAGATTTCCAGAAAGCCTTTGACAAGGTCCCTCACCAAAGGCTCTTACGTAAATTAAGCTGTCATGGGATAAAAGGGAAGGTCCTTTCATGGATTGAGAACTGGTTAAAGGACAGGGAACAAAGGGTAGGAATTAATGGTAAATTCTCAAAATGGAGAGGGGTAACTAGTAGTGTTCCCCAAGGGTCAGTCCTCAGACCAATCCTATTCAATTTATTCATAAATGATCTGGAGAAAGGGGTAAACAGTGAGGTGGCGAAGTTTGCAGATGATACTAAACTTCTCAAGATAGTTAAGACCAAAGCAGATTGTGAAGAACTTCAAAAAGATCTCACAAAACTAAGTGATTGGGCAACAAAATGGCAAATGAAATTTAATGTGGATAAATGTAAAGTAATGCACATTGGAAAAAATAACCCCAACTATACATACAACATGATGGGGGCTAATTTAGCTACAACGAGTCAGGAAAAAGATCTTGGCGTCATTGTGGATAGTTCTCTGAAGATGTCCACGCAGTGTGCAGAGGCGGTCAAAAAAGCAAACAGGATGTTAGGAATCATTAAAAAGGGGATAGAGAATAAGACTGAGAATATATTATTGCCCTTATATAAATCCATGGTACGCCCACATCTCGAATACTGTGTACAGATGTGGTCTCCTCACCTCAAAAAAGATATTCTAGCACTAGAAAAGGTTCAGAAAAGGGCAACTAAAATGATTAGGGGTTTAGAGAGGGTCCCATATGAGGAAAGATTAAAGAGGCTAGGACTCTTCAGCTTGGAAAAGAGAAGACTAAGGGGGGACATGATAGAGGTATATAAAATCATGAGTGATGTTGAGAAAGTGGATAAGGAAAAGTTATTTACTTATTCCCATAATACAAGAACTAGGGGTCACCAAATGAAATTAATAGGCAGCAGGTTTAAAACAAATAAAAGGAAGTTCTTCTTCACGCAGCGCACAGTCAACTTGTGGAACTCCTTACCTGAGGAGGTTGTGAAGGCTAGGACTATAACAATGTTTAAAAGGGGACTGGATAAATTCATGGTGGCTAAGTCCATAAATGGCTATTAGCCAGGATGGGTAAGAATGGTGTCCCTAGCCTCTGTTCGTCAGACGATGGAGATGGATGGCAGGAGAGAGATCACTTGATCATTGCCTGTTAGGTTCACTCCCTCTGGGGCACCTGGCATTGGCCACTGTCGGTAGACAGATACTGGGCTAGATGGACCTTTGGTCTGACCCAGTACGACCTTTCTTATGTTCTTATGTTCTTATGATAATCCTGCCTTTGAAATTAAATACCTGAATGCTCGAGATGCTCATTCTCTTATTAATCTGTTACATATGATGAAATTCACCACTAATAAGAGGGCCAGCATAATACACCACTTAAAATCCTATTTAAGACACCAGAATAGGGTTTAATTGGAAATTAATTATTGTGCAGGGCCTTCGCATCACAGGTTAAATAAAGCATGGCTCCACTGAAATGACCTGGAGTTTTGTCACTAACTTCAATGGGGCCAGGATTACACTCATTACTATGATTCTCTGACCACAACATTCCATCTCTTTACTATGGCCCAAATTCCAATTCGAATTTCCCTTGTGGTAACTACGGAATCTTCAGCCTTTAGATCTTGGTATAAAAACTGACCTGAAGTTACAATTAAATTGTTCTTTAGTGACTTTATGGAATAAACCCCTTCCCCATTACTTAAAAGGACATCATTAATCAATTAGAATCAAAACATGTTTTTTTTTCCACATATCATGGCTATTAGCCTTTATCCTTGAGAAAGAAAATGTCAAAGAAAAGAAAAGGATCCATTATACATCCTTACAGGGCAAGTTCTACCGGTACCTTTCATGCTATCTGCCTCTCATTTCCACTCAGCCCATGGTTAGACAGAGAGATGTGAAGAGAACTATAGCAGTACTCTCACTTGTATTCTAACGCAATGATCCCGTGAGGCACTGCTTGGCATCTCCTCTAATACACTAAGTTCCCTCAACTTCCATTGAAGTCAATGGGAGTTAAAAGCACTCAATAACTGGCAGGAGATGCTCAGCGCCTTTCAGAATTGGTTCCTACATGCCTTCTCCTGAATCAACAGTATGTGTTTAGCAAGAATAATGTCACTGAATCCATGTTTCTTTCTTACTACAGTATATATTGACTAGTCCCATTGCCCCATCCCTCAGGATGATCTGTCAGAGTTTGGCCCAAGTCAAGATTATTTTGAGGATAAGACACAAAACTGGGATCAAAATTTTTGTTTCAAATGGTCTCAAAGAGTTGTTGAAGCATCAGTATATTATACTATTTCATTAGACACCAGGGCAGAAGGTTATAGGTATTTCACCTTTTGCAATGTAGGTGTGAATAGTTCAGAGTTTGTAAGCACGTGGGTCAGTCACATCCTACTTGCTTTAATCATGCAAGTAAACTCCTTGATTTAGGTGAGTAAAATTACGAGTATTTAGACCTTATACTATATATATATATATATATATATATATATATATATATATATATATATATATATATATATATATATATATATATATATAGTAGCTTTTGTTTAAGGTTATCTTGGTGCCTAGTGCTAAGGAAAACAAATGGTACGCACAGTCTAAAGAAAATGCACAGTCTAAAGAAAGAAGACATCACTAGAATTCTATCTGACTATCCCAATGAAAAGAAGGAGAATGACTCTTCTCAATTCCCACTTCTGCTTCCTTTATGAACTAAATCTGCTGCAAGGCTGTAAGAGACCAGCAGTCAGGAGGGAGAAAAACAATCTCGTCACTGACCCAGAGTGCCCCTGTTCACATCTTGTTGTGTTATACTTTAAGATGTAATTAGAATTATTTCAATTCCTGATTTCACAGCCCCAGGAGAAGCATTTCCGTTCTTGACACTGTCAGCATTTTGAGAGGACAGACACGTATACAGCAAATCCAGTCTTCTCAGGCCAGGTCTGTGTCACGTCTACCTTGTTGCCTTGACTAACCACCTGCTGCTAAATTTCTCTCATTTTCAAATAAACATGTTTCTTCTCATACTCCACAAAATCTAGCACCAAAGCCAGAGATTGCAAAGCAACCAAGTGAAGTGTGAAAAATCTTAATATACTTTACAAATGGGTGTTGAAAGGCAATGTAACAAGTGTTATAAAAGAACACAAAAAAGAATGTGAAAAGAGGTCAGATTATATAATCTCTGCTCCATAACTCACTAGAGCTATATAACTAGGAAGGGGTGAAGTGAGTTGGAGGAATACAATAAAGTCTAATTCCAGTTTTCCGCTATCCCTATAGACTGAACTGTTCCAAAACATTTTTCGTTTGGATACATCCCTTTGATTTACTCATCCAACTATGAAAGTGAACATAGTCCCTTTTTCTAAACAACCATCCAAACTGTCCCTGTTTTCCCTTACTATCCTGAGATTATACATGTCTGTAAAAGTAGATACTGAGTGATTTATCAGAGATGTTGGAAAGAGGAGCTGATTAATTAAGGTCTATATTAGTTCATCAGTATCAATGGATAAAATCCATGCCTGTGACCCATTTAAAATCATCAGTATAGATGCTTCACAGAAAGGTGGAAGAAACCCACCTGAGGCAGCTGGGATGTAATTCCCAGCAAGGTCTCATCCTTAATCCTCAATTCCTAATAGTTATAGACTGGTTTAAATCCTGAAGTATAAGGTTTACCTTATCCCTTCCATATTCTTTGTTTGCCTTAACTGTTACAACTCTGGATATTCTTATTGTTTATATAAATGTCCAATCCTTTTGTGAATCTCACTAAATTCTTGGCCTTGGTGACATCATATAGGTTATAAAACCAGAAGGGACTATTATGATAATCTAGTCTGACCTCCTGTAGAACATAGGCCATAGGATTTCCCTGAATTATTTCCTATTTGAACTAGAACATATGTTAGAAAAACATTGAATCTTAACTTTAAAATTGCCAGTGAGGGTAAATCCACCACAGCCCATGGTAAATTGTGCCAATGATTAATTACCCTCACTGTTAACAATTTGTGTCTTTTTTCTAATCTGAATTAGTTAACTTCAACTTCCAAAAATTGGACCTTATTATACCTTTGTCTGCTAACTTGAAGAGCCCTCTAGTATCAAATTTCTGTTTCCCATCCCTATGTAAATACTTACAGACTGTGTCAATTCAAAACAGATTGAGCTCGAGTCCATCACTATAAGGCATGTTTTCTAATTCTTTAATCATTCTTGTGGCTCTTCTCTGAACCCTCTGCAATTAATCAACATCCTTCTTGAATTCTGGAACTAGAATCGGACAAACTATTCCAGCAGTAATCTGTGGAAATGTGGCAAAGAGTAACCCAGTCTAATTATGCATTGAGTTAAAAAATATTCCTTTTATCAGTTTTGAATTTGCTACCTTTCAATTTCTTGTTATGTTGTGCAATGGAGAACAGAAGCTCCTGATCTTCTTTCTCAATAGCATTCATTATTTTATATATTATCATGCCCAGTCTTATCCATTTCCTTTCTAAACTGTCATAGCACCATAACTTTTACAGTAATGTTACTGCAACTTTAAAACTCCGAATTTTTGGCTTTCAAGAATAGCACTTTTATCCCAAAGGATCACAAAAATGCTTTACAAACAATATCTGATGGACAAATAAATAGGTATTAATCACATCATCAATTATAATGCAGCTCCCTCTAGGGCAAAATATGGCAGCTATTTAACAGCAACTGAGAGCACTACAAAACAATTTAAGACTGGAAATGACAAAAGCACATTCCACTAAAACTACCTGAGAATTTAGCAAGGTAGAATGAAGTTAATAACTCTCGTTTCTTAGTTTAATCTCTGTGCGATATTTAGGGATAGTGGAGCTTGTGCAATGCTTCAAACTGGGACACATAAAATGTCTGCCTGTATGTTGCAGATGTTCTTTCATGACCATCTTTACATTATATTGAATCTTTTTATATCACTATGTATAGCACAATCAGCTACTGGGAATGAAGCTGTCATGTTGTTTTAATATTCACCACAGCTGAGTTATACCGGTACCAGCTAACAATAACAGTTTACATTCTAATAGTGTCATACTTCAATTTTCTGTATATGAAAGTAAAAATAAATGAGGAAACTGGTGGAAAATTGCACTTACCAAATAAATTTAACATACTACATTATTTTTATAATACACTGTTGCAGAATAATTTCCTCTCAAATGTAACACCAAATAAAATATCACTGTGTGGCATTCTATAAGGAAAAGTAGGAGTTCATTTTATCGGCTTCATATTTCCTTAGGGTATTTCCACTGTGAAAAGCCTACTTTGAAATGGAATCTTTCTCTTCCTCACAAGTTCTGATGGAAACAGTAAATCAGTTTTACAGAAGTGTAAGCTGAATTCCCAAAGGCCTTGGAGTCAGCTCAGGATATGCTACAGGGTACAATAGCATATTTAAAAAAAGTTCTTAAAATACTGATTGTGGCAGGCATCCAACAGTAAATATCACACACACTCTCTCCAAAAATGCCATCACAATATGAGCACATTAAATAACAGGAAGGAAAATAACGAAATGCAAAAGTGGAATGAGCATTGACAACAGAGCAAAGATTTAGACCCAATGTCCACACTGAATGGAGACTTTTGATATTTCACATAACTGTGGAACTATTATTTCAAAATATTTACGCTTAAATTAGTCAGGGCCAGATTCTGATTGCTTACTTATTGTGATGGCGCCATTAGTCCCCTTGATGTCAGTTTTGATACCCTTATTCTTTCTTGACTACTTTTGGACTAGGGTACTACTTGACATAAATAACGCTATCCAAATTTGACCATCAATTAATTTGAAGGAATAAGGTTTCTTCTCAGTGGTTTGTAGGTTTTATTTGATAGGCTGGTTTTCCTAAATGTATTTTCATCACAACTATGGAAAATTATTAATAAACAAGGTCATTTAGACCACATTTGTTAAGTACCATTAGTCTGTGGGCTAAGTATATGTCTTCTGCCAGGATCTGTACTGATGATTTTAAATGACCTGTCTTTGGTTTCTGACTATGAAAACATAGGCATACTTTGACTTCTATATTTCAGGGGGCAGCTCCAGTCAGGCCAAAGGGGCCACGTGTGTGTTTGGGGGAAACAAATTCCATGCCTAATAATTTCTCATGTGGAACTGTATCAAATGCCTTACTGACATCCAGATAGATTAGATCTACTGCATTTCCTTTGTCTAAAAAATCAGTTATCTTCTCAAAGAAAGATATTAGTAATTTTGTTACCACCTCCTAAATACAACAACAGAAACAATTGTAGAAAAATCTACAATAACTTTTCTATCATTTAGGCTACTTACTTTTTGCCGTTCACCAGGCTTGGAACAGATCATTCAACTTTAGGCAACATTCTAACAGCCCTTTCTCATCCTAACCACCTGTTAATCACTCTGTTGATAAACAAAATTCTGAATACCCTGCTTCAGGTGAGCAAACTCCTGTCTACTCTGCAGAACGCATTGCACTGCACACTCAGGCCGCCTTCCCCTGAGGCTTGCAGTTTGGGGTGCTATGCCCTCCCTTGTCCTTCTCAAACTCTGCCTATGTATGGAAACTAGGATACTGGGTATGTGTTATATCCTCCTTACTGTTTAATAACATGTTACCTTCTCTATGGTCCACTCAGGACATTTTGGAAATGGATTTCACTGGACAGTAAAGATGCATTCATATCAGTGGTTAGCAGTCTTCCTAAATACCAGGCTTTTCTTTCACAATTCAAGAGGTAAAACATGGGAGGCCAGATTGTTAAATTTCAGATTATTCAGTGTGTGTAAGTGAACCACTCCATTAGCTGGATTATCTCAACTTCAACCAACTTGAAAATTACACTTTCCTACTTTAGTTGACACAATAATTGGCCTTGAGAGATATTACTTATACTATGGGTTCAGAAAAGATAAATATAATTATATATTTGCCTTTCATATAAAACAGGATGCATGTGTGTGTGTTCTGAAGAACTGGTAGGTTGAACTAGACTTCTAGCCTCTTTGTCACCAGGGTATATTTCTTTTGCCCACTGTTGGCATCTTAGTTAAAGGTCAGAGACCCCAAATCAAATTTCCACTTGATAATAATGATAAGCATTCACCTTATGTGCCTTTGGTGTAAAGAGTTCATGATTTAAAATGGAAAGACTCTAAGAAATTAATGTTACGCCTCTTTTTCTCTTATAATAGCATGGCAAGGTTTTCCTGATGGCCCACCCTCTTAGCAGGTGGTTGGAACCTTGCATTAAACTACAGAAGTTCTGCAGATTCATTGTGGCATAACTGCACCCTTGACATAAGAAAGGTAGCATGGGTGCTGCGTATAATAGGCCAGGGGACGCTCTGCCTCCCCTGGTGCTGCTATGGCTGTAAGATCCCTGGTTGTGGGGTTTTGGGGGAAGTTTTTTATTTATTATGATGCATGCAGGTTCCGGGGCGGCTGAGGAGGTGGTATGTGCTATTCAGTTTCCTAGACTCCAGCAAAGTAGCAAATACTGAGTAGCAAATACTGCCTCCTCAGCTTCCCCGGAACCTGCATGGGGTATAGCAAAAGCTTCTTCCAGACCAGAGACGCTTTTCCCTGGGTGGCTTCTGGTCTTCGGAGGGGAGGTGCGGTGTGGCTGCAGCTGGTCCGGGACTTCTCTGGCCGATGTGGGGGGGAGGTGCTTGGGACTCTGGCCATAGGCAGGGTGAGGGCAGAAGGGGTAGAGCTGGGACTAGCCTCCCCAAAGGGGGGCTCTTCCCACTGCCCATGGAAGGTAGGGGTGACACCCTTAGGAGAGGCAGCTAGGAGATCTTGAATAAAACTTCTATGGACTGCCAAGTTCCAGGAGAACCACACAACAAGAGCTTAAGATCTTCGTGGTCTGATAAGAATAGTATTTGTTCACAATCTCTTTGCCTCGTGCCACTTACATTTACCTGTGTCTGGGTACTGAAGGTGAGATGAGAGAAGCATCAGAGGCTTCTGGAAGTTTCTTCTACTTATCTACATTTCAATATATGGCAAAGGACACACACCCAATCTTTTTTACTAAGAAGTTTTACTGGGCTTCTTGTGAAACACTTTACTTCCTTGGAAACATGCCTTGACCCACTTGTCATAACAATGGCATGCATATAATGTCCCTATCACCAGGTTACTGAAACTCAACCTCTCCCCAGAGGTGCAGCACAACCTCAAGACATAGTAGCACCCTGTCAGCTCACTCTGCTTCTGGGACTACAATAAGACTCTGTTTTCCCTCCCTCTTCCTGAATATATATCTCAAACTGACTCACCTTCCAGCAACTGGAGCACACTCTGTCCCCTGACTCTCCAGCTTGCCTCCCCCTCCCAATGGCAACAACTGTGTCTCCTTTTCACTTTTCAGCTTTCCACCCCACTTCCAATGAAGCTCAGAGTTGAAGTGCTGGTATATGAGAAGAACTTGCTAAATACCCTGAGCAGCAGGGGAACTTGAATTTCGGCCAGTGTAGCTGGTACATTATGCAGCACTGAAGCAATTAATCAGATTTGGAGACCCAGGGTAAAATAATTAGCTCTGTGAATGACATGTACAGCCAGTCTGGAATATAAAAGTAGGAGAGGCGAGAAGGAAGATTTCATTTAATTAATCCAGCACTTTGACACTTCTATACAGTAGACTTGTTTAGTTAACTTTTTAATTGACAATTTTTTCTAATCTATGCTCCTTTGTTTGTTTGTTTGTTTGTGTATTTTCTGAGAATGTCTAGTTTGGCTAAGTTGAAGCTGAGCACCAAAAGTTCATTTTATATCTAACCTTATATTGATTTAAATCAAAGACTAATTCTGCTTCCATTATGTTACTTCTTCTGGAAGGTCTTCCACAGATATATAATAATTAAGCATTGAGACATAGCAGGGAGTATACATATCACACCACAGGTTATATTATAAAATATTAAATTTTAACCACCCAAAGAGTGCACTAATTGCCCAGAGATGCTGTCTATGATGTATTTTGCTATTACTGTGAAATGGAAATTACAATATACTGAAATAAATTAGGAAGACTATTAGACGTGTATTTATTGGTAACTGTAGACTGGACCTGTATTTTCCAAATAACTACTAGTGATTTTTGGTAGCCCCATTTTTGGGTACCCAAATTAAGATACCCACCCTCTGAAAATCAGGTTCCTGAAAGTTATGTCAAGTCAGGTACCAAAAAATTGAAGCACTTAAAATCACCAGTCACAATATTTGAAAATTTAGGCCATGAACTGTGGATATAGTATTAATGATGGCCAATAAGAAAACTTCAGTTTTGGCCAGAATTCTGCTTTGCTTTGGCCATACAGTACACCTCTACCCCGATATAACGCTGTCCTCGGGAGCCAAAAAATCTTACCGCGTTATAGGTGAAACCGCGTTATATCGAACTTGCTTTGATCCACCGGAGTGTGCAGCCCCGCCGCCCTGGAGCACTTTTTTTACCGCGTTATATCCAAATTCATGTTATATTAGATCACATTATATCGGGGTAGAGGTGTACTTGGTTTATACCTCTTGCGTATTCTGTTATGTTAGCATTCCAGCTTCAGGTTTGGAGAATGCTGCTGATTTAGCAGCAATGCAGAATTAATAGTGCTCTGAATTATGGTAAGATAGCTGACTAGTGAAAGCAGAGAGTTCACAAGAAGCTGAAAATTAGGTCCAATTAAGGGAACCAGAGAAGAGCTCCTGACTGGGCTGAAATCTCTTAACAATAGAAACAATTTAGCAAAAACTAAACAAGGAAGAAAAACTGCACCTTGATCAGTGCACAGAGGCCACAGCTGACTACTGACAGTCAGCCCAAGGTTTTTTTTATTTGTTTTTTTAAGAGACAATCCTTTTTACAAAGCCCTTTATATGGCGGCAATAATGATATTATAAGGGCCAGTGTGTGCCACATTCTGTTCTATTTGTACAGGAGAGTTTCCATTTCCACTTTTGAAATTGTTCATATTCTCACACCCACAGTGTGGCAACCCAATTAATGAGCAATCCTAAGACATGCTGTCTCACGAGAGGCCTGTGAGAGCAGACAAGCAGTGTGTAGGCACTCAATTGTCACAGGTGCTAGACTAACAGATTTTTTTTTACAAGGCAAAGAAAGGATTTTAATTTAATAACTTCATCTAATGTGGAAACAGAGTCACTAAGTCATCGCAGACCAAATTCTAGCATGTTTCTTCTCTTACAAGACTCCTGAGCAATACAACACACCCTTGGCCCAGGCGCATTCTTTTACTGGTACATTTGCTCTTGTTCCTTGATAGAGATTCGTTTCCAGTTATAGTTTTGGATTTCATCTGCACTTTACTGACGTTTTAATGTACTAAATGTTTAATATCCTGAATCCAAAATTTTCCAGATCTTCCAAGTTCTTCCATACCATACATGTTGAGACCCATACACATTCCTACTATGTAGAACAGGCTTTTAAAATGGTCTATTATTGTATATCTACTTCAACAGTTGTGTAGCTGAGCAACTGCAGGCTGATTCATTCCCTTCCACCACCTGGTGGGCTATGGTTGCAACTGCAGCAGCATTCAAACTTGTACCTCAATATGACAACCTGATCTATTCATTGTGACATGCTGAATTCCCTCTCAGCATCCCCAAAAGAAAATCTTGCAACAGCATAGAAGATTGCACTTGTCAACACTAAGATAAAGTATCCTGATGATCAGCTGGTATGGCACTCGGGCATTTAGAAATTCGCTGTAGAGAAACCAAGCGCTATTCCTTTCCAGCTTCTCCCAGTAGAAGCTGCAGCAGTCAACATTGCAGAAATGCCTACTTAGGAGAGCTGGGTCAAATGGAAACCCTGATTCTAAACAAAATGAAGTAAATAAACAATGAATACAATTTAACACTATCAGAAGCTTAATTTTCACAGTGTGAGACAAAATAACATTCTGTTATAACGTAAAACACAAAAATCCTTCTTCCAACTACAGTAGGGGTTTGCTAAGAATACACAGAATAATACTGGAACATAAAACTAAACTGGCAACTTTCGGCCTGTGGATTAAAAAGCATAGTGTAAGCAAGCAGCTAAAGATAAAAAGCAACACTGATAATTGCAGTCAAACTATTGACTGCTTTAGCAGAGTCCTTCAAAAGCCACTTTCCAGCCTTCCATAATATACCTGAGATGTCATAATACATATGCCAAAACATGTGGAATGAATGAATAATTTCTCACCTGTAATTTTGGCTTCTCCTAGCTGTTCTATGACAGCATACATAATGGGTATAAGTGCTCCCACCAGCAAATGGATATGGGGAAAAAAAGCAAAGCTGTGGTACCCCTAATAAAAGGGATGGCTAGCTTGGCCAGACTCACAAAGCAATAACTTTCCATTCATTCTAAATTATATGTAAAGAACAATTTTTCAGAGAAAACAGCTGCAAATCCATTACTACCATGAAAAACAAGGTAAAAGGACTAGGCTTGTATAGAGGAACTCAGACAACCAATACAAGAGATGGACAGGTATGAGATTAGCATTCTCCACTGTCCCTCTGCAGCAGCCTAGGAAGTTGCAACTTTAACAGCAGTACCCACCTTGAGAGCAGAAGAGAGTAGGTGATTTAGAAAATATCTGAGAGTTTAATGGTTAAAGCAGGCAGGACTCCTGCCAATGGTAGCATCTACATATATTGTCATGTCATGTTTGTAATGCTGTGACAAGTAAGGTATGAAAAGATGCCAAGTTGCTGCCTTAAACAGTATGGCTGAGGTTCAGGAAAGGCAGCATGAGCATAGACCGCTGCTATAGCCCCTGTGTAACCAACCGCCCTCCTCCCCAAGTTCCATAACCTCCTCACCCAGATGCCAAGGAACACGGTGGGAGGGCCTCCGGGCACCCAACCACTCCACCTCAGAGGACTGCCCAAGCAACAGAAAGCTGGCATTCAATAAGTTTTAAAGTGCAGCGTGGTTTTGTCCTTCCCTCCTCCCCCAACCCACCTGGTGCTTCCATCCTCTCCCACCCCTCCCGGGCTACCTTGGCAGTTATCTCCCTATTTGTGTGATGAATTAATAAAGAATGCATGAATGTGAAGCAACAATGGTGGGCTATGGTTGCAAGGAGAACACCGTAGCTTAGCAGTTGTGATCTCTCTACTGAACCTAGCCTTCAAGAGTGCAGGGCACATGACACAGTACTGCTGACATAACAAATACGAGAGGTACTCCAACAGCGGTGTCTTTACTCTATCCTAGTGTACTATCAAAACTGAATAAAGTAAAGCTGCCCCGGGCTGCTGCACTCTTTGCTCTCCTAGCATCTTTTCACAATTTTCTTTTCCTGGAGGAGCCTGTGGGGCAGCTGAGTTTCTTCTGGCCATGCTTCCTCCTTAATTAAATCATGTTCATATAAAGCCTGTTCCACATGTGTTACCAGATTCTCTACTCACTTTATGGCACTTTTACATTGCTCAGGTGGTGTAAAGCAGTGGTTCCCAATGCGGTGCCTCTTGACGTTGCCGCTTCTCAGCGGAATTTCGGCGGATGCTTGTCCGCTGGCCACAGTCCTCGGTGGCTCGTTGTCCGGCGCCTACCACCCAGAAAAGGTTGGGGACCACTGGTGTAAAGGATCTAATCTGGCTGTAAAATTCCCCTCATCAAATTCCCTTGGCATAAGGGAACTCTCTGTTCAGCATGTGTGTGCCAGTTCTGGGGCTGTGCTTTTGCCTCTATCTCCCTTCAGTGTAAACACAGTCCTTTAAGAGCCATTTACCCTGATTCTTCACTTCCTTACATTGGTTTCACACTGATATAATTCTATCGACTTCAATAGAGTTACTTCAGATCTGCAAAAGGGTAAGTCAGAGGGGAATCATAGATTATTAGGGTTGGAAGGGGCCTCAGGAGATCATCTAATCCAACCCCCTGCTCAAAGCAGGACCAATCCCCAAATCCCTAAATGGCCCCCTCAAGGATTGAACTCACAACCCTGGGTTTAGCAGGCCAATGCTCAAACACTTTTAATAAAAACCCATTACTTACTCCTGTGGGAATTCTGCACCAAAAAATAAAAAATTATGCACACAATATTTTAATATTCTGCAAAATTCTGAATATTTTATTTGTGAAAATAATACACTATAATCATGCCAATTTCAATTATTTTGGTAATTTATTTCAAAATACCTATCAGCAACTATGTCTGTAAGAATACAGACACACACAAAAATTCCCCCAGGAGTAGAGAGCTAAAGAAACAACTATGACAACCCAGTTCCTGTTGCTCTGCCCCTTCCCCTCAGAGGTCAGCTGCAGGCCCCCACCCTGGCCCAGACACCTGCACCTCCTCCACAACCAGAGCCCAGCTGCAGGGCCTCCCAAGCCCAGAAACAATCAGAGAAATGTTCCTTCTGAACGATCCTGTCTCACACTTTTTCTTGTATTCAAACAGCCATTTAATTTGCCTTAATATCCCCCTTGCTTTTGTGCTTTAAAAGTTTGGGGGGTGGGGCGAAGAAGGTCGTTAAAATTGCAGAGTAAGTGGGCATTACAAAACAAATGTGGAAGTCATTAAATAGTGTACATTCAACAGCATGATACAATTCCTGCAGTCTTACTGAGAAAGAAAACCAAAATACATAAATAAAAACAATACCATCTTCCCCCTCAGAATCCCCTGTCAATAATGGCTGACAACTTGCCTTCCTTGTTAGGAGTGGTTGGTATTTTCACAGATCAGTGGGCACATTCTAGAGTTTAGTTCTGCCTGGGATTTTTTTCTTCTCATGATGCTTGTACTACAAGGAAATCTAACATCTGTCATTCTTGGATTCTCTTGTGGCTTAAGATGGATAGAATCAGAATGACCACAATCAGACTCAGTGCTGTACTTCTGACTTATTGAAATGATGAGAAGATAGCAGCTTGTGTGATTGTGTGTGTTTTTAGCAAGTAACAGATTCCATCTTTAATGAAGAAAACAAGGCTAAACCTCGCTTTGCAAGAAATAAATATTTCTACATTTGTCACAAGAACCAGAAAAGTGGCAATAATGCTTGAATGCTGCAGCCTATGTAGCGTTTGCAGTTGCTTGCAAAAACAGGAAGAAAAACCTGCTTGCACATATTGAGAAGGGGACTCAGAACTTAGTGTTTTTTCTTTCTCGTCTTAATTAACTGAAGTCAACAATACAGAGCAAACCAGGTAGAATCACCCTTCTGCCTAGTTCACTCTGCCTCTGTGTTAACATTTCAGGTGCAGGTATTTGTAGGTGCAATGGTAAGAGAGATAACCATGAGGTGAAATTGTGCAGAAAGTGAAAAGAATTCAGCAAGAAAGTGATGATGATGAGATCTTGCAGTACAGCTGTGGCCATTATTCTGTATGTGAGGCTGGATCTGATTCAGGACTTTTTAAAAAAAAATCATGCTTCACTGCACAAATATCTATCTTTTGAAATCTGTGTATTTCTACCAGTGCGTGTTATACTCCCAACCAGGAACAATTTTCTAACTGGAGTTTAATTAAACTTAGCATAAAACCAAACAAACAGCTTGCACAAGAAGCCTCCTTGCTGCTCAGTCCAATCAGAGCACACAGAACTCTGCAGCTGCAACTAGAATTTCCCCTTTAACTCCCTTAGAAGACCTACTATCCTTAAAGAGACAGGGCACAGGTAAATGCAACCTGACATTCCCTTATGAGTAAAACACTCCCTCCTCATAAATGTAATGTCATCCTGACTTTTCTATTAACAAATTATAACATACAGTCCATTCATTTGACTTATTAGCAGTAGCCCATGAGTTCCACAAACTCATAACTCATTCTCAACTGAGTCTTTAGATCTCTCTTATTTCTCAAGTTCTGGTACTGATGGTGGAAAATTCTGTATCTCTCTTCAGTTTATTTCACATTAAACTGGAGGAAGTTTCTGTGACAATTTTAGTTCTTCTATCCAACAGAATAGCTATTTCTGAGCAGCTTAAATTTCCAAAGATATTCCTGTCTTATGAAATAACAATTCCTATATGATCAATGGTATAACCATGTAACTCCAAATCACTGAGCATATGGCAAGCTATTTAGGAAAGCATCTATTAAATTAACATAATAATAGAACTATTAAACATGTTATTTGAAAATATCCATACCATAAGTCAATATCACATCATTACGAATATTACTTCAGTCTTGGATCGAATGCAGGATAAAGTATAGGAATAGGTACTTGGTATTACATGTTACAACATGGGGACAACCCCATGGTGCATTCACCAGTCCAACAGTTGGATTTAGACACTGATAAGCATGCCTAACTATTCATAGATCACTATCTGTGGGGCTCTTTTCTCTCTAGTCGGGCAACCTCATGTGTTAGTGGATTGTTCTAGTGATCTGTCCTCTTGTGCGCTACTGATTTCAAGTTCCATGGTCACGTTTGGCTTTCATGTCTTTCAACAGCTGGTGTGAATGTCACATCAATATCATCAGCAGTTTCCAAGTTTTACAGGATCAGCAACATGCTCGTTTTCCAGATAGGGACAGAATGTTTCTGCCTTTGGATTCAGAGTCTTTGTGCCATGGACAGCATCCAGTAACATCCCATCATGTAATTCATCTTTACTCTCACCATCAGATCATTGGGGTCCAAATTCTTATCTTCGTTCTGATCTCTTATTGTGCTAGTTTGCCTTGTTTTCTATATCTTCCGCTGTGATGGTTTAGAAGGGGGTTTTTATATCTAGTAGTAACAAGTCACAAGGAAGTAAAAGATTGTCTGCCAATGATTCAGTGAGATATAGCTAAATAATCCTGGCAAGTGGTCCACATCCACACACCGCAGAGAATGGTGAAAAACCCCCAAGGTCACTGCCAGTCTGACCTGAGGGAAAAGTCCTTCCCATAGGGTGATCAGTTGGATGCTGATCTAAGCAGCCAGACAAGCACCTGAGATAGAATGCCTGGTACCACCTCACAGACCTTGCCCACCCTACCCAATGTCCCATTCTCCAGCTGTGGCCATTCCTGGTGCTTCAGAGAATGGAGATTAAAAACAACTCTCCCAGAATACATTGGGGAGAACATCTTCCTGACTCCTGGATGTGGGTGGCTCAAATGCTGAAGCATGAGCATTTAGGAATGTAAGACATACACTGGAAGTGAGCCCCAGGGCTGTTGAGTCCTGCCGCCCTATCATCACAAGTAATCCCATCATACAAGCACAGTCATAAATTTGTCCAGCTCTCTTCAAACTAATTAAGTTATTTGCCCCACAATTTCTCTCCTCTCAGGCCACACTCACATAGAAACTCTGCTGCCATCTGTTAGCTGTTCATTCTGCTCCTAAATGTCCCATCTCTTTATGTAGTTCTTGATATGCCTGCCTTTTGTAATTTTCACGTAGTAACAGTTGATTTCATAACTTGGTTTTCAATAAAGTATTCCATCTGTACCCAAATGCAACCGATACCATTCATACATAAGGGTGGTGATCTTACACATCCTTCTAAGTTCTCTTGGTTATTCGGTTTGTGCCTCAAGAACTTATAATGAAAAATTATATAAAATCCCTGGATCTTCCTTCTTAGCTGCCATAATGTTTCCCCATGTAATAGGCTTTATGGTGTATTTAATGTTCATAGAGAAGTCTTCTACAGCCAAAGAATTTGCAATTATAGCTGCTAACCAAGACACCTTCTCATTTCTTCGTACACCCAGTGACTGTAAGTCAGCATTAACAACATCTTTGGTTGTCTCTTCTGTGCACTCTGTCATATATTTTTCAATATCAATGGGGCATTCCAGATAGAGCACCTGCCTCCATATTAGATTTCCCTGGATGATCTCTAACTTTGCAGTAAGAGTCAGCTATTTCTGGTGTACACCAGTGGGCATTGGTGTTCAGCATGGCAGAGGTGAATACCCGTCAGCGGGTTATCACTGTAAACCATAAAGGATTGTGCATAGCAGAGGGAGTCACAAATTTTGTCAGTTACAGCCCATAACAAAGCTAGAAACTTCAGCTTTCTTAAGTTAAGATCATTCTTCTGAGATCCAGTTAGTGCCCTTGACCCATAATCAATAACTCTTTGTTTACCTTCCTAACATTGCTACAAGACCTAGTCCCTTATTGAAAGCATTTACACAAAGGATAAAAGGTAAGGCAAAATCAGAATAGACTATTATTGATGACTTTGATGTTGCTCAAGCCAAGTAACTGGCCATTTGGAAAACATCTGTCCAGATCCCTTTTCTTGCCCTTTGGCATCTTCTTTTTCCAAGTCCACTTTTGATGGTGTTGTGGGTCAGATTCTATTGTCAACAAATCATAGAAGAGCTTTGCTATCTGCAAAATGTTTTGAATGTACCTTTGATAGTAGGTGAGGAACCCAGCAGCTTGTGAAGTTACCCTGTGGTGGTTGCTGGTTTCTCTGTAAGAGCACAAACTGCCAAGATGACAGTAGGATCCATCTTGTAACATTCAGCAAGGTAATGATCCTCTCTCTTAAAGAGGTCATGTTTAGAAGCGTTCAGCTTCATTCCATGCTTTGGTAACTGTTGCATTATTCTCTTTACATTTGCCATGAGTTCTTCATAAATGCCACTGTAAACAAGAACATCATCCAGGTATGAAGTATACTCCTCATTCCTAAATTCCACAAAGAAATCTTCCAAATCCTGCTGGAAGGCAGCAGGTGCATTTGTTAAACCAAATGGAATTGTAACTTATTTTATATAGGCCCAAGGAGTAATGTGAGGTGACAGCTTTGTCTAGCTATGGAACCCTGAGGGTAGGCCTCCCTTGATCTAAGATAGAAAACCAACCTTTAATTCATTCAGAACATCTTGGAGTCCTGGGATGGACTGTCTGTCTCGTTTTGTTTTACTATTCAATTCCTGATAATCTACACAGAGTCTTACATGACAATGCCTTTTCTGGACATGTACCGCTGGTGATGAATAGGATGACTTTGATTTTGTGATCCACACCCTGATTAGGAAATATTTCAGATATTCCTTTACTTTTTTATACAGTCGATAAAGTACTTAGATGAAAGTCTTCTGTACATGTTTGCTGGTTGTTGATATGCATCTGCAGACCAGGGATCTGTCCCATATCACCATCATGTCAGAAGAAAGCTTTAAAATCCTCCTTCAGTATTTGCTGGACCATTTTCCTTTTCATCTCTGTATGGCTCAGGTTCACTGCCACTTCAAACAGATCTCAATCAGCCTCTCTACCTAGAGGCAGTTCTCACTTTGTTGGTTAGTCCTTGATCCTTGGTATTACCATTTCTCTCTTTCCATACACTTGCCACCTGTAAGGCTTTTATCTGTTGAGCATCCACTGGAATTTCAGATTTAATCTGCTGTAAATTTCCAAGCACAATTAATCCTTTCACAATGATGTCATATTTTGACGGGTTACTCACAGAGATATTTATCTGGCAAAATAATCCTCTTAGGTATTTTGACTAGTGTTTCTTTTCTGTCCAAATCCTCAGGCCACTGAGCAGCAACATCTGGCTCAAACATTGCTGTTAAACTTTCAATATCCAGGCCTGGGTGAATCCAGCATATTACAGTAGTGGTTTATCCTTTGGGGATAACTACATCCCTCCTCCCCACTTTTAAGCATGCACAGATTTTCTGAATTTTGCTTCTGATGGAGTTCTCAAGAGCTTCCACTTTTTCCAGGCCATCATGAGGAAATACTGGTGCCTCATCAGGTGAATTGTAGTAGTGGTGTTGGACTATCTCCTCAATAATATTGTAGGCAATGATCAAAGCCTCTAATTTGTGTGGACTCACCAGCACAACAACAGTCAAGTTGTCATCATCTTTGCTTAATCAGAACTGGATTACAATCTATCCTTTATAAGGGACTTTTGTTCCATTGGCAGCTTTAAAATCAAGTCCATCCTCTATCTCCAGTAATTCTTCAAGGTCCTTACGGTGTGTCCCTGAGAGATTATCTTCCACCCACTGAATTGAGACCATGCACACCTGTGCCCCAGTATCCCATAGCACTTGAGTTTGTACTTTATTGAGAAAACACCATGCTACGCATCTCTTTCCAACTCAATTAGCTACTCTGATTTGCTGCTTGGGTGTTAGATGGCAAAAGTAGACTGCTCCTGGTGAACCAGATGCAATGTAAGTGTAGTCCTGGCTCTCTTATGATTTACTGGCACCAGGGCCGGCCCAGGGGTTTTGCTGCCCCAAGCAGCCAAAAAAAAAAAAAAAAAAAAGCTGTGATCACAATCACGATCGCGATCTGCAGCAATTCAGCGGGAGGTCCTTCGCTCCGAGCATGAGTGAGGGACCCTCCGCCAAATTGCCGCCGAATACTTGAAAGTGCCGCCCCGCTCCGCAGTGGCCGCCCCAAGCACCTGCTTGATAAGCTGGTGCCTGGAGCCGGCCCTGACTGGCACAGCATCCTGAATGGTAGTGTTCTTTACTGGCCTCTGCCAGATTGCTTGCAGCTACCACGTCCTCTTCCCTCAGGTTGCCTGTCTGCATGTTTGCGCCTACCATTGTAGGCACTTTTGATACACTCCTAGATGGCTTCTTTAATATGTTAATTTCAGCATTCACATCTTTGAATTCATCAATAGTGGCAGTAGTTCCCTTGTCTCATTCATCAGTGAGTCACCTTTGGAGTCTTCTTTTCCCTTCAGAGGAGGTGCTGCTTTCCTCTTTGACCTGTGCTCTTTGTAAGATGACTGCACAGAATTACACGCTACTGCCTTAGCATGTAGTCCCTCCCCGGCTTCTGATGTGTCTGTACCTCATCACTTACAACAGCATGCAGCTTCTCAAACAAGTTCTCCTCTGCAACCCCGGTTATCTTTTTAATAAGGTCGTATCACAGACAGAATATTGTTATTCTGCAGTCCTGTCAGGACTGAATGGAAGAACGTGGTTTGTACGAGGACAAGGTCATATCTCAGGTCAGAGTGAGCTTGATGTGAGGCAAACAATACTTTTGTCTCAAATCAAGTGCTTGGTCTAGAAAATCCTCAGGTGTCTCTTCTGGCTCTTGTGCTGCTCTTGAGAGCTGCAGGTAACATTCAGTTGCACCTTTTTCCTGCTAGGACCTTAAGATGACCTTAGTTTTAGAAGGCTCAGATTAGTACCCCTCCACCCCACCCAAGAAAGTCCGGAGGCAAACTTCCCTAAGCACAACTTCCATTATCTCTTCCTCGGTATACCTCTTTCAAATCTCACTTTCAATGTAATAAACCAAACTGTTTAGGCTTAATTTAAAGAGACAGGGTGGGTGAGATAATATTTTTTATTGGACCAACTTTTATGGGTAAAAGAGACAAGCTTTTGAGCTACACAAAACTATTCTTCAGGTTGAGGAAAGGTCCTCAACACGTCACAGCTAATAAGATGGAACAAATTGTTTAGAATAATTTGTTACATATTTTAAGGGACCATTGAAGGTGAAGTGGCCCATTACCACTCCTGCAGTCATAGGACAAAAGAACATGGGGTGAGCGGGTTACAAATTATTGTAATATGCCATAAATGCAGTGTCTTTATTAAGACCATGATTTTTAGTCTATAGCAAATTCATGAATTTAAGATCATGGGTTCGTCTTTTGAAGGTGTTGCACAAGATTCCTTTAGAGACTTAACTTGTCCTTTTGGTAGGACTCCCAATTTGTCCTGTTATTTTAAAGCCTTTCTTTAAAATTGGTTCTGCTTTCTGGGGTAGGGGTGACAGATTTTCCACAGTGGGTTAGCTTTTAATTTCTTTCAAGATTTTCTGAAATTGTATTCCAAGTCATTTTAAATTTTCAGAATACTGTTTCTGAATGGTCTCTACTTCAGTTGTTTTAGTTTGCTCCTCTTTTGATGTAGCAGTGAGGTGTAAAATCTTATCTTTTAATGCCAGCAATGTAGACAGTCCCTGATCTTCCAAATCTTCCTTCGCATTTATGTGGCTTCTTATATGTTTGAATAAAACAAAACAACTTTTTGTTGCACTTTCACTGCAACTTGTCCCAGAAATGCTCAGAGAGACACAAACTTCTCTTAAATGCTCATCCTTTAGCTGATATAAAAATTCTTCTATCTCCTTGTTAAGGTCCTCTGATTCTCTCCCAGCCATAGTGCTTGCAAACAATTAAATCTTCCCAGGCAACTCTTCTGGAACAATCTATAGCAGCTTCCAGGTAGGTTCATCTCTCAGAGAGGTCAGATCATTACAATTCAGTCTCTCCTGCCTGGCTTGCCAAACATTACACTCCCAGATCAGGGAGAGTTTTAAAACTGAAGTTAGATTAAAACTAGTATTAAACAAACAAACAAACAAACAAACAAACAAACAAACAAACAAACACAGCTCGCACAAACCTCATTGCTATTCAATCCTTTCGAATCATACATACAATTCTGCTGCTGTCAAAGCTGTCCTCTGCGAACCCTTCTGTAGATTTTCAGCCCTTAAAGGGACACTGGCATCCAGATGCTTCTTCATTTGTGCATCAAGTATCATCAAAAATATTTTCCTATGTTTCACATGTAAAGACTTTTAGGAGCTGTTATTGTAATCAGGATTCTGATAACAGCTGAAGGGCCTGTAAAGACCTCAAAGGGATCAATCAGTCACCATAAAAATCCCATCAACCATACTCCATATAAAAACGGAAGAAACAACATACCAGTGTCAACCATCCCTTTTGCTTCAGCAGCAAGAGATGCTATTCAAGTAGATCTCACATAGGCCGTGTGGAAGGGGGAAGTACTTCCTGCACAGCGTTGTGTCCTCTTTTATAACCCAGCAGACGCCCCACTATGAGGGCTCCAGAAGGATCTGATTTGTAGAGAGGGGACATGGAGGGATGACAACAATCCTCTTCATGGTCGTCTCGCACCTAGAGATGGCGGATACCTACTCCGGTATCAGTGCCTAAGCTAATATTTATTTGAAGGAACATTCAACCTAGGCTCCTCTCCTGTACTCATTTCAGAGACAGAGGGTTTCTGCAGGCTTGAGGTCACTGACTGAGGGAAGAGAGGCTGGAGGAACAGTGTGGAGAGGCCAGCTCTCTGCAGATGAGGGCTCACAGGCCTCCAATGCCAGGATCCACAGGATTTGGAGCTTCACCCACTACTTCATTTGAAGCTAACAGTATTCCCTCCCCACTGTGTACGTGTGCTAGCACAGAGGAAATGGAGAGGAGCATGGGTGAGAGCAATCATGTACACTGTCTATTTAGGAGGACCACTGCTTCCTTTAGCTTAAGAACAAGATCTGTAAACCAACTCCACAGGGTCAAGTGCCTGGAGTTTCCCGGCCCAATTATGCCTTTTCTGTCCGTATTTCCAGAGGACATGTTTGGCCAATAAACAATGAAGAGAAATCATTCAGACTGAAACATTCTGGGTCAAATCCTGCTCAGACTGAAGTTAATGGCAGAACTGCCACTGACTTCAGTAAGAGCAATGTCAGGCCTTCTGTGAATGTAAACACATGTTGCCAAGGTAAGTTGTTTCCCTGTGATTTCTGTGCTCATCTTGGACATGCTGAGTAAATATTTTAATATTTGAGCAAACCTTCAAACAACAGAAACAATCAGAATTTGATAATAATATGATGCAACATGCTCTTAGTATAATATGCAAATATTGGTTCATAGTGTTCCTATTTGCACAGCAGCTTCCCTATTAAAAATGATTATGTGAGCTCCCTCCATGGGTAAGCACACCACAATACCCATCAGGATTACTTTATCATGCGAGCCTTACCTCTTTCAATGCGTGGCAATTCACAATGTATTTGATTTTGAGTAAGCACTAAAATAACAAATGGAGCAAAAGACTTTCATTTGCACCTTAGGTGGATTCCTCAAATTTCCTGTTACCGTTCCCACCATTTTTTAGCTGACCCCATGTCTGAGAATGCTAATCTAAGGCCCTGTAGTTAGGCAGCTCTCTCTCCTTCATCACTTCAAATACTATTTGCACTCCTTACATGTAGGAAAGAAGGATGGAGAGTAGCAATGCAGAGGATTGGAGTCAGGAAGTTGAGGTCAGATTCTGAGCTGCATCAGAGTGGTACTCAGTGCAGTTCAGCATGAGGAAGGGCAAGCACAGTTTTTTCACACCTCAGAGGCCTTAGGATTCTGGGGGTAGTATGGCCTGGCCCACCATAAATTAAAGCAGTCCTGTCTTACACTTTGCTACCCACGTGCCAAGGGGCTGTTCTGGCAGGCAGGAATACTTGGAATACAGAGTCACTCCAGCTACACTCCCTCTTCCCAGCTGTGCTAGACCACAGGAAGGGGGTGACTGAGAGCTCCTATGTTGGGAATTCCCAGGTGGCAGTTCTGGGCACAGTTGGAGACAATGGGTCACAAAATATCCTTCTTATCCTGACTGTCAGCAAGGCTGAAACTCTTTGTCCATCTGGAATGGAGCTGCAAGCTACAAATTGTTCAAAATGGTTGAGTTACACTGAATGTTCGAGGTATGATTTGTGGTTTTAATCCAATGCAACAACACTGCACAAAAACGTTACGATTTTTCTGCTCTCCTAATAGAATTCATCCCTCTCTCGAATGTCTTCTCTGCCAACAGCTATGAATGTGCCTCAGAACCAGGGACTATGGCCATTGCCAGTAAAAACATCTTCCCCGTACCCACTGTGAACATGACCATTTCAAACCTACACTGTTTTGTATTCACTCCACTGCGTGAACTCATTTCCACATCCTGTCATTGCAGCAGATTTTACTGACTCCCAGTAATTGAACAAATAAAATAAAATACTTAAACAGCAGCAGATTTTATCCCTATCTAGACCTCTTCTCACAGGCACCAGCTCCTAATTTTCCCCGGGGGATAGGGGTTCAACTCCCATTCAGCCCCATGCTCTGCCCCTACTCCACCTCTTCCCCCCAAGCCCCTACCCCGCCCCACCTCTTCCCACCCCCCTACTCCACCCCACCCCTACTCCCAAGCCCCCACCACGCCTCTTCCCGCTCCCACTCCACCCCCACCCCGCCTCTTCCCACCCAGTTCCACCCCGTCCCCCAAATGCGCCCTGTCCCTGCTCCTCCCCTCCCCTCAGTGCCTCCTGCATGACATGGAACAGCTGATCACATCGGGCAGGAAGCACTGGGAGGGAGGGGGAGGAGTTGATCAGCAGGGCTGCTGCTGGGCGGGAGGGCAGTGGGGGTGCTAAGTACCCACTAATTTTTTTCTGTGGGTGCGCCAACCCTGGAGCTCTCAATTAATCAGAAAGTCTACCAGAACTGCACCTAAGGCCATATCTACACTACAGATTTCTGCCAGCATACTGATGCCAATCAGAGGTGTGATTTCTGTGCTGGCAGAAGCCCCTCATGTGGATGCAGCTATATCAGCAAAGCTGCACTTTACCGGTATAGCTTGTTTCCCTCCGAGGGATAGGGAAGAAGGAGGTGGAGGAATAACCTATACCAGTAAAAGCACAGTTTTGCTAGTGTAAGCTGAGTCCACACTAGGAGTATTCTGCCAGTACAGAGTGCTAGTTCCTATACTGGTAAAGTGCTCCTAGTGTAGACATGGCCTCAGTTATGAAGGCTTCAGCAGTGATCGATGTCTATATCTGAGCTCCTTCTCACGCGGTGAGTTGGGAGTTCAAGAGAATTCTAACAAATTGGTAATTTCAAGTCCTGTTTTTCATTGCCACTTGCCAATTTAAAACCCTAGAGCAGGGGTAGGCAACCTATGGCATGTGTGCCAAAGGCGGCACGTGAGCTGATTTTCAGTGGCACTCACAAAGTCCGGGTCCTGGCCACCAGTCCGGGGGGCTCTGCATTTTAATTTAATTTTAAATGAAGTTTCTTAAACATTTTAAAAACCTTATTTACTTTACATACAACAATAGTTGTTATATATTCTAGACGTATAGAAAGAGACCTTCTAAAAACGTTAAAATGTATTACTGGCACGCAAAACCTTGAATTAGAGTGAATAAATGAAGACTTGGCACACCACTTCTGAAAGGTTGCTGACCCCTGCCCTAGATGTTTCTTGAGTGAATTTTAAAATGAACTTTACCCTGGCTACTGGGAGTCTCTACTACTTTGGGCCTGTCATTGCTGTACACCTAGCAAAATGCCTCCTCCTCCATTGTATAACATGTATCTCCTTCCCTAGTACATTTTTCTTGGTGTCAGAGTTTTCCCCTTGAAGCTTGTACACAGTTTGCATTAATTGCATGGAACAAAGGTAGAATGTGACCCATAGAGAATGAGGTTTTATACGACAGCAGTTTTTAAGAACTACTTTTGAAAAAGTTACCGCAACTGGAAAAGGAGAAGTTTTATTTTGGCTGACTTGGGTCTGGCCTGAGATAAGAATTAGCAATGCCTAGACATCAGAAACCAGCTTGGATTAGCTGTGTTTCAATGTGCACTCTGGAATAATTACTGTGTAGTTGGTAATTGTTTTGGATTGTTATTAAAGCTTTCAGCTGAATGTTACTTGTTTGTTTTATGGATTAGTTTGTTTTGTTTAATTGGTGTAAAGAATTACTGTTGTGGCATTATCAGCTACTGCTGCTGCTAGCTGAAAAATTCTCCTAACGATATTTGTGATTTGAACATCTCTCCCACACAAGTAAATCTATGTACAAAAAAGTCACTATTAAAGCCAGCCCAAGATAGGTAGGTAGTCTACACATGCATGCTATGTTTGATATTCAGGCCATCAATGGTTCTTGCCTCCAAACAGAAGTTTGCAAGAGAGCTGAGGCACAGCAGTGGAGAACGTGTGTCCTGTTTCTTTAAATCAATAGTAGAACACAGGGTAGGAGGAGGGCCAGGGAAGTTTCGAGGCAGAAGGAGAGCACAAGTAACTTTAGGAACAATACTGTTTTCCTTATTGTGATCTTTTCTGTGATTCTTTCCCATTATCACATGAGAAAGCTGTCATGCACCAGGTACCTTCTAAAAGGGTGGAAGGGAGTGAAACAAAATAGTTGGAAAGTAAGTTTTGCTACCTTGATACCGTCACTTAAAAGGACATGATCAATTAGAAACCTAATCAAGTACAAACAATGAGTTCAATGTGATTTCAGGCCCCGCTGCCACCTGCTAATGTTTGGTTACAATCACATTTCCAATTTAAAAAATAAAAACCTCTTCCCTGCTGTTGTGTGAAATACCGACACAAACAAAAGGGGTTACTAACTATACGGTATAGTGAAAGCAACTACACGCAAGTGGGTGAAATTCACCCTGTGATGTACACCCCATATATTTCATAGAAATAGTGTTGTGATATGAATATGGCATAACTAAGATATGTTTTATGCAAGATGGGTCATGTGAGATATCACTGGAATTTGCTCAATGTGATTATCCAATTTGTATGCATGTATCATTTCTGTATATGAGGTTAGGACTATTGTCTATGTAACAATTACAACTTTGTGTGTACTTGGGAAATGCCCACCAGACAGTAAGCAATCAGCCTTCATGGGCCATTATGAAAAAACAATGAATCTTTGAAGATGTGGATCTCCCCTCTTCCCTGGAGTTCCTTCCTGTGGACACTGCAAATAAACCTGGTTTCATGGTTGCTTTGAGACTGCAAGGTCAGGTGATAAAGTGACCTGGTACAAAATACCACCTTGGACCCTGCTGGTACTTGTCCACTGGAAACAAAGGCTTCCAGCCTTATGTACATTCTATTTAAGGCCGGGAAGGAAGGCTTTCAGGGCTCTCCATTTGCCTCCCCACCTGAGAAGGGAGATTGCGGAAAGCTCCTGAAGAACCTAAGGAACTAAGCTGGGGAAGGCAAGGGCTGAGTCCAGGCTGAGAACAGGGGTCTAGCTTGTCAATAGACATAACTGGAACTCTGAGCTGCAGAAACTCTACAACCTGCCTAAGCAACATTTAGGGCAGGGGTCCCCAACGCGGTGCCCCTGGGTGCCATGGCACCAGCTATTGGCATCTAAATGCGCCCGTGTCCTGGCCAGCGGTGGAGCATCCGCCGAAATGCCGCCACATTTCTGCAGCATTTCGTCAGCGATGCCTCTCGATGACACTGCTTGCCGCCGCCAAGTGACGTCATTGAGAGGCGTCGCCGCCGAAATGCCGCAGAAATTCGGCGGCATTTCGGCAGATGCTCCACCGCCACCACGGTCCTTCGTCTGGTGCCTGCCAGACGAAAAGGTTGGGGACCACTGATTTCGGGTGAGAAATTACTATGTGTAACCTGCTTTTTTAGGTGTATTAAGCTTAGTTTGTGTGTTTTGTTTTATTTGCTCAGTAATCTGTTTTGTTCTGTTTGCTATCCCTTATAATCACTTAAAATTTATCTTTTGTAGTTAATAAATTTATTTCTTGTTTATAATATAACCCATTTTGTGCAATTCATATCATGCAGTGGGGGAGCAAGAAGCTGTGCATATCTCTCTCCACATTGAGGGAGAGGGCGAATTTTTATGATCTTACACTGTGCAGATCTTTTTATACAGCAAAAGAAAATATTATTTTGGGTTTACTCCCAAAAGGGAGTACTGTGTGACTCCCTGAGCTGATTCCTCCCGCACAGAGATGATCTCAGTGTCTCTGTGCCCATTTGCAGCTGAGTGTGTCCCTACCTGTGTGTGTGTGTGTGTGCTGGAGAAGGTTTGAGGGCCTGGCACAGCTAGGACAGGGTGAGGAAACCCAGGCTGGTGGAATGGGTGGAACCAACAGGACCCCAGCACATCAGGAGGCATCCTAGACAGGGGGTCCAATCCATCACACCCTCCTCAAAACAAGAGATTACAGTAAGTACTCCTACCAGAACATGCAGAACTGCATATTGCCCAACATGTCCCACCTATAGATACAGGTGCTGAGTGATGGCTTTGTCATTTGTCATTTCTAAATGTTTATTTTTATATTTCTAATCAAATTGAAAAGCTGTCTGCTAGAACAATTCTGCTAAAATAAGGAACTAAACTGACAGAACAGAGCAGAGGAGGAAAGCAGTAGCATGCTTTAGGAGGCTCAAAGAATGTGCAACTAACAAAGCTGCTGTTGATATCAATAAATCCTGGTAGACTTTGGGGAGAAATGTAAAAGACATGGTGCTGTCTATCATTGGCAGATCTATCACTAAAACATGACAGTCAATTTTCAGTAGACATAACCTTTTCATAAAATGCCTTCTTCAGAGAATCAGGGCTAACCCCACATTTCCCATACAATCTGTTCCCAATGATATCCAGCTATCTGCTGTCAGAAGCTTCCCTTTGCCCTTCCATGCACATTGGTTTTGTTTTTTTTTTAAATAAATGACATACTACAAAGAAATAGCAATAACAACACAGAATTCTTGAATTAATAACACCACAGAAGTACTGCTGTAGGCACCAATTCATCAAAGCATTTGAGCACGCACTGAATTCATCTCTTTACCACATATTTAACTTTAAGCATGTACTCAAGTCCCACTGAATTTAAGAGCATGCCTAAAGCTAAGCACATGCTTAAGTGCTCTGCTGAATGCGTGCCTTTTAATATGTGCAAATCACAACCCAAAAGTTGCACATAAAAATGAATTGTACAGTTACCGCTGAGCAATACGATAAACAAATAGTGAGTGGATCCTGTACTGCTCCTGATGAGTGGAGAACTCTACTAACATCTCATCACTTACAGACATCTGTCTGCTTTCATATTTAGCTTTGTGAGGAACGTAGTACAATCACATGAAATATATCTATTCATTCATGCACACATTACCAGAAAT